>NC_141391.1:133694796-134378755 GCF_034619465.1 Leptosomus discolor
AAATTATGTGTTACTCCATTAGTATGGCATGATAGCATATATACGTGGGATCATATTAAACAGCACATTCAAGGTGCTTTTTCAACTAACATAGATGGCACGATTCAAGATTTGACTCTCGCTTTGCAAGGACAACTGACAGTGCTAGAGGAGTTATCACATAAAGGCGTAATGGATGACATCTCTGGTAGCATGAAGTGGCCAAACCCCAAAAAATTGGTTTATCAGATTAAATTTACAAATTTGGGCGTTTGTGGGTCTTGGCCGCACTTGTGTTGTTGTTATACTCGTAGTACTCAGAATCATCTGGGGAATGATACAAGATCCCAGAAGAACAGAAGTTGAGGTCCTTGATGCTCTTGCCGTGAACTTGATGTTCCAAAACAAAGAGGGGGAGATGTGGGAGCGGTGCCATTCGGAAGAATGATCAAGACTAAAATAGAAGCACAAAGCTGATATTCAATATGTAAGAACAAACATAAAAGACCAGGTGTTCTCAACAACTCTCCCACACAGGAGAACGAAACTTGAGTGCATGAAAAGGCCAGGCTGGAAAACTGCCCAGGACCACCCGTGAGAAAAGACATGACTGATAACAGTCATGAGCGTGGGGGTGCCAGAGAAGAATGTAAAACATCCTTCTTGGCTTTATAGTTCAGGTATGAGAGACCTCTATACAATTGCTTGAAAAAGAAAAGCAAGAGAGCTTCCTTTGCTATGCTGCACGCCTGTGATAACTAAAGAATATACCTAGAAAAAGGCTACAAAGTTTGAGTCTCCTTCATCGCCATTCTGCCTCTGTTCCATTCCCTTTCTGTTTGTTACTCCAGGCATCTTACATTCTCAAATTTTGAATTCTTTGCCAGGTTTGTCGCTTTTTAGTTTGTCTATGACAGCCAGTTTCCAGCTGTCTTTTAAAAAAAAAAATTCTTTCTGCTTTCTTCTCCTTTTGTAGTTTTCTCTCCATCTCCCTCTATCCAGTTCCCTATCATAGTAACACACACCCCCCCCCCCCCCCCGCCCACTCTCTCTGCCTCCTGGCTGCGGGCACCTCGCTCTCTCCATCCCTCTCTATCACACCTCTCTGTCCTCCTCCTCGCTGAGCTCCATTTCTCTCTCGACACCCTCGTGCGGTTCCCCATCGCTCTCTCATTCCCAGTATCCCATTTTCTGGCTCCCTGTCCCTCCTCTGGCCTTCTTCCTGCTTTCCTCATTCCTCTTTTCCTGCTGCCTGCGGGCACCGAGCCTGTAGCAAACTCACCACTGGGACTTCTGAAGGGTACGAAGGCACAAACTGTTGCCACCTTCTTTGCGATCCCGAATGTGTTTCCAGCCGCTGGGCTTGGCATCCGGTACAGAGGAGGGGGTGATGTGCTGTGGGCCCAGGGTGTTCTGTTCCCTATGGGCTCTAGCTGGGGGTCCATTCCTGCCACAGTTCTCCAGATCTCTGCCTGCCTCCTTGCATGTCCCTACCTTCATCTCCCTTTCAGGCTGTCTATTTCCCCAAAGCTTTTTGCTCTTTTGCTAACATTGCCCTGTAAACCATCCCCTTCTACCTTTCCTTTCTAGGTCTTTCCTTTTCTGCCTGCCCGCTGGCTCTTATTTCATTCTTGCCCATTGCATATGAAAACAGCATTTCTAGGTCTCTGTCTTGGTTTGAAAAGACAGGTGTCTGTGGAGGAAGGCAGGAGCCTCCCTTGAAATGGAAAGTGCAACCCACTTCCCTCCAAATTATTATAATTTTGAAATTAATGGGCCTTCAGGCAAAGATATGGGGAATAAGAATAACAGTTCTTTACTAATATATATATATATAACACAAGGCAGGGAAAAACAAACAACCCACTGGTTTACACTGACAGAGTCAGAAAATACAACCTGACACCCTGTTAGGGTGGCAGTAGCAATCCGATAAGATGCTGGCTGCAGTCCTCCTGAAGCGATGGATGTAGTTCTGTTGAAGTAGCTATCAGGGAAAAGAGTCTGGTCTTCCTCCGAAGGTCCAGTGGTAGGTAGGTAGCTCTTGTCCTCTGGAACTCCAGTGGGGGGAAAAGCTCCTCTGGGAATCCAGTGGAAGAAGGCTGCTAGGGTGTTCAAAATCTCCGTTTTTATTTGGCATGGACTGCTTGGCTCCTTCCCCCCCCCCCCCCCCGGGCGGAGCATCTCACAATGGGACGGGGAGTCGTGAGGCAGTTCCTTGATGGGCCATTAACAGGAGATAGTCCAGGAGCGAGTTATCGATGGGTCAGGCGATAAGGCATTGTTGTGCCCATTAACAGAAGATAGTCCAGAGGGGGGAGGCAGGGAGCACCGCCCCACCTGGTCTCAACAGCTCCTGAAGATGGTAATAGAATATTTTTTTCTTTTGGCACATTTTACACTGTAACCCAAGACAGTCTCCCTCTAAATTTTCTCTTTGTGTCTCCATTTATCTAGGTCCCATTGGGTTTTTTTTGTCTTCCTGCCTATCATCATTTTACATTTATTTTCTATATTTTCATTGATTTAGTTTGCTGAGCCTATTTCCCCCCTTCCTTTTTAAAATTTCCTCCTTATCTACCCATTTTTGTTTCCCTTTGGTACCATTGTGGGTTTTTTAAATAGGTAAAGTAAAAGCACATAATTTTTTATAATAATATTGCTGTTATATTTAATGAGTGACTTTTCTCCATAGCTTAGTAAGGCATTTATATTTTTCTACCTACACCCCAGAAAAATGAAGTTGAATTCCCTATCTGGTCATATTGCTGATATAATGGATGTAGCTGCAGTAAAAGAGCAGGAATAATAACTTCTAGTACAGGTGGCTTTCTCCAGTCACTACTTTGTATCCCATAAACTAAAAGCAGAGGGGAAAACTCCCTGGTGCTCCTCTGGGTACCTTTATATGTTGTGGTGGTAGGCCCTGCCCCTTTCCCAGGGGATTGTGGGAAGGGTGGTGAGTGTGTCCTGGAGTATATGAGCCCTGGGCTCTGCTCAAGGAGTTCATTGTGTTCTGGGGCTTCTCTGGTGTCAGTGCTCTGCTGAGCCTTCAGTTATTAGCAGTTTTGAGCTCTCTAAGCTATTTTTGGCAGATATGCTTTGATATTTAAAGAAACAGAGGGTTCTCTTTGAGGTAACAGCTTCTGGACTGTTTGAGGTTCAGCTGCATTTATTAGAAAGTATGCAATTTTTTTTTAGGTCAATAATTTTGTTTTAGACTGGAAAAAATAGTGTGCTTTTTCTTTTAATCTATGTCTATTGTGTTTTTTGGAACTCCTAGCTATTGAAATGGAACTAGTTTTACTGTATACTGAGTTAATTGTTACTATTACCTTAATAGGACTGATGGTGAGGTTATCTAGCAGGGGTTAGAGCAAATATCTGGCATGCGTTCGTGAGATCGTGAATTACATGATTTCTCACAAGCTCAACAGTAGTCTTTTGTCTTTTGGTATTTTAAGTGCTGCAAGCAATGATGGTTATGGCATCTGATGCTGGTATTGGAGCAGGCAAGCAGAAGTCTGCATTCTATTTGAGTAGGAGGGTGTAGTAGAAGAGGTCTGTGTCAATGCTTACTGCTGCTACTGGTTCCATGCAGATGAAGATGAGCCTGGCAGCTGCAGGAACATCCTGGTTAGCCAATGCGGTATTTTGTTGAGGATGGATTTAGAGCCTCGGCCCTCTGAAAGCTAAGTGGGGAAACTGGTGTTTGGGAGGGGGTTCTGGGAGGAGGGGACAAGGTTGGGAGTTGTAGGGTGGAGTTTTAAAACTAGCATAGGGGAGAGGGCTGTCTAGGAACAGTTCTCCTTGGGCAGGGAAAGGAGCAGGTTACTTTTTGGCACCAGAGTATTATGGGCAAGGCAGTTCCAGCCTGTCTCTGTGGTGTTATGTAGTTTGTCTAGTCTGTTTACTGTGTCTTGGCGATTTCTCAGGTCTCAATGTTCTCATTCCTCTTTGCACCTGAGGAGCAAGCCAAACGTCTCGGGCACCATCTCTGTGGTCTCAAATGCCTGTACTCGTTGGCATAGCACTAGTCAGGCATTTCTTTTTCTTGCGTGAATGAGCTTCAAGTGTGGATCTGTCTTGCACCTCGGAAGTTCCCAGGCATTCCTCATTTGTGGCATCACTCCAGGCTGGGTCGGCAGCTCTGCTCACTAGCTGTCCATTTCCAGAGACTGAGACTTCTTCCCTGCATCCTTACATTCACAGGTCTTGAAGCCAGGCTTCTTGCGCATCTATCATCTCGGTTTTGACCGTAACTACTTGTAATGGGCCATTACATTGGACTTTTCTCTGTGGCTACTACAGAGCATTTCGTCTATCATGGCTCCAGAGGGCTTTTCTGTCAGTAGCATCTTGCTTATTAGAGTAATTTTTGATTGCAGTCTTGCATGACATGATCATGTTTTTTGTGGTTTCTCTGTGTGTTGTTGGTCTTTGTGTCAGGGTTGCAGCTGCCCTGCGTGGTGATGTACCAACACTAAAGATAAGGTAGCATAGATTCATTGTCATGTGACAATACATGTCTCTGGATGGATTCTTTTGGCAAAGATCCTACTGTCCATCTCTGGGTAAGTAATCGTAGATGGCTGCCAGTTATTTTCATAGTTTTGTGGGTGTCTGAGGTTGGACTCTTGCCTTCTGGAAGCAGCAGTTTGCACGGTAGTCAATACATTGAGGGCTCAATGGTTGGTGTTCTTTTAGCTGTAGTTAGAAGTTATATGCCACTTAGGCATATAACCAGTTAGGCCTTGGGTGTCGTCGAGCTATCGATCGGTGTCCAGTTGACTGCCTTACATGGATTGTTTGGTTTGGTTTTTCAGATTTGGAGCGACAAGCCCCATGCCAAAGGGTGAGAGAAGAGGTGAGCTGAGTGCCGGATGAAGGTAGGCAGGTGCCCAACGCCAGAGGAGCGGCGTGACTGTCAGTGGTTCTGATGAGCTTACACTGTTTTGTTTTCATTTTCTAGGTGCAAATCAAAATGTCAAGTGAGAGATCCATGCTGGAGCGGATTCTGGCAAGGTGAGTGATGACCACTGTGCTGCAGTAGCAATTTGAGGTGTCATATTATTGATGTAGCTAAAATCATACCGTGTTTTTTGGGTTTGACAGGTGGGGGGTGGACCGAAGAAGCTGAATCCAGGTGGTCAAGCGACCAAGGTAAAGGAGCTGTTTGATCTTCTCGGTGTTCACAGTGTCTACACCAAAAGCCCATCGATATCCCTTTGGGTCCTTGAAGTACCCTCTCTGGAGGTAGTCTATGCCAAGGATTCAATGGGCCTCTGGGCCAGTCACAATGGGGTGCTTTTCCCATTTGTCCCCTGTTAGGCTCACCTCAGCCTCCAATACAGAAAATTCTTGGCATCCCCCTGTCACTCCTGAGATCCAGATGGGTTCTGTGCCCCTATACCATGATGGCACCAATGTACACTGTGCACCAGTATCTACTAAAGCTTTATACTTCTGTGGGTCTGATGTGCCAGGCCATCAGATCCACACAGCCCAGTATACTCTGTCATCCCTTTCCTTCTCCTGGCCGAAGGCAGGGACCCTCTATTCCTGTTCCTCATCAAAATACTCGCTGTCTGACCTTTGCGGTGCCAGAGCAGAAGTTCCCTCACCAGGATCAAGGGAGGTGATCTCAGTTCTTTTATGTCTGGGAGATCATTGATTGCCTTCTCGTGTCTTTGCAGAAACTACGCTGACAGCCTTCTTGGGTGATCACTTCTTAACAGGTGTCTTCCCTCTCAGTTCACATACACGGGCTTCCAGCTTGGAGGTGGGTTTACCATCCCACTTCCTCATGTCCTTCCCCGGTCACGCAGGAAAAACCAGAGTGCACCACATGGCATATGTCTAGGGCTTCCTTTCCCTCTGACCGGTGCAGGAGAGGACTGTCTTCTTGGGGCACCCCTGACAGCTAAGGTGCTGTCCCGTAAGAATGAGGTACACAGATTTTCTTCAAAGTTTTGGAGCCAAGCAGATACTCTTTCCACAGTCAGTGTATCCATATCTGAGTAATACATTGAAGCCAGGCTGCTAGACACAGAGGCACTTTGAACCACCTTCCTCCACATGGCCCATGTGCACAGGACATCCTCTGGATCTTTTGGGAATTCATCTTTGTCCAGATCGCTGTAGATGACTTCCAGCACTGTTAGTTCTCTCACGTACAGGATGCCTTTATCTGCAGTAGTCCGCTTTCCTGGCGAGGTTGCAAGATCTTCCTTGAATGGATATCTTGCCTTTACACGTGAAAGCAGCTGTCTCCAGAGACTGCAAATTGCTGTCTCTTTTGCAATTCCTCTCTCAATTCCCTGGTCTCTAGCAAGGGATCCAGCTGTTTGGCTTCCCTACCTTCCAGCTGTTGACTGTCAGCCCAGTTATCCCAGCATTGGAGCATCCAGGCAGCAATAAGCTCACCCAGCTGGCAGCTGTAATCTTTCTGCATGTCTCGAAAATCTGATGAGGTTAAGGACCGAGTAGTTTCTGCTTTCTGTTTGATTTCTCTTACTTCTTCCTCTGGCTTCCTTGTTGAAGGACCGGCTTTTTGATCAGATAGTTCTTCCTCCCTTGTTAATCGAGGATATGGACCAGTTGCTTTTCTTATCCACTGTTTCTTCTTCACTACTGGGGCAATTACTGTAGTTGTTGTTGTCTGGGTTCCTATCTCAGCCATGGCGTTCTCAGATGTAGTTTGAGTTCCTGCCTCAGCCACAGTCCTCTGAGAGTATTGAACTGTGGCTTGATAGGCACAGGCCAGGCCCCAGTACAGGGCTAGAAGCTGCTGATTTTCACTGGGGTAGGTAAGACACCCTTCTACCAGGTGGTGCGTTAGTTCGCCAGGATCGCTTGCCTGTTCAGGTGTGAAGCCCCAGGTTATGGGAGGTGATAACCATCCTAAGAATCTGCCCAAATCCTTCCACACACCCTGCCACCCATGGACCAGCCGCCTCAGGGCACTTTTCAGTGTTGCCTGACCCAAAATATGTCTTCTCTTATACCAGGATGATGCCAGATTCCACAGAACCCATACCATGCCAAAAGTATTAATGAGTAGTATTAAACAACTCCCATAAGGGTGAATGAGAACCTTGGGAGCCTGCATAATAAAATCATCCACATCAATTTCAGGTAGGGAGAGGGAGATGGATTCTCTCATCTTCTCCACAATATAGCTCCCGATGCACAACAAGGCCATCGATACCAGGGCAGAGCTATTGTTTGTGCTAGCATGTTCCCAAGCTCCTTCATCCTCCCTACAAAACAGCTTCCCCAGCACAATAAAGCCATCAATGTGAGACCAAAGAACATAGCAACTGTTTGTACTAGCATGTTCCCAAGCGGAGCGAAATAAAGATATAAGCACTGCAACTAACAAACTCCATGACCTGCACAGGAGTTTGCTGCTTAATAGCTACTCCAGCTACAGTACACTTAATGCAAAACTGCTGTTATCGTGCCTCACGTTGGGCACCAAAAAGACGGTGGTGGTTTGGGCCTGGCCAGATGCCATGTGCCCACCAAAGCCACTCTATCACTCTCATCCCCTCAGCTGGACAGGAGAGAGAAAATGTAACAACAGGCACGTGGGTCAGATAAAGACAGTTTAATGAAGCAAAGAGCCGCGCGTGGAAGCAAAAGCTAAACAAAAGATCTTATTCTCTACTTCCCATCAGCAGGCGATGTCCAGCCACTTTCTGGGAAGCAGGGCTCCAGTATGTGTAGCGGTTGCTCTGGACGACAAATGCGAAATGAATGTCCCGCCCTTCTTCCTGTTTTCCCCATCTTATATTGCTGAGCAGACGTCATGTGGTATGGAATATCCCTTTGGCCAGTCTGGGTCAGCTGTCCTGGCTATATCCCCACCCAAGTTTTTACTCACCCCCAGCCTACTGGGGAAATGTTGGGGAAACAGCCTTGATGCTGTGTGAGCCCTACTCAGCAGTAGTCAAAACACAGGTATGTTATCTAGCTACCACTGCACAGCACGATGAGGGCTGCATCTCAGGCAGACCATTACAAGAGCTACAGTACATGAGTTCAAGTTTGATACCTCTGTGGAGTTCGACAGAAATAAAAAAAATAAGCAGCCAAGGAATAAAGGAATAAAGTTGTAATAAGGAGTTGTTACTCCTCTGTGTTATCCATTTTTGTGTGTGTGTTTCTTTCTTTCTTTGGTAAACTGGATGCGATGAGTAGCAGCAGGGCTCAGCTCGCTCCCAGGGAGAAGTTGTAACAAGTGTAAAAAAAGAATTAAATTACTAAGAAGCAACAACTCCCCGGGAGCGAGCTGAGCCCTGCTGCTGCATGAGTGTTTGGGATTTTTTAAATTCTTTTATTTTGTACTCCCAACATTACTACTCCCTCCACCTGAAACAGTCACATAGACTATTTAATAATCAATTATGTAAATTAAACAATTAGTTATGCAAACGAGATTCAATTTTTCCCCCTTTTTCATCCACATTCACCCCCACAAACACGTACATACAGCTCACAATTACCACAGCCACAGAAATTCCCAGACATTGCAAGGCTGCACACCAGGTTAGAGCTGTCAGGGTTCAGGCTGGGGTTGGGTTTGGGATTAGGGTTAGGGGATAGGGTTAGGGTGGTTGGGTTTAGGGCTAGGGTTAGCGTTTAGGATTAGGTTATGATATGGGTCAGGGTTAGGGTTTAGGGTTAGGTTTAGGATTTTAGGATTAGGGTTAGAGTTTAGGTTTAGTGTTAGGGGACAGGGTTAGCCTTAGGGTTTGGTTTTATGGTTTAGGATTAGACTTAGGTTTTAAGGTAGGGTTTGGATTAAGGTTAGATTAGGGTTAGGCTTCAGTTTGGGTTTAGGGTTAAGGTTATGGTTAGGTTTTAGAGTTAGGGTTATGCTTAGGGTTAAGGTTAGGGGTTTTAAATTTGGATTAGAATTAGGGTTAGGGTTACGATTTAGGGTTAATGTATGGATTTAGGGTTAGGGTTTAGTGTTAGGCTTTAGGGTTAAAATTAGGATTAGGGTTATGGTTTGGCTAAGGGTTTAGTTTTAGGATTTAGGTTTAGGGTAAGGTTTTAAATTAAGGAGTATGTTTAGATTTAGGATTAGAGTTAGAGTTAGGGTTTTGTGTTAGGCTTTCCAGTTGGGATTAGTATTGAGGGTTAGGAATTAGCGTTGAGGGTTAGGTTTAGGAATTAGGTTTAGGGTCAGGGTTAGGATTAATGATATGGTTAGGGTTTAGGATTAGGGATTAGATTTAGTGTTAGGATTTAGGGTTAGGATTATGGTTTAGCTTTAGGTTTAGGGGTTGTGGTTAGGGTTAGGGTTTTGGGTCAGAGTTAGGGTTAGGGTTTAGTGTTAGCACTAGGCATGCAACATGGTCTTTCCACCAACTACCTACAAATTTTACCTCACTGGCAGCAGTTAGTAATTTCTCTTTAGATATTTGGAGACCTATCCCTTCTAAATGATCAACAATTCTGTCTGGATAGTCTGTACCGAGACTATGGTATGTCCCCTTATCACATAAAATGTCCCCCTCACCCTAACGCTAAACCTAAACCAAAACCCTAGCCCTAACTTTATCCCCTAACACTTAATAAGGTTTTGCTGGCATATTGTTCCTCATCGTAATGCAAGACAACATTCACAATGAAAAGGTCCTTTTCCCATACAGCATATTGTTTTTCTGCATCTTTGAAAGTGCAAGAATAAATCCCAATTAGTCTTCTTGGGCCCTCAGGTCCCTCTTGCAAGATGTGGATGGACAGTCTCGAACTGGCCAATCCCCACTCAATTGAGTGGGATCTGTGGGGTTAACGGATCCTCCGCCTCATGTGTGTTAACCTCAAAATTCAAAGTTGCGATGTTTCGTCATGGAGCAGGGACCAATTCTACACCTTTCCCTTTCTGCCTAGATCACATAAGGGTCCAGCTCTTATAGAAAAACCAGGGATAAGTTTTCTTCAAAAGACTAATAATCTCATGATGTGTTCTAATTTGTTTTCATTCTCTGGGGTCTTTATTTGGTCTAGTGTGATAGGGTACTTGAGAAATGCAAACTGACCCTCTTTTCCACCAAACACCTAAAAATTTTACCTCACTGACAGGAGTACTGTATTATAAGATGTACTGTTATTTCAGACTCAAATAATTCTTCATTTATCACTTATCTTTGCAATAGTTTTCATTTAGAAGTCCACAAATAAGCAGGCTTACTTTCTTTTTATTGTCTCAGTTTTCGTTTATGTGTTTCTATTTAAAATATATCTCTCAATTACTCTGTCATTTTGTCTCTAACCCATCACTCTGAACACAAAATTTGCATTTTTTTTTTTTAGCTCTCGGGAGCAGTATTTTCAGATACTCTTTATTTGCTTTATTTGACTTCCATTTTGTCTTTGTATGCAGATGTTTTTGTCTGAAAAAATCCAGAATTTCTTCACCTTTAATATTAGCCTATGTGCTGCTACTAGAACTTTGTGTAAGTTGGATATTTTTCTTTTGCTATATTATGTACCATGGACAACTTCCACTTGCAGTGTACGCCTTTTGACTTTTAACTTAGTCTTGTAATGCCTTCCAGATGCTGCTCTCATCTAGTTGTAGCTTTCTGTCACATCTCCCTCCATGGCATCTCCACAGTAGTACATTCCTAGAAATCCCTCTTTTATGTCCCATATATCTTGGCCTTTTTTTCTTTCTGTTATTCATTTCCTCAGTTACTAAAGTCTCTGCTTCAGATAGTGTATCTGTTTTGATCATGTCTCTCCCACCATTCCCATTCTGCCCACTCTTCCCTTCTTCAAAACATCCAGTTCACACTTTCTGTTTTCATGCCTAGATCCTTCTCTATCCTGCTTTGAGTGTGGCTATGTTGCAATCAAAAGGTGCGTTTGCATAGTGTGCCAACCTGCACAATCTTCTTGGGTATAGAGGGCAGGAATGCAGGTAGGAGCCCAGTACTGCAGAAAGGGTCCAAATACAATACGTGGTTATTTGGCTTACACAAGGCCTCAGCCGTTGGGGCTTATTACACCCTGAATGTTTTGGGCCTGGCTGCTGGTAAAGATGCATGACCATCAGGTGTATTCCTGACCATGGAGTGAAATTTGGCTCTGACTCATACATTATGTTAGACCTATTTTTGAGGTAGGTAGTACGTACACTTTCTCTAGGATTATGCATGTTTCTGAACAGGTTTTCATTTCACGAGACCTTCAGTTGAAAGATGGAAGCACTTTATTCATGTCTTTATTTTGAACTGAAAAATAATCATTTACATTAGAAATTATATTGTTCACTTTTTCTCCTTCCTGATGGGGTAGATTTGGAGTGGGACCTCCTGTACATTTTATCAAGAGGAGTAGCTTGGGTGGCAATAGAGAATTTTAATGAGGCTAATCAAATTCAAACCATCTTTTCTAAAATTTGATACATTCATGCTGAATTGAAAAACTTCACATCAGTTTGGGAAGGCTAAAACACTGAATGGAGAATAATGGAGAGAATCAAGGGCTGAATCTCTATAGTTTACATCACATAGGTGATCATAGTACTTACAACTTATCCAGATTTTAGTTAAATACGAGAGTACAATCTGAATTTAAGTACCTTGCTGAGATGTCTATTCTAGATCTTTTCTGTAAATATATACCTTTGTGTACTATTATAAACAGTGGATATTTGAGAATCTGGAGAAAGTCTCTTTAACACCTAACCACCAAACAAGGCATTTTGTTTGCTAGAAGTCAATTGCATTCAAACCAACAAACGACAGAAGGAGACTGAGAATTAGTTTATGTCTGCACATATTTAGGTTTGGCTGAAGCCAGTGGTAAAATCAAGTGGGTTTGGTGGGAAGTCAGTATTTTACATAGAGTTTTTAAGACCAGGAGGAACGAATAAGATCTTTTCTGGCCTACTCCACAATGCAGAGTGTAAAATTTAATTCTGTAATATTTGCACTGAATCCATGTTCTGGTTGCAACTTGCCAAGTAATTTAGCTGTTGCACAATCAATAACATGTAGACCCCTGGCTGAATTGTGTAGGCTGTGCAAGGAGACGGGACAGGAATAAAAAGTTGTAAAGGCGTATTTTTATCTTCAAGGTAAATAGATCTGTCTCTGAATAAACACAGCAATCAAATCTGTTGAGTAGGAAGGTGCGATATTTATGTAATCACTTTTGGAATAGATCTTCCAATTTTCCATACAGTTATCCAGTTTTCAGTTAAGTAAATGAGTACAATCTAACTTTAAGTACTTTCCTGAGATGTGCATTTAAAATCTTTTCTGTAAAATAATACATTCACCTTTCCCACTTGACCTTTCAACTTAAACCTGAGTGCTCTCCTGATCTCTCCTTGTTCTCACATCAGCAGTTAAATTTTATTGTCATCTTTTGAGGCTTTTGCTACTTTAGTGCTGTGATCCCTTCTTATGCATTTCTCAAGACTACGTACCTCCTGATTCTAATGTGAAGTATATACCTTTCTGGTTTGGTTTATCACTTTATTTGGCTTGCTGTCTGTTTTTTGTTTGCCTACTAGAAATGCATATTGTCTATAAAACAACACGTGACTCATGTTATGCAGAACAAACTATCATTGAGAATGACAGCATTGTGTTCTCGAAGTACTCTTTGCACTTGCCTTCACTACTCTTTGCGTGCCTTAGATCAGAATTTAAAAATCTGAGTGTACCACTACATTCAGATTCTTCTTCTTTCCCACTACATTTGACGGTAGCAACTATTTATGCTTACCTTTGGGCATTTATTTTGTTCAAGCATACAGCTTTCAATAAAATATTATATTCCACTGTGGTGGTTTTGTGTCTGGTGGGGTTTTGGTAGTGGGGGAGGTGGATACAGAGGTGGCTCCTGTAAGAGGCCTCGAGAAATCTCCCCTGGCTCCAATTTCAGACCCACCTCTGGGCAAGGCCAGACCAGAGTGAAAGAAGTTGTTGATTGAGTTCATGGTTCTTTGTTGGTGAGTGGGAGAGGAGGAGAATGTGAAAGAAACAGCCATGCAGACAGCCAGGTCAGTGAGGAGGAAAGGAGGAGATGTGCCTGAGCAGAGATTCCCCTGCGGCCCATGGTGGGATGGCAGGCTGAGCCCCTACTGAGCATGTAGATCAGCGGTGGCCCAGATGTTGGCCTACAGCCCATAGAGGACCCCAGGCTGGAGCAGGGGAACAGGCTCAAAGCAGGCCGTGACTCGGAGGAAGACCACACTGGAGCAGCCTGTTACTAGGAGCGTGGTAGCCCGTGGGAGAGACCTGCACTGGGGGAGCTTGTGGGCAGCTGTGGCCCCACAGGAAAGGACTCGCATGGGAGAAGTTGGTGGAGGACTGTCTCCCAGGAGAGCGACCCCACACTGGAGCAGGGGAGGGCTGTGAGGGACCCTCTCCTGGAGGACGAAGGAGCAGCAGAAACATCTCGTGATGGACTGACTGCAACCCCCATTCCCTGCCCTTCTGCGCTACTGGTGGGGAGAGGTAGTAGAGCTGAGCCCAGGAAGACAGGAGGGGTGGTGGGAAGGTGTGTTGGTTTTAAAACTTGGTTGTATCTCTCATTATCCATGACGATGGTGGTTGTTTGTATTAAATTAACATTGTCATGCCCAAGTTGAGCCTGTCTTTTGCTGGTGACCATAACTGGTGAGTGAGCGACTCCCTGTCCTTTGTCTCAATCTCAAGCCTTTTTTGGTTGTATTTTCTCCTCCCCATCCCTCAGGGGACAGGGCAGGGGTGTGCGAGCAGCTGTGTGGTGCTTTGCTGCCAGCTGGGTGGGCTCAAACCACGACATCCACTTCTGAATCTGCTTGTCTAACTCATTTCTCCACACTTAGTTGACTTCACCTGTTTTCTATTAGCTGTAGCATTAACTGATTTTATGTGGCCTAATTCACATAAACTGTTACTGGAATTATAGCCTGTCCCTCACAAAATTCAACATAAAACACCTGCTTGCCACTTCTGGTCTGTTTTCAAGTTCTCACATGGACCCAAATTAATTTTATTAATTATTTCCTTACTCCTAAATTTTCCAATACATGCAGTAATACCTGGGTGAATTTTCTTTAAAGTTTTCTGAAAGTGCAATGCTTATAAGGAATTGAAAGATCCTTTGTTCTGTAGTCTGTGTTTCAGCAGAGAAACCAATTTTAACACCTCCTACCTTCACTCAGCCCAAATCTTTCTTGTACCACATAATATATCAGGATTTTTTAAAAATTTCAAAAAATTAGTCAGTGCTTTAGAGTTAGCAAAAATGTTAACATTTTCCTAGCATTTGTTTTCCAGAAAATTCTCCCAAAGGTTTTGTTTTGGTTTGGGTTTTTTGATGTGACATTTCAAAGACATACAGTGAACTTGATTTTAACTAATATCTCTCAGGTGCAGGATAACAATTCCAGTTGAAAAGAAGGGAAAATGAAAGAATATTGCAATCAACACACAGTGGTTTATTGTACAGCAAATTCTGTTTTGTTTCTAGTGTAGTTTTCCTGAAAAAAAGCTGCCAATAAACCACACACCCCACCACCACCACCTTGTCTTGTATCAGCCCTTGAAGTGTAGGAGCTGCCTTGCTCAGAGGTAAGGTACCTCTGCTTGTTGGTAATGTTTCCCAGTGTGAGATGACATCTCTAGATGCTTAAAGCTTCTGCAGGAGCTCAGATGGTGGTAAACGTCCAGACAAGGACAGAGTGGTGCTGTTGAGGCAGAGAGGGATATTGCAGACATGGAAGCAGAGAAGCAAAGGCTAAAGAACTGAGGAAATACAGCACTGCAAGGTGGGACTGAATAAGGTAATCCCTGTTTTGGGTGAGATAGGTGGCAGTGACAGGAACATGGGATTGGATTTCTGATTTAGAGGTGTATAGATATGTGATGAAAGCATTTGGGATTGAAAGCGTTTGGGATTGATAGGATGGGAGATGTAGGATCACCATATGTTTCAGGTTGCATTTCTACTACTTCTCCCCTCTCAAGGAAATATAGAATCAGTGATCATCTGCAAGATAACCTTACAGTAAGTGGTATGTTTTCTTTGTAGTATGCTGGTGTACATTTTTTAGGAATGCTCTGGTCACTCCAAAATAGCATATATATGGGACATTTCTAGAGACATAAAGTAAAAATGATGGGAAGTTGAGAAGCATCGGCTTAATAATTCTATGTGAGAAGCAGCCAACCTGCTAGACCAACTTGGCTTAGAAGAGGAAGCCATAGAAGGAGTTTTGAAAGCTACAGTATTTACACAATAAACATGGAAGGAGGCTTTGGGAGGATTCGTATTTTCCTGATAAAATTTCAGTAGCGCATCTAGCTGATTTAATTAACTAGTATTTGTGAATCTCCTTATCCAAGCATATGTGGTATACTAAGAATATTTGGTACAAGAACATAATGCAGGATTTGGAACAGTTATGAAAGAAATATTGGTGTTGAGGGGGAGGAAATAACTAAAAATATACTGTTGTGGTTTAACCCTCGTAGGCGGCTAAGCACCACACAGCCTCACTACCCTGCAGTGGGATGGAGGAAACAATCAGAAGAGTAAAAGTGCAAAAACTCACGGGTTGAGATAAAGACAGCTTAACAGATGAAGCAAAAGCTGCGTACACAAGTGAATAAAAAATAAGGAATTAATTCATTACTTCCCATCAGCAGGCAGATGTTTTCCATTTCCAGGAAATCAGGGCTTCATCATGCATAACGCTTACTTGTGAAGACAAACGCCATATGCAACTCTGAGCCTCCTGCCTTCCTCCTTCCTTCTCCCAGCTTTTATTGCTGAGCATAACATCATATGGCATGGAACAACCCTTTGGTCAGGTGGGGTCAGCTGTCCCAACTGTGTCCTCTCCCAACATCTTGCACACCGCCAGCCTACCCGCTGGCAGGACCGTGTGAGAAACAGAAAATGCCTTGACACTATGTAAGCACTCTTCAGCAAAAATGGAAACTTTGGTGTATTATCAACACTGTGTTTGGTCACAAATCCAAAGCATAGCACCTTACAAGCTGCTATGAAGAGGATGATCTCTGCCTCAGCCAAAACCAGTAAAATGAGTTCTTATAATTCTTTTAGTCTTATTATTTGTTCATGGAACATCTGCAAATAATAAATATTCGTAAAAATCATGGACTTTTCTCCTGGCAGTTCCTCATGAGTGAAATTCTACTGTCATGCAGGAAGGAGACTGAGATGTTCAGATTTTACATTTCTAACAGAATGAGATACTAACTGTTGAACAAACCTAGTTTACTTCTTGCTGATATCAAAGGAAACTACTGCATTTTACCTCAGAACACTTTCAATCATGCTACCTTTAGATACATTGTCTAGTTGCAGATGGTCCATTTTATTCAGAATGCAGAAATAAACAGCATTCATTTAATTGCAAATTTGCCACTATGGAATTTCCTCTCACTGAACAATGTTGTGGCACACATTTACTGTGACTGGAAAAATACTTACAGTCATGCATGACTATTCCTATTTTCCTACAGTAATGTGCAAGAGCTGTTAACCATCATGGTTCAGGACAAATAATTACCAACTGCCAAGAAGAAATCTTACTGTTGACATATTGATGTATGAGTAGGGGATATCTGTCCAGCTTAATGCTTTAATTAAAAACAGAACACTAGAGCGTTAGCTTTTCGCAGAATGAAGAACGCATGTTCTCTGCATTTTGATTGACTGATGCAAGGGTTTCCAAAATATGATAATGAAATTTAATGTTTTGTGACAGATAATTTGCACCTTTTCAATATCCCGCCTTCTAGCATTTGTTGAATCTCTTTGTTGCTTCCAAGCAATGTCATGAGATTGATTGCTATAACAAATATTAACAAGATGACACTGAGTCATTTGTTTCTCTGTTTATGCGGAGTCAGGGCTGCAGAATGAATCCCGGAACCTCAGGTTATTGTGACATTTATGCTTTCAAAGCTGGTATCAATATGTCTGGGATTTCTGTTTGTTGGTTTGGTCTGTATTCAGGTTTTTGTTTTGTTTTATCTTTCCTTTGAAATAGGAATTGGGATGACACAGCTAACAGCTTTAGGACAGGTATGCTCAGTATTGTGTGTGATGTCAATATTGATTCTAGCTTCATTTTGATTTTTCTATATTTTACAAAAAAAAGAGAATAAGAATAAAAGAGGATCAAGCCAACTTAATTATGAAGTGTGTCGTATGTTGTGGTCTGGGTTCTAATCTTGTACTCACTCTTACTATGAAATGTTTATTTTGCTTATTTATTTAGTGTGATTTAATATCAATCCCATGAGATTCCTTAGTTTCTGTACAAATTAAACACTCAGTCCTGCAGGAAAATCTAAACATAGTCAAAGCTACACTGGGCCTTGAAGTTAAGCACAGATTTAGGAACTGTGCAGAATAACAGCCCTTAATTGTGTAAGAAATAATGCTTTGGAAAATGCTGTTCAAAAGTACATCATTATTTCATCCCCTTCCCTTTATATTGTATTTCAAGCATATATTCCATTTGCTGTCCACAAAACCTTTTAGGTATCATTTGGCATTATTGTTTTCCTGGTTTCTTTGTCCACAGAGTATTTGTAAGGTTTAACAAGACTTAGAAAACGCCCCAGCCCTGCTCTGAGAATTGAAGAATATAGAATGCAATAAACCATACCCTAATTAAAATTCAAGCAGTTAAAATTAGCTAGATGTCTCCAAGTTCTCCAGTTTTCCCTCTTTCTGCTTTTTTTTTCTCTACTGTAACATCCTTTTCTTTAACCTATGATGTCCTGTTGTTGTTTGATTTTACCAGCCATGTCCTGGGGATTTCTTGATGTAAAAGCTCTGAATTCCCTTTTCCAAATCAGTAGCAAGTGTAATAAATAAAGCAGAGCTTGGCACCAAACCTATGCTACCCCACTAGAGATGTTTCCCTGTAACACTCCTCAGTCAGGATTGGAAAGACCACAGGCACTGTAGTAACCTCCTAGGTTCTCCCTCTCCCTGCTAAGTATAAAATAACTATCTTTCCTCTGCCAGCAAGTGTGCCTTTGGAGTCTCTTCCAGTCTGTTATGTACCTGTTTAAAATAATCAGTGAGAGCGTGGCACATGCTTTATAAAACACTCACTATATCAATCCCTGAGCAAGCTACACTTCACATCAGTGTACCTGTTTATACTTACTGTTTATTCTAAATTATTATTTAGAAAGATCAGATGAGATTAGTGCGCTTTGTTCCCGGGAAAGAGAAAGCCCATGCTCTGAAGAATTTGCAGTCAAAATAGATAAACCAAAGAGGGGAACAGAAGGACTCTCTTTTAACATATGAACACAAAGGCACATGTAGAATCCATAGTTTACAACTCCAGGTCATTTTCCTGCTTTGTAGAGCACATAATGTGCGTCAATCTATGGCAGCGTCATCATTGCTCTGAACACAAGATCATATATCAACAAAGATATAGGCTTCACCATTATTTTACAGGCACCTGTTTACTTATTTAAGTGCCAACTGTTTACTTATTTAAGTGCCAACTGTGTGGTTGTAATAAACTGTTTTGTGTCAGGACAAAACAGATAAAAGTAGAATGCTTTTACAGCATGGGTGATTTCAATGCACTGAGGTTTGTAGATTAAAGTCTTTTAATCTGATAGGAACAGCAAAAACTGGGCAGAGATCCATTTTGAAAAATGCAGCAGGATCAAAAATTCAAGAGGTAACATTGGTGTCCATGTTTGCTGTAAATACTGTTTTTCAAGGAAAGGAAAAATTATTGCAAAAATTGATATTTTGACAGTTAATTAAGATAGAGAGGCAAGAAAATCCAATGACAATTCTATCATTTAACAAAAAAAAAATCTATTTTGCCACCACAGTGTCTTTGAATTGCTGGACATATATTGGTTCTTGAAAACCATCTTGAAAGTGAAGCCTATTCTGCAATAAAACATGCAGATCTGTCTTATGGTAAATTCTGACAGCCCTGCCAGGCACCACTTTGCATCTTTTAGTTGTCAACAGCCTATGAAAGTGCAGTCTTGGGCTATGAGCTAGAACTCTCCTATGATAGGTAGAAGACCTCATTTGCTCACTTGACTTTGGATGAAGTACAGCACCCAGTTTCATCTCTTGGAAGGCTGGGTCCCAAAGATCCTCCCTATCTTTCTTAAGAACTTTAAACATATGTAATTAAGGAAACAGCTTCAGGAAACTTGTCAGCCATGAGCTGCAAAACTCATGATGAAAGGACATGGAGAAACTTGAAAAGGGTCCATTGGGGGGCTGCCACAATGGTCTGGGGCCTACAGCAGATGATCTACAAAGATGAGTCCAAGCAGCTGATGCTTAGTCTAGCAAGGAGAAGACAGAAAAAACAATGTGTAGCAACCTATAAGAACCAGGATGGGATTAACAAAGATAATGACACCAGATTACTTTTCTCTGACACCAGATTACTTTTCTCAATAATGCGAGACAAGAGATAACAGCCAAAAAATCTGTGGCTGGGGAAATTGATTTCAAATATAAGGAAGACTATTTTCACCAGGAGGTTAGTACAGGACTGGAACAGGTGACCCAGAAAAATGGTGATATTTCCTTCCATTGAGGATTTCAAGTGTCAATAGTGACTAGTTAAGCATCAAAAGGGCACAGTTAACCTGATTTAGTGCTAGCGATAGTCCTGCTTCGAGTGAGATTGTTTGGCTGGAGACCTCCAGAAATAATTCCAAACAACTCTTCTTGTCCAGTAGCTGTGATGTCAACTAACCACTATCTTCAGTGAATTTTTTTTTGTGTAAAGAAAGACTTATAACATTCCTCCTCAGTTTTGCCTTTACCAGATGAAACAATCCAAATTCCTTTGGCTTTTCCTTTTAGGGTGTGTTTTCTCATACTTTTGGTCACTTTTGTAGTTTATCAGAGTACAACGTCGCAAGAGCATTTTGAATTCAGAGTTTACTCTCTAAAACGTGTATATCCACTTCCTAAGAGACAAACTCTGTCAGTGCATTTTGTATTTCAAAATAAAATGTTAAATAAAGCTGGACCCAACACAAACCAATGCAGTACACCTTTAGATTGACAATGGATCACTGGTAAAATGTTCTTTAGGTCTGATTGCTTTCAACCAGTTTAATCTACTTTCAATCTGCCAGTACAATTTACTTTCAAAACAAGCTCAAAATCTGTATAAACTTCTAAGAAGTGTGCATGAAGATGTCTGTGAATAGACAAGACAGTCAGAAATGCTATTGCTGTGACTGGTAAAGCCATCCTTCTGTCTACTGAAAGGAATTTAAATTTATATGGAGGGAAATTTTAATTATTCATACATTTTTAAATTGCTGTGTGTAGGTGAAGAGTAGTAGAGTCACTGGACAATACACAAAAATAAAAATTGTAAGTGCAATTACCTGTTTCTTACTTAGTTTTATTTATTCTGTGCAGTATTTCTGATTTCAGAATGGATATGCATTATATGAGGAACATTCTGCAAATTTAGCACCTGCAAGTCAGTCCATCTAGGAAGGTATTTGATCTTTCATATGTTAGCAATAGGCAAAGCTCAAAACCATGCTCATATATTTTACACATATATGTCATGACCACAGTTGTCCATGTATTTATTAGCACACATTGTTTGGAAAAAAGTAATTTCAGTGCTTATGGTTCTGAACACTGCCATTTTGGTCTTCATCATCTTTTCAGAATATGATACAGTAGGGAATTTCTGTTCTATTAGATGTTTTGTAGTCTATCAGGTCTCCTTTTTGGAATTCCAGTCATTGTAAGTAATTTCTGTTTCACTGTAAGGTCACAGCGTACTTTGAACAGTATTTTGTTATTTTGATGACTGCTTCTTTGTTCTAACATGCTTAATCAAAACTATCAAGGATGCACTATCAAGTATGGCTGATACAGCTATTGCTGCTTCTTGAAAGATAATATTATGAAAACTAGTGTAGTACTATTGGTTCAAATAGTAGTAGTTGAACTCTGTTAAATTTACTGCTCAGACTCTCACTGAAATGCTTGGAATACTTCTGCTGATTTTAACAGGACTTTGTGTGGTAAGAATAACTGGCAGTGATACTGCAATATATCCATCAATAAGCACCATATGGATAACACCAGAGAATAAAACAGATTATATGGAACTTTTATGAATATGTGTTTTTATTCTTAAGACATTGATAAAGGCCATCGCTATCATCTGCCCTTGCTCTTACCTTTTTTCAAAGCTGATTCATATTTTCTGTATTAATCTGTAAGATAGAGTTGATCCAGTAGACACAGCTTTTCTCAAATTTTTATAATTTCATTTTCCTCTCCCTTTTCCAATTGTGTAACATCTTTGTTGCTATTACAACAACGGGGATTTGGAGGAATTATAGTGAGAAAACAATGAAAATCCAGATTCTAATTTCCCCAGGCAAGAATAAATCTTAAACTGTCCACTAAAATATCAGGATTATCCTGAATATAGATGGGTAGAATCTGGTGTCTTTTTTAGTTTAATGCTCTTTGCTGTGATATATAATTTTCTTTTTTGACAGGAAAAAATCCTAGGAAAAAGAACTTAGATGCACATATAAATAAGAATAAGAAAGTGGAGACAGCATTTTATTACCTGATAATCTAAGGATAACACATATTCCATTTATCACAGAAAGTTCTCAAGACTTATCTGTAAGGCTATAAATTGTACAAGTATTAAAGTATTGTATTTCAAGTGTTACAAAGATACAAGGAATTTGATCACATCTTTTAGTACTAGTACTACTTTTGACCGCTTTGAGGGGAAATGCCAGTTTCTCCATAATTAAAGTGGAAGCTATCTTAAACCTAATTTTCATCTGCACTGAAGTTCGTCTAGTTCTTTGGACTGATGGTGCTGTTGGACAATTTGTAAGGATAGAAGTTGTGTCAGACATCATTGGACAAGTATTATCAGAACTGGCACCCTTCTTTACATACAGTTTCTTGGCAAGTCTCTTTCCCCTTGATACACCGACTGGAACATCATTTGCTAACTATAGGCAACTTCCTTGCTATTTGTCTTGTATCTGACTGGCAGATGCATACACATGAGCATCATGCTCCCTGCCAAATTCTCACTGGCTTGACTGGTGCTTCATTCATTCTGATCAGATTTTTGACACACAGTTTTAACTACTTTGGTCCACCAGTGTCATATGTCATATTAGGTGTATCTATGCTCGGATGTGCAACTTGGACCCTGTTGCACTGCAAAACACAAAATTGACTTAATTTTCCTTTTTTTTTTTTCAAATTTTTGAGGTTTGGGTTACATCTTTGGGCTCTTTCACGGCTCTTGCATTGCAAAAGCTGTCTTGCTAACTAAACTACATGAGTTAGTGCAGACCTGTCTGCTTTCTCTTCATTTACAAACCACACATGGAAACTACCAGAAGACAATGCCTTTGAAAATGTAGTGTTTCATAAGGTCCTCCACCAAAGTCAAATGCCACAGAATTAAACCGAAGCAATTACTGAGAGAGCAATTTATTTGACTCCAGAAACTGGATGCTAGTGGACATGCAATCCACTTTGGTAAGGCAGATCCTTACCAAAAAACGACGAACATTTCTTTTCTTGCAGTTACTGTATTCCAAGTTTCTCTCAAATTATATACTCTCTTACCTTCATTCCTTCTAGCCTGTATTCCATCCTGAATTCTGGATCTGGATTTATATATTTATGTGTATTATTTATATACATTACCTTAACCTTCTGATGTTGCTCTTTAGTTTTTAAATAATGTCTTGTCTGAGGTTAAATAAATTTAAAATGAGCAGACAAAGGTTCTCTTAGTCCTAAAATTATTAAAATAGCATATCTTTAATATTCAACTATCAGTGACCATCCCTTAGCTACTACTGAGCAGCCTGTAGTTCCCTTCTTGCCCTTCTTGAAGGTAATAGTGACATGTACTTTCTTCCAGTTCTCAGGAATCTTCCTTGGTTGACATGACCTTTCCATTTCAGGAATGAACTCTGAAGAAAAAACATATTCCCATACTTATATAGCACATTTTGAATATTGAGACACTTTATTTCATTTTCTCCAAATTAAAGAATTGGATTGTAAGAGATAAACAGTCTTTAAACCTTAACTTATACATCAAATTTTCAGCTTTGCTAGGTGCTCTAGCTGCTGTAAAGATGAACTTACTTAGCTCTAAGATTTTGTGTATTAGAAAGACTGTTCAAGAAAAAGCAGGATAGCTCTCTGAAGCAGGGAATTTTTTCTCCATTGAAAGACAAAGAGGTTCATGGGAAATCTCGAGCCCAAGTAAGGTTTATTAGAAGACACAAAAAAAGTTTCAAGGTTACAATATTCGCATAACCTAGGGTATCAACGAGGATCTAGAGTTTCTTAGTTTAGTGGGGTTTTCAAATTTAATAACAACATTTTTTCTAGTTATTCAATGTACTAATAAATTTGTGATGCTGGAATCTAACATAGATCTCTTCATCTGACTGAAAGAGGAGGAGCAGAAAGGATTGGAAGAAAGTGCTGTTGTAGAACTGACATTCAGAGGGACCTCAGTAGACTGACAAATGACACAACTCTCATTAAGGCAAAGTCTTCTGTCTGTGACTGAAGAATCCTGTGCAGCAATACATGCTGGGAGCTGACAGGATAGAATCCAACTTTGCAAAAAAATGAGCGGGTGACTTTGGGGATTCTCCAATTTGCTCCTTTGTAGGAGGTGGGGCTGTGTTAGCAACCATGTAGCCGTTAGGTCAAAGGAGGTGTTTATTCCTCTCTATTCCACAGTTGTGTGATCACATCTGGAGTACTGTGATCAGTTTCAGGCTCTACATTGCAAAAGTCATTGACATACTTGAGCAAGTCCAATGGTGGGCCATTGAGGTGGTCAGAGGACTGAAGCTTATGGAATACAGAGAGAGGTTGAAAGAATTAAATTTATTCAGTCTTAAGACAAGAAGGCTCAGTGGACAAGTTATTGCACTTAATATACCTAATAGGGGGCTACAGAGAATCTGGAAGCAGACTTTTCTTACAGGTGCATGAGACCTTAGCTGGAACATGAGAAATTCTGATTAGATGGCAGAAGATTTTTTTCCACTGTGAGGACAGTCAAATACTGGAAGATGGTGCCCTGAAACTTGTGGAATTCCTTGAGATTCTAAGAATTTTTGTGGATAAGGACCTGAACAAGCTGATTTAACTTTGTAGTTGGATCTAACTTTGCATTGAACAGCATTTCATAACAGCTGACAATCACAGAATGGCTTGAGTTGGAAGGGACCTTCAAGGATCATATAGTCCAACCACCCTGCCATGGGTAGGGACATCTTTCACTAGATCTCTGCCCCTACAAAGGGCCCACTTGAGTCTACTGTAACAGGTCTCTCAGTGTCAGGGTTCTCAGTGCACCACTAGTCTCAATTTGCCCTGACCAGCTTGTAACTTTCTCTATAATCTTAACAGCATTTTCCTACCATCTGTTAGCTCAGACCATCTTCAGCCGTGAGCTGAGCACCGTGGATCCTAGCCCCTAGGCTGGACAGGAGCCTAGGGCTATCCCACAGCTCTAGAATTACCTCCAAAACCTGCAGAAGGCTGTAGCCCATAAGCAGGTCACAGCCCTACAGACTTTTTTCATACCACCTTCAGCCATTGTGACCCCAGCCCCCAAAACCTTCACTCAGGTAAAGGCATGGGGAGATTCTTGTCAGATATGACTAATCTTTGCCACTTCTCTGGGGACTACATGACAGGTATTAGTCACTTGACAGTGATAATCTCTTTACTGTCAGGGATGGCACTAGCTTGACTCACCCTGTATGACCCTGGGTGTTACAATGATCCAAGGCCCTGAAGTTCTAAGTTCTCTACAGTTCTTTAGAGACTGCAACAACATGGCCATGATTGACAGTGCCTTACTAGGGCCCTAAGAACATGTGGGCCTCTACCTACTCAGTCCAATTCACTAAGTGGACCATGGAAAGTTAATGCAGATGTTTGTCGATACACTGTACTGGTTTTGGCTGAGACAGAGTTCATTCCCTTCATAGCAGCTAGTATGGTGCTACACTTTGGATTTGTGACCAAATATAGTGTTGATAATTCACCAAAGTTTCTGGTTTTGCTGAACAGTGCTTACATAGCATCAAGGCCTTTTCTGTTTCTCATATGGCCCTGCTGGGGGTGTGCAAGAAGATGGGAGAGGACACAGTCAGGACAGCTGACCCCATCTAACCAAAGGGATGTCGCATGCCATATAATGTCATGCTCAGCAACAAAAGCTGAGGGAAGGAAGGAGGAAGGCAGGAGGTTCAGAGTTACATATGGCATTTGTCTTCCCAAGTAACCGCTACACATGATGAAGCCCTGATTTCCTGGAAATGGAAAACATCTGCTTGCTGATGGGAAGTAATGAATTAATTCCTTACTTTTGCTTTGTTTGTGCATTCGCCTTTTGCTTTACCCCCTTTCTTTTCCATTTTTTTTTACTCATCAGGCCTGTGATGAGTAAGAACCATCTTTTAACTCTCATGCATTTTGCTTTTTGTACAGTGTAAAAAAAAAAAAGACTCTTACATCTACACTTGTTTTAAAGACTCTTTCACAATCAAAGCTTTGTAAAGGGAACTTAGTGTACATCCAAATCAGACAATTTATCTCTGACATAACTTTAGTCTTTGAAGAAGGAACAAATTTCTCCTTTCCAGGTATAACCACTGGTGCTTGACTTTGGTTTAGTAGTCAGATGTTAGAACAAAGGCAACTTTAAGAATTTAGGGACACGTATCCACTGAAGTGTTAGAAAAAGTAAGGACTAGGAGGGAAATGCAAGTAAAATGTGATTATTTTCATTTCAACTATCTAAAGTGTACTTGTAATTTCAGAGACATGAATTTATGTACCAGATAACCTGAGGTAAACATATCTCTAATAATCTATTTTTATTAATGTCTCAGAAAGAAATGTATTTACCTGCTATAATGATTCTGACCAGGAGACTGCTATACATTGAGAAATTAGTGATCCACATTTACATCCACAGTTACCTGAACAGGCCCAGGCTTGTGTTGTGCTGCACAAATAACTTGGACGCAGGATAAACTCGGACTGTTCACTGTAGCAGAGAAGCCTTCAGGCAGCTTCCACTTGCTACCAGCTACTACGTCACCTGTACGGCCTTGCTTTTATCTAAATACACAGCAAGAAGGAAGATCTCTCGTGAACATCCTTCAAGAATATAGTTGTTTTCTTATAAGAAAATATGTAATAACTTGAAAGACCAAAAAAGGAGGAATCACTTTCGACGGGTGGAATCTGAATAGCGTGCCATGGGGAAGAAATCCATCCGAGGTTTGTCTGATGCTGTATGAATGCAGGATGTCCAGCATCTGAAGGGATACAAGATATACTTGCTGTCTATACTCCTTTTTATATTCTGAAAACAGCCATTTTAGTAAGCCATTTGCTGTTGCCTTTCTTACTGAGATCCAGAAAGAACCACCTCCCTCTCCACCACCCCACAGGTGCAGAACATCCGCCTTACTAATCATATATTGTAAAAAAAAAAAAAAATCCATTCCTAAAAATCAAGAACTTTAAAGGTTTTCAAAAGACATCAACATCTTTTCTATAATTTTTCAGAATCGCCTAGTAACATGGACTCCTTCTCTTCTTGGACCTGTATTTTATGTCTTTTGTGTCACTAGTAAAGGGTGGCGATCAACATTTATTTTAGCCTAGCATGTTTCAGATATTTTTATAAACATGACAAAAATCTATGAGATATACAGGATGGCTGGAAGTGCTCTCAATCACTTACACCTTCTGAGAGGAGTGAGGATTTGCAGAAATATTCTGCAGAATTATTCTCTTAGAATTTTGGGGATCCTCTGAACATTCATTAAGTTTGTCTTTGTGACACTTTCTCACTGGAGTGAGACATAAATAGCAAAAATAACAAGTAACATTGGCAGCTCTATTTTAGTTGCTTTAAAAAACTTTGGAGAGAGAATCATAAAGGTTAAGACATATTAAATACAATCGCTAGTCAGACACTGTAGAAATATTTCATAGATCTTCTGTATGCTATTTATTAGAAATCTTATCATGTAAGTATGTGTCCTGTCTCTCAAGAGCTACGGTTTTAAGTTCTGCCTCTCATGCCTCTCTCATGCTGTCAGTCCGAAAAGATAAGCCCAAAAAGTACTTGCCTTCTATACTTCATTGCACTTCTCTCTTTGTGAAACCTGATGTTGGTCTAAATCAATCCAGTCTAAATTCTGTCAATAACAGGAGATTTTTGCCTCCAGACCTTAGGTAAATATCTTCTTTGAAATTAGTTACTGCCAATCCTGTGATTTTACTTTAGGAAAAGCAGAACACTCATCAGTTCCCATTGGCCAGATCGCAAACGAGTTATTCAGCTCAAGGTACTCTGAAAAAACAGAATCCAGTGTCACAAAAATTGTGAACGTTACTTTCTTTAATTAGTCTTGCTTTTATACTATCAATAAATAAATCATTATTCCTATTAAAAAAAAAAAAAAGGCCAGTGAGTAATATAAAATCATAGAAATTCTGTTGGTTTGCCATTCTTTTTTTGCTTACCAGAAGCATGATTTATGGCAAGTCAAATATGAATAACTGTCTCAATAGCTGAGTAAAAATTCGAAGACAAAAAGGGAAGAAGTTGAAAAAAAAAGCAAAAGAGAAAGTTCTTTTTAAAAAATACTAACTTGCTAGAGCTTTATAGCACTACATAAAAGCGGAAGACTTCATGTTTTGATGCATTGACTTTAGCGAGGATTCCATAAGCTCAGATACTTTCCAGAAACTTTCAAAGCAGCCCACAAAATAGCTTCATTTGAATGCACTGAGACCTAAATTACCAGGGGTATACTGTCTATCCCTTTAGATAAGCATGAAAATTGTGGTACATTACAAAAAGCAAGTTAGATGTGACATTCTGTAACTTTTTAAGATCATTAGTTATGCATGATTATGTAACTTTGTGTTAATTAATGAGTGTATAAGACCAAATGCCTAAGAATTTCAAAATAGAATTGTTTCATGAAAGATGTAGATAGTACATATTTTCTGAGTGGGATCATTGTCACAGCACTTGGATTAGGTGGTTTTACTTCTGGATATCAATAGGTTAACATCTTTCTAGCACTTCTTATTCCTAGATATTAAAGAGTGTCCTTAAAGCAGAAGATTCTTGACTCCTAAATCCAAAATTTTATTAACCATGGGCCAGAAATTTTGGTGCATCTCAAAAAGAAATTTTAAAAGATAATGGCTTCAGAATACCTAAATGCGTCAAAATTGAATCTGCAAAAAAGAAATAATAACAAAAAACAAAACCCCCAAATATGTGGAAGAGACTCTTCTAATGAAGATAACATCAGAGGCTTCTCAGTAGAAAGCGTTCTTCAGTTACACAGTTGCTTACTTCTTGATGATACTTTCACATTCCTAACAGAACTAGAGGAACCATAAAAAGAAAAAATTCAGTCCTTAGCCTCATTTTCTTTCCTGTCCTCATGCTCATATCAAACAAGCATATGAAAGTAATCCTGACACCTGATGCATTACAAAAGAAAAAATAACTGACAAACAAACTAGGAATTCTGAATGCCAAGATAAAATCTATAGCTCATATGTGTAATGCAGTGTACAAAAAGGACTGCCATACAAAGCCAATTATTATCCCAACACATTTATTGTAAGTACAGAGAATGGGAATGGAGAGGAACTGAAAAGAAGGCTATGTGCCTTTAATTAAAAAAAATACATTTTAGTGTGTTGCAAAGCAATACTGAATAACTGTTACAAAAGAAGCCACAATGAACAAAATTCTTCTGCTAGATTTTCCCTAGTGAGAGAAACTTTACAAAGCAGGTGTCAAAAAAGCATAGGAGGCTTTGTATATCCAATTAATTGTGCCCCCTAATTATTAGACTCCCTCAGAACTCTTGGCAAGTAAAGCAAAAGCATGCTTATATCAAAATCAGCTGGCTGTTTTAAGTGGATTTAGGACTTGGTCATTTAATGGCCTGTCAGCTCTGGAGGCTGAAATGATTCAACAGTAAAGAAGGATGCAGCTGTGCAGACTTTCCTACCTCCCTCAGGTCAGAGCTCTCTCAAGGTACTTCCATTTATTCTCTAAGCCTGTTTCATTCAAGGCCTTTCTAATAACTACTCAAGGTTTAGTCCTGCCACTGCATGGAGTCATGCTGCACTTTAGCAATGACTTAAGTAGTGAGTAGGGAGTGCTAAATTTGCTGCTGAGATAATCAATTGTGTTCTTGTAAATAAAGCAATATGCAATTTCTGAAAACACATAAATGGATTTTTATCTGCTTTTACCCTGTAAGTGATTACTCTTTGAAACTTAGATAAAAATCATGTCCTAAATTTAAATGTAGTCTGTGCTCCTGTGCAAATCCGGGATTCTAGCTTAGAGTTTGTGTCACCATAGTTCTATCAGAGGCCTGCACACAGAAGTTTATTGGCTTTTTTCCAGCTTCCCAAAGAAAGCTTGAAGCCATTCTTGATTTTAAACAGGTTCAATCAACTGTAATGTTTTTTCTATCTGGTGTTGCTGCTCATCCACAGCTACAAATGGTCAAATCTACTTCATGTAAGAATTGCAACATCAGCATAAATAGGGTCACATAAATCGCCTTTGGAAATAGCTTAGTGAGATCTGTAAGAGAAGATTGTTTCATCTCGTTTTGCACAGTAGAATCAATTAAATCCAGATAAATGAAACAACTCATTTTGAGTGTGTCTAAAATACCTGGAAGAAGGACACCTTGATTCACATGATCTTATAGTTAATTTTGTATTGTTTAGCTACTTCCTTCTATAAAGATGGTTTCTTCCTAAGTTTGTGTAATAGAGTCCTTTCTTTCACTAGCCAAGAAGACACATTGTCTCTGTAAATTTGCAGAAGCAACCATGCATTAAAACATGATTGTTAAAGCTCTCAGATCAGATTCTTGCTTTTGTCATTTTTACTGTCTTTAGAAATGGTAAATTTCCTATTTAGTAGATAAAAAACTTTCTTATTCATCATATACATTAAGCAGCATTTTGAAAAGAAATTGAATTCAACTCAAAATTCAAAGAAAGGTTTTTAGTTGATTTTATGTTTGAGTGAAGCTGCTGTAAAGATGTTGGCTAAATAAGAATAAAGTGGTTTATCAAATTACCTGCACTGAAAAAGAATCCTTTAATAAGAAAGATAATTATTAGCTATAGTTATGAATAGGAATATATTGATTTGGATCACCATGACTGATCTAATGGAAAAGAAAAACTACGTTTGTTTTGGGGTTGGTTTGTTTTAACATCATTTGTCAGTTTTTCCACCTTAAGGAACCCTAGATGAACCAAATCAAATGAAGTGAGTGTTATTTCTGTATCTAAAGGGTACAGAACTAGTTGCCAAAGGCAACTGATGGATTCATGGGAACAGGAGAAACCTGAACAGATGACAGTGAGACACATGAATAGTGCATCATCAGTTGATGTATTCTACACAGAATCTGATCATCACTGGCTCTGATGGATTTTTATGAGGTTGTGAGAAGCTCTATCTCATTTTAAAATGTTCATAACCAGAACATAACACTCATGAAGAATGACTTAATTTCAGTGTTTATTTTTAGGGGCAAATTATCGGAGTAAACCTGGAAAAATTATGATCAAAACTTAATTTGGCTAGTTACACCTGAAGAGAAAATATGTTTTCCAATGACATTGAAAGTCAAACACTATTTGGATTATGAAATCTCAACCTCTTTTTTTTCCTGATAGAATCCTAATATTTAACTTACAGCTTTTATGGTTTAGGTTTTTGCAATTAAAAGAATTACATTTTCAGAGAAGCACACACAGTTAATAGCAACAGTTCCTTTTGTCAAAAAGAGAGTCCATCCCAACATATTTTCCCAAGGAAAGTGATTTTTTCCAACCAAATCGATGACTTTGTTTTCTCAAGAAAAAAGATTTTTTTAATTCACATTAGTTAATGCTTGCACATTTGGAATCACAGTTACTAACAACAGTAGTTCGCCAGGTAACAAAATGTTTAGATTTATGACAGACAGTATATCCTGGGGCTAGACTTGTTAAAGCAAAGGAATACATGCATGTGAAAAGGCTACCCTTTTTGAAGATGTACTGAACTTGGCATTATATGAGATGAAAAATTCTGGAAAATAGTTTTTGTGGAGTCTGACAGAAGAATATGCTGACTAGTGCTTTGTCCATTCAAGAGATTCCTGTCTGTAACTCTCCCTCCTGCCCACTACCGTACTAGCATCTGCTGTGGAAGTAAGGGTGATGAAAGGGAACACGAGCCTTCGTATTAACTACTTCAGTGGAAAACCTTGTAGCTTAGCATAGTCTGCCATGAGAAGTCGTTTGGTCTAGAACATCATGCTGTGAACTGGATTTGAGAAATGGACTTGTGTTGTCTTCTTTTTATTCAGTGGTTTAATGAAAAGTTTCTAGCAGCAAGGACAGAAGGCGGCTGGGTCATGTTATATACTCCTTTAGAAAGGAAACACCAGAGCTTGCTTACGAAGACACAGGTTCCTAATTAAGTTGTCTCTGGACGTCTCTGCACAGTGAGGTTCTGCAGTAACTTGCAAAATTAAAGCAATCTATTATGGTTTGGTCTAGGTTCTCCTTTTCCTCAACTGATAATTTTTATGGCATGTAAATTAATTAATTTTATTATTTGCTGGGTGTTTAATACCGTAAATTGCACTTCTGTTCTTTAAACAGAACTCAGAGAAATAAAGCTGTGAACTATGCACTTGGAGTAGGAACAAGCAGAGTACTTTGAAATTTTTCTGAGATTCACTTATGTATTACAAAGTAAGGTGTGTCTAATTTGATTATCTCGTTTGCTGTGTTAATAAATTGCTGTTCCTTTGGGGTCATGTGCTTTCTCTTATGGAATGATCTGACGAAAAATTGTACTCTTGAAAAAGACCATAAGTTGCATGTGAAAAAGTAAGGCTGTGTTCAGTCATTGGCTATAGAAGTCATCTCATTGACAGAGATGCCCAAACAATATTTGTATTCACAATCCTCACACAGACTCCAAAAGTATGATTCTCTTCAGAAAAAAAACCACTTTATTTCAGATATTCTTTAGCATATCTGCTTACATTAAAAACTAAGTGGGTTTTGGTGGGTTGCCCTGTTTTTTCTTTCAGAACCAGGAATTTATATTTCATCTTGAAATCAAAGACGCAAATTTACAATAACACTGAAGTTATATTGGGATTTAGTTGAGTTTCAATTAACCCAAGGTGTTAGTGATTCTTTCTGATACAAAGACTTGAGGGGTCTCAGGAGTTAAAAATCTGATAGTGTCCTGTGTGCTTTATATTTTATATCTGTGCTTTATGTATCACAGTGCCATTCTTTCCTGCCACATCCTCAAGAATAATATGCTGTGTAACAGCCATTTTTAGATAGCCATTTCTAGAACAGAACTGCATATTAGTTTCTTCTTTAAAATTCCTGTTTGCTCTCTCACCTGCAGTGAATGATGATTTCTGACAGGTAAGTAAAATATCATTACTTCCTTTTCATTTTCTTTTTTTCCATGAAAAAAGGGAGGGGAGTGGGTTTTGTCCCAACCTAGAGCATTCCACGTGTGCTTGAAGTGAGACAACAGTGACACCCTTCTAAGTGCACTACAAAGCAGGTATTCAAACTGTGGGAAAAAAAAAACTTAACACCTAACAGAGAGCGATAGTATTGGGTAAACTTCCTCTGTTGAAATCATAAAGTCAGATACAAGTTACAAGGTTCAAAGACCTGGGAAGAGCAATGACCAATATGTTATTTCACTCCCATGAAAGCAGAGGCATTGAGAGAAATTTCATTTATAGCTTCCCAGCTCATTGGACTAGGTTTGGTTGTTGCCAAAACTCTATCATTAGCAGTACAGTGTAGAACCTTAGAGTCTAGAATTATTCTCAGCCATCTTTGTATTTTCCTTTTGGAGCAGATTTTTCTGCACTGTTCTTATTTAAGAGGCAAATCTCTGTTCAAATGGAGATTAAGATGCAGAAAGGAAGTACTGTAATGGTGAGGGAAGGAAACATAAGAGGCTCTGAAATGAAATGTGATAAAGTTAAGGATCACTAAGGAGTCTCAGAGTTGCTTAGTTTCCATTACTGTGGTTATATTCTTCATTATCCTTGATTATGTTTTTAGGAAAGGGATTAATGGAATTGGCCAAATTCAAAAGTAAGTCTATTTTATTAGGTGTTGTGAAATATTGATAAAACCAGAAGATATTAAAGGGAGCTAAAGGTGTTAGGAGTATGTTAAGGAATAGGTTTCAGAAAACATAACTTTAGAGGCTGATATGTGATTGGTAGGAACTATTCAGAAAGAAGTTCAACAGTATTAAAATGGAATATTCAAGTGAAGAATTAAAAATCAGACAAATATTTAAAGGAAATTGACAGCAAAAAAGGCCTGTGGTATTGAACTTTGACAACACACAACAGTAGTCTCTATCTCCCTGGAGCTGACAGAATTGTCCTGTGGGCAGTTCTAGACAAATACTTAAAGACAGATAATCCCATAAGGTAAGTGTTTAAAGAGAAAGCAGGGGCATCAGGGACATGGGATCCTTCCCAAAGATGTCCGCCTGCACATTGCAATCAACAAGTATTTATGTATTAAATTCCTACATATTCAGTCTATACAATGCATATTTAATTTCATCCTCTCGATGATTAGTTCTTCTTCTCTTGCTTCTGATGTAAATTAGTGAGCAGCCTCTGTTGTAGTCTTCTATTGTTCTCTTTTGAGTAGGTGGTATAATTTGGGTAGGTGGTCTATGAGTCAGAGGTCTCGACCACTCCTTGAATTGACCATGTTTGGTCAGGGAACATGTCCTTGACTCGTAGGCTCATGGCTTGTACCTACTTTTGTCATGATTCAAAGATTATACACAATGGGTACCATAATAAATCCTGTCTCGCAGACATCTTGGACTACAACATACTATCCTTGTTTCTAACCACTACCAGATTATTGGTTAATGAATACCTTAGGTCTGGAATTTTACAGGAGTATGCTAGCAGCATTGGCAATATGGATTTTATATTTGATAATTTATTCCATTTAAGACTTATTTTCCTAATATAATCATTAGTCTCTCCTACTAATATTCACTAATTAGAATTCTTGATATTCAAATCAAGATGGGAAAAGTAAGGGGATTTCTAAGCAGTATCCTAAAATCCTAAATCTGGTGATTGCTGCAACACCATGAAGAAGTTTGAACTTGTCTGTGGACCTAGGGATCAATGAGGCTGAACAAGAGGCCACCTCACCCTGAAATGTTCTTTATGTTCTGGCTAGTCTTTAATTCAGTGTTGATGATGTTGGTAATGGTTTTCAAGCACACAGAGTCCCTTGTCATGTGTCACTGTAATGATCTCATCGTTACTGGCAGTGGGAACACAGCACAATAATGAAGGAAAGTCTCCACCAGTTGGTGCTCTACAAGATCCATGTAGAGGTGGAGAGGTGATATCAACCACAAAGGGAAATTTCTTAGTGGCAACCCATGAACACACCCTGAAAATATACGCTAACTGCCCTAGTGTACAAAAAGCATAAGGATTTTCATGTCTTTTAAGCTTCAATTTCCTAAACCTGTGCATATCACTGGCAAGTCAACAGTTGAAATTCTGCTGCAGAGGTCAGTAAGACTGTTCATATACTCCTTCAACGTGGAGACGAATGGACTCTGCAAAGTATAGTGCCATATTTTAACCAGCAGACTTATTTCAAAGCACTTTCTTCACTGACGTTATTTCAGTGCTGTGGGTATTGTATTTCTGCCAGCCTCACTCACCTCTCAGTTGCTAGGAAATTCCAGGGTCTTAATCTGCTCTATGGTAAAGTTTGAGCTGATGTTTTGTGGAAAAGTCTTGATGTTAGTGTTGATGGGCAGTATGACATAAACTCTTTTGCCCCCACCTGAATCCAAAATACTAGTTATCATAAACTTGGGAGGCTTCTATCCATCTGTTACATTTTGGGCCACGCTACTTCACTTGTAGCTGTTTCTTTCAGAGATGGCAGAAAAGTTTTCTTATACATGGGGAATCTTAAAGAATCACCTAGAGCTAATACAAGTGCTTTTCTCTGTGCAGGAATAGCAAAATTTACTGGCTGATTGCAGCCTTGTAGTTTACATCGTTCAAAATAAAATAGAAAAATCATGTAAAAATTTCTCTAGGCTCTAATTTGGAATTCCTTTTTGGATGCAATGATCTAACATTGATCTCTTCTGTGCTTACATTATCTTCTCAGTGCTGGGTATGGCAAGTAAAAAAAAATGCATAATGTATTAATATAGCAAAAAATCTCAGCAAATGCTCCTAACATACTGATTGCTATCTGAAAACTAAGCAGATTGCTTACCCTGCTGCTCCTAGCAGCTGGCTGTTCCTGGCTTCCTGCTCGGAGGACTACTACTAATTTCTAACCTAAATTTAATCATGGCAACTTTATACCTTTTTGCTCTTGTATCAACTTTGTCCATTAGCTGACACACTGCTTCCCTGGTCTTCTGTTTATTCCTAGTGTATTGCTAGAATAATTGCTTTCCTTTGAGCCTCTGCTTTGATATTCTAAGCAAGCTGAACTCTTTCAGTCTCCTTTTGTGCAATAATGATCACTGATCTACATGATTTTGTGATAGCCACCATATCCTTGAAGATATCAACCTCTCTTTCACTCCCGTTTAATATCTCACATTCACTTCTCATCCTCAGGAGTATCTGTACTATTACTAGACACAATTTCATATTTGGCTTCCGAAAGCATATTATTTGTGGCCATAATTTTTCAGGTATAAGATGCAGAGTTAGGCATTCCAGAAAGTAGTTATCCCCTTCAGGATGAGGGGGGTGAGCAACTTCTGGATTTTTAATCTTTTGATTGGCAGACTGCTCTGAGGTTGTCTATGTTGGTTAGAGTAGCAAGTTGCCAGGCAAATATCCTTGAATAGTTAAGTTCTGTTATTTCTGGCAATTACGTTTGTTTTTGTAACACCTGCCTAATTGCACTTTAACTTGTAAAAGTTACACCCCTAACAACTCCATAGCAGTATATCAAAGGTTAAACTCTGTGCCTCCAACACTAATCTAATTATTCTAGTCATGTCATCTCAGTAGGTATTTACCTCTCTGTAAGGAAGTTTGCTTCTGAGCCAAATTTCTCATGCAGTCCCAATTTCTCATGCAGTTTTGGCCCCACGCATTTCTCCCTTTGTCGGTGAACACTGTAATGGTGTTGATATACATGAGAATGGGTGTTACATACACTCATAAAACAGACTGTTTGTTAAAAAATACTGATTTATTGGGATTTTTTGCTTAAGATAATGTTCCCATAGGAAATCAAATCTCTCAAACAGTCCAGACAGTGTAACTGTAAGTCTCTGTTGCAAGTGTCTTTGCAAAGGCATCTTCAGCTGAATCAGATGAGACCCTCTGAACTGCTGCTCTGCTGGATTCTTATAATACAGCTGGCACACAGCCTTAACATGTATAAACCTAGTCTAGATGTCTTAAGTGTTATGTGTGACGATTTCCATATCTGCAAGAACGGTTCTAATGACTAGTTAAAAGTATCTTATCTATGTACACTTTGGTCAGTTCTGCAGCAGCAACTACCTGGGGGCATCTCTGAGACAATACCATACTAAATAATGCTTTTCAATTGGCTTATAGACAGCAGGAACTACCTGGGGGAATCTCCAGGACTGTCCAAAATTCCCACTTGGAAAGCTTCTGCAATGTTTGTCAAATACTTTGTTGTGAAGTCAACTAGGAGTTCAGTCAACCACCTCATATCGTGTCAATCCATTGTCTCAAATTAGTTTTCTCAGCCAGCAGAAACTGTTTGTAGAGTTCCTCAGTGACCCAGAGAACTAATGATTGTGCTGAGTATGCACATTGGCACAGTCAAGATACACAGCTACACTGTGACTAACTTTTTGCAACTTAATATATCTGTATATTATATATATCAGTTTGGGAATTAGAGATTAGAGATTGCTGGAATGACACAGTTTAGCAAACTGAGAAATCAGATCAGTTGTAAACTGTAAAACTCATTTTTTTCTAAATTCATTCATCAGCAACACACTTCTTGGTAACAGTCAGTACTTATCATCATCACTACATATACAGAATTGTTAGTCTTTAACAATCATATTTTAAATTAGCTGTGAGTATACATGGAACTGACGGCTCAGAGGTCAGGATGGCCAGGCTTAAGAGCACACTGACAAGCCACGTTGGAATATCCTGATTAGTACCTTTATATTTTATAGTTTTCACAGGCTTCTGCAGTGGTCATAAATTATAGGATGAACTGGAATTGCAATCTTATATTACACTTAAAACTTAAAATTTCACAAATCTTGCCACAAGGGCCATTCTTGATTGCTCTCCTTTTAGGCTGTTTTCAGATGCGAGCATTTTTGTGTCTTTCACTCACAACTATAGTTTTGCTGAAGATAAAACAGCTTTTAGATATGGCAGAGTATCACTCAGAGAGGCAAAATAATTTTAAAATCTAATCTAAAACCATATAAAATACATTCATTCCTAGGGAGTAACCAAGATTAGGCTCCTGTATTTCACAATACTCTCCACTTGGCCATGCACTTGATCTCTTCTGTTCTATTCCTTTATTCCTTTTGCAACTACAGTTTGAGGACTTTTTGCTCTTTGGTACTGCAAATTGTAAGATTGTACTGGATGATGAAGCATGTTTGGTTTGCAGTGTATGGGATGATGAGTATAATATAAGTTCGCAGTGTGTGGGTGCTCACAATGATATTACAAATATCATTTAATACCTGATGATGTCCCATTACAATACCTGAAACGATAATGCAGGTGGTCTCTCCCATCCTTGTGTCACATATAAGAAGTGCTTTAAATAATACTTTACACTTAGGGATACTTTTGTATTGTCTTTAAACATGTACAACACAAAGCATTTACAGCCATCAACTAATTCTCCACACCCCAAAATGCAGGTTAACATTATAGATTAATATTGAATTAGATATTAATATTATAGTTTGCAAAACTGGATAAAATAATCTAGTAAATTGGGGCAGATGAAAAATGAAAATCTAATGCTTCTAGCCATGTCTGTATTTCACCCATAGGTGTTAGAAACCACAATAAGCTTTCCCATGAAAATTGTTCTTCAAAGTTTGACCATAATTTGCAGGGACCATTATAGGATTCATTGCGGCTTAAGGTGGTTTTTTTTTTTTATTTATTTATCCCAACAGCAAAAGACACAGAACAATGTATTATTTTTGAGACCAGTAGGTCTCAGATTCCTCCTGAGCTCATACCCTTAAAGAATGAACATGATCTTTCATATGCCACTTTAAAAACATGCCTTAAACTTACTTGTAACATGAATCCCTTGTGTTTTTATATTGCTGCACGTTTCCTTTCTTCTCCTCACCAAGCTAGTAGTTCTTTGGAAGCTAGTACACACATGGATTTACTACTTCTGAATCATCATTTTTCTGTACTTCCAGAACGTACTAGGTGCAAGGGACAGAATGTGCCACTTACTTAAACTTCTTTGTCATTAACAGATTATATATTTTGTCAAACCTCTTGCAGGTGCCAAGACTGCAATAAAGATATTTTCATTTGGAGTTGCAGTGGTCTACCCTTCTTGTTAAACCCTTCTTGTTAAACCTGTCCATTCTGTTCTTCTTGTTTCCACATTGTAGGAGGTACTGTTCCTAATGAAAAGCAATGGATCACACAAATGAGCTTTGTCACAAGAAGAGTTCTAATTCTGCATCACTTTTTTTTGAAGTCTATTTTTAATTATGTACTGTTTTGATGTAGCAGCTTGGATTTTGTTTCAAGTTTATTCCAGCATGCCAGTTGTTAGGTTTACGGACAGGAAGATCCTGTCAGCTGCTGAAATATAGCTGAAAACTGGATCTGGCCCAGGCCTCCTGGAATTTGTTGTATGTTGTATGTAATTCACTTGAGCTCTGTGGCACAAGTGTAAAGCAAGAATCAGGGAAATAATGCTTTGCCCTCATCTACTTAGCAGCAAACTACCAAAGCAGGATCTGAAATGCAATACCTAGAACAATAGGGTTCCAAGCTTGATGGGCTCCTCTAGGCCAAATATGTAACAAAAATAACGAGTATCAAAAGCTCTTTCCTTAAGAAAATTTTGCCTTGCCTTTAGTAGCATTAGCTATGTTCTCACTCTCCTTCCCTTTCCCTTCTCAGAAGCAAGATTTCGCTGTCAACCAAACTGTGAACAACTCTGCTGTACTGACTTCTCTAACTTCAACAAATGATATCCAATATGGCTGTATTTCCAGAGGTTTTTTAGTTATACCAAGCAAGTTTCTGAAGACTATAAGCAAAACCATCATGCACTGCTCATGAAATGTTTTTTCCCTGAAAGAAAATAGAAGTATACCACATATAAAGTTCATGTACTTCTCAATTTTGTCTCTTTTGCTTGTACCATCTTCTTTTTATTTTGTTTGAAGAAAGAGAGATGGGCATCATTAACACCTAGGTCATACAATTATACGTGTATTATGCAGTTTAGTGTAAATAAGTCATTCTCTCTGCCAGGGACCACAGATGAACTAGCAGAACCTCTAGATTCTTCTGAAGTCCACAACCACATCCATTGCCAAAGTCCACAACCCAGGAGGCTGAGATCTGTTTGCAGTCAGAAAAATCATCATCTTAGGCACCTCAGAGTGCTGACTCTACACTATAACCTGGCCAAAGTCTGATTGTATTTAATTTATTTGGGGCCATCATTAGGCAACATTGTAAAGAAGTATGATCTCACTTTCTAGACTGGTTCTGCAAAAAATAAGTACGTTGCTCTCAGATCATGAAATACATGCAGTACTGATGAGAGTTTCTTATTTTTCATGTTTTAGAGGGAGGCAGCAGCATTTTGGCAATTTTCCTTAACAGAAGAGGAAGGAAAATACTGAATTGGGAAGAAAAAAAATGCCAACCCATTATCATAATTACAGTTGGTTGCTTGTCAGCAGTGACAGTTGAACACTTGTGCATGTGTTTGAAGAAAGTTGTTCACAACAGGAAAAAGTGAGACACATAGCAGCGTGACTTACTGAATAAGACAGTTACAGAAGAGAAAGCAAGAAGACAGATGGCTATTTGCCAGACCTGACAGAGCCATTTAAGCGATTTTCATAGATCTCTCAGTTAAAATGCTTTACAAGAGTGCTCCAAAAGCATATCACTGAAGAAGGTAAAGAAATATTTCTAGCATTTTCCAAACTAGCAAGGAATCAATAGTCTATCCCTCAACAAAGGTGAGAGGAAAAAACAGAAAAGGAAAAGAAAGGAAGTTTGAGAATGGGTGAAAAACAGAAAGTGACAGAAACCAAGATGACAGAATGCCTGCCATTGGGCAAAGGAAGAAAAGAGAAGAGTAATCTCAGTTCTTGCAACTTCATCTGCGGTATAGTTAAATTCTTTTAACCCTATGTAGCAAAGCAATTTAAATGTTTAAGCACAGACTGTAGCCTAAGAAGAAAAGAAACAACTAGGATTTGATACTTACAAAGCAACAAAACAACTTGTTTGAATGAATAGGAACTTTTTTACTCATCTGGTCTTCACCTCAGACTTGCTAAGCATGCTATAATCCAGCAGGAGAGAAAAGCAGGGCAGATTGTCCTGGTTTGAGCTAAAACAGAACTAATTCTGTTCAGTGACTTTACTTTTCAGCTAAGTCTCTTCTAACTAACCGCACTTTCTGAAATCAACATCATTTTTCCAGACAGTATCTGCTTCTAGTAGTGATAACGTTTGATGTTTATCGTTAATACTAAGGAATGGTATGCAGAAAGGCTTTTGTTTATACTTGCTCCTATAGCAACCAAGGTCACTATTAAATCTTGTACTCCATAGTGGGGTCCCATAATGGAAAAGGGTTGCAAGCATGTAAAAAGTTCACACCTGCAGAGAGAAGCGAACTGGACAGGTGACCCAAAACTGACCAACTAAGTATTGTCATCCCATATACGCCATATTCCATAAGCTGAGGGATCGCAATGGTCAAGCTCATTTCTTCAATGGCCGACATGCGAGGAGGACTCTGTCCTTTCTTCTGTCTTCAATCCTGATCCGTGCATTCCTGAATCCAGTTCCTGAATCCAGCTCCTGCATCCATTTCCTGTCTGCTGCTGAGTCCAGACTGGGACTTCCCCAGTGCCAGCCCTGCAGCATCAGTGGTGGTTAGTGGCCCGCTCACCTTTGACTCTTGATAGCAGATGAAACAGAAATGGGTCTTTTATTTAAATATAGCAATTCCATCCCAGATTCCAGCAAACAATATAAGGCAGAAGGTAGAGTTTTTCTCAGAAACAAAAGTTTCTTAAAAGCTATCACAGAAGAGCAGACAGTGACATGATGGAAGCTGGTGATTTGCATTTCATTTCAGTAAAGATGGGTTCATGAGAGTATTACTTCACTTTCTTTCTAATAAGCCGTACCCGAATGCAATATTCTTTATCCATTAATAGTTTATGGAGGATGGCATTATAATGAGGTTTAGCTCTTCAAACAAAATCACACCACTTCTCTCTTCTGAGCACTCAAGAACAGAATGTAAGCAACAGACTTTCACTTCTCTCAGAGTATTTTTTCTGTGAAAGCATTGGGTGCACTTATAAAATCACCTTGGTATGAGAGTACACATATACAGTGTTCACTTTTCAAGGCTTCAGAAGTAATATGAAAGGGAGAGCAAGAAGACAGATGGCTATTTGCCAGACCTGACAGAGCCATCTAAGCGATTTTCTTAGATCTTCCAGAATCACACAGAATCACTGAAGCTGGAAAAGACTTCTGGAAATCATCTAATCCAACACCCCACTCAAACCACTGTTAAGTAGGGCAAGTTGGTTGGGGCCATTTATAGTCAGGTTTTTAATATGTCTAAAGAAGAGGACTCCAAAATGTATTTGGGCACCCTCAAAGTAAAAAAGGATTTTTTTCTTACGTTTTTATGCCCTGTATTTCAGTTTGTGCCCATTTCCTCTTGTCCTTTTGCTGGGTACCACTAAGAAGAGTTTGGCTCCATATTTTTTACCTCCTCCTCCATCAACCACTCTCAGCCTATCTTCATATGAGAGAGCTCTCCAGGTACTTAATAATTTTTGTGACACTTCATTGGACTCACTCGAGTATATCCATGTTTTTCTAATGTTATATGGGAAAATATTTTGCATAGTATTTCTTAGGCTCCTCATAACTTTAAGATGATTTACTATCAAACTTCAGACGTATTTTATTGTCTATTCTGAGTGCATGTGATTTGTAATGGTTCAAAAAAGTTAGGTGGGAATTGAACAAGGTTGTACGATCACTTACGCAGGTCAGCATCTAACATACCATGATATTATGCTCATTTATTTCTGCGATTGCAGTAATCGCAATTCTCAATAGCCTGCTTAGCCCCTCTAATCCATAGAGGATTGGAGACCCACTTTGGTGGCCTTAATAGAAGTTGTCAGAATAGGACCTTCTTCCAGCTGACCCAGTTACAACTCTTTAAGAGTTTAGCACTCACAATGGAAAAAAATGAAAGGAACATTTTGCTTAAATTTAGATTAGGTTTTCAGGTTTTTGACTGCAAAATAGAGTTTGATAACAAAAGGAAGTCTACAACCTTAGAAAAAAAAATAAATTCTGGTGATGAATCTGCAAAGGACAACATAGTTCTCTGGTGTTTCATTATCTGTAAGCATAGCTAAGGATTTAGTTCATGACAAGGTTTCTACAATTTAACACTGAATAATCTGAGCCCTGGATATATATTCTTGGCTTGTGGCAGTGGGTATCTCAGATCAGTTCAGTTTCTGATAGACTCTTCCTCACTCAAAACTAGCATCAACGGTTGAAAACTGCAGTGATTCCCAGGAGAAGGATGGAATGCATTAGTGTTCATGAAGAAGGATAAGATGATACCTGGGGAAAAAAAAAAAAGTTAAAGAGGAAAGCTAAAGGACCAGGAAGGAACAGCACAAATAAGATACTTAAATCCACAGTGTCTATTAGAACTCACTTCAGAATCTTCAGAATTAACATGGGTGAACTGCAGAAAATAAGAGAAATCTTTGAACTACTGGCATTTTTGAGAGACATAGTGGGGATAGAAGAAATTAAGAGATTGGAGAAATTGGCAAACATAATATATGTTTTGAGGCACTGTGACTTCCAAGCTCCAGTGGGTAGGAAATCAAGAAAGGCAGCCAGGAGACCCACATGGTTAAACAGAGAACTAATGGGCAAACTCAAGTGGAAAAAGAGAGTCTATAGATCTTGGAAGGAGGGGATGGCCACTTGGGAGGAATGTAAGACTGTTGTCAGAGGATGTAGGGAGGCAACTAGGAAAGCTAAGGCCTCCTTGGAGTTAAGCCTTGCAAGGGAGGTCAAGGACAACAGAAAGAGCATCTTCAAATGCATTGCAGACAAAACTAACACTAGAGGCATGTAGGCCCACTGTTGAATGAGGTGGGTGCCCTGGTGACAGAGGATACAATGAAGGCAGAGCTACTGAATGCCTTCTTTGCCTCTGTCGATACTGCTGGAGACTGTCCTCAGGAGTCCCAGACACCCGAGGCCCCAGAGGAAGTCAGGATAAAGGAGGAGTTTGACTTGGTTGATGAGGACTGGGTTAGGGATCACTTAAGCAAGCTGGACATACATAAATCCATGGGACCTGATGGAATACACCTGTGGGTGCTGAGGGAGCTGGTGGAAATCATTGCTAGACCACTCTCTATCATCTTTGGTAAGTCATGGGTAACAGGTGAGGTGCCTGAGGACTGGAGGAAAGCAAATGTCACTCCAGCCTTCAAAAAGGGCAAGAAGGAGGACCCAAGTAACTACAGACCAGTCAGCCTCACCTCCATCCCTGGAAAAACGATGGAACAACTTATCCTTGGTGCTGTCTCTAGGCATATCAAGGATAAGAGGGTCATTAGGAGCAGTCAGCATGGCTTCACCAAGCAGAAGTTGTGTTTGACCAACTCAATAGCCTTTTATGAAGACATAACCAGGTGGATAGATGATGGTAGTGCAGTGGATGTGATTTATCTTGATTTCAGTAAAGCATTTGACACCGTCTCCCACAGCACCCTCGCAGCTAAACTGAGGAAGTGTGGTCTGGATGATCGGGTAGTGAAGTGGATTGTGAATTGGTTGAAGGAAAGAAGTCAGGGAGTTGTGGTCACTGGGACAGAGTCTAGTTGGAGGCCTGTATCTAGTGGAGTCCCTCAGGGGTCGGTATTGGGACCAGTATTATTCAATATATTCATCAATGACCTGGACAAGGGAACAGAGTGCACTGTCAGCAAGTTTGCTGATGACATGAAACTGGGAGGAGTGGCTGACACACCAGAAGGCTGTGCTGCCATTCAGGGGGACCTGGACAGGCTGGAGAGCTGGGTGGGGAGAAATTTAATGAACTACAACAAGGGCAAGTGTAGAGTCTTGCATCTGGGAAAGAACAACCCCATGCACCAGTATAGGCTGGGGACTGAGCTGTTATAGAGTAGCATAGTGGAAAGGGACCTTGGGGTCCTGGTGGACAGCAGGATGACCATGAGCCAGCAACGTGCCCTCGTGACCAAGAAGGCCAATGGCATCCTGGGGTGTATTAGAATGGGTGTGGTCAGTAGGTCGAGAGAGGTTCTCCTCCCCCTCTACTCTGCCCTGGTGAGACCACATCTGGAATATTGTGTCCAGTTCTGGGCCCCTCAGTTCAAGAACGACAGGGAACTGCTTGAAAGAGTCCAGCGCAGAGCCACAAAGGTGATTAAGGGGGTGAAACGTCTCCCTTATGATGAAAGGCTGAGGGAGCTGGGCCTCTTTAGCTTGGAGAAGAGGAGACTGAGGGGTGACCTCATCAATGTTTATAAATACGTAAAGGGTGAGTGTCAGGAGGATGGAGACGGGCTTTTCTCGGTGATGTTCAATGATAGGACAAGGGGCAACAGGTGCAAGCTGGAGCGTAGGAGGTTCCACAATAACATAAGGAAAATCTTTTTCACTGTGAGGGTGACAGAGCACTGGAACAAGCTGCCCAGAGAGGTTGTGGGGTCTCCTTCTCTGGAGACATTCAAAACTGGCCTATATGTGTTCCTGTGTGATCTACTCTAGGTGGTCCTGCTCTGGCGGGGGGGTTGGATTAGATGATCTTTCGAAGTCCATTCCAACCCCTAACATTCTGTGATTCTGTGTGACTTTCTGACAAATATTACCTTCAAGAACAGGTAAAGAACTAACATCACTCGAACCCAGTAAATTTCTCAAGATTCTAGAAAAAAAAAAAGAAAAAGAAGAAAAAAATTATGAGAACAAGTTAGTGTTGGCCCATCAGTTATGGCAGTTCTTCACTGAAAGGGCAAAACTCACAGCTGTTATCAGTTTGTATAGTGCTATTACCTTGAAAGAACAATGCAAAGTGATGTTACGAAAGGATCCTGCCCCATGTCTTCCTTTGATCCAGTAACAAACAAAATTTCTTGGAGATTTTGGAGAAGGAAGAGGTTTTTGCTACAGTATTTTCTCATTCAACTAGGAAGTGGATTTATTGACCAATGATTGCTCCCAGTCTTTGTGTAAAGTCCTTCCCTACTTTTCTAAAAAAACAAGGAAGAAAGGCACCTGGTGCCCAGTTTTTCTGCTGAAGTCTGAGGTCAAACAGAAGGGGAGAATTCTTTTCCAGGCTGATTATGCACTGTCTTCTTCCTTTCATCAAGATGCAAGGTATTAAGAAAGGTGAAATTCCCTGGTTTAGTCTTCCTTATGACCTGTGAATTAGTATTGGGGAAGAGATGGCAAAACCTGCAAAAACGGAGGTGGCAGGAGGGCTTGGAAGATCCAGTGGAAGGACTCTGTTTTATATGACAGAACATTCCAGTGTAATAAATATAACAGTTTAACGTTGATCCAGGCCATGTGAATATTATCTGTGACAGAAAGTGCTGTTCTATTTTACCTTCTCCTGACTTCAGCCTTTTCGTCACTGATTTTCTTTGCCTACCATGGCTACTACGCAGAGATTTATGAGACATTTTTTCACCTTCTCTGCCAGTCCTGTTCTGCCAGTCCTCCACCTGACCTCCTTCCATACTCATATTTTCTGTTACTCTATTATTCATCCTTATATTCCCTGTCCATTTTTTGACTGGAGCACTATTGCCTCCTGCTTGAAATGATGCCAAATTTTTAACGTTTGAAGTGATTCTTACTTACTTCAATTGGAATCATCACACCAGCAACTTCATATGATCTTCTTCTCCAAAAAATCATTTTGAGGAGAAAGTTTTTATCAAAGGAAAAATAGGTCCTCCTGTTCATGCATGTCCTTAGCTTTATCTTTAGCGGATCCTGTATTTCACTGATATTATCCTCAGGCACAGACATGCAACTGAAAAAAAAAAAAAAAAAAGGCTTTTCTTGATGTATAAAGCACAAAGAAAGGCTAGGGGTTTTTCTGTAGAGGGACACTTCTTTTGCTAATATTGAATCTGAACTTCCCAAGCCACAACTTGCAGCTGTTGCCCTATTCATATCACCTGACTGTACCCAGAGGAGTTTGGCTCATCTTAAACCTTAAGGATCTTAAATCTAAGGATCTTACAATCCTTAAAGCTAGTCATAAGACACTACTGGATGCCCCTTGATCCCTTCTTCACCAAACCCAAAAAGCCAAATTCTCTCAGGCCCTAAGAGACCACTGTAGTCTTTCACTGAACTGTCTCAAATGTTTCCACCTTTGTGTGAGCTGACACAGGCAGGACGCAGGAAAAAACACAAAGCCATGGATGAAATGCAAAAAGTAAATTTATTCTCATTACCTCATGAACTTGGGGTTCTCCGAAGCAGCACCCAGGCAGAAGCAAGCAAGCAGGAATGCAGGCCCTGTGGATCTCGTTCCTTGCTAGAGAGCGAAAAAGATTTTGAACCTGCTGCTTCTGCCTGTATTTCAGGGATTTTTGCAGGTGTAGTTTTCCACTATGCTTGGATATTTCCCACAGGAGGGCAGGAATATTAGGCATGTTCAATAAGGTGCCTCTGAGTCTATCATAGGCCTATGTTATCTAGACATAGATATTCTACTTGGCAAGCACACAGAACTAAACAAGAAGTAGTACGATATTTGTGGTTTTTGACACCCCAGCTGCAAGTCACTTGAGCACGTTTACAATCCTCTCTAGTCTTCTGTTATTGTCCCACATTCCATGCCTCTCTTGAGAGACCACTTCCACTGGGCCTGACAAAGCTGGAGATGTCCATTTGGGCTTGCAGGCTGTAGCACATAGTAATTTACAGAGGCACGCAATAAACACATATGGAAAAAGGAATAAACATATCCCTAAAATAATTCTTTCAATCAAGTGTCCCATTCATCCTGTCAGGGAATTCAACCACTCAGCCAGCCAGGCACCACCAGTAGATTGTTACATTTGATGGATTAAGTCCTGGAGATGTTGAATGTCATCCTCTACGCTGGCCAATTCAGCAGTTATGTTGAGGTAGCACATGCATTCAAAATCAAAGCAGTGTGTATGGTGTCGAAGGAGGAAATAGTCCACCACCAAACAATTTTGTAATGTTCATTGATGTAAAGCTGTTACCTTCTCAGAAAAAATAGCAATGAGAAAGACTAATATCAAAATCACTGAGCATAGTATAATTCTGTCATCCAGCAATTGAGTCCAACATGCCAATGAAACGTCAAAAGTTCTGCAGCTGTAAATCTTCCCGTAATACAAAAGGCAGATGAGTTATTTACAGTAGAGACTAACCAAATCCAAGTATTTACATGTTAATCTCGCAGTGTCATGTTAAAAGCATAGATTAGGCATTTGCCTGTCAGAGCCTCTCAGAGACTTTCACTGAAACAGTTTCGCAAAGTTGCAAATATAGGTAATTTATTAAGGCAACAGATATAACAGATAGTGTTTTGGGCTGTCTGATCAGGAGACATTAAACTGGATACCGACCTGTATGGGATAATCTGGTAATCCAATAGTCCCAACCCACTCAATACACCAGTTGTTAGTGGTTTGCATGTAGTGTCAATCACCATGTTGTGGCATTCCCCACACCTTTGGTATATGTATTCCCAATGGTGCATTAGTGCATTGAGCCCCAGAAGGACAATATCTCATCTCCTCGTTTTTACCATTACCCTTAAATGTCAATGGTGGTTTAGTGATATTACAGTCTTTTATTGTCTCATTGCTATTGGTCCATTTCAGGACACATTTTCCTTCCTCATTGTGCCATGTTAGTGTGGTTTTTCCACATAGCCTCCCAGGTTTGGTTCAAACCTATGGTTAATATCCCCCAAGTTATTGGTGAATTGGCAGACTGGGGAAAGGGCAGACACGCTGTAATTTGGCTGACACTGTGAGTTCATCCAAAAGCTTGGACTGACTGCAATATGAGATTGGAAGTAATGCTTAAACCACCATTGAGTGACAGTAAAATAAACAAGTATTTTATCTACATTACTGAAATTTCAGCCTTTAAATTACCATTAACATGAAAACCACAACTCCTGCTATAAAGATTAACAATCCCAAGAGACACTCCAGCTCAGTGTACGATATTCTGTTGTACCAAGTTGTGGTGGTTTGGTGTCTGGCGGGGTTTTCATACAGTTTTGGTAGTGGGGGAGTGGGCTATGGAGGCAGCTCCTGTAAGAGCCTTCGAGAAGCTCCAATTTCGGACCTGCCTCTGGGCAAGGCCAGACCAATGGCGCCTCTGGGAATAACTATTTAAGAGTGAAAGAAGCCGTTGATTACATCTCTTTGTTCTGTTTCTGTTGGTAAGAGAAGGGGGATGGCAGAGGGACAGCCCTGCGGACACCCAGGCCAGTGAGGAAGCAAAGGGGGAGCTGTGCCGGAGCAGAGGTTCCCCTGCGGCCCGCGGGGGGGTGGCGGCTGAGCCCCTGCAGCCCCTGGAGCCCAGCGGCGGCCCAGAGGTCGCCCTGCAGCCCGCGGAGGGCCCCGGGCCGGAGGGGCAGGGACCGGGCCCGGAGCAGAGCGCGACTGCGGCCGGGCTGGAGCCGCCCGTCGGTGGGAGGGCGGCAGCCCCGGGCGGGACCCTCATTGGGGTGGTTTGTGGGGAGCTGGAGTCCCGCGGGAAAGGACTCCCATTGGAGCTGATAGTATTATGAGATTGTTTTTACAAAAATACAGTACCATTTACCCAGGCTGGTACAAGATACCACAGACCTAAACAGTGAATAGATAAGGAGAGTGTTTTTGCAAGTACATGGCACTGTTTATCCAAAGGAGCCATGTGTTTAGTAAGTAATAAGACTAAGACAAGTAGATTTTGACAGAGATATACACACTATTCACGAGGCCTCATAAAACCAAAGGTGCCATATATCTCAGCAATGAGAGAATCTCAGCAGGAACCAAGGACAAGACTATAAAGCTCTGTTAGATAAGACAACTTGCAAGAGACAATCAGGAGAACTCACTAGACTACAAAACTCTGTTAGATAAGGAGACAGAGGAGCAGCAGAGACATCTTGTGCTGGAATGACTGCAACCCCCATTCCCTCACACACACACACACACACACACACACCCCCGCTGCTGGGGGGGAAGTGGTAGCAGAGCTGAGCCGGGAAGACCGGAGGGGCGGGTTGGGGGTGTATTTAAGATATGGTTGTATCTCTCATTGTCCTTGATGGTGCTGGTTGTTTTGTATTTAATGTGTGTTGCTATCCCCAAGGTGAGCCTGAATTTTGCTCGTGACCTTAACTGGTGAGTGAGCCCTCCCTTTGCCTCGATCCTTAAGCCCTTTTGGATGCATTTTCTCCTCCTCATCCCTCAGGGGACGGAGTAGGGGTGAGCAAGCGGCTGCGTGGTGCTTTTGGAGCCAGCTGGGTAGGCTCAAACCACGACACAAGTGCAATTTTCTGGCATCTGGAATCCCTGTAATTATAAAAGAAAAAGGAACGTGCTCAGTCATTAGTGATCCGGATAGCCTTGAGTTAAAAAGAAGGTGCTATCCATCTAGTACTAATTTGGTAGAATTTCCCACAGCTACCTTTTGCCTCCCAGGCATAAAGATTCTTTGGAGTCACTAGGCCCACAAACACTGACCCAGTTTGAGGCATCTTAACTAGGATGGGCTGGCCTACGTAAAAGCCCATAGGATATTCTCCCAGTTTTACATCTGCCTTTGGCACCGAAATTGTGACAGAAGCACAAAAACTTTCATCGTTGGGGTGTCCTGCTCCCACATGGACTCATCCACAGGTCACCGTCCCTTTGACTTGAGTTTACACTGGAGTTCCAGCCTGTCCAGTACAGCAGCACAGAAACAGCAGCAATACCCTTGCCATCTGCTAGCCCAGGCGCATGGCCATTGCTGTTAACTAAATGTTCCCAGGCACAGCAGTCGGATGATAAGCAGTACAGCAGTACAGCAAGCAGCAAAAGCAAAAAGCAGCCACTAATGAGCACTAGACTCTAAGATACAGTAATGCAAGCAAGCCCCATGACAAGCACGGGAGCCTGCCAATTAATAGCTAAACAACAATAACAGCTATAAATTCAATCTAACACGCTCCAGTCAAGCTCAAACCCTTCAAGCCCCACACTGGGTGCCAAAAAGGACTGTCGTGACTTAATCCCAGCCAGCAACTAAGCCAAGAGTTGCCAAAGATCGTTACGTTCCTTATCAAACTTTAGTTTAGATTCCGGCTTGTTGGTGTGGACATGGCAAACCCGCCAAGGGGGGTTTGGGTGGCTTCCCTGTGGTTGATCTGACCCAGCCCACGCAGCGCCCATAACTCACTATTTCTCGTACAAACTCACTCCACGTGGTTACGTGGACCTGTCCCATGGAGGCTGTGGGACAGCTGCGGCAGCATTCATAGCACAGGTAGTTTGTATGCGGTCCTGAGCATTAGCTACATGTCTTTAGGCTATCCGAGAGGCCACGGATGAGGGGAATTAATATTGCCAGATCAGTAGGGGCTAGCATGTTCAATAAAGTGCCTTTGAGTCTATCACAGACTTATGTTATCTAGACACAGATGTCTTACTTGTCAAACATACAGAACTAAGCAACCATTTGTATGACATATATGTTTTTCAACGCCCCAGCCGCAAGTCACTTGAGTGTGTTTACAATCCTCCTTGCCAATCTTCTGTTATTTTCCCAAAACCTCCCTCTTGAACCAGGGGACCCAGCACTGGACACAGAATCAAAGATGCAGTCTCACCAGTGCCAAGTAGAGAGAGAATCATACTTCCCTCACTCTACTGGCCACTTTCCATTTAACGTAGATAATTATACAGTTTGCCTTTTATGCAGTGAGAAAGCATGAGTCATATTCAGCCCAGCTTCAGCCCCACCCCATAACCCCCAGATGCTTTCCATCAAGACTGCTATGCAATTTCTCAGTCTGTACCAATGCACAGGATTATCCCACCTCAAATGCAGACGCTTGGATTCCATCCAAGCTAATGACAAAGCTGGCAATAAGTCTGAATCTTCTCAGGGCCAGCACAGTATTATTGCCATACTCAGCAAGTAGCAAAGCAGCCTCAAGCACAGCTGCTATTACTGGAAATCTGAAGTAATAAATGCCTTTCTATTTTCTCTTCAGCACCACTCCACTCCATCTGTAACACTTTGTGACCTTCACATGTACTTATACATGATATATTTAAATTCAGAAGATGCTTTTGACATCTCCTGGCTTTGTTACAAATGCACTTCTACTTCCATTACATTTTCTTAATGACAGTACTCTTTTTCTTGAGATCTAACAAAATAGGGCATAAGAAATATGTTCCCAAGCTCAGTTCCAATCGCCAACTATCATCCTTAGGTAACCACAGATGTCAGCAGGATCTGTATTCACATGTCTGAGGGCAGAATTTGTCCCCTAAACAGTATGAAAGCTCATATTCCTAAATTTCAGTGTTCCTGTGAATTTCAGTATCAACAGGAGCTTACACTGAGGCCCATATTAAAACTGTAGGACCAACCAAGTTATCTGCGTGTGTGCACATAGATCTGTTCATGTCAACACACTGCTTTCAGCCTCTTAACTGACATTGCTAATTGATTCTTGCAAGGAATAACTTCCACCCATGACTGAGTAAAAGAAGTCCTGAAGGACAAATAATTTTCCCTTTGGAATAAAACAGATTACAGCAAATGGCGTGTGTTTTCAAAGCAGTTTCCTCAATCACATATAGAACACAAAAGGAGGAGTGAGGACACCAACTATCTGGCAGATTTCCAAAGGAGTTGAGGACCAAAACATTCATCCTTATGCTGGAAACCATAAGACTGGAAAGTTTTCCTCGTAGCTGTAAAGCATCAGCACCACATTCAAGGATGAACAATTTGATATCATCTGTGTTGAGAAGGTGGAGGAGGACAAGAATAGATGCCAGGTCAAGTCACGAAGTATTTGAAGTAGAAGAAGGAAGGATATATTAAATCTCTGCCTGCCAGTTTTGCTAGTTGCTGAGTACTTTTGAAAATCTGATGCCTCATTTAGCTGACTAAAGAGTGATTGAGCTGTACCAGAAATACAGACTCAGCTGTCAGAGAAAACTGGAAAATATGTCCTGGGGTAGTTTTGAAAAATCTAATTCTTTTTCTCTATATAGAGCACTGGTTTATTTTAAAATATTTAGTTAAGTTTAGCTGCGTTTATCACCTGAAAATAGACAAGACACATAAAAACTATGTAGGTTAGCCCAAATGCGTGCTGACTAAAACTTCATGCACTCACTAACCACCATAGCAGAAGAAAACACTGCGACAAAGATTGAAGAGATATTACATTTTTATTTGCAGATTATTTTTTCTCTTTATCCCTCCACCTATAAATCGAAGTATTCAATGAGAAAGAGTTCCATAGCCCAAGACTGTGAGGGTAGCTTTGGAATACTGTAAAACAGTTTCTATTGGCAATGGCTATAAGTGTTTTCATGTTTGAAGGGTTTAAGACCTTCAAGAGCTCTATGAATGTCCCAAAGAAAAGGGGGAATGGCCTGCTTCCACTTCTGTCCTTATTTGAGCCTCATGCCCAGAAGGTGTGAAAAAGGAGGTGTGGATGATTATTGAAAAAATTAGCAGTGGTGTGGAACTAATGAAAAACTTGAGAGATTAGAAGAAATGTGAGCTGAAAGGAGTAGTAGGAAATCAGAGGCTTGTGAAAAACTGAATGATCAAATGGCTCTGCAAAGTATCTCACAGAGGTCCAGTCTCAAGTCTCTCACATTCTGAAACTTTTTCATATGGTACCATTGTGCTCTACATGGCATACTCTTATTGTCACTTAACATTTCATCATACCACGCATCTTCCACTTCCCTGGGTTGCTTACTTCTATGTAATTTACTACAAATCTCTGAAATTTATTGGATACCTATTGATCTGTGTCTGAACAAGAATTTGTGAGGGTCATTCAAGTAAAAGGGAGAAATGTGCTTATTTAATTTTCTTGGCCCCACCTTCTCACCCCCATGGGGTAGGAGAACAATTTTGCTCTCTGCTTTTTAATTCACATTCTCTATCTCCATTCCCCCACCCTCAGGAATATTTCATCCTCCTGTGTGTCCAGGAACCTCCTGTTGTTTTGGCAACACTTTATGGTATGTCAGTATTCCAGAGGTCAGATGAGGATTAATACTCTAATTTAAAGACATTAAAATAGGCTGCAGAGGACAAAAATTCAAAACCCCAGATCTATCATAATCTGTTACTGATGTAGCATCTGAGCTGGCTATGTGCTTAAAATATGTATCGAAAGTAATCTTTCAAACCCCTTCTTCAGGTCTCTATTGGCATCCCCAGAGGAAATTATTTCAAACTATTCAGAGAGCAGCAATCCTGTTCTGGTCCTTGAAATCCTCTGAGCAACACACACCCACATACCAGCATTATTTTCTCACCTCCTCCGTATAAAAACAAAACAGAAACGTGAGAACAGTGGGCTGGAGATGGAGCTGCAGAAAGTGAAGTTGGAAGGATTAATTATGTAATACGCCCCCTCTCCCGCCCTTACCCACAGCAACACGAGTGAGGTAAACCTAATCCTCCCAGCTGACAACTCAGAACTAGAAAGTGCCTGGAGGAGTGAAAGCAAGATAAACGCGTGGGGAAGGTGGCAATGTACTCCCACAGAGGAAGATGTCATGACGAAAAAGGCTAAAAAGAAGTTCAAGACACCTTAAGCCCCTTCCCTCCCCAGCAAGACCTCTCCCTCCTCCCTGCCTGTTCAGCAAGAGCTGCAGCCGGATCGGGTCTATATTTCTACAGTTCACGGCTATCTGACAGAGTGTGGATCCTGCTGAAAAACTACTAGTAAAACAGAAGTTGTGAACACACACACAAGAAGATATAAGAAAGCAGGTTTGCTACTTAACTCGGAGGGAAGAAGCTGGAGCAGACTTCTTCAGTTGCTCTCTGAGAGCCTTGCCGAGAGACCTTGCAAAGTTAAGTGTTGCTGATTCAAAAGAGGAGGGGTGGGAAAGAAAAAAAAAATTGTGCCTCTCTATGTGAGAGGAACACAACGTGTGTATGTGCGTATGTGTGAATGCGTGCTCTGCGTGAGAGGGTGTAGGCGATGGGTGAGGGGAGCTTGATATAATGTTTTTTCCTACGAAAGACACGTAAATGCAATTCCCAGAGAAGGGCACCAACCTCTGCCCAAGAACGGAGGAGGAGGGGGAGGGGAGGGAGGAGGGGGGGGAGGAGGGGGGGGAGGGGGGGGGAGAGGAGGAGGACGAGGAAGAGGGGGGAGAAGGAGGAGGGGGGAGGAGGGGGGGGAGGAGGAGGAGAAGGAGGAAGGGGGAGGAGGGGGGGAGGAGGAGGAGGGGGAGGAGGGAGGGAGGAGGGAGGGAGGGAGGAGGAGGAGGAGGGAGGGAGGAGGAGGAGGAGGAGGGAGGAAGGAGGAGGGAGGGGGAGGGGGGAGGAGGGAGGGAGGAGGGAGGGGGAGGGGGGAGGAGGGAGGAGGGGGGGAGGAGGGAGGGGGGGAGGGGGGAGAAGGAGGAGGAGGAGGAGGGGGGAGGGGGGAGGAGGAGGAGGGGAGGAGGGGGGGAGGAAGGAAGGAAGGAAGGAAGGAAGGAAGGGAGGGAGGAAGGAAGGAAGGGAGGAAGGAAGGAAGGAAGGAAGGAGGAGAGAGGAGAGGAGAGAATTAGTTACGGGGAGGAAAGGAAAGGGAGAGTGGAGGAGGGTTTGCTATTTCAGAAGACCTTCATAGGAAGGGTGGCAAATTCTGTGACCATCTTTAAAGGGAGTTTCCTGGGACCTAGTAAGAAAGAAAGAAGCCCAAGAACGAAAATAAAGGGCTATGATTTCCTTGTCCTGTTGCTTTGTCTCTGGCTCCCTCTGCCTCTGGAAGAGTAGCCACAGGACACAAAGATGCCCAGCCGGTCACTGCACACCGAAGTTCAGTTTAGCTGGTGCTTCTCTCTTGTTTAGCCCGACTGCTTCTCTGAAGGGGAGGACTCACAGCCCAACAGCCTTTTATTAGTTTAACCTGAAGAGTGTGTGCCGCCTCTCTCTGCCTATCCCAAGAGCTCGCTGGAGGTGGAGGAGAGGGGAGAAAGAGGAGGACTTGAAAGTGCCTGAGGAGCTCTCGATGCTAAAAGGAGACAAACGTTCCTGTGGACGACGCAGAAAGGACAAAGCTGACTGATTTATTGCTGTTTTCCGTATTTTTTTTTTCTCCCTATCCTTTGGCACACACCAGTGTTTGCAGATCTTTAAAAACACAAAACAAAACACCAACCCCGAAGCCCCAACCCCTTGGCTAGCTCTTATGGGAATGAAACACTCCTCCCGCTGCCTGCTCCTGAAGAGGAAAATGGCGGAGAACACTGCCGACAGCACTGAGGTAAGGATGCGAGGCAGAGTCCGGCACCCGGGGTCCCCATCCCTGAGCACAGATCCCTTAGCAGAAGCAGGAATAAGTGCAGATAAACTTTCCTGGCTCCTTCGGCTAGCCCCTGCCTCCGTTGCTGCTATGATTCCCTGCCCGTTCCCCCTAGGCAGAGAACTTTGCACCCCGCTGAACCCTCCTGTCGCTCGGGCTGGTTCCTCAAGAAGTTGGGTGGCCTGGCGCAGGCCGGGCGGAGGTGAGGCTCCGTGCGGGGTACGAGGGACTGGGAGGAAAGGAGGGAGGGTGTGTGCAGCCTAAGGACGGGGGACGGTTATTTGTATATTTGAGGAGGCTGAAAAGGACAAAGAAGGTCTTTCCTTGGCCAGCTTTGAGTGCTTTTCGCCTGAAGAATGCCGTGGGGCCTTTGCTAGGATTGTTTGGGGGACTTTAGGAGTCTGCGTGTCTGCATCATCCTGGATATTACCAAGCGGATCTGCCCGAGGCGGGCAGGAGGAGCATTCCCCCTTGCGCCCGGCTGGCCTGAGCAGCGCCGAGAATAGGTTTGCATTGCCTTCGGGACGAGGGGGTACCCCCTCGAGCTCTCAGGTTTTCTGCAAGACTTCCCAGCCCACCCCACCCCCAGCCCTGTTACCTTCCGTTTCCTCAACATTGGCGTTGAGAAGATCTTGTTTACTTGTCTAGGGCTGTCTTGACCTCCCTGAGACTTCTCAAGGGATACAGCAGTGTGTGAAGTCTCAGAAGGAAAAGCAGAAGGATGCAGTCCTAGCTTCTCTGGGAGCATGTGCGAAGTGCGAGTGTGTGCCAAACTCCCCATTTCTATTAATAGACGCTGCCTAGCGCTCTGACTGAACGCTTAACACATGGCTGAGCGATATGCAGCGCAGCCATGTACAGACCCCTAAGGACATTGCGCCCCAAACAATTTCAACAGCTTTGTCCTTAGATGCACGAGCAGCACTGACCCTCCTCCCCAGCTACCCTGCTGAGGTAATAATAATAAAAAAGCACCACTTCAGTGTGGGTGAGCACATGACTATTTCCTCCTCTGTTCTTTCTATGTCCATGACACATGTATCCTCCTTTCAGATAGTCCTCCTAGTAGGTGTCCTGCTCCATCATGAATTCCACATTTCTCTTTCTAATAGTGCTTTCTCTGCTTGATCTTCAAATATATACCTCCTTTGCCATGCCAGGTGACGAGCAGAATTTTCTTAAATGAGTATGATGTAAGCACTGAATCAAAAACCATGCCTGCTACTGCATTACAACCCCATAGAGTACTGTTTGCAGAAGAGGCATCTATAAATAGCAAGTCTGGCTGCACATCTGTAAACTGTCATAGCACTGACAGTACATATTGCATTAAAGGTCTCAGGATCCTGGGCAGTATTGCAAGGAGAAATGTACAAGCACAGTCAGTTCCTTTCAAAGCTGTTTTTCAATGTCTGTCTTTAGACAGGGAAAATAGGTGAGAGGACTCTAACTATTCCACTTCTATTTCAGTTCTCTATTAGTACATTTTTGTGATTTTACCACCCTTGTCTTTCTGCTTGTGCAATGCTGCACACACTGCAATGTCATTTTATTGAGGTTTTCTTAACGACAGTTTCATTCCGATGCTGCCTGGAGGTTAGGAGAATATTAAAATGCTGTGCTTCTTTTCCTCAGAGTATCCGTCAGTGACAGAGTAGTGAAATGAGAGTGAAAATATTGCAGATTAGACATATGCTGCTGTGCTTCTACCTTAAGAAAATAAAAGGGATACATTCATAACACATGCGAAGATATTTTCTATTTTACTGATTTTTCGTATTTGTGATGTTAAGATCTGTTATTTACTAAGAGTACTATGTGCATACATGCAGGCTTAGAAGTGCACCAAGCAAAATATGCCAACCTTTGAAGCTCTTTCATTCCTCAAGCATCTATATTTAGCAAGGTCATATGATACCAATCTGACCTTCAAACTTGTATTTCTCTAACTTTCTCATGAAGTGAGCAAATGTTCTGTGACAGAAGGAATACAAGACAAAGCAGCTCACTTTTGGACTTAACACAGTGTCAGAGAAAATTAGGAATTTATATAAATTTGCTTCATTTGAAATCAGTTGGGTACTATTAATACACATGATTTGATATTCACTAAATTTCTGAAGTACTTTGATGCCATGGTGATAGGCATGATGTAAAAAATGTCAGCTATAAAGAGAGGTGAAGAGTTAAAACATTTAACCAAACGGTCAAAATGCCCCACTTTCAAATCATTCCAAAAACCTTCCGGTTCTTACTCAGATTGATTTGCTGCAATTTCTTATGTTACCGCTTCATACTATTTTTTTTTTTTTTTTAATCTGTCACAACTAAGAGAATTATTCAAACTTTTGGTCAAATATGGCAAGTATACTCTTTCAGTAGTAAGGCAGTTAAAAAAATATATTAAGACAAAGAACATGGACACTATGAGAAACTTTCTATTCCCTTAACTACCCTCCAATGACCATAGTGCTAGCTCATTTGATACAAAATTCAGAGATTCCAAACCCCCTTGCTTTCTAACGGTCCTCACCGAGGTGGGAGGCTAGGTGTAGCTGGGTAAGGATTCCGAGATGAACACTCAATAACAGCAGAGTGTTATTAAGCAGGCATTCTTTATTGCAGCGCTGGGCAGCACCGGGGATGTTCCACCATGAGTGCTCCAACGGGCTAGCAAAACACACCAGTTCATATACACAAAAATCATACATATTCATCAGATTTCCTGAGAAGGGCAGTCTTATGGTGATGCGTTCCCGGAATTCATTTGCATAGTCCAAGCATGCGCAGTAAATTTAGGGTTAGGGTCTTTTCATCCTCAGGTCCTCCGGTGGTCGCTCATAGTCTTCCTCACGCTAGTTGAATCATCCTTCAGCATAAGCCAGGGCCCCTTTTCTGATGCAACCTCCTCTTGTAACAAGCGGTCCTGTAGATGTTTGCTGGGCATCTCCTTAACGTCTGGCATGTGTAGATAGCTTTGTCTCCTTGATGTCTCCTTAACGTTTCCTTGATACCTGGGGCTTTGTCTCCTTGATGTCAGACAAGATGTTATCTATTTATCAACTTTGCTCAGCAAATATCTAAAACCATCCCTGTGAGGGAAGGAAAACTCAGGAAAACAAAGACTCAAGCGAAACTAAACAGATCACAGTGAGGCCTTAGTCAGGGATTGTCAGGTTTAAGTCTTTCACATTAGCCTAAAGAGCTTGAAGAAATGATGACAACAAATACAGATAAGGGAAAGCCAAAGCTACAGTAAGACAATACTCGCTGTTTCCTCAATACGAGACAGTAGAAAAGCAATAGCTCACTAGCATTACTTTCCAGGCAAGGAAGACACCTTGTGTTACCAGGAAACTTATAGAAGTGTGCTCTCATGGTACCAGATTGTAAAGACATTTACATTACCAGTATAGCCTTATATCTTGATACAAAACATAGTCAAGTGAGTGGAAGTGTTGCCACAGGTGCTCTTGGATCTTGGATCAGGCTCAGAATAGTTTTGTAATTTATTGTACTGATAACAGCCTGATACCAGTCTGCCTGTCAGACTTTAAGTGGAACCAGTGTTTTTTTTGCTGTTTATAACAGCCTGAAAGTACACAGTACTTTGTATAAAAATAGAAGTCAAGGGGGATAAAACCATAAGTCTTTTATTTAGAGCCTCACTGAAGGCCATAAGGGTCCCACTAATAGGAAGCTTGCTAGAATGGTTTTAAATCCTTGTTTGGAGTGCACAGGGAAAAAAAAAGGTTCAGAAAATCTTTGTTCCCTTTGGCTATCCCATGAACTTTAAGAGAAGTTCCGTGGGAATAAAAGCTGTAGAATCTCTCCTCAAGATATAAAAATGAACCTCTGTATCTTTAGTCATGGAAGAAGACTTGTCTAAATAAAACAGGAATGGTTGCATAAATAACAGATCCAGAATAGAGTTATCTGCAAATAATTAAAGGCACTCAGACAGAAAACAAAGAAAGAGAAACTGTTCTTTGTAGAACACATGCACAAAGATTCATGGTGCTGACCTGCTGTAGATTTCAGTTTCTGTGTCTTTTTATTTTAAATATATTAAATGGAAACCATATTAATAGTAGGCCTGATATCAGTCATGGGAAATAAATTGAAAGAAGTGAGATATCAGAAGTGTGCCTGAATGTATCTTGTGAACCTATGCCAGGTGAAGGGAATAGAATAATAGAATCATAGAATAGTTTGAGTTAGAAGGGACCTTTAAAGATCACCTAGTACCCACCTCCCCCCCACCCCACAATAAGCAGGGACATTTTCAACTAGATCAGGTTGCTCAGAGCTGTCCAACCTGAACTTGAATGTTTCCAGGGATGGGACATCTACCACCTCTTTGGGCAACCTGTTCCAGCATTTCACCACCCTCATTGTAAAAAATTCCTTCTTTAAATCTAGTCTAAATGTACCTTTTTTTTTAGTTTAGAACCATTACCCCTTATCCTGTCGGAACAGGCCCTACTAAAAAGTTCGTCCTCATCTTTCTTAAGAGCCCCCCTAAGTACTGAAAGGATGCAATAAGCACAGAGTGCTGCAATAACACAATGTGCCAGGATATATGTGCCCATCCAACAGATATATACATCTACATGTAACAGGTTAGTCACTGACTGAAACAATTCTAGAATCTGAAACTGAGCTGGTTGTGTACAGTGCAATTGCACAGTAATTCTGTAAAAGGCAATTCTTACGGTGAAGACTTCGCAGTGTCTGTAGTGAGAAAAGATACCTATTTCATTTCTAAGAATAGAGACATTAGGTAATTTTTAATGGTAGCAAAATAGAGTCCTCCCTGAATGTCCCATTATACGCAGCTTGGGGTTTGGTTAGAAAAATGAAAAATCTTTTGAAGATTTGGGGTATCAAGCATAATAGATTTGCTTCCCCATACAGATGAATATAACTGGCGCAGTATCATGAGATCCAGGTCTTTGACAGTAACTGCTCTGTTATCAGAAGTGGGGAGATTACAATGTCCTATCTGCATGAAATCCAGCCATACTACTACTGAGGAGAGTAGAGATTATAAAATCTGTTGAAATAATGAGCTTCTGTTTGTGATTCATGAGCAGGAAGAGGTGCAGAGCAAGAGTGTGTCTAACAGAGATCAGTGGACTGAATTCTTTTGTTCCTGACTATTACACTGGATGATCTTGGAGATGTAATTTAATCCCTTTGATCTTTCCCATTCATACTGTTGAATTTGGTGATTTATTGTGAAATGTGCTGTAGAAGATTATTATTTGGTGTTACTGAATTACTTAGAACACCATATATGAATGAACATTGAGTGAGTGACGTTTACTCAAAAAAGAAATAGCGCTGCTATGTGGCATACTTCTTAGGCTGGTGTCTAGCTAGCTGAAGAAGCAGCTTATGACACACCTTTCAACCTTACTGAGTGGTGTGCCATATGCCGACACCACATAACTTTGAATGGGAAAAGTTACTGTAGCTGGTGTGTGCAAGCAGTATGGATGAGCTATAGAGATCAGACCGGTGGCCTATGTTCTAGATGTCTGGCACTGCTGACAAGTGCATAGTATCAGTGAATAATCTTTCACTGTGGGTGTAGTCAAATCCCCAAGGGCTACAGAGGCAGCTGCATGAAGTTTAACTATAGGGAGTATTCCACTTCACCACATTTTGATCCTGTACAATGTTCCCACTAGGACTAAGTAGCCCATGCCACTGAGGCTAGTAACAAGGCAGGTCTAATATAGTCATGGGGGCATTTTTCGTTTCTAGCCAGTTCAGGAGTGGGGCAGCAGAAATATGGCTCTGAGCTGTCTTCTATCAACTTCAGCTGTGCAAAACATTAATTTAGCTCCGCTGAAGATCTCCGTATAGTTAAATGCATTCCATTCTTTTCTCAAATTTAATACTAAAATTCATGACATCGACCATAATATTTTGTCCCCATTGAAGAAATAACTTTTGGTTGGCATTAATCATATAAATAGGATCAAAAAATGTTTATGCTTAAATAAAGAATAACAGCAATCACTCAAAGCAGAGTTTCAAGATAAAGATATCTTAGCATGGATCATCCTCTGCCAACATAAGGTTGTTCAGGCGAACAGCATTTTAGTGTCAAGAAGACTGGTGTTTTTTAGAAAGGGTACGCTTCATACTGGTGACATCATGGGCCAGATCATATTGTGTCATTGTGACAATGCTAAAAGACAAGTTCCCTGCTAGTGAGCGCTTTGCACGAAAGTTGCTTAATAACTTTTTTCCAACCTCAGTCTGTGAAAAGCATCATGTTCTTCAGAGCAGAGTGCAAGAAATGCTGTAGATGACCACCTTTGTGATTGTTCTGCCTCCATGCTGAAAGTGAGCTTAGCAAGACTGATTCACATGCCTTCCAGAGCTTCACCCTCAGCCTGATTATGAAAGATGAAGGCTTTTGCCCTTACTGGTACAGGCAGAACAAAGAAGTACATAAAGGTAAAAAACCATTGACTAATATTTTCATAAGATTTTCCCTCAGCCTTTCTGAGTTTGTATTGACAGGTGAGGTGATGAACGGCTAAAGGGGGTGAATGATGAAACTGCTCCTCCTCTCTATTCCATAGAGAATCCTACTGCCTGCTGTCCTGCTCATTAGCTTTAATGCCAGCTTTATTTTGATCTAGAGTTTAGGGTAAAATGCGATTGTCCTTTCCATAATTTTCTTTCTTCTTTGTGAATAACCTCTAAACAACAGAAACAAGAAGCACTCATCTCAAGGAAGCAGAGAGGAGATTGCCTGCTAAGTGGCTGAGTTTATGGCCACAAGAGTGTCTTCACCATGCCAGAATGGAGCAATTGATTGCTGACTAATCACTGCCTACTTGGCTCTTTCCTGTATTCTGGAACAGGTACTGACTGGCTCTGTGGCATTTTTTAGCATGCTGTTGTCTTCAAGCTGTTGCATGGCAGCTGAGACAACTTTCTCACTTCACAGTGACTGTGAGAGGATGGGCACTATTTCACTCTTAGTATTTCAGTTTTTAACTGAGATTTAAGAGGTGTAGAAAGATGAAGGATGATGGCTTTACTTATTTCTTATAAGCTAGGTTTTTCAGGTCCCAGTTGTGAAAAATCTATCTCAAAAATACATATTTTAAAAGGTATTTAGAATGTTGTCTTTTCCGTAATCTGCATATTTCTAAAAATAGAAACTCGGTTTGAAAATCTGGAATAGAAAATCTATTTATCTTCATTTTGTTGCATCAACAGTTTGGAGATTTAGAGACCAGAATTGGAAATAAGGCAGACTCACTTGAAGAAGCACTCACTGTCAAGTTTGCTTTTCTGAAAGCTGTTATGTGCAGAAATTAAAGATAATTTTGCTTTGTATTTTGAGTGTAAACTGTTAGGATCATAAATAAAAGCTCAATGTCTTCACTTTCCAAAATGAAAAGAATATTTAGTAACAAAGCATTTGCAAGGAAATTACGGTAGGAATAAAATGTTTAGCTAAAGTTTTAGACAGAGACATAATAAGGTGAGGAGAACACTGTTCTCCCTCACTTTAAAATATCCTGTCCTGCAGTTAAGACATGCTCTTGGAAGTCTGTGTGTATTGAAGACTGCGTTGTAGCTGAGTCTTTTCCTCCCAGAGTGAATTACTGTTTTAAAAGGGCCATTACCACCTTTTCTAGCCATTATTCACAGAAAAGGAGTTTCTTCAGCTTTTCTGAGAAAGGATGGGGGAAAAAAAAATCCAACTTTGAAATGGGGGACATAGAAGGGTGTATTTTCTAAGACATTCTTTTATACCACTGTCTTCCTCGGCTTTTCCTAGTGGCAAACTCTTCATCACAGTGCAGTTGGCAGTCTTCACATTCAGCATACTGTTTGGTCTGGACCATACACTTAAGTTCCTAGTGCTCTTCTTATACTTGAATCCTTGGACAGGATATCTGAACCATTCTGTAACAAACCCCCCTCCCCTTTTTAAAAGAAAAAGTAGTATATCCATCTCTTGTAACAGTACGATGAATGTAAACATATACTGGTTGGGAAGCAGTGGTATATACTGGTCTCCAAGGATTCGTGTTGAAGTGTTCCTTCAGTGCTGACAATGCACACTTGGGGTCACAGGTGGCCTAGCAGTTCTTCTATCCTTCTTGTCATTTTCTGGCCATACAACCAGAAAGCTCAAACCCAGTCTCAGAGCCCAGAATAATGTGTGACCGAGCCAGGACCTTCCAAGAACCATCTACCAGTCCAAAATTATTTCTGTTATGGACCTTAATTTCTCACTTAGGAGGATATGAGACCTTGCCATCTGTTTTAGTTTGTAGTTTCATTCTTGTACTATCCATCAATCCATTGCCCTGAAGCTTGACCCCAGCTTGGGATAAAGACCAGCTACTGATTTTCTTTTCCTTAGTCACAAATAGGGAGGTAATTAACCCTTCCCATAACTCCTGAACTACTTCTGTTTGAAGACCATGTCTCATGATTGTGCCCTATGTTAGACATTACCCTATCTGAAGTACAGGTCACATACTTTATTTTTTTACTCTAATCTCAGTTACATTGGGATGTATCAGAGGTGATACCACTGAGTCCTTTATAAACAGGGATCATGCTTGGTGGCATTGTAGAAACACACACGTGTTGGTTAGAAAGGACTTTTATAGAACATCTCATGCAACCTCACACTCAGTGTAGAACAGTCACCAGCATTCGATCATGTTGGCCATTGCTCTCTCTAGCCAAGACTTGAAAATCTCCAAGCGCAGAGAATCCACTACCTCTCTAGGCAACCTCTTCTACAGACCTCTCAGTGAAAAAGTTCTTCTTATTGCCCTATCCGAATCTCCTGTCGCGGTTGGAGTGATGCACTTCACTCATAAGAGAGAAGTAGCAATAGGTTTATTGATATAATAAAACAGTGATTTAACGAAGTTTTATAGTAAATGCAACAGTGGTTTAACAAGATTCAGTGGTAAGGTACACTTGATTATTTACTGCATAGAGGACAGGGTCAGACAAAACTGTAAGGGAGACCCTCCTGTTGAGTCACGAGGTTCAGAAGGGACCACCTTGCTTTCTAAACTCCTTCTCAGAGAGCAGTCTAGATGCAGTTAGATCCAGCCCTAGTCCCAGGCTTGGTCAACGGTTTATGTCTAAAGGACTATATATGTGCAATCAATCCTTTATATCACTTAGCTAATATTTCAAAGTTTAGCATGCTGTTAATCACTTACTGAGAATCTGTGGCGGCAAGGAATCTCTCAACCTCGAGGAGTAGCCTTGAGAGGTGTCCCTACTCAAGGGGAGATCCTGGTGTGCAGCCTGTTGCCTTGCAGGAGAGCTCAATGGACCCTGGACTGTCCGCTATTTGTGGAGTAAGATAATTGACTTATAGTTATATTTACATACCAACTACAGAAGTTAGTTTCTTCCAAATTTGGCTTGCGTAGGACATGGCCAGCACCGTGGTTAGGTGGGAGCATTTTTCAGAATAGCCCTTGGCTATTGTATTGTTATCTGTGTCTGTCCCGTGTCGTCGTCGTCCCGTGTTGTTCCCCCCCGCCACCGTCCGTTGTCGTCGTCGTGTTCCCCCCCCCCAATCCACTTTGAGCAGCCATCACAACCAGAAGCATCCATTACGACCACTACAGGGGGACACCAGTACACCTTCTGCCACACAGCAAGTTGTGACCTTGTTGCTATTGAGAAGAGATGGCCTCCATTTTCTTTTTAACAATCTTTGAAGTACTTGCAGGCTGCTGTTAGATTGTCCCTTAGCCTCATTTTCCACAAATAAAACAGGTTAAGTACACTGTAATCTCTTTTTACAGGTCATCTTCTCAGACCCATGACCATAGTATTATATAGCATCTTGCTTACCAGCTTTTAACTAAAAGCTCTGCAGAAATGTTATGAGAACGGAAAGAAATAATATTTTCTTAACTGAAAGAACTTTATAGCAGAAGTCTAACTGATTAAATGCACGTGACCAGGTAGTGGCAATAAAGTGTATTGTGGAGAAATCCCATGTGACTGACCCCAGCTGTGTATCTGGAATGTTTTTCTGTGATATTTTGCGTTAGTTGTTTCTTACTTATTTCCCCTAGAAAGAGAGAAGTCAAATCTGAAAAGCAGCACTGCTTCTTAATCACAGCTTGCGTTTTGTGTAGCTGTACATCTGGAACAGCTGGTTCAGAAGGAAATCCAATGAGATGGTGTTAGCAACGACATAATATAGTTGCCTCCTTAGGAGTCACAGTGTTTTAAGCTTAATTAGGTGTAGCTGAATTTACAGGCAGCAGGGGGTGTTCAACAATTGTTAGGGATGCTCTGCCTATTGTGTTGTTGAGCCTTAAAAAAGGTAAGGGACATCTGGTTCTGTTGGCTTTGATATAACCCACTAGATCCTCTGCAAACCTGAAGCAGACCAAGGATGTGAAATAATAAAACTGAGTGACAAAACCAGTTATTGGGCAGAGAAGACAAAAAAGGGAACATACTTTATTGTGCAAGAAGGTATGTTGCAGAACAAAATTTCAGCTAAATCCTTTTCAGCTCTGTGTGTGTTTGATCTCTTCGATTTCTGGGATTAGAAGTGGCAAATGTGAAGTTGTCCTCAAATAAAAGCCCTGTTGTGGAAAATACTGTATTTAGTCACGAATCACAATGTGCTTTGTAAATTTACTGGAAGTCAAAGGTCATAATGAAGTTATTTTGTGAAGGTGGAAAAGGAAGGAGGGAAGAAAGGCAGGAGGAAAGTGGGTGGGCAGATGGACAGGGAAGGAAGAAGGGAGGGAGGGAGGGTGAGACAGAAGGGAAGAAAGGAGGGAAGGAAAAGGAGAGAGGAAGGCAGGAAGGAAATATAGGGAATCACAGTCAACATCCAAGGAAGCTGCTCATTTCCATAAAAGCAGGAACAGCAGAAATGAATACTTAAATTTACTGTCAAAAAGTCACAGAATCACCCTGTGATTCCTTAAGGCTGATCTTACCAGTGAAGACCAAGGCAAAGAACACACTGAGTACCTTAGCCTTTTCCACATCCTTTGTCACCAGGGCTCCTGCCCCATTTAGTGATGGGCCCGCATTTTCCCTCATTTCCCTTTTGGTGCCTATGTACTTGCAGAATATTTTCTTCCGTGCTTCGTTGTCCCCTTGTTGGATTCAACAAATGCAGGGAATCAAGGAGCTGTAGGTGGAAGTAGCAGGATGATCTGCAAAAGAACTCTGCAATCAAAGTTGATTGTGAAGCAGGTATGTTTATTACAGCTCTGCAGCACTGGGTGCAGCAAGGGTCAGGTACCGTAAGGATGCTGGCACCCCGAGCCGCGGTAATTGGGTCTTATTTAAAGTAACAAAACTTACGTATTTACATATTTATCGCTCTGTCCCGCTTCGGATGTAAATTAGATCTCCTCCCCCTTGCGCAGGCGCAGTCTTCCCCTTCGGGGGTCTTTTGGTGGTCTTGGGGAGGAAGTAAGAGTTCCTCGATAGTCTTCATCATGATTGTCCTTTTGAACCCATCCTCCAGAGTGCGCAGTTCAGCCACAGCTGGGCCGTGACTTCTCCCGAGACCACAGCTCAAGGCAACATACCCCTCCGTGGTCACGGTCTGTTGCACAAATACAATTCCTCCCCCATCACCATCTTACCTAAAACAATGAAGCAGGCCTTCGAGTAATCAAGACCCTACTTGAGCACAGTGAAGCAGGCCTTCAAGTGATAAAGACCCTACTTAAGCCTTGCCAAGGGCAGGGGGTTACACGCTTGTTTACCAAAGACAAGGCCAGCTAGCTAATATTGCACAGACTAAAGCATATCACATATGTCAAAAAGAATATTTTCAGATATTTTCTACTTTCCCATATCAAGGAGGCCATCAGGGCAGTGATTCAATTCACCCTTTTACAGCTCATAAATAAGGAAATAATAGGGGATTTTGCAACAGCTCGTAAAGTCTAATGCAAATTTCTTATTTCTGCATCAGAAAGCGAGAATAAAAACAATGTTGACTGGTTTTTGACTACCATAGTCAGTGATAGAATAAGAAGAGATAGTATGTAGTTCTAGCCCTGTGATTCACCCCAATCAACCGTGAATGAGGAAAGAACATAACACAGAAAAACACAGGACTGTTTTTATTTAGTTGTCAAGGTGTGTGTATTAAGGCTTCCTTGAAATTTGCTTTTGCTAGCATTGTCTCACAAATCACTGGTTAATTTTACAAATAACTGATTTACCATACCGTGAGAGAGAGAGAGTGTAAGTGAAAGCTTTTCACTCACTCTTATACCCACATGGCCACATATACTGTTTTCTGAGACCCACACCAATCACCACTCCAATGAGTAGAGCCAGGAGAAGATGCAACACTCCTCACTAGTCTCTGTGTCAGGATCTTGAGCAGCAGCTCAGCTCCAACTCCTCACAGTTCTGCCTCAGGCAGACACATTGGCTCTCACTTTACCTTATGTTTGATCACAGTCACGTTGTCATTGCTGAATGTGGCATGTTACTGAGAAGACAATTTTCCTAGCTTGCTGTTTTAACTTCATTACCCTTCTATTAATATCTGATCTGCTGAACCTTTATTAAATCAAAAAGCTGATTGTCATTTTCAAGGCCGTTCAAAGCATGAGGGAGCTGGGTCTCTTTAGGTTGGAGGAGATTGAGGGGTGACCTCATCAATGTTTATAAATGTGTAAAGGGCAAGTGTCAGGAGGATGGATCCAGGCTCTTCTCAGTGATGTCCAAAGACAGGACAAGGGGCAACGGGTGCAAGCTGGAGCATAGGAGGTTCCACATTAACATAAGAAAAAACTTTTTCACTGTGAGGGTGACAGAGCACCGGAACAGGCTGCCCAGAGAGGTTGTGGGATCTCCTTCTCTGGAGACATTCAAAACCAGCCTGGATGTGTTCCTGTGTGATCTACTCTAGGTGGTCCTGCTCTGGCAGGGAGGTTGGACTAGATCATCTTTCAAGGTCCCTTCCAACCCCTAACATTCTGTGATTCTGTGATACGTATCTTTTCTCATTCAGTACTGAGAGGTTAATTCAAGCCTTTGGTGACAGACTTCATCTCACATTTCTTAGATTTTTCAAACATACTTTAATGAACTATAATACTAGTACTGTGACTGTGTATACAGTTTTAATGAAGGTTAGCGTAGAACTTGTAAAACTAGGCCAATTCAAAACTGGGTTTATGTTTCTGTTTTCTCTGTATTTGACATTCAATTTCTGTCCTGCTTTTCTACGAGAATTTTTTTTTAAGCAGATAAACTTAGTGGGAGATAAAGATAGATAAGGATTTTAAGCAAAGAAGGTGCTTTCATTTGTTACAGTGAGATTTTCATGAAAATGTGAAACAACTTCTAGGATTTTTAATAGAAGACATGGTTTCATGTAGCCTCAATACAATTATTTTATTGAAGAAAAAAGTCTCTGTACCATGTTTCTATCTGATGGGTCTGTTCCTTTCTCAACATAAAAGCCGTATCAAAAGCTCATAAAATATGTCTTCATCACTTTGTAAAGTGGAAGACAAAAGTGTTTATGCTTGCAAGATCTATTTCGACCAGGTAAAACTGAGTATTCTAACCATGCCTACTGGAAACCAAGGTGTTCTGATCTCAAGACAGGTTTACCCTGATGTGAATGCACCAGTTTCAGCAGAATTATTTGTGATTTATATACATTCAGCACCAGCTCACATCTGTGTATAAAATCATATAGAAAAGCATGAATCACCAGTGGTTTTGCTCAAGAACAGAGTTTTCATCATTCTGTTTCATGATTCCATAAAAATGTTAGGAGTATTCTTTCTCGTATCACTTTAACTGTGTCTGAAATAGCAAAATCTTCTGTTGTTAACACAAAGCTATATAAGCCTGATTTATATCAACACAACTGTCAACAACTGCTTTTGAAATACACTATATAGATATCTTTTTAACAGGTGTAGTTCAGAATCTATTGGAGTTAACATAAATTGCTGAAGATCTTTGAATGCTTCAGTAAATGTTCTATTAATAATGCAAGAAATGCTGAACACACTGGTTTGCTCATGTGTGTCAGTAGCACTCAGCATGATTATTTATTGTAGAGTCAAGTTCCATACTGGCATATTTAAAACCACTCCTCATCCACCTTGTATAATATGGAACAAAAGTAATTCCACTGGATCTAGTGGGACTACTTGTGTTCTGAAAGTTAAATACATAGCCAAGTTTCTTAAATAACTGCTGAAAAAACATTGAAGTCAATTTTGGTATTTGCAGCCCTCTTGAGAGCAAATATGCTATCCAAGCCTGAAGCTGATGGGTTGTTAATCTCAAGTCTTTTACAATGGAATTTCTCAGACTAGGTAAACCAAAACCAAATAATGTTTAATGACCAAATATGAGCAAGTGTACTTCATTAGGCTAAATTTACAGAGTGCTTAAGGACATACATGTTGTCCTTGCTATAAATGAGGACTAGGCAGTCTCAGAAGTACACATGATTGCCTTTACATTCTGAAGAAAGATTAGTATTTCTTTGTCCATTACTAAGTAGACTTATGAGAATCTTTCCTTTACTGGGGTTTTTTAGACTTGAGTTTTAAGTTTAATAAGCTCCTTCAATGCAGTTACAAAATACCATCACTGTTAAAAAAGCATTCATAACCAGTGTAGTTCCAGAGTCTGATAATTAATGAATTACCAACAAGATATTCAGTCACACTGACACCACAGTTTCTACTCTATTTCAAATCAACACAGTTACTCTACTCCCCATCTTGGAACTAAAATGCAAATACACTAGTTCTGAATGAGCAAGGCTATGCTATTTAATAATTCAATAACTGGCTTAACATTGTGATCATTTCTCATTTCAGCCACACAGGGAAGTATGGAGTTCCTTAAACACACATTAATATGCTTACTTTAAAAATTGCTCATCATGGGTATGTGACTTTATACATATACACACAATGTTTTATATGTACATAAATTCAAGCTGCACGTTACACTGTGACTTTCATTTATTTGTGCACGCAGGTTGTCAGTGTTATTAAAACTATGTCAGAGAAGACACTACTGTGCTAATGTGGGCTCATATGCTGTAACATGATAAAATCGTGGTTAAAGTTATACACCACATCAAATGTTTGTGTATATATATATATTTATCTGTTGACAGAGACACTACATTTAAAAAGGCAGTTTCACAGAAAAGTCCTACCTTTTAATTCAATAACATGCTTTATATTCAACTGTCTTCCTCTATGTGAGTGTTATGACAAAATTCAGTTTAGTTGTGTAGAATTACAGGAAGATACAGTCTTCCATTTCAAGTTGAAATAACAAGCTTGTATTTCAGATATAGTGCTAACAAAGCTCTAGAGTAACTTTAAATTCAACTAACATGGTGTGTTGTTAGGAATACAAACTACCAATTCATAAATAAAGCATTTAAAAATATTTGTCTGTTTCAGTTTAGATCACTTCCAAGCATTCACACCTTTAATTCTGCAATTAAATGTAACTGGTCTTGTTTTCTTAAATTGTGTAACACCTACACGTCAGGTTAGAGAATAAGAGTACACTTGCAAGTCAGACCAACTCAATTAAAATGCATAAAATGCGGTTTAGTTACTGTCACAGAGGTCATTGATTTGAACATTTTTGTCAGTAAGAATACACTGAGAAATATATACAACCCTGGTTCTCAAAAATATTTTTTCTTCAAAACCTCTTCAGAAATTTAGGCACTATCATTCCCTCTCAGACGCTCTATTCAAGTACCTTTCACCATGCCCAGAGAATCTCTTCTAGGCAGAATATATTCAACTCAAAAGAACAAAGCAATTATTTGTTGTCTAACATATCAAAGGCGGTTAGGATTAACAAGTTATTAGACAAAGTATTAATATGCTTATCATTCCCAATGTAAGACACATAAAGAGACTTTACTGACCAAGTAATCATGGAGCAGGTGGTGAAGGGTCAGATTCTGCTGCTGCTGGCAGTGTTCATGTTGTTTCATGTTGCTTCATGTTCATGCTTCATGTTGCTGTTCTCATCTCTAGACTCCTTTAGCATGTTAAATGTCTTCACGTTATTGGTTTTCTTCCTGAATCCTTCAGCTTTAAATTTCTGTTTCACCTTATTTTGTCGTCCACGGCTTTGTTGAAGTGCTCTCCTACAATTTAAGATTTTTCTCAGGAATCTGAGCCAGAGTTACACATCTGGGCAGCTGCTCATTGCTAGGCCTTGAATCACACTGCTGAACCCTTAGGAGGAGGGGTTGAAGGCTACAGAGAGTGAGATGCAGCAACTAGGAAAACACTGAGCTGAATGGGTACTTCTGAAAACCATAGGTGTAAATTTCTGAATACTTCTCTGCCTACATACTGTTAAGTGGTGTAAGAAGCTCAGCCCACCTCCTCCAGCTACTCCAGCCCAGGATCTCGCCTGCTCAGCCACTGGAGCCCAGCCTGGTACCCTGGGGACTCAGAGACTGGCCAGGCTGAGGGACGTGGCTGATGCTTTCCTGTTTGCAGGTTCAACCAGTGGCAAGGCTGCACAGACACACACGCACAGACACACACAGAGGACACTGACATGGCCAGTCACACAGACTGCTGCAGACAAGGTGCGGCCTTCAACAGCACCTACATACAGGACTCACATAAAAGGCAATCCAAAGATAGCCCAGCCCCAACCTTCTTCTCAGTTGGCAGAGACAGAAGGTTATTAGTGCAGGCCCACACCACTCTCCAGGTTCACAAACACACAGGTTTGCTATGGATTCTCCCATATGAGTTGGCTGGGCTCATAGAGAAGGCTTTAAACTAGGTTCGAGGGGGGTGGAGGACAAAACAAGGCCGACCAGTGGTGGACCTAAGGGTGGCATGCCGATGTTGGGGGTGAAATCGATAGCCCAGCTCAAGTGCACCCACACCAATGCACGCAGCATGGGCAACAAACAGGAGGAGCTGGACACCATTGTGCATCAGGATAGCTATGACTTGGTCGCCATCACAGAAACATGGTGGGATGATTCTCATGACTGGAGTGCTGCAATGGATGGCTATAAGAACAAAAGGGATAGGCAAGGAAAGAGACATGGTGGGGTGGCTTTGTATGTTAAAGAGTGTTTTGACTGTTTAGAGATTAATGATTACGAGGACAAGGCCGATGCTTATGGGTAAGGATGAGGAGGAAGGCCAACGAGGCAGATATCCTGCTGGGAGTCTGTTACAGACCACCCAAACAGGAGTGTCACGGGTTGAGGCTGGGCCGGCCATTAACGAATGACAGATGCTCTCTATTAACCCCTCTCCCCTCCCAAAAGGGAAAAGGAGAGAGAGAACAAAGGAGAGAGACTTTATGGTTTGGAAAAGAAAATTAAAACAATGTTGTTAATGAAACAATAACAATAAAAGAAAGATAATAATAAAAATAAGGAAATAATAAAATATATACAATATGTACAAATATATAAACATAGATACAAAACCAATACCAAACCCAGCTTCCCACTACCTGATGACAGTACGTCACCACTGATGCTGCAGGGCTGGCACTGGGGCAGTCCCAGACTGGACTCAGCAGCAGACAGGAACTGGATGCAGGAGCTGGACTCAAGCAGTGGATTCAGGGATGCACGGATCAGGATCGACAACAGAAGAACAGACAGAGTCCTCCTCAGATGTCGGCCATCAAAGAAGAGAGATTGACCCTCGTGATCTCTCAGCTTTGTACTGAATATGATACATGTCTGTACAGCTCTGTCCATTCCCACACCCCTCGCAGTCTGGGGTCCCACGGTATGCAATATTATGAGTTACAAAGTCCAGGCTGATCTTCCTGGAAGTGGGACCTGTGGTTTCTTGATAGCACATCAATCAATGTGTGTGGTGAGGCCTGTTTCTTGCCATTGTCTCTGTGTTGTTTTGTCAGGTTTGTGTCTCAGTGTATTTTGTTTCTGGTTTCCCCCCTTTCTGCTTAGTTTCCCAACTGACATGTCCCCAGTCAGATAACCTCACTGGAGTGAACTGCCATACACTTACATGCCCTTATCAATTGATGTGACTGACCAGGTTGGGTTCTCATCACTGCCTTCCTTATCATGTCAGTCAGGTTTGTGTCACTGTATGTTCTTGTTCATGGCTTCCTCCTTTTCTTATTGTCCCTGTTACATTGGAAGAGGTCCTTGACCAGTTATCCTTAAAGGAGCGACACTCTCCTTCCACATAACATACCCTTCCATGTACCTTTGAAATCCTGGCCCTCATCTTCTGAGCTATACTGTGTTCCTATACTTGCTTAGTTGAGTACAGATATTTTGTATAGGTTAAGTTTAAGGATTTTGAAAGGTTTACCTGGGATTGTACTACAATTGGAACAGTCAAGTGAATCCTGTAGTTTTGAGTGATGATTGTTCTGCACACCACACACATTTGTGTAATCTAAACCAAGTCTGGGACTTGTAGTATAATTTAAGATAGGTCTATATTTTATTTAAATGAAGTCTGGGACTTATTGTGCATATGGTACAGTAAGTTTGATGACTCACAAATGCACGGGATTATCACATACAAACCACAATTGTCTGTGAGCAGTCTTACATTTCCTGAAACAGACACTATTTCTGTCCAACCATAGGCAAATATGATAACCCTATGCTAAGTGGCTTAAGACTCCAAACCATACTGAAACACTTCAGATAACTATAGATCCACTAAGAGAATGAATGGAAAAATCAGTTGTACCTTGTAGATTAACTGTGCCCTTATGGATAATGTATTAAGTCATTAAAATCTTAAAAAATATCTGTTTTGCTTCATTTAGAATCTCAGTGTAATAGTAATCATGAAGTCACTGTTATGCTCTTCATCTTGTATGGTCAAGACCGATCTTTCTTGGATGCCAAAGTTATATCCCTACATAAATCTATGACCAGTACAATCTTACAAGGACAGAAATGAATGCTACAATTATCTACTTATGACAATTATGTCAATTACGTTGACAATTTTCAACAGGATTTAGCAATCTTGAATGTACTGTGTGCACATTTGTATAAAGAATGAGAAAGTTCTCTAGCAGCTAGTTTCTCGTAAGTCATTAGCAATACATTTTCCTATAAGATATTTCATGATAATGAACATCAATATGTATTATATTCTATAAACCAGCATTTTTATTTTCCATGCTGTATGTTATATTTGGGGCCTTTTGACTACATCTGACATTTTTCATTACTTGCAGACTTTTCAGAGGTGTGAAAGTCTAATCCCTTTTAAAAACACAGAGGCTACTGAGCATCATATTTTCTCTAAAAAGCCACTATAACTTAAGGCTCCACTAAAGGGATTGTGAGTTATAAATGTATAGGAAGAATGAAATAACAACAGAGAATTAATATTTTTGCCAAAAAGAGGAAATTTGGTATGTGATTCCTGTTTCTACCCATTTTCTTGTTTGGTGATCTCAAGTCATGAGGAAAAGTAAAACCAGAAAATAGCTCAAACAGTGATTTTACATTCAAATAAATTTGAATAAGCAAATCAAGGCTGGAGAAATGGGCTGACAGGAACCTCATGAAGTTCAGCAAGGAGAAGGAAGTGCAAAATCCTACACCTGGGGAGGAATCACCCCATGCACCAATATATGCTGGGGGCCACCCAGCTGGAAAGCAGCTTGGCAGGAAAGGACCTGGGTATCCTGGCGGACACTAGGTAGAACAGCACCCAGCAATGTGCCCTTGCTGCAAAGAAGGCTAATGGTATCCTGGGCTAGATTAGACAGAGTATTGGCAGCAGGTTGAGGAAAATGACCCTTCCCCTTTATTCAGCACTGGTGAGGCCACACTTGGAGTACTGCATCCAGTTCTGGGCTCCTCAGTACAAGAGAGACATGGACATACTGGAGAGAGTCCAACAAAGGGCCATAAAGATGATTAAGGTTCTGGAGTATCTCTTGTATGAGGAAAGGCTGAGAGAGCTGGGAGTGTTTAGCCTAGAGAAGAGTCAGGGGGATCTTATTGATATATATAAATATTGAAGGGAGATTGCAAAGAGGATGGAGCCAGGCTGTTCTCAGTGGTGCCCAGTGACAGGGCAAGAGGCGATGAGCACAAACCAAAACACAGGAGGTTCCATCTGAACATCAGGAAATACTTCTCTACTGTGAGGGTAACCAAGCACTGGCACAGGTTGCCAAGGGAGGTTATGGAGTCTTCCTCCTTGGAGATATTCAAAAGCCATCTGGATGTAGCCCTGCGCAACTGGCCTGAGGTGGCCCTGCTTGAACAAGGGTGTTAGACCAGATGACCTCCAGAGGTCCCTCCCAGCCATAACCATTCTGTGATTCTGTAATTCCATGAAAGCAAACAGAAGATATAAATAAAATTTGAAATCTTAAGAGAGTTGTATATATTTTATGCATTGCATTCTTTTTCTTTCCTTGATTAATATTTTTAAAATGCAGTAAATTTAGGAAACTGTTACAAAGGAACACAGTCCCTGGGTTTCCTCAAACATTCAGTCCTGAGAAGTGCTGAGTATGTTCACAACTCTATTGACTATGTTTTCTTTTACACCTGATGAACTGAGGTCCCAAGAAAATTAAAAGGACCGATGATTTGTTACAGTTGCTGGATTGTACAGTCTGCATAATCCAGAACAAAGGAAATCAAGACAATTAATTACTTAACGTACTTGCCAACAATTCTGTATTTAGGTTTTATACCTTTGCATTAGTTTAAGTCTTAACTGCTGGATATGACTTCACTATCTCTGACACCAATTTAAGATCAAAATCCTACCTAATCATCTGGTTTTAGTGAGAAATCCTAGGTCAAATAAAGCTAGTAAATAATGCAATTATTTATTTGGACCTTTTAAAGGAGGTATGGGAGATGATTTTGTTAGTTTCCTTTGTTCTTCCATTGTCTTTTAATCATTTGGTTCTTTCTTGATGGTATGGCCTTCAAAAGAAACCTTATTGCTTGTGATACGTAATTTGTGTCAGTCATGGTGCTGGTGACAGAACAGTGCATTCCTCTGACTTGCATCATGCTTCAGAATTCTGCTGAAAATTACTATGTTGTCAGCAAAAGGAGAAAAAGAAGCACTGTTTTTTATTTGGTGCTGAATGGTTTTACCTCCAGTAATTCAGTGTCTCAAAAACCCCCATTTTTACAAGCCTTTTGCGATGCTTAAATCGCTGAAAAGGTTCAAGAGTTACTTAAGTCACTCTTTTGGGATCTTCTTGGTGACAGTAATTTGTTTTGCATGCTATTTTAACAAATGTGCACATCTCATTGGTTAGGGTCCTGATGTTCTCTATCATTGGATCAACAAATCTTTATTATTTTCTATTGTTATTATTTTAGTTTAAGTGGGTGAACTAGGATCTGGATTCTGCTCACATAAATTCAAATGCTTTAACAAGGTGTCTGAGTTGGTGGCTACTTGTCCTGTCTAATCAACAAACACCTCTGAATGGCAACTCTGCACGTCTCAAACCTGAATCATACTTTAAAGAAGCCTCTTTCTCTCTATTGATCCTAGACAGAGCCTAGGGTGGCTTGGCTGCCAAACTTCAGTAATGTTAACAGGTAAAACACAGTGTTTTTCATGTATGACAGTCCTGAAAACATATTCCCCTGATTCATAGTCCTATGGTAAATCTCACTTTTTCCTGTGTTTTTCACATTTTCAGAGTGCTTTTCCTGTCAGAAAGCTCTCTGTCCCCATTAATTCTGAAAGTGCAGCCAGTTCAGAAGTGAGACCTGATTCTTCTCTTCTGTCCCACTCAGCTGCCAGTCATTCCATGAACAGGACAAATATTTAAAGAAACAGGATCCCAAGAAGCTTGGCATGTCCCAAAAAGGAAAAAAAAAAAAAAAAAAGCAGCACTCTTCTGTGTTAATAAAACCTTGAATCTTCTCCCACTCTCCATGTTAATTTATTGTAGCTTCCAAAAATCACCACTAGACAAACTGGGGAAAAGGTTTCTTTCTTGGGAATGTGGTATGAGTAGTAGTACTGGAGTAAGCCAAATGCTGGTCTTGTGGTCCTGAGATTCATTAAAAAGATAAATCAGCTGGCAGATCTGAGTTGAGTGACATGGCCAGCAGCAGGCTATAGAGAAACACTATTTTTGCTTCTACTATTTTTCTCTCTCTTTTTTTCCCCCTGTTTATTAAATCATGTTAATGTTCAGAAGACTAGCAAGCGAAACTTTCAGTCCTCACAGTTATCTTAAGCAATGTACGATGCATCTTGAATGTGGAAAGGTGGTAAGACTGGCTTAAAAAAAAAAAAAAGACACTGAATTTGCATCAATGCATTCTTTTTATAGTAGCCTTGAGTGCCTTATAGTGCCTTTGAGTACCTGGAAACTTTTACTCAGTGTTTTCAAGGTTTCTTCACAACTGTGAATAAAACTGAGATTCACTCTCTAAGCTTTTTGGGTTAAGAAAAGTCACATGAATCAGTTCAAATCACAGGTCAGAAGCACTTTTAATCAGAGAACATCAGTCTTCACACTAATCAACCTGTTACACAGCATAATTTGAAAGGAAGCCCAGTTATACATCTTTCTACTGTCAAGTTACAATTTCTGCTCTTGTTTCTAGTAATTTCCTTTTTTCTTCTGAGTGAAGACATTTCTTCAGTCTGTAGTGATTCTACAGCAACCATTTGAATTACTTATATTACTGCATAAGTGTAGGGAAAGATGAACTACTCATGCACAAACGTGCAAATCTTGCTGCCTGTGTGCTCTTGTGAATGCACTAGACAGAGCCAAAGCTTTTCACAACAAAAAGGAAGAATCAAGACCCACACAGGTTGTCAACAAAAAAGCATGAAAGAGTATGTGGTGGTGTCGAGGGTTGAGGCTGAGTGGGTCACTAACAAATGACAGACGCTTTCTATTAACCCCTCTCCTCTCCCAGAAGGGGAAGAGAGAGAGAATAAGGGAGAGAGACTTACAGGTTGAAAAAGAAAATTAAAACAACTTTAATGAAACAATAGCAATAAAAGAAAAGATAATAAAAATAGTGAAATTATACAAATACAACCAAACAACCAAAACCAAACAACCAAACAGTACAAAACCAACAACGAACCCGACTCCCTCCCTGCCCCCAATGTCAATATGTCACCACTGATGCTGCAGGGCTGGCACTAGGGAAGTCCCAGTCTGGACTCAGCAGCAGACAGGAAATGGATGCAGGAGCTGGATTCAGGAACTGGATTCAGGAATTCACAGATCAGGATTGAAGACAGAAGAAAGGACAGAGTCCTCCTCGCATGTCGGCCTTTGAAGAAGCGAGCTTGACCCTCGTGATCCCTAAGCTTACAAAGTATGACATGTATGGGATGGAATACTTAGTTGGTCAGTTTTGGGTCACCTGTCCGCTCTGCAGGTGCCACCTCTTTATGTGCTTGCAACCCTTTTCACTTCCGGGACCACGTCATGGGTTACAAAATTTAGTACTGACCTCGGTTGCTCTAGGAGCAAGTATAAGCAAGAGCCTTTCTGCATACCATTCCTTGGTATTAACTATAAACATCAAGCATTATCACTACTAGAAGCAGACACTGTCTGGAAAAATATGCTGTTGATTTCAGAAAGTGCAGTTAGTTAGAAGAGACTTAGCTGAAAAGTAAAGTCACTGAACAGAATTAGTTCTGTTTTAGCTCAAACCAGGACAAGCAGCTGCAGAAATGGGGTAGCAGAATGCAGTCTGCCCTTGCATGCCTGAGACCTGCAGGAAGGATTCAGCTTCAGCTGACACTGTGTGGTGCAAGTAGCAGTTGCTTGTTGCAAAGAGGCGCTGACAACTGTCAGGACAGTCAGAGGTTTGATTTTGTGGACAAAGCATTGTGTCCATAAATCAGTCAAGGCTTTCCTTTCAGTCTTAGCCAAGCGTGTGCCTGCTCTCAGCACACAGTAATATATGCTGCCTTATGAATCAGCATCAATAAAAGGGCTGAGACAGAGCACCCAACCCCTTATTGATATGGCAACAGCAAGAAATGAAGGCAAATGGTAACACCAAAAGCCAGGATGGAGACAGCCCCTTAGTGAATTGCAATGGAGGTAGTTCAAGGTAGACTGATAAAAATTTTAACTAACCTGAAACCATTCAGTATAAAATTCATACATCCTCACTCCAAGGTAAGCCTACACTTATTGTAAAACTTGAGGGGAATTGTCTTCCTGAACTTCCAGGTGCCCAAGAGAGAACAGATTCAGAACCTTCCTCCCACCATACACTTAACCATGCTTCTGAGATGGAAAAGCTACTATTTTTGTTTTAGCAGCTGGGGCTCCTGAGCACAAGTTAAAGGCTTTCTGCCAGTTTGCTTCCAGTGAATTGTTTACAGTTGGGACCTTTACATCTGATAAAAATAAAACTTTGAATGTCCTCACAAGAACTTTATTCCAATGATTACAAATGAAAATAGTAGTTGCAGATAGGTGTTAGAGTTCAATACTCTCTTGACCTGTTTCTTTTAGATATTCCATGCGTGGAGGGTATAACATTAAATGTCAAATGTGTTATTAACGTCTTATTTGAAGACAGTTAATGATACATGGGATTTCTGATTTAGTAGAGTGATACAAATACACTGAAAACACAATACAAATATAAGTTACACTTAGCAAAATGTAAGAAGTGCAATTTGTCACACATTGAAGCTGGGCTGGCCTCTAATGAGTGACACAACTGAGACATAACTACAGTTCAATGATAATACCAGGGTGTAACCCTTCATTTTACTATACGATTGCATGACAGTACAGTCTTTAATGGTCCCACCAGGATGGCTTTCCACTCATCTTCAGGTCCTGGTGGAGGGGCTGGTTTGGCCTGCGTGTAGTCGATCCAAAAGCTAATTCCTTCTACCTTCACAGCAGTATAGGTGGTCAGCAGAACAATGCAGGGTCCCTTCCATTTTTCTCTCAGTGGCTCGGCTTTCCAGGTATGCAGATAAACCAAATCTCGAGGTTGAAAGTTGTGCATTGGTTAATCCAGGGGCAGAGGAGCTCACTGGTCAAGATACCTGTGTAAGGATGATAAAATGCACAAGAGAGCCATAATTTCTGCCTTCTGCGCTGAAATAGGGGTAGGGGCTTAGCTTCTATTTCGTCCCAAAGAGTTACCACTGTGTGTCCTCTTTTCTTTCCCTATTCTGCACAGAACTGCAACTATCTGTATGCAGTTCCAAGTCTGCGTTTTTCAACGGTTTGTCCTTTAAATCCGGTCTGCTGGCATAAACTTGTTCAGTAGTATCCAAACAGTCATGTTGTAAGTTCTTGTTCAGCTACAGGCAGCAGAGCAGCTGGATTCAAGTTGGATACCATGCTTAGAGTCACATCCTCTTGATCTATTAAAATTGCCTGGTACTTTACCTGGTACTATCAGCTTGGAGAAATCCGCTGATGTCCCTTGTTGTTCAGAACAGCCATCACAGCGTATAGGACCAACACTGCTATAGGCTGTCTCAAAGTGAGCTTCCAGGCTTCCTGGATTAACAAGGCATTGACTGCCACAGCTCAGAGACAAGCAGGCCATCCTTTCCTCACTTCATCAAGCTGCTTTGAAAAGTAGGCCACTGGTCTTCTTCAGCTTCCAAGTGTTTGGGTCATTACCCCAGAGGCCACATGCTCTCTATTAATCCTTCTCCCTCCCCAGAAAATAGAAAGGGTTTAGTCATATCGGGGAGGCCTAAGGCTGTGGCTTCCATTAATTTTTTCTTTTTCATTTCATCGGAACAGCTTTGGCATTCCACGGTCCATTCCAACAGTTCTCTTGGACCTTTGATTGTGCTATATAGAGGTTTGGCTATCAATCCAATATTAGGAATCCATATGCAATAAAATCCTGTTGTTCCCAGGGATCCTTTTAACTGTCTTAGTATTTGGCACTGCAATCTGACATATAGCCTCTTTCCTTTCTTCTCCCAGTGCCCGTTGTCCCTTAGATACACTGAAGCCAAGATACTGGACTTCTTTCTTTGCAATTTGGACTTTCTTCTTCGAGACTCAGTATCCAGCTAATGCCAGAAAGTTCAACAAGCTTATTGTTGCTCCCATACAGATCTATTCTGTATCAGCTCTAATGTCATCCACATACTGTAAAAGCTGCTGTTACCATTTCACCATTTTCTAATTCTTTAGCCAAAGCCTCACCAAACAGAGTAGGGGTGTTTTTAAATCCTTGAGGAAAAACAGTCTAACATAGCTGCTTTTTTCTTCCTGTAGTCAGGCTCACCCATTGAAAAGGAAAGATTATCTGGCTCTGCTCATCCACTGGAACACAAAAGAAAGCATCTTTCAAGTCTAGCACAGTAACATAAGCATTTATCTCAGGTACCAAGGCCAGCAAGGTATAAGGGTTTGGAACAGTGGGATCTATATCCTTAGTTATTTGGCTTATTGCTGTCAACTTCTGCACTAGTTGATACTCTTGAGAATGAGGTTTCTTTACAGACATGACTGGCGTATTGAATGCAGAGTGACATTATCTAAGCAGTCCATACTGTACAAAAGTATTTATCAGGGGCTCCAGTCCTTTGCATGCTTCCAATCTAATAGGGTGTTGATTTACCCTTACTGGTCCTACCCCTTGTTTCAGTTCTGTTTTAATCAAGGTTACATTCTTGGCTTTACCTGTTCCTTTGAAACCCATACCAGAGGAACTACCACATCCAATGCTACATCCAGGACATTGTCTTCAAACTCCTCTGAGGTTTTATCTGTCAGTAAGCCAATTTGTGCTTTTCAGGCTGTTTTGGGTGGGATGTGAAGCTGTACAGAGTTCTCGGAAAAGATTACTTGATCATTTTCATAATAAATCTCATCCTAATAATGGAAGGGGGCATTCTGGTGTATATAGAAGCTCATGAGTCAGTTTTGTACCTCCAATTGTACTCTCCATGGGTTGTAAAAATTGCCTTAATGTTCTTTTTCCCGTTGCTCCAACAATTGGTATAGTGACCTTACTTAAAGTTCCTTTACAGCTAGTCACTACTGAATGTGTGGCCCCACTATCAATTAAAAAGTCTATGATTTCATTCCTCAGCTTTACTGGAACCAGGGGATCTGCTGAGGATGCTTTGATAGTCTCACCCAGTCCCCCTCACTTGTTATCTGAATCTTCCAACATGATGAGGTCAGTGTTTTTTTATTGATTTTGTTCTCCCTTCTCTTCCCTGCAAGGACATTCATTTTCCAGTAGCCCTCCTGTCTGCAAATAGCACACTTGTTCCAGCCCAGAGGAGGGCTCCCCTTCGTGCCAGTCTTGCTCCGGGGCTCCCTCATCCCCCTCAACCTCCTCTCCCCCTCCCTCTCATCCCACCTTGTCTGTCTGCAGACACTGCAGCTAAGAGAGAAGCCTGCAATTTCACTTTTTGCTTCTGCTGTTGTTCCTTCTTTACTTCTCTGTTACTGTGTACCTTATAAGCATTTTCAATCAACCGAGAAATAGACATTCCCCCTGCTCGATCCTCTTTCTGTAACTTCTTTGTTAGTATTAGGGTCCTTACACAGTCATAAAGGCATCAGCATAAGGCACTTCATCCGATTTTTCAGATCAGCTACAAAACAACGTGAAATTTAATACAGCATTAAATTGTAAAGACCCCTTTTCCAGCCACCATTCACCATCATTTAGTTTGTAATTTGGCCACCATTGATTACAGTATCTTTTAATTTTCTTGCAAGTCATTGCATTTCCCCCAAACTGGTTCCAATTCATTAAAATATGTCCCAGAGGGTTACAGGGAAGAATTGTGGATTGGTTTGATCCCATTAAAACTTATACCTTGTTCTCACGCTTGGCTCTGATTCCAAATTTGTCAGCAAAATACCCAGTACGAAGAGTCTACATGTATCTTTTAACCGTTATGCATGCTCAACTCTGACCCCACTGATCAATTTAAGGCACCCTTGTCTGTGTGCAACTTATTTTCCTTAAGTACATTCGGCTCTGGCTCCCCCTGGTCAATTTAAGGGACCCTTTGCCAAGCATATATGTGCGACTCAGTAATTCTGCGTGGAAGTAAAATAGCATACTCACCAATCCAGGGATTTGCCCCCCTTTTGCCCTTGTACAAATCTCTTGGCGTTGCACCTTTGAGTCGCTCACCGCCCTGATGCCAGAGGGGATCCGTAGGAGTCCCTGATCAAGAGGTTGATGCATGCTGGAGTCGTGTCCGGTCCAATTCTCCACTGCCGGGGACAGCAAGATGATCCAGGCAAGGCCTTATGTCTTCCCATCTGGGTCACTGAAATACTGTCCCAAAAATCAAGGTTCTTTTACCCAGTGTGCAAAGAGCCAAAAACCACACAGAGTTGAGGTACTTGTTTAATTCCAGTTCTGCGTGGAAAAGGGTACTTAGTGGTAATTCCAGAAAGCTAGCACACCTCTTGAAATATACAAAACTGCAGTAAAGTAAATTATGTCACTCCTAACTTCACATATGAAAGCAGACATTTAACATTCTCTTATCTGGAGACTCCTATTGTCTTTGCTTGAGATTAGTTTGGGGCCACCAAGGTCTGATGCCCCCACCTCACCACTCATCAACTACACAAGCCAGTCTGATTTCAAAACCCGGAATTTTTGTGACTGTTAACCCTTTTCTTTCAACAACAGTGGGACTTCTAGTCAATGTTGGTGGCTGTTTGCTGATAGTTCTGAAGTGGCACTGAACTGGGTAAATCAGTGTGCTGATTTTCTTTGGCACTTCAGCTCAGGAACAGTTATTTCTCAGTCTTATTCTCCTTTCCATCCTTTTATCCTGCAGAGGTTGAAAAGTAATAATGGATAAACCTGGTTACTTCTTAGGCAGAGACCTGCTCTAGAGCTGAACATCTAAAACTACACTGAAGTGTAGATCAAAAGCTTGGCTAGGACATGGAGTAGGTGATCAACTGGGTATTTTTTACCCTCACCCATCCTAAAGCTCAGCAAAGCCTACAGAATATGTATTCCTAGAACTGTTGTGAAACATCTGAAGCTCAGTGAGAGGGGAAAAGAATGAATGGGACATCAGATATATCAGATAGAAAGTGACTTTCAGGGATCAGTGCATTAGAAATTTGCTAAGCAGGGGAGGGCTTTTGTACATATTTGTACATATAGAATACTCTGGTTATTTCTGTTATACTTAGCCTCTAGAAATAGCAGAGCTCTACTTTTTCCTGTGAATTTCAGCTTACTGCATGATACGGAGAAAGGGCCTAAAAATAACTGGATTTATAGTTGATTAGCACTTTCCGGTTCTTGTTGCCTGTCGCTAGAGAGTCATTCAAGGTGATGATGGAGCGGGGAAGTGGCTGTCCAGCAGTACAGCTACTTCGCCTACAAGAAACACATGAGCATTGATGATAGGGGGCTGTAGCCACCTCCCTTTTCTCAACAGATTTTCATGCACTTGCCAGCGTAAAGTAGCTTTAAAATACATGCTATTTTTTTTCCTTTCCATTTGTATCCATTTTGAGAAGTTTCTCATAAGGGAGTATATTGCTTGTTATTTATTTGTACATTGCTAGAAGCATGATCCTGTTCAGCAAGGCAGGCCTTTATGCAGCAGCAATGATAGTAGCAGCCAATGAGGAAATCACAATGGAAAGTTCATACTTCTCTGGCTTTGTAGCTTCATAACTCTTTATGCAATGATCTGCAACAAACTCTTCCTCTTCACTGTGTTCAACTTTGGTATTTTCAGTACAGGTTTCTATAACTTCTGTTGCTATTTCTACAACAAGCTGTGCCTTGTGATGTGAGGCATTTTAAAGTAATCTGGCACATGAATATCTCTCTTCACTTGGAGATGAATAAAAACCATCAGTCACGTTTACTTTCTGCTCGCTGCTTCAAGATAACAGTAGCATGTCTTCCCTGACATAGTTGATCACAAAATGGAAACAACTACTAACAAAGCTAGAGTTTTATGCCTCAGAAAATGACCTTGTCCTTAAAAATTTTTTTTTTCTTTTTCACAAGAAGAGCTGAATTGCCTAGTCATCAATAAAATACAACTACCATCTGTTAACAGGCCCCCAACATTCTGACTATAGATCCCTATGCAACATTTATGGCTTCATACCCATGATGATAAATGGGGTGTAATTCAGAGTGTGGAGTTACATCAGCTCACCTGGGTGACCCACCACACATTATGGAGGCTTCTTTTATAGGGCCTTCCACACTGAATGTTGGACTCTGCAGAGAAGTGAAAGGGCAGTCTTTTTGTTTTCCAGTGTAGTCTTATCTACATTGTGAGCTATACTTTAGAAAAGAAGTGACATTGATGAGTCCCCTCTGATGCACGTAGAAGGGAAGGGGCTAACAAGGGCAGAACAGTGAGAAACTTAGATCCTCCTCCCAGCTAGTCCAACAAGTTTGTGCAAAGGCAGTTCCAGAAAACTGCCTCATTACTTACTGAGCGCCACATTACAGGAGGAAAAGGAACTGAATCATGACTTGCTAAGTAACAGTATAGGCTTTGAGCTACTCCCAGGGAAGCATAGTGTGAAAAAAATTTTTCATCCTATTTGATCGCAAAGTGCCAAATCCTCCCAAGCAGCAGAGAACATTACTCACCAGGAACCTTGAACTATCAGTATTCATGTGCACACAGAAAGAACTATTACCCTTCTTCCAGCTACTGCCTCACAGTACCCAGGTGTCCTAGAACTAGTGCTGGATTGACAGGACTTGGAGACTCCACTCAGACAGCCACATGTACATCTGAGGGTTTCCATCCTGTCTCAAAAAATGAGGCAAGACTTGTGCTGTTTAACTATTTATATTGCAAAATGCAAGGCGAAGGGAAAGACTAACACCATAGTTTAAGCCAGTGCTGTTCCAGCGATATGACACCTTTGCAACCATCTCTCTGCCTTGCCAAACCTGAATGGGAGTTGGAAGCAGTAGTGTGAGTTTGGCCCCTGAACAGCACACCATAGCTGAGTGTTACTTGTTGGTATAGAAGCACTTGCCTGATCAGGCCAGATGGGATGTTAAAATATAAGTATCAGTGCAAGTAGTAAACATTTAATGTTAACGAATGTCACTACCAAATATGGAGGTGGCTCTGCAATGAATGCCCAGAAATGAAACTGATACTCGAGATTCTGTGAGTTTGTGACCAATATTTCAAAATCAGCTGGAAGACCATCTACAGGAAGGACTGGAAGAAGGATCTGGAGAACTGCAGGCCTGTCAGCCTGACGTCAGTGCTGGGCAAGATTACAGAGCGGTTCATCTTGGGTGCACTCACATGGCAAGTGCAGGACATCCAGGGAATCAGGCCCAGCCAGCATGGGTTCACAAAAGGCAGGTCCTTTGATTTGACGAACTTGATCTCCTTCTATGATCAGGTGACCTGCCTAGCGGATGAGGGGAAGGCTGTGGATGTTGTCTACCTGGGCTTCAGTAAGGCATTTGACACAGTCTGGCACAGCATCCTATTGGACAAGCTGATGGCTCATGGACTAGACAGGTGTACTCTTCGCTGGGTTAGAAACTGGCTGGATGGCCGAGCCCCAAGAGTCGTGGTAAATGGAGTTAAATCCAGTGGGTGACCCATCACAAGTGGTGTTCCCCAGGGCCCAGTATTGGGGATTGGTCTTGTTTAGTATCTTTATCAATGACCTGGATGAGGGGATTGAGAGCACCCTCAGCAAGTTTGCAGATGACCCAAAATTAAGAAGGAGTGTTGATCTACTTGAGGGTAGACAGGCTCTGCAGAGGGATCTGGACAGGCTGGATTGATGGGCAGAGATCAATTGAATAAAGTTTAACAAGTCCAAGTGCCAGGTCCTGCACTTTGGTCTCAGCAACCTCATGCAATGCTACAGGTTTGGGGATGAGTGGCTGGAAAGCTGCCTGGCAGAAAAGGACCTGGGAGTGCTAGTTGACAGCTCGCTGAACATGAGACAGCAGTGTGCCCAGGTGGCCCAGAAGGCCAACAGCATCCTGGCTTGCATCATAAATAGCATGGTCAGCAGGAGTAGGAGGTGATTGTGCCCCTGTACTCAGCACTGGTGAGACAGCACCTTGACTACTGTGTCCAGTTTTCGGCGCCACAGTATAGGAAAGACGTAGAGGTCCTGGAGCAGGTTCAGAGAAGGGCAATGAAGCTGGTGAGAGGTCTGGAAAACAGGTCTTATGACAAGCGCCTGAGGGAACTGGGATTGTTTAGCCTAGTGAAGAGGAGGCTGAGAGGAGACCTTATTGCTCTCTACGACTACCTAAAAGGAAGTTGTAGTGAGGCTGGTGTTGGTCTCTTCTTCCAAGTAACTAATGACAGGACAAGAATTAATGGGCTTAAGCTGTGTCAGGGGAGATTTAGATTGGATATTAGGAAAAATTCCTTTACTGAAAGAGTGGTCAAGCTTTGGAACAGGCTCCCCGGGAAAGTGGTGGAGTCACCATCCCTGGAGGTGTTCAAAAGACTTATAGATGCGGTGCTTAGGGATACGGTTTAGTGGTGGGCTTGGTAGTGTTAGGATATTAGTTGGACCTGATGATCTTAAAGGTCTTTTCCAACCAAAATGATTCTATGATATTTTCTTTCCTTGTGCAACTCCCTGAAGGGCAAATCGGAAATAAAATGACACTAAACTTGGAAAAGCTCTTTATTTCCCAGAGACTATAGCCTAATTCAAATGGAAAATTCTGCTTTCAGCTTTTCCTCTTTAATCACTTTCAACAATAGACAGGCAATAGACATACCTCAAAACTTCCCTCTGAACTACCACAAAAGCTAAACCTCTAATAGCCCTATCACAACAACAGGCTGTTTCCACTTCTTACATCTGTGCATCTCGATTTCTTTTGTTCTAGAGAGTTGGATGTAGTGCTGTAAAGAGAAGAGATCTGTCAAAACTCCTGAAAACCAGAGATCTCAGAAGGAAAATCTGTTTTAGCAGAACCTACAACTTGGTTTATACCTACTGCTTTTTTTCTGGATAATTGAATGGAAGAGAACAAAAAGTATTCCATAGTGATCAGTCAATTTAAGTGCTCCCTGACCTTTAATGGCTATTTTAGGTATTAGGTGCACTTCAAATTTTGATAGAAGTAGTATCAATTACGTAACATATGGCTGTCAATAACATTCTTAGCTCACACAGTTGACCTCGGTGTTTAATCTTAAATTCCCATGGTGATATCACAGTTTCACCCAGTCAGCACTGATAGGCTGAGGACCACTTGTTAAGGTGCCTTCCTTTTTTTCAATGATATAATGTCTCAGCTTCTACTAAATGAATGAAGAATTATGAAATTAAATTAAATTCCCACCTTCTTTAGTCAGAAGAGGAGAGGCTTTAAACAACAGGAAGGTCGGAAGGGTTTTTTTTTCATAATTTAGTTTTATTTGCCTTTCATGAATCCTTAAAAGAGATGGTATGCTCCAGTGGAAAGCAGACATTTGCCGTCTTACCATGTCAGCCATAGCTGTAAAACTGTACAAGACCAGAAGCTGCAGCCTGCGAAAGCAGCTGTCCTTCTGAGGCTGCTGATTGCAGTTTGTGATGCTCTGTGATCTGCACACCAGAATCAACTTTTCAGACTGGATTCTGGAACAGGAGAAAGGCTGCTGTAACATACAACAACCAAAAAGCCCATACTTCTTATCAAGGCACCAAATTCAGAAGAGCTCTATTAGAAAGTATGCTGTTCCTAACTGAGGCTAAGAGATCTGGAATGTCTCACATAGATACCATAGCCCTCTGATGGTCTAGCCTTTATTTCTCAGCCTGCCAGATTTACTTATAGGAGGTTGTGTCAAAATAACCAGTGTGCTTGAGTATCTCTGTCTCTTCCATTCCTGATTACACTGAAGAATGGAAACAAAACCACAGAACATCTCGCCACAGAACATCACAGCTTGTCTCCTTCATGATTTTTATAATTTTCCTATATTTAACTCTCCACCTTTCAGATTCTTGACTCATGTGACAGAGACCATTGCACTGTAAGAAATCCATATGCTGTATATTTGGAGGGAACAGCATGGTTATATGTGGAGATTCGTTTCCAGATTATTGATTGCAGTAAGTTAGTCTCTACCCCATTGTGGTGGGCTGACCCTGGCCAAAATGCCAGGTGCCCACCAAAGCCGCTCTATCACTCCCCCTCCTTAACTGGACAGGAGAGAGGAGAGAAAAAAAATAACAACAGGCTTGTGGGGTTGAGATAAGGACAGGGAAATCACTCAGCATTTACCGTCACGGGCAAAACAGACTCAACTGAAAGGAAATGTGATTTATTACCAATTAACTGAGAGAGGAGTAATGACAAATAAAACCAAATCTTAAAACACCTTCCCCCCACCCCTCCCTCCTTTCCCAGGCGTAACTTTGATCCCGATTTTCCTCCCTCCTCCCCCCAGCAGCACAGGGGGAAAACAGGGAATGGGGGTTGGGGTCAGTTCATCACACTGTTGTTTTCTGCTGCTTCTTCCTCCTCAGGGGGAGGACTCCTCACACGTTTCCCCTGCTCCAATGTGGGGTCCTCCTCACGGGAGAAAGTCCTCCATGACTTCTCCAACGTGAGTCTTCCCACAGGTTCAGTCCTTCATGAACTGCTCCAGCGTGGGTCTCCTCCATGGTGTGCAGTCCTTCAGGAACTGACTGCTCCAGCGTGAGCCCCCCTCATGGCATCTCTGGCAGCAAACCTGCTCCAGCATGGGCTTCTCTCTCTCCACGGGCCACAGGTCCTGCCAGGAGCCTGCTCCGGTGCAGGCTTCCCACGGGGTCACAGCTTCCTTCAGGTATCCACCTACTCCGGCGTGGGGGTCCTCCATGGGGTGTAGACAGTCATCTGCTCCACCGCCCATGGGCTGCAGGGGGACAGCCTGCTTCACCATGGTCTTCACAACAGGCCGCAGGAGAATCGCTGTTCCGGTGCCTGGAGAATCTCCTTCCCCTCCTTCTTCACTGACCTTGGTGTCTGCAGGATGTTTCTCTCACATATTCTCACTCCTCTCACTCGCTGCAATTACTGCTGTGCAACAGCTTTTTCACTCTCTTAAATACATTATCACAGAGGTGAAAAACGCTGTCGCTGTTTGGCTCGGCCTTGGCCAGCAGCGGGTCCGTCTTAAAGCTGGCTGGCATTGGCTATATCTGACACAGGGGAAACTTCTAGGAGCTTCGTACAGAAGCCACCCCTGTAACCCCCCCGCTACCAAAACCTTGCCATGCAGACCTGTTACACCCATGAAGTGAAGAATGAATTTAGCCATCTGCCAGCTGAACTTCACTTCTAATATTATCCACCAGAGGGCAACGGTTCTAAAACATGATTGCCCACTGACTGAAAGCTACGAAACTCTGATTTCAATAGAAGCAGGTTTGAGACTTTAGCCAGCACTTGAGAAACTCTTCATCGTGTAACTTAGCTCACTCCTCATGAGGCTTAAGGGATTTCAAACAAACAGATGGGCAACAGAGTCTAATGGTAGACCATCTACTCTACACAACAGAGTATAGGTGAAAGCACAAGGCATTTCTCCAGCTGTTCCTTGTAACAGAGATCTTGTAAACAAAGGTGTTGCAGTTAAGTCTGTGGCTTTAAATCTAAAACAATAATAGACATTAGGTCTATCACATGCCACAGATAATCAAAATGCAACCTTGTCCTAAAGAAAGGTACCTCAGCACTTTTCAATAATGCTTTGCTATCCTTTCATGAAATTTACTCTTTGCAAAGAGTACATTTCAGTTAATAGTAACACATTTGTCTCATATTTCCTTCTGTTTGTGCTGAACTAGGACTGTTCATGCCCTGCACTGGACCTTCTGCTCTACAGGGATTGCAAAATCTCCATCTTTATAGAAAGGAACACAACTTCAATTAAACATCAACATCCAAAACTACAATTTGTCACCTGTTTTTTGCTGCTGTACCCAAGCTGCACTGTAATGTGAAGTAAGCAGTCAAGAGGGCAGGTTGGATGAAGAGCATTTTTACTACCTGCACTGGCACACAGAATGGTCTAGAACTGCTCAGACTTTTATCACTCCCATCCTTACATTCTGTCATCTCATTTCCTATCATTTCAGTCCAATTCTGTTACACGTGGCTTCAAAAGCTTTTTGTTCCAGAGTGTCGTGTCCTCGTGTTCTTCTCATAGTCTGCATTCTTTAATCTCATGAAAATGGGTTCTGTTCCTATTGTGTGTACAAATCCATAAACCCAAATTTATAAGCCACCCCATAATCTACACTAGGCTCAGGTTTATAAATTTATTCTGCCATTGCCACCTGCATCTCCTGCACAATACAAATATAACTGTCTGTGTCTTACTATCATAGAATAATATGGGTGGAAGGAACCTCTGGAGGTCATCTAGTCCAGCATCTTGCTCAGATAAAAGATAACTTTGAAGCTAGATCAGGCTGCTAAGGACCTTCTCCAGCTGAGTTTTGCAGTCTACAAGGTTGGAGACCCCACAGACCCTCTAATCATTTGTTTCAGTGCTTAGTCTTTGTTAGAGGGAAGAGTTATTCCCTTATACTCAACTGGAAATTTTCTTGTTTAATTTGTGACCTGTCATTAAGAAGATCTTTCCCCCAATAGATAGTCCCCATTAAGAATCTTGACAGTGTATAGTACCCTGGGTCAGAGCCACAAAGTTATCACAGTTCCTATCTCATATTTACATTTAGATATCTAAATTCCTTTTTAACTTTCAAACAAGTAACAGATTTGCAAACCTTTGTGGTCTTTGCATTCCTTCTTGCTACTCAGTGTTATTTCTGCTGCAGCCTCAATATGCCAACCATGCCTTTATCATGCTGAAGACCTGCTTGTGTCTTCGACTTTTTCAGGATTTGCACACTTTGTGTATTATCAAGTTCCTTGTATGACTGCTCAGTCTCAGTTGTTCTGGACAGAGGCTTTATTCTAAAGCAATAGAGCCTTGGATTTCAGAACATGCCGCAGTGTTTTCACAATATTTTTACTATCACCATTGCCTTAGGGATAACATGTAGCAATTGTAATGTACTCTAAGCTATACTTCTCTGTAAAGGACAATGAATTTCCTGCTGATAATAAATGGACAGGTTTGTCTATGACAGGTTGATCTGGCATTTCAGACACTCCATGTAGAAAGTTCAGATCAGCGCTTGACTTTGAAGTGGCTGAAAAAGAGGTAGCTTCAAAGCAAGCAGTTTTAAGAATCAGTTCTCTCTCCCAATTTTCTTAGTCTGTCTTACTACGTTTGCAGTTTTAGAGTTTAGAGAGATTTGCAGTTGCATTGAACTCAGTTATGTGCAATTTAAAATAAACTGAGCCTAATTTTTATCAAGTACAAAGTAGAATTATAGCTGCTGAGGAACTAGCTATTAATCCTGATTTTGAGGAATATCACAACATAAAGCCTCCACTAAGAAGAACAAAATCCACAACAAAAGGCAAACATTCTTTACTGGTCTTTGAACGCCCTACTTCCTGAAAGTATATACCTAATGCAGATATGTATACCATCCTTGTTTCCAAGCAGTAATGTCTTTCTGCAGTTGAATGTTTGTTTCATCTGGTCTCTGTTGGAACTCCTTGCTTTCTGGCCATTTTACACTCCTTGTGAACTTCACGTCCTTAGCATGAGTAGAGAAGCTAATGAAACCTTGTTTCCTGCAAGTACATCGTCTTTATCCCATTATCTTACAACTTAGTTCTGAGCTCTGACTAGACTTCTTCCTACATTTTCACAGCTGATCATACAGTATGGTTAGTCTGGAGACTACATATTACACATGTAAGACAAGCCAGTTAGCTTAATAAACATAGAGCAAGTAGAAAGAATGACAACTGAAATCTGTCTACTTCAATTTCAGTGGATCATCAAATTGGCTATCCTTCTACCTAATTTCTGATTTTTTAGAAATGTATAGGGATATGAGTGTGTTTGATACTCCCATTCTTCTTTCAAATTAGACTGGCTTGGACAAGCTCAAAAGTTATCAATGGGACACACAGACAAGATCCTGTGGCAGCTTAATTTCCTCAGAAAATCAGATTAAAACTTCTCAGATGATGGGCCAGATTCTTTGTTCAGTTCAAAGATCACTTAAGATATGCTCCCACACACCTGGGACAAAGACTTATTTCAAAATGATCCAAGATAAAGAAGTCGAGAGGTTTTAGCCTGTACAATTGTGTAGTGACTTCCAAGAAGCTGTTCTAGAAGAAACCCTAAATTTTGGCAGGAGGATTCTAAATACCTCTTATATTTGGCTATGCCTTTATATCTACAGCAGGAAGAAGCTATATTGTTGAAACTGCTATGGTGACTGCATATCAGGTGATAATCTCTTGCATGCTAAAGGTGTAGATTATTAAATTCAGACTAATTAAAATGGTGCTAGGCATATTCTGTTCTAGTAGTTCTGACACAGAAAGCTATCTGGACCAAGAAATAGGTATAATCAGTGCTTAGATAAAACCATTTGTTTAAAAAGAAGATAATACTGAAATTGAATCATATTAAACCATAATTCCATTCTTAACGAGTGTAGTTTCTTAATGAAAGTGTAGGCATTTCCAGACAGAAGATAACTGTTAACCTTTTCAATGCCATAAAAATGTCATCAATAGCTAAGCATTTGTCAAGGAGAAGACACTGCTGCTTGGACAACAGTTTTACAAGGACTGATATTTTAACCTCCAGCCCTGTGTCTCCTTAGTGATATCAAGAAAGAAACATTGAAATTCAAGTTTATTTTTATTCTACACACCTCAGCTTTTGTCACAAACCTAAAAATGAGTTGTGCATATTTCACCATTTTGACTGTCTGTAGGCAGGTGGATATATCTAAAAGGCTCAAGTAGCAAATGGGAGATGGAAAAATAGAAGGCTGCATGTTTAGCTTGGTGATGAATGGATTCTGAGGCAGCTGCTTGCATTCCTTCAAACTTCATCTGCATTAGCAGTGGACAGTGTTCTGGAACTGTGTGCAGCTGGCTGGAATTCATGTTTGTAATAAACATGGTTTATTTGGATAGAATTTTTTAGATTCTTTTCATTGATGTGAGGTTTATCCACAGCCCAGATGCTTTCCCTTTTCAGGAGTTATTCAAAAGATGAGTTGTTTCTGACAGGTAGAGTGTATGTGTGCTAAGCTTGTAAATCATATCAAGGATTCTTTTCACTTGAAAGAATGGAAAGAATACAGGAAGCTGTCTTTTTTTTGGAGTTATGTTTTCTTCTAAAACAGTTATACCGTATCCCTAAAAGCTTAATTGTTTCTGGTTTAGTAAGCACAGAGCTGTATACTTAAAGACTTTATTGTTTCTGATACAAATAATAGCTTTCATTACCTTTCGTGTACAATTTTGTGATTGTCCCCTGTGTTTATATTTTTTCCCCCAAGTATTTTTTGTCACAGGACATGAGTTACTTTTGACTGAAATTGTTCACAGTGTCTATAGCAAATCTGTGACAAGAGGGATTTCCTGAGCCCTGCTCACAACATTATTCTTGTAGTTGTGACCTTGCCTTGGAGTTTCAGTATTGCAGTGCTACCCACAGAAATTGTAGCAGTGGGTATTACAGATGCTGCAAAAACTTACATCAGTTTAATTTGAAAAGTCTCTGTGTTAATATGCCTAAACCGGAAATGAAGCAGCTGATTTATGGTCCTGTGACAGAGTGCTGCTGGCTGAGATCACTACCCCTATCCAGTTTTCTGCATGAGGCTATCGTACCCACAGCACAGGATGGACAGTGCATGACCTGATGATATTCGCAGCCTAACATTGTCACATAACAACCATCAACACATTTTACCACGAGCCGCTTGGCTACAAACTAAGACAGTTGAGAAGCAGATCTAATAGGCTTCTACTTCTTCCACCACATGGAATATGTACTCTCTAGCAAAGATCTAGATGGACAGTTGAAAGCAGTGAGCCTTCAGGTGCTTTAGATAAACCTAAAAAGTCCTGTGAGTCAAAGGTAGTACTGCCTCAGTAGCTTAATAAAAGTTATCTCGCCACTCCTTGGCTGTAGCAGAATTCAACTGTCTTGCAGTCTATGAGATAACAATGCTAATTCCTTTACAGCAAACAAAATAATTCAGACAACTTTCCTAGCTTGACTTCCTGAATTTAGTTTTGTTCTGTATCTTTAGTGAGAATAAGCCTTGTTCTCATAACCCTGTCTAGACAAGTTCCATGCAGCCAAGAGCAGAACTGATACTGCCTGAGACCCAGACAGAAGATTCACCTTCAAGACTAGTCTCTTTTCCTGTAGAAAATGCTTTCTATTATATAGCAATTAACATCTGAGTTTGTAGTTTGACAGCAATACAAATGCTAATACCCCTTTGGTTTCATCTACAAAAATTGACAGATCATCTCTTCTCTACCTACCTAGAGTAGGTAGCTTTTGAGCAATTGCCTGTGATGTACTATGTTGTGTCTGAAGACCTTCTTACCTAGGACAGAAACAGAATGAAGAGTTCAGTGACTGTTATATTTATATATTTTGTTTGTAAAATGATGTGGAGGACAAGATTTAGGAGAAAAGTGTAAGACCTTACAGAGTTCATATTAAATTAAAACAAAATTCTGAACAGCTACAGTTTAAGTCTTTGTAATCCAGCAGAAAAATACAGAAAGGACTACAGGGCAAGGTAACTGCAAAAATTTGATAGTGTGTACACCAATGGAGAAAAATGTTAGAATATAACTTCAAGTATGTAATTAAAAGTATCAGGACTAAATTTGGAACGGGTGAATATGACAAGCAACACCTTGACAGAATGAGCTGTCAAGGTGTTGCTTGCAATGAACTGGCAATGAAATAGTCTTTTAAGGTAAGTGACTGCAGGTGGACATTTTAAAACTAGACAGGACAGAAATACAAATATCAATTGGATACAATTTTATTCTGCCATGTCAAGGATTGAGGCTGGGCCTGCCATTAACGAATGACAGACGCTCTCTATTAACCCCTCTCCCCTCCCAGAAGGAGAAATGAGAGAGAACAAGGGAGAGAGACTTATGGGTTGGAAAAGAAAACTAAAACAGCTTTAATGAAACAATAGCAATAAAAGAAAAGATAATAGTAAGAATAAGAAAATAATGAAATATATACAAATATATACAAAACCAATACTGAACGCAACTTCTCCCACCCTGATGATGTTATGTCACCGCTGATGCTGCAGAGCTGGCACTGGGGCAGTCCCAGGCTGGACTCGGCAGCAGACAGGAACTGGATGCAGGAGCTGGACTCAGGCACTGGATTCAAGGATGCATGGATCAGGATCGAAGGTAGAAGAACAGAGTCCTCCTCAGATGTCGCCCATCGAAGAAGAGAGATTGACCCGCACAACCCCTCAGCTTTATACTGAATATGATATATATGGGATGGAATACTCTGTTGGCCAGTTTTGGGTCACCTATCCAGGTCACTCCTCCCTGCAGATGTGACTTTTTACATGCTTGTGACCCTTTTCACTCACACGGAGTACAAGATTTAGCAGTGACCTTGATTGTTATAAGAACAAGTATAAGCAAGGGCCTGTCTGCATGCCATTCCTTGGTATTAACTATAAACATCGAGTGTTATCACTGCTACAAGCAGTCACTGTCTGGAAAAACTTGCTGTTGATTTCTCAGAAAGTGCAGTTACTTAGAAGAGACTTAACTGAAAAGTAAAAACACTAAACCAGAATTAGTTCTGGTTTAACCCAAACCAGGACAGGAGGTGAACTGGGTGAGGTGTTAAAGTCAAAAAAATAAGAAATAGAGAAGACGTATAAATAAAGCACGTGTGGATCTTTGGGGATGAAAGGTGTTACAGGAACATAAACCACTAGTATTCATTTTTCACAGATGGATCAAAGAAACTATCATAAGATGACACATTTAAATCTTCAAATGAACCAGGAAAAAAAATGTGGTGTGAGGTTTTTTTATATTGAAGTAAACTGAACTAGGCTAATTGATGCTATTCAGAGAGAGTACAAGGGATTGATGTCTCATAGTATCAAGCTATAGAAGATACAGTGAACTTTACAAAGGTGTCTAGGAGAGGCTCAGTCAAATCTGGTCTCCACTGGGAAATTACTAAATCTGAAAATAAATTTTTAAAAAGTACAAGAGGATGTGACATATTTTAAGTAGGATTGACCTTCTTAATATATGAAGTTGTTGACCCATAATTTGCAGATGACTTAGTACATAAGTGAAGCTGTAGCATCTTGCTCAGTATTTCTGTTTTCTGCATTTTCCTTCATATTAAAAATGAAAGATGTAGATGTACTTGTGGGCCAGACCATGGTCTGTGTCTCATGTTTGTGAAACATTCTGTCTTCTGTTTTAGATTGTATAGGTGTCAAATCTGAGTCAAGGGGGTGTGAGCGTTCTGGCTCTATGGAAATTTTGTGTTGGAGATGCAATACAGAAGGAAAAATAAAGTGCAGTGGGCCAGGAGGTGTTGGGAACACATAACTCCTGCATCTCCCAAAACCAGGAAACTGAATTAAGGGATCACATATCCCACACAGCTCACTTACAGTGCTTTCTGGACGTACTGAGAGACTTTTAGATAGTGTCAGAGACTTTGAGATATTGTGAGCATTCTCAGACCTCCCTCATCAATACAGCCAGATACATTACCTGACAATTAAGAATTGACTGAATCCTGTCCTTGTTGGCAACACTGTGTTCAAAAACCTTTGCTTATGACCTCTTCTTTGCAGGGGAACTATTTATTACAACTTACCTATCACAAAACTGTGGCACTACAACAGAAAAAGACACTAAAGGAGAAAACTTAGCTGTTAACTGCCTTGTGTCAATGTTTGGAGTCATCCACTTCAGCCAACACCAATAATTTGCCATTATTTTGCACTGATGTAGGTATCTGCAGAGGAACATCATGGAAAAAAAATAAGAAAATTTTCCAAGACAGAGAAAATAAGTTAAAGAGCCAGGAACGGAAGGCAGCCTGAATTTCACTTATGATACCCCAGGTGTCTTTGGTCTTCCTATCTCCTAGCTACTTACAATAATATCACTATGCTAGACAGAGAGAGAAATGTTTTCTTTTAATGATGCCTCTTAACAATATTCCATGTTGTCCTAGGTTTGCCCCATCCCATCCCAGCCTCCTCAGCCTACTGTTGTTCCAAAGCCAGTTCAATCTGTCATACATGTCCCATTGCAACCAAGCTGCCCAGGCCGAGGCAAGATGGCGAAGCTCATCAATCCAGAAGAGATGACATCCAGGGATTATTACTTTGATTCGTATGCTCACTTTGGTATTCATGAGGTAATATTTATTTGTACTTCAGCAATTATTACATCATCATCATCATCGTGTTTTCTTTGATTTATTAGTTATTTATCCCCCTCTCACTTGCTCTTGGTTATATTCTTCTGCCTTTCCTCAGAAAATTGTATAATCTGGTTAGGTGCCAAAGATACTACCCACTTTTCTAGAGACCTGTACTCAAAAACCTCTGTCCCACTTAGATCCTTATGTATGAGTTCTCCACAGAGCTTATTTTAGCTATCTGTGCAGTGGTGATCTTCATGAGTGCATCAATTTAGTGCATTTATGAGGGCTGCAAACTAACCTAACCATACATGGAAACTACCTTATTGCTAAGTTAGGTCTTTTGTTCTCTTGTGTATTTGAGCACAGATACCAGCAGAACAGCTACTCAACTGACATGAGAAGCCAATTTCTTGACTACCGGCATGTTACTTCAGTGCACAGGCTGCATTTATGGGAACATATAGCCCAATAGCCTCCAGTAAATACATTCCTGGAAAGAATTCAAAATACACAGCGGACCATATTTACCATCAAAAAGTTGACCATAGACCAATTCTAAAGAAGACACTAATATCTTGTATTTACATCACCCAGGAGGATGGGATCTTAAAGACTAGGATGCAAAAAGGCCAATAATATGAAATGGGTGGCACTTTACCACATAACAAACAGTATCTATTTCCATTACTCTGGTAACTGTTTGTGTGGCATACACATAAACAGAAGATTTGTATCTGCCAATTCCATCTTGCCAGTGTAGAAATTCAATCCAAGAACGGAAGAGGATAAAGGAACAGTTGAGTGGGAAGGACACCTAAAAGAAATATTGAAGACACATCAGAGACCTCAAATCAGATTGAGCCCCTGATAGAAGGATGCAGCTCTGTAGGTCTCAGGGAGTGCAGGGAGTACCTGGGGCCTCATGCTGAGGCTGGGAAGTGGGAGATTGCCTCCTTGCCTGCAAGAGGTAGAGGATCTGTGTCAACAAGTAAAGGAGCTGCTAGAGGAGGCTGGCAGACTTTGCAGCATCGGGGACATGAGGAAGAGACTGACTGGATCTTCTCCAAGATCCTGAAGGTACAAGAGCCTACATCCCCAACTGTACTGAAAGGAGGGGCAGTCAGAGTCTGTACTTACCCAATTTGGAAGTGGAGACTCCTCTAATGGTGAAGGCTGGAAGAAGATGACAAAGACTTGTGACTTCTTGCAACGGGAGGAAGGCTCCTGATCCACCTGCAGATCATTTGCTCCAGAATAGGTTCAGTGCCTTCATTGTCAGAGGCAGGAAGTTATGTCCAATGAAGCATCAGAATCAGTTGGCCCTGAGCCACGCAGAAGCTCTGGGAGGAAGCGACAAGTGATAGTAGTGAAAGGCTCTCTCCTGCAGGGGACAGAGGCCCCCATCTGCTGACCTGACTTGCTGTCCAGGTATTTGGATCTGTGACATTGTGGAGAGGCTGCTGACATTTGTCCAGCCCTTAGACCAGTTCTCGGTTACTACTGCTGCTCTTCCACATGAGTACCAATGAGACCTGGAGCATGTCAAATGTGACTACACAGATCTTAGAATCAATAGCAAGGTGTGCCAGGTGGTTTTTTGCCTCAATTCTAACAGTGCAAATAAAGACTTGAGGGGAAGTGCTCCTACAGGTCCACAACTGGTTGTGCAGCAGGTGTCAATGATGTTTCCAGCTTTTATGTTGACAGGACCCTCTTTGAGGATTGAGGTCTGCTAGGAAGAGATGGAATCCACCTGACAAACTGGGCCAAAAGCATCCTTGCCAACAGGTTGGCCAACCCGGAGGAGACCTTTAAGCTAAAAATGTTAGAGAAAGGAGATGATGAACAACAGTCACATGGGGAGGTGGTAGACTGAGTTGGTAAGCAAAACATGCAGGGCAGGGTAATGTGGACAAGACCTTATAGTTGGTCAATAAAACAGATCACCCCTAGTGTAAGCACACAAAAAAGGAAGTACCAAGAGGCAGCATTATGGGGGAAGGTCTCATACCTTTTCTGAAAAATCAGTATGATGGAGAGCCTCTCTGAAGTGCCTGTACACTAATATATGCAGCCTGGTAAATGAACAAGAGGAAGTAAAAGTCAGTGTGCAGTTGCATGGCTACAGTCTCACAGGATCAAAAAGATGATCTCCAGAGGTCACTTTCCAACTCCTACCATTCTGTGATTCTGTGACATGCTTTGAGATTGCAGACAGGACTGGAATGCCACAACATCTGGATACAGGCTCTTCAAGAGGGACAAACCTGGAAGTTGAGAAGGGAGATGAATCGGCTGAATGCATGGAATCACGTCCACTATGGACAGATGATATTCCAACTGAGAGCTTATGGGTCAGGATTAAACAGCAGACCAACATGGTTGACATTGTTGTGGGTGTCTGCTACAGACCACCTAATCAGCAAGAAGGAATTAGATGAGGTCTTCTTCAGACAACTGAAAGAAGTCTCATGTCTGCACGAGACTTGAGTCTGATTTCTGGTCCATGAGAGACTTTAATCACCCCAACATCTGCTGAAATGTAATGGAACAGGACATAAGCAATCCAGGACATTTTTGGAGTGCATGATGTAAATTCCTGGCACAGATGACCTGAATCAATGGTGGGGATGGGGAGGGTAGGCAAGTGGTGCTCTGCTGGTCCTGATACTCACTAAAAATAATGAACCAGCTGGGGATGTGATAGTCAAGACACACTTGGCTGCAGTGACCATGAGCTGGTGAAGGTCAGGATCCTGAGGTCATGGATGTTCTCTCAGGATTCATGCTGTTTGTCTTGTTGACAGCCCTGTGTTTCAGGAGAGCAGTCTTCATCCTTTTCAGGGATCTGCTTGGAAAAATTTCATGGGAGATGGTCCTGCAGAGAAGAGGGGTCCAGGAAAACTGGTTGATTTTAAAGGCTCACCTCCTCCAAGAACAGTGCATCCTGACATGTGGAAAGTCAAGCAATGGTGGCAGGAGGCCTGAGTGAATGAACAAGAAGCTCCTGACAAAATTCAAACCAAAAAAGAAGCATACAAGAGGTAGAAGAAGGGTTGGGTGACCCTGAAGTAATTTCAGGGCCAGGGTTAGGAAAGCTAAGTTCTATCTGGACATGAATCTGGCAAGGGATGGGAAGGGTAACAAAGCAGGGCTTCTCTAGGTATAGTAACAGCAAAATGAAAACTAGGGAAAAGGTCGGACTCTTGCTGAATGAGACAGGGTATCTGGTGAGAAAGGACATGGAAAATTACTTCTTCAGTTCTGGTTTTACTAGTAAGACTTGCCTTCAGGAATCCCAGGTCCCTAAAATGAGTCTAGAGTGAGCAAAGTCTAGAGTGAGGAAGACTTACCATGAACAGAGAAGGATCACTTAAACAAACAGGACATACATAAGTTTATGGGACCTGATGGGCTGTCTCCACCAGGGTTGAAGGAGCTGGTTGATGTCATGGCCACAAACTTGACTGGAAAAAAAAAATTCTTTACTGGGAGGCTGGTAAAATGCTGGCTATGGAGCCTCCATCCTTGGACATATATAAAACCTGATTGGAAAAGGCTCTGAAAAACCTGTTCATGTTATTTGTGCCTGTTGTTCTTTAATTAGTTACAACTGAGAAGAGTCTGTCTCTGCCTTCTTTCCCTCCCCACTCAACACACATTGATAGGATCCCCCTGAACCTTCACTTCTCCAGGCTGAACAATCCTAGCGCTCTCAGTCTGTCCTCATGTCAGATGCTTCAGTCCCTTAATCATCTTCATGGGCCTTCACTGGATCTGCGCCAACATCTCTTGTTCTGGGGAAGCCAGAGCTGGGCACGGGACCCCAGACGTGGTCTCACCAGTGTTGAACCACCTCCCTTGACCTGCTTTTTTTTAGTGCAACCCAAAACGCTGCAAGGGCACATTGCTGGGTCATGTTCAGACTGATGTCCACCAGGTTCCTAAGGTGCTTTTTGGCAAACACTGCTTTCCAGACAGCCAGTCCTCAGCCTATATTAGTGCATGAGGTTATTCCTCCTCATGTACAGGACTTTGCATTTCCCTTTGTGGACTTCTTGAGATTCCTGTCAATTTCTTCAGCTTGTTGAGATCCTTCTGATTTGCAGCACAACCATCTGGTGAATCAAACACTCTTCCCAGTTTTCTATCAACTGCAAACTTTCTGAGACTGCACTCTGTTCCATCATCCAGGTTATTACTGAAGGTATGTAACAGTATTGGTGCCAGTATTGACTCACACTAGTGACTGGCCTCCAGGTAGACTTCATGCTGCTGATCACAACATTTTGAGAGTCAGTTCAGTCAGTCCACTTCACTGTCCATTTATGTAGTCAATATTTCATCAGTTTTTCAATGAGGATGTTACGGGATACAGCGTTGAAAGTCATGCTAAAATCATGATAAATAAGCATCCACTCCTCTTACCTCATCCACAGAGCCTATTTCTATTTCACCATAGAAAGCTATCAGGTGGTCAATCATCTGCAGTTCCATACTGAACACTCCCAATCACCTTCTTTTCTGTAATATGTTTGGGAAGAGTTTCCATGAGGGTGTGCTCCATCACCTTTCCAGTGTTGTTGGACAGTTCCTCTGCCTTTCTTTGCCTGATAGCAAACCATGCTTTATGATGCTAAAAGTAGCCTTTTATTCGTCTACAGTTACTGAGTACATACAGTTTCCTGCCCAGACAGGTAAGTGAGCAACTGATATATGTAACAATCCAGTGCACTAGTGTCACCAAAATCAGGAATAAACCTCCTAACACCAGTGTAGTATTAAGAAGCAGGCATTCTTTTATTGTGGCACCGGATGCATGGATCGCTCTGCCCAATGTGCATGCCATATGTTGCATCAGCCAAAGCTTGTATTTTCCTCTTACATACATATGCATTAGATTTCCCAGAAAGTATATACATATTCATTCTATTTTCTGCAACTAATGATCATATTTACATAGTTATTAGGCATGTGGCCTGGGTCTCTGAGGGGCTTCCATGGGGATCTTTGGTGGGCAGTGAACTGATTCTTTTTATCCTGAAAGGCAAAAACTCATTTGCCCACTTAAACTATGAAATGATGGCTGTAGTATAAGCAAAAGTTCAGCCTTCTGGACGTAAGAGAAGTATTTTGAGAAAATTAAAGTGTGTATTGAATGGTCTTAAAAATGGCACTTGCATCTTGACCTCAGTGCTCTTTATTGATATAGTTTGAAAGATATATGCACAGTTGAGAGCAAGGTGTCAAGGAAATGAAATGCATGTACTGCTGCTATCAATGAAGCAAAAATCAGCACCTAACAATGACAGCATAGTGAGATAGTGGTCTAGCTTAGACATTAATATCTTCTGGAAATTGGTCACATAAATGAGCGAACAGAAGAGCAGTAGGGAGTACCCTAGTACAGCACATTATCTCTAAGCTCTGTTATGGACTTCCTGCATCACTTTGGGCAAGGCTATCAAGACTGTTGTCTTACAAAGGTTTATGGAACGATTTCTTTTGTGTTCACTCCAATCTTCAAAAAGGGCAAGAAGGAGGATCCAGGAAACTACAGGCCAGACAGCCTCACCTCCATCCCTGGAAAGGTGATGGAACAGCTTATTCTGGCTGTTATCTCTAAGCATGTGGAGGAAAAGAAGATTATCAGGAGTAGCCAGCAAGGATTCACCAAGGGGAAATCATGTCTGACCAACCTGATAGCCTTCTATGATGGCATGACTGGCTGGGTGGATATGGGGAAAGCAGTGGGTGTTGTCTACCTTGACTTCAGCAAGGCTTTTGACACTGTCTCCATCACATCCTCATAGGTAAGCTTAGGAAGTGTGGGATAGATGAGTGGACAGTGAGGTGGATTGAGAACTGGCTGAAGGACAGAGCTCAGAGAGTTGAGATCAATGGCGTTGAGTCTAGTTGGAGGCCTGTAACTCCAGGTGTTCCCCAGGGGTCAGTACTAGGTCCAGTCTTATTCAATATATTCATCAATGACCTGGATGAAGGGATAGGGTGTACCCTCAGCAAGTTTGCTGACGATACAAAGCTGGGAGGAGTGGCTGATATGCCAGAAGGCTGTGCTGCCATTCAGTAAGACCTGGACAGGCTGGAGAGCTGGGCAGAGAGGAACCTAATGAAGTTCAATAAGGGCTAGTGTAGAGTCCTGCGCTTGGGGAGGAATAACCCCGTGCACCAGTACAGATTGGGGACTTGCTGGAGAGCAGCTCTGCAGAGGACTGGGGAGTTCTGTTAGACAATGAGTTGACCATGAGTCAGCAATGCATCTTTGTGGCCAAGAAGACGAATGGTATCCTGGGGATTAAGAAGAGTGTGGCCAGCAGGTCAAGGGAAGTCATCCTCCCCCTCTACTGCCCTCCTGGGACCACATCTGGAGTACTGTGTCCAGCTGTAGGCTCCCCAGTTTGAGAGGGACAAGGAGCGACTGGAGAAAGTCCAGTGGAGGGCTACAAAGATGATTAGGGGACTGGAGGATCTCTCTTATGAAGAAAGGCTGAGAGACCTGGAGCTCTATAGCCTGGAGAAGAGAAGACTGAGAAGGCACCTTATCAGCACTTTCAAATAGCTAAAGGGCAGATGTCAAGAGGATGGGGCCAGGCTCTTTTCCGTGGTGCCCAGTGACAGGACAAGAGGCAATGGGTGTAAACTGGAGCACAGGAAGTTCCACCTGAACATGAGGAAAAACTTCTTGACTTTGAGGTTGACAGAGCACTGGAACAGGCTGCCCAGGGAGGTTGTAGAGTCTCCTGAATATCTCTGGAGATATTCAAAACCCACCTGGATGCAATCCTGTGCAACCTGCTCTAGATGAACCTCCTTTAGCAGTGGGGTTGGACTAGATGATCTCCAGAGGTCCCTTACAACTCCTACCATTCTGTGATGTTGTGACTCTGTGATACAAAGAGGAACCTCAGAAAGTCCTGCTGCTGAGGCTCTAGGTTGTGCGTGATTTAGGAGAAAAGGAAGACTTAGATTGCTGCATGGCTTCTGTCTATATCCAAAGCAGTGCTGTGGTTAGGTTACATTCTGGTTGTCAATTGTAACAATGAAGTAGTTTTTAGAGAAGTAAAATTGTACAAAGGACATCATGCTTCTTAATAATTCAATTATAAGTAGCTAGCATTTCACAGTTGCTTTGATGTGTGCACTCCAAAACACTTGAAAAACTCTTCAGGATGTGGGTTAATAATGCTTAAATTACAATAAGCGAATCCATTCAGCAGCAGTGTTGAATGCATATAAGCACTTCAAATAATAATGCAATGCGCTTTTTTTCTCATCACAGGAAATGTTAAAGGATGAAGTGCGCACATTGACCTATAGAAATTCAATGTATCACAATAAACATGTTTTTAAAGATAAGATTGTCCTTGATGTTGGAAGTGGCACGGGAATCCTCTCCATGTTTGCTGCAAAGGCAGGAGCCAAGAAGGTATATGGGGTAAGAAGACTTTCTCTCGTATTTTGAGTTTGGTTGTGCATTTTGCCCAGAATTTAGCTTGGTGTTTTACCTTTTCTTACTTGTCTTGGTTTGAAATTCTTCTTTCCAAGCTCTGTGTGGCTTAATTTACAGTGATTCAGTGGAGTTCTGTTGCTTTCTATGACTTGCAGTAGTGTGCCTTTTCCAAATTGAGATATAATGCCTTTTCTTGTGTTGAATCTTTGGTGGTCTGGTACATATCCCCATTTCTTCCTGGCTGCAAAATAAAAAAGTTAAAGGGACTCACTCCTACTCAGAGCGGTCAAAGGAATTATCTTGCTTTTTTTAATTCTTAAGTCCTGCAACTTTGTAGTCTTGGAAACAAATTTATTTAATACACTTTTCTCTGTACATTACAACTCAGCAAATCATGCGAGAAAGCACGTGCATGTTTTCTGTGCCAATAGTAACACTTTCCAGAGGCAGAAGGGAAAGATTACCTTAAATACCTTGCATTTTAGGAGCATGACTGTACAATTCTCTGCAGAGAAGTCATTAGAGAGAGCATATATTTACTTCCTAAGTATATTCAGAGTTACTTGTACTGACTCTAAAATGACAAATAGAATTTCTTTTTCCTCTGGACTTCTGCTTACCGTGCAGGCACAGCACAGCACAGAAAAGGGGAAGTAGATTCTATTTCTCTGTGTACTTCTTTGACAAAATTGTTTACTAAAACTTACTTGGCTACACCTGTGCATTTGAAGACACTGATGTCACTGAGTATCTAAACTGTGCATCTTTATTACTAGTAATGATACATGAGATACAAGGACTCCTATTCAATTCTCAAAATCCAATGTTAATTCCAAGTGCCTCATCTGAATATCAGACTAGAGCATGGAAGTATAGTTAGCTGAAATCAGAAGGTGCTGGCAAAAGTTTTGGAGTTTAGGCATGAGACAATATACAAAATTGGCAGCTAGAATGTATTTCCTGTAAACCAAGTACACAATTTATTATCTCAAAGCCTCAGGGAGAATAAGCCTGTAGCTTTCTCTGATGCAGGTCTCACGCAGTGCTGTAAAAGTATAAGCATATACAAAATGAGGATGCTGTGCTCCTACCTTCCTATCTCCCAGATCCCCGGCCATATGGTCTTCCTTCATCCCTTGTGCTGGCACTGGTGCTTATCTGATTCTACAGTGAGCCTACTCACTGGCATAAAATTCCCCCAGTAAAAAAAAAGTAAATACTTTTTCACAGGTTTATTGTTGGTTTTTGTCTTTACTTTGGACTTCTTTACAGTTCAGGCTGTACCTCAGGCATTTATAAAGTTCAGTGGCACACCAGTGTCAGCTCATCCGTGGACTGTTCAGCACTGAAGCTGGGGGCTGTGCTATCCAGGAAACTTAGCTCTCAAAGGAATTCACTTAGGTGTGAAACTCCTCTGCTATGGCCTAAGAGTTTCAGTCCTCTGGTCACATGAGCTACCTCACCATGAACCCCGTCACACAGCAAGCTGCAGAGTTGTATTGTGTTGGAAAAGCTGATATTTCAGAGATCTGGCAGTGGCAATCTTACAGGCAAGTTCAGACTTTATGGTCTTTAAGGTCTCTTCCAATTCGAACCATTCTATGATTCTGTGACTGTAAACTGAGGTACAGACATATTTTATTGGAACACATACTTTTTGTAAAATCCAGATGCTTTGTAACACTGGACAGATTTGAGATCACTGACTTGAAAGAGAACCAAGGAAAAAACCTTACAACACTGGATTTTTTTCCTATTTCTTCACCTAAAGAAATCAGTATTTTCTTTTTCTGAAATGAGTTGCTTTTTAAAATAAAAGTGTACCACAGTATAGAGTCCAATTCAAAACAGAGACGAACAGTTTTAGCCACCCTAAAGCAAGTTTGTTTTCTTAAATATATATTCCTTCCTGGAACATTTGAGTGTTAGGGTTTTTTAATTATTTTTCTTCTTTGAGAATGAAGCTCATTTTGGGAAACTCATAGTCATTCATGAAACAGAACTATTTCTTCACATCTTTTTCTTTAGAAAGGCTGGAAAGCCACCTCCAAACACCTACATACCCATGCTTTATTTAAAAATCATCCAAAACAAGCAGAAAGAATGGGCAATGAAATTGAAAGTGCCAGAGACGTGAATATGGACAGGAAAACTGAGTATGTTATAATAGCTGTAAGCATACAGTTTACAGTAAGGGAAGAAGCAGCTGGATGGAGAAAAAGGATGGAATTCTCCCCAGGGGATGTATTGCTTGGACTCTCTGGACTGGCACTCTGGTGTTCCTTTCTAACATGCCAGTTTTGGTTTATGTTCAGGCCATTGAGTCAGACATCTTAAAGCACAGTTTATATCCACAGGCAAGTTAAGTAGAATTAAGGCTCATGTTCCCTTGGGGACAGGGATTGGTGTTATGGTTGCTAATACATCTAGCTGTTTCAAGGGCTATATAAAAGAATAAGGGTTTTGTGTGTCCTTCCATCTGCTGAGTGCCAGCAGAGAGGTCAAGAGGAGCTTGGCTTTTAGAGGTTAAATGGAATTCTCTGGACATATGAAACACCTCACTGGACATAACATAATTCTATTTACACAATCATAGAATGGTAGGGGTTGGAAGGGACCTCTGGAGATCATCTAGTCCAACCCCTCTGCTAAAGCAGGTTCACCTAGAGCGGATTGCACAGGACTGCGTGCAGGCGGGTTTTGAGTATCTCCAGGGAAGGAGACTCCACAACCTCCCTGGTCAGCGTTTAGAGATAATGTAATTCTATTTGACATTCCCATAGGGAAAATAGATAGACAAGGATTATGCAAAGTATTATTGGCAGTTTAATGTCAAATTTGGAAGAGTTAAATTAGGAACTGATTTGGTAACTACCAGGAACTTTGGCCTTCATCATTTTAAAAGGGCACAAAACCCAGAGAGACTCATGGAATGCAATATTTCTTTGAAAGATATCAAAGGTCATTGCAAACAAGGCCTTTTATGCTAGAACTCAGATTTTAACAAATTTAAGGAGGAATCTAAAACTAGAAGGTACTCTGTAATTCCTTTGCTAGTAAAAGCACATAAATGGTCATAGGAAAAGACATGCAGAATCACAGAATGGTAGGAGTTGGAAGGGTCCGCTAGGGATCATCTAGTCCAACCTCCTCAGCAAAGCAGGTTAGCCTAAAGCAGGTCACACAGAAACATGCCCAGATGGGTTTTGAATATGTGGATGTTTTTATAAATACTATAATTTCAGTCATCTCTTATGTGTAAAATGTCTGTATTCTTTTTTGATAGCATGCATTGCAAAAGATGATAGATTTTTCACAGAGAAAAACAATTGCTTCTTGACACAGACCAGTATTGGCATAGTTTACATTTTAACATTATTCACAAAGTTTAAATGTATTTTGTTTTAAAATATGTGAGGAAACGTAGCACCATGCTAATTCATTTCCTTCAGCAGATTTTTTAGGGGAGGAGGCAATATTCTGAAGTAGCAGGAATAAATTAAATAATATTATTAATAAATTATGTAATTTTGTAGTTAGGACCTCTTTTTTCCACATTTCAACAGTTTTAAAAATTATCTTTTCTATATGAGCCAGTTTAACTCAAACACAGATTGCAGTTTAAATATTAAGATATTATTGATCATGGTCCTGCCCACACAGGTTTTATTTACTCTTTATCAGGGGTTACATGCTGTGTAGAGTCTTTGCTGTCTTCAGTAGATTGTGTTTTTTATGCATATAGCTGAGATCTCTAACACATAATTACACTTCCTCTTGGTTTTATTTTTTTCTTTTTTTTCTAGATTGAATGCTCAAGTATATCTGACTACTCAGAAAAAATTATCAAGGCCAACCACTTGGACAACAGTAAGGCATATATAAAAATATTTTCTGCAGGAGAAAGAGAAGATGACTGTTTCACTTTTTCTGATTAATTTATGTTGTATGGTTTATATGTAAATAGTAGTTTAGCATAACTTACTTATGTAAATACAAAACTAAACACCTCTTTCTAGGCACTACAACAGTTCCTCATGGGAGAAGTTACTTCTACATTGATTTCTAAGCTCACGGACAACAGAAGCAAATAGGACTCATCCACAGGCAGTTTAATTTAGCAAAGCAGACAGAAGGCCCCATTTTAGAGCTGAACTTTTCAAATTAATTCTGCCATTTGAATTCCACCTTGTCTCTTAAATAGAATTTAACACGCACACACACATTTACAGTCAAATTGAAATAAGGTTTAACGCATTCCATATCAATGTTGAGAATCCATACCCATACAGATTTTTCACTAAGAGTTTCTTATGGTTTCCAACTTAAAAAAATATATTTTTTAAAAGAACCACATTGAAACACACACACTCACACAAATGAAGATGTTCAATTCTCAGAATAACAGTATCATAGAAAAGTGGGGGGTTTTTTTGGAAAGGGAAGTGTCGAAATTTCCAGGGATGTGGAACCACTTCAGTTTTAAAAAGTACTAAAAGTACCCTCAACCTAGTGAAAACTCTTAACAAAAAATGATCTCCAGCAAGCTCTATTTCATGTCTTCAGCCCTCCTGCAAATCACTGCATAGAAGGTATCTTTGGAGCAACCTAAAAAATGAGGCTTTTTTTAACTGAGGCTGTGAGACAGTTCTTGTTTAAAAGTGCTCTTTGTGAAGAGCTTGTCTTTGTTGCAGAGCAGTGCAGGTCATGGCCGTATTGTTTGCCCCACTTTTAGCTGTGTTTGTGCTGGTGCTATGCTAACACATGCATAGGAATAGATTTCTGTTCTGGTTTAGATCTGGTCTAATTTTTATTGCTGTCACTGGCAGCTTGTGACTAACACGGAGCTGTTTGGGAGGAGAATTTATCATACAGCATGCGTATTCAAGTGATGTGGTGTGAAAGAAACAGCAGTGATGTGGGATATGAGGCCAGCCAGTGTATGCAACTTTTGGTTCAGAAAAAAAAAGGAAGCAAAGGACCAGAAAATACTCTCCTCCATAGCAGGGTTAAGGCACTAAAACACCAACGTGTTGACATCAGCTTGATTATCCTGCACCTTTGGTGCAGAGCCCCTATATTCCCAGAATGGCCTTTCATCACATAGCTACACAAACAGCACACCACAAATCAATTCACATTTGGATTTCCAACAACAGGAATATTGTGTGAAGAAACCATTGTCAGAATAAATAAGAAGGATCCAGTGTGCTCCAGAAGCTGCAGAAGGTATTTATCTCTGCTTCTGCCTCCTGTTTCTCCAAGGAGCAAGTCCTTGGAAACACTGTGAAGGAAGAAGCAGAGACCCCCTTCTGTTTGGCAGGAGACTTGCCTGGACAGTTACAGCAGTCTGTCCGACTGCAGTTTGGTCTCAAATATAAACAAATTACAGAACTGAACTAAAATTTACACTTACACAATTTATACTGACACACTTTTATTTTAATGCGACCAGGTATTGAGACAAAGGATCTTGTTGCTCATGGAAATTTTTCTTCTTTTCCCTGTTTAGAGAAATGCAGAGTCAGCTGTCGTGGTTTGAGCCTAGCCAGCTGGCTCCAAAAGCACCACAAAGCTGCTCACTCACCCCCCTACCCTGTTCTCCTGAGGGGTGGGGAGAAGAAAATGCAGGCTTGAGGGTCGAGACAAAGGACAGGGAGGGCTCACTCAGCAATTATGGTCACAAGCAAAAGACAGACTCAACTTGGGATGCAACATACATTTAATACAAAACAACCACCATCATCAAGGAGAATGAGAGATACAACCAGGTGTTAAAACCAACACACCTTCCCCTTCCCACCCCTGCAGTCTTCCCGGGCTCAGCTCTGCTACCTCTTCCGCCCCAGCAGGGAATAAGGGTTACAGTCAGTCTGGCACAAAATGTCTCCGCTGCTCCTCTGTCCTCAGGCAGAGGGGCCCTCGCAGCCCTCCCCTGCCCCACCGCGGGGTCCCTCTCCCGGCAGACATTCCTCCTCCCGCTGCCCCAACGCGAGTCCTTCCCGCGGGGCCGCAGCTCCCCAGAACCCCCCAGCGCGGGTCCCTCCCGGGGCTGCCGCCCTCCCACCCACGGGCGGCTCCAGCGCGGCCGCAGTCGCGCTCTGCTCCGGGCCCGGTCCCTGCCCCTCCGGCCCGGGGCCCTCCGCGGGCTGCAGGGCGACCTCTGGGCCGCCGCTGGGCTCCAGGGGCTGCAGGGGCTCAGCCGCCACCCCCCCGCGGGCCGCAGGGGAACCCCTGCTCCGGCACAGCTCCCCCTCTGCTTCCTCACTGCTCCTAGGTGTCCGCAGGGCTGTCCCTCTGCCATCCCCCTTCTCTCGCCAACACAAACAGAACAAAGAAACGTAATCAACCGCTTCTTTCACTCTTAAATAGTTATTGGTCTGGCCTTGCCCAGAGGCTGGTCTGAAATTGGAGCCGGGGGAGCTTCTCGAAGCCTCTTACAGGAGCCACCTCTGTAGCCCCCTCCCCCACTACCAAAACCCCGCCAAAACCCCACCAGACTCCAAACACCAAACCACCACATCAGCAAAAGGCGCTGAACGAAGAGAAAACCCACTGTTTCCAGAACAGTGGAAGAGCTGGGGATAGCACAATCTGTTCCCATATGATGCCTTATGAAGGTGTGTCATCAAAGTAAAGGGAGGTGGGAGGAACTTGTGCTGCTGCTGCTTATACTGTGACTGTTCTAGGTATAAACAGAGGGCTTAAAGTCTGCAAGTGTGTCACTCTGGCAGCTGTCAACAGTGCTAAAATTCACTCCAAAAGAATTGTGGCAGTGAAAGTTCTCGGGAGAAAAGAGAACTAAAGAGAACTCATGGCTGGAGCTTACAGGCATGAAGAGTCTTCAGTATAACAGCAGATGAACTATGGAGCTACTAACTGTGAAAGGAAGGAGTTAAAAGAATGGGAAGGAAAAGAGAACTCTATTCTTTTCCAATCAGACTGCTCTTACCAGCTGATACTTTGTGTTACCAGTCTGAATCAGAGTGTTCATAACTTTGAGGGCCAGTCTGGATTAAAAGTTTGCTATGCAAATAAAGTGGCCACTTCTGGTTAGAGTAATGTTAGTACTGCATGCATTTCAGAAGCATGAAACCTTGTTTTTTGTGGGCTGCATTTTAAAAATCACTCAGCCCTCACTTCCACTCTTAAACAGCTAACCTAGTTCCAGCTAAATGAAAGTACCTTCACCTTCCTCAAACTGAATGTTGACGGCTTTCATCAATAAAAATTGCCATCATTAAAAATTGTCATTTAATAAGAGTAATACAGTAATCTTGCCAATTAGTAATGGAAAGTAAAATATTCCCTACTCGTCTTATTCCTGCATTTCAAGTGCATCAGTTACCTTGTCAAGGAAGAATCCAGAACCATGAGACTTTACCCACTGCAACAAACAATATAAATAGCAGACAAACCCAAGCTGAAAATTATTTGTCTAAAGACTTAGGAATACATTTGTAAACAGGAAATATATTTCTTAAAAATGCAAGAATGATTGGTGAATTGTGTAGTGATCCTAAACCAAAATTATTTGTTACAACTGGATTAAATATGGACCGGCATTTAATTTTCCTTTAAGCAAAATAACTGTTCTAGTATCAGCCAGTTCTATTAATTGCGTGCTGATTTGCTTTTGCAGTGCATACCCAGTCTTCTGTAAGTAGTATACAGTATTGCCAGTAATTTAATGTGCTGTCTTGTAATAGTGTCTCTGAGGATCTGGTGTTCTACTACATCAAACTTCTAGCAACCTTTTTAATTTCCTTGAAACTAATTTGGTGACAAAATACCTGACAGCAATGTTTTCCAGCAATCGCTTTAGGTAGCTGTGGAAAGTTACACAGGTCTAAAACAGATAGAAGAGTCAGAGTGAGAATGCCAGTATGTTATAGAAGATTCAATCATGAAGTGGAAGGGAATAAAAAATTAATTTTCGTGAGGGAATGATATTTGTACAAACTTCCTTGTTTGTGTACTGTCAGGCTAGATCTGACTTTCTCAGTTGAGTCAGCTCCCCAGAACTCCTGGAAGAAATAAGCCCTAGTTTCCTCATTGTGAAGCCAGCACAATATGTTTGAAAAGCAGATGAGAATTAGATCCTAGTTCCTTAAATCTGTGATATCTCAGTGATGAGATCATGTGTGTGTAACCCTACAGGGATGGATTTTAGGTCGATTCTTTGCATTATTTGGTCAATGATCTAGCAATCTTCCAAATTCCAAAGGGCATGTAAAATGAGATCATGCAGGTAACCAGGTAAGGCCTGTTTTTCTATATATGGGTTTTACTTGGTTTGGGTTTGGATTTTTTTTTCCTTTTATACTGATGCTAAAACTTCTGGTTATCATATTTACCCAAGTAGTTTTAAACTAGTGTAAAATCCCTGGAGTCACATGGAGTCAACGCTTATCTAGAGGCATTCAGGAAGTGAATTGTATTGAAAAGGTCAGCCTGACATTCACCAGTAAGGAACTTCAGTGTTTTATTATGTGAAACATATTTCTTTGGATTCTTTTTTCAGTAATCACAATATTTAAAGGTAAAGTGGAAGAAGTTGAATTACCTGTGGATAAAGTAGACATCATCATCAGCGAGTGGATGGGTTACTGTCTGTTCTATGAGTCAATGTTAAACACAGTCATCTTCGCACGAGACAAGTGGCTGGTAGGTGCTCTGCATGTCTTACTGTTTGCTGGAGCAATCATCTTTTATTTTCTGACTACAAGCCTTCCCTCTCCTGCTGTCACCATAACAAGACACAGTTACATCTCCAAGTGCCATTTCTTAGACTTTAACAAAAAGATTAAAAAAGGGAATTTCAGTGAAAGAACTTTGCTTTTGATTAACTTCTGGTGAAATTCATATAGACACTGTCTAACAACATTGCTACAGGCTGCAAGAGTTGCTGAGATGAAAGCTGATGTGACAATCTGAAGGAAAACAATGCAAGGGGTGCTTGTCTGGTTTTTGTATGTGCAGTTCAAAATGTGATGTCTTTGTCAGGTGAATAGATTACGAGATCCATTTCCCCACAATTCATCAACAGAAACCTGGAGGGCTAATGTTTCCAGACCGAGCTGCTTTGTACGTGGTAGCAATTGAAGACAGACAGTACAAGGACTTCAAAATTCACTGTGAGTAAATGCCTAACAGTAATATATTTCTATGGTTATTTCCCTAAAACTTTTGATTTGTAGTGGCCTACTGTAACCTCTTCGCTGGCAAAGTTTTGCAAAGGCCGAGAAATCACACTTGACCGGGCCCGAATTCCAATATAAACATGAACACTGAGAAAATTCTAGTCTGGTGATAAATTCAGGAAACTTGCAGTAATTTGAAGTGCACGAAGGAAAGATGCATGAATAAATTGATGTAGACCTTGCTTAGGGGTATATTGATACCTCTGTTTTAAATGTTGATTTTAGGACATTTAGGAACAGAAAAATTAATAAGAAGCAAATGAATTGTAAATGTTAAGAAATAAGCTTAGGAAAAATTATAATCTCACTAATAAGCATGTTAAGAAGAAAGAAAAATGTAATGCTTTTCTAACTTTTAAAAATGTTTTATGTGAGAATTTTTAAATAAATAAGGATCAGAAATTTCCATTTTACTTTGATGTGAAAAAAAGTTCTAAACTTTTTTGGTTTACTGCACAGATGCATAAAATTGACTTTTCCTTTACGTTTGAAATGTTTTGGGTTTTTTATTCCTTGAGGTTTCATTGAATAACTGGTGCTGTTAGTGACTTCTACAGGTCACCTAGTCCAGCCTCCTGCTCAAATCAGGCCAGATTTCACAGTTAAAGCAGGTCACTCAGGGCCCTGCCCTGTGGTCAGGAGATGGGCATTCCTTAGCTTCTCTGGGCGCTCCCTTAAGAGTAAATATCTTTCTGAATATCCAGTCAGAATTTCCCTTGCTGAAACTTGTCTTCATTGTCCCTTGTCACCTGAAGAGAATCTGACTTTTTCTTTGTTTCTGCAGCAGCAGATAGCAATTAGTTCCCACCATTAGCCTTTGCTGTCCCAGGCTAAGCAAACCCAGTTTTCTTGGACACTCCTCATATCTTAGCATGCAGGTCTGGTTCACGTTCAACTTGTTGTCCCCCAGGTCACCCAAGTTTGGACTTATTTGGTCATAATAGTTTTGATGAAATTAGTAAGTTCTAAGTTATTTCACTCTTCTTTTGTTCTTTTTTTTCTTTTTTGGCTTTTATTTATTTTTCAGAGCTGGTCAATTAAAGGCATTTTCCATTAGGGGAAATAAAAAAGTCACAAAATTCCTGAGCAGTTTTATTAATTAAGGATACATGCAAAAGCTTGGGTAAAATTAGTGGGTTCAATCAACCTTTAAATGAAAATGCCTAATTCCTTATTCCTGGCCTGTCAGATCCTCTCAGGAAAGAAAGTTTGGCGTTTCTATAATCAAATTCAGTGCCAATACACAGAACAGCTAATGGGTCAAAACTGCTGTTTGGTCAAAAGTAGGCCCAGTGCAGTGGGGTAATGACAAGAAGTCTATATAGGTTGCAGGGCAAATTATACCTACTTGTCAAGTACAGCCTAGATTTTTCTCCTCAGTTATGTGGTGACCTTGGCAGCTAAATTCCTTACAAAATGTACAGATTCAAAGAGATGTATGAGGCATCCATTCTGTAAAGCAATCAAAGCCTTTTTGGCTTAAAAAAAATCCCTTATGCCTTCTTTCACCATGCTTTTGAACCTCCTGCTTTCTATGCCTTGAGCCTTTTTCTTTTCTCACAGAATACACCTGTCTTCATTTAGTTTTTCATCATTTACAAAAAAAGTTTCATGTTCTTTTTCTCTTCTAAAATGTTGTTTTCCTTTAAGACACTTTCTTTTCTGATTTCACCTCTGATTTCCCTTCCCCCCTCACTTTTTATACCTCTGTGTCTTCTTCAGTTATTTCCATCTCACTACCTATCTGCACCAACATCTTGTCTCTCTTTTCAGTTTATAAATCCTTGACGGTGTCTCCTTACATTTCAATTTTTCATCTTTCTTTTTTTTTGCTTAAGGTGGATAGAGTCTTGCCTTCATATGAGATGCAGGGCTGAGCATTTCAAAGGGCACTCAAGAATCATCATATAGAAAGGATGAAGAAAGAAACGATGCAATATGAGGTTTCTAAAAAAATCTGACTTCTGGTTTCTCAGACTTTATTAATGCCACAGAGTACTGCTACAGTCAATTACTCTGATTTACTGCACAATATAAAACAGATAATTTTATCTTCTAAGTCCTGTGACAGGTCTCTGTCTAATACAGATTGTTGCATATATTTCAAAGGCATTGCGTGTAGGCTGAAGTACATCAAGTGATGGAGGCCCCAACAACTCTGTCAAATTGTTCTTTCAGGGTCTCCTAGTTAATCTTTTCTGAGTAACCACGTAAAAACCATATGGCTTCTATAAATATAATCTGAAGTTCCCACATGCTCATGATGCTGAAACAAAAGTTTGAACACCAGCTTCCCTGAAATACTGAGAAACTCACAGCCCAATAAAGAGATAACACATCAAAGAAATGTTCATGTCCAGATTTGTTCCTGTTTAGAAATATGCAGATTTTTTTGCTCATACTACATTTTAAATCATAGTCCTCTGGGAACACCAGTAGCTCAAATGCTATGCTCTGAAAAAAAAAAAAAAAAAAAAGACAAAAATGCTCACTGTTGCTGTTTATCAGTTCACTTTGCTTGTGTTCAAACAAATTTTTTAAAAAGTTCACAGTATTCAGTTTAGACTTTCAGATGGAGCACTGACTCACATGATTCATAAGGTGTAAGATTTCACTTTTTTGGAGGTTTTTGGTTTCATTTTGTTAAGCAATCATAAAAGCAAAGCCAGTGTACTTTTCCATGTTTCAATGTTTCAGTGTATTAATTTTATTCAAGAAAAAAAAAAAGAAAAAAAAAACCTCAGCAAGATGAGAAGCATTTATCAAAACAATCAGAAGAACAGTTCAAATAAAGAAGATCAGTGTGGCTTTTAAATATTTTTAGAAAGTAGACATTTGCTTTTTTGTCATGACGTACATACAGATTAAAACTTGGATGCCCCAAATACTGAAACACACTTATAGATCGACTCCTGTCAGTAATTTACATGCTGAAACTAAGATTACTTAAATAATTGAAAGAGCATGAAAACTGCTGGTTGAGTAGCAATCTATTAAAAAAATATATATATTAACCAGAATGGATAGGAAAGGGTAGAATAACCTTAGCAGCTATTCCCAAGTCAACCTGATTTGGGCAACACTCTCAAATGTTGAAAGCCATGAAAATCATCAATAAATCTCATATAACACAGTTATGGGGACACCAAAAAACAAAGGTCACTTGTTCGAAGTTATATATTGAGGAGTTATTTTGCCACAACTATGTTTCCTGTAAAATAGCAGTGATGACATAGACAACTGGGACAGGGAGCAAAGAGCTAAAGAGGAGAGCTGAAAGTTAGAGGATGGTAGAAATTCTTTCAAATGAAAGATGCTTTGAGAAACAAAAAATATTTTTATTATTGCTGCTAATCTTTGACACATCCATTTGCATTGACAGGGTGGGAGAATGTGTACGGCTTTGACATGACCTGTATTAGGGATGTTGCCATGAAGGAGCCTTTGGTGGACATAGTAGATCCAAAGCAAGTGGTGACCAATGCCTGTTTAATAAAGGTTTGGTAATTCCAAATATACCTAATTATGATTGTTTACACCTGATTGTAGGATTCTTTGGAGACCTGCTGCCTATGTTTTACTACTATCTTTGTATGCCTCTAACTAGCTGCAAAGCCAACATGTGCAGTTTTAAATTAGTCAGTACTAGTATGTTGCACATGCCCAGTACTCTCGCCTGAGCTAAGCATGAACATTGATACCTTGATCACTTATGGAATACCCAAAAGCAAGATGCTGCTTGTAACTCTGTACTCATCTGGCTACTGCTAATTGTAACTTAAGACTCACAAATTATACATGTGCAAATACTGGATAAATAGACATGGTGTCTTTACATATGAATTTTACTTGCCCTCCCTTCTTGTAAATAGATGATGGAAACTGATGGCATGCTGCTGACAAGAAGTGGTAAATTAATTCTGTTTGCAGAAAAAAGTCAGAAGCATCAGTTTCTGAATTGGTCAGCTCTGATGAAATAACTCAAATTTACAGCAGAGTGTGAGATCAGAACTGGAACCTAATTTGTTCATATAACTTTCTAATTCTTAGCCTTAGCCAGAATGTTACTGTGCTCTCCCAGCCCTAGCATCTGCAGCCAGAGGTTAGCTTGTACCCTGTTCTACATATGAGACAGAATGGTCATTACTCCCTGTTCGCAAGACCGGGTTAAGTATCCGTAGGCTGCAAGAACACATGAAAGAACTAAAATTCCTTCCATGTGAAGGAATCCTCCTCATGTGGGACAACACTCATGAATAAAGCTGTCCGCATCAATAGCAGTGGTAGGATCAGGTCCATGAGTCCAAGAGTGTACTCATTTATCCTAAAGACTGAGTTCTGATTTTTCACTTTTTTGCCAGTAACAAACGCAGCATTAAGTATTCCCATATGCAAAAAGGAAAGACGTACCTTTAGTCTGCAGAACCTTTACTGAAAGCAGCAAAAAGGAACAGAAGTAGAAGCTGTGTGAGTACATATGCATGCACGGTCCATCTGCAGTGAGGGGAAAACAAGATGGTTGTGCTTGAAAACAGTCTGAGCCAAAGCAATTTAAAACTGCAATACATGCAAATAAACAGCTATTTAGACTGCATAAAATACATCTGAAGAGTGAGAGATCAGGTGGCAAAATGGGTTGGCTTCTCTGGAATAAAAAGTTATAAAAGCTGCATGCCCTTAAATGAAGTGCAAATCTAACTCTTTCTTTAGAAGGTTGAAAGAAATTGAGTTTAAGAAGACAGATAAAATTTTTCAAACTGTTCCTATTCAGGTTTCATATTTCTTTCTACACAGCCAGACATCTTTTGTCCATACACTGAATGGTGCTTTACCACATAATGGCACCTTGGGAGCAAAGCAGGTAATAACTACACAAGCAGAAACCACTCTCTGTTACAAAATCTGTCCCTAATCTCACAGACTGATCGCTACAAAAAGAGAAAATTGTCAATGAAAGGCAGGAAGGAGGGAGGCTTTTGTTCAAGCTAGCAATATGGAAGCAGGAAAAACTAAGGCTGCGTTTCTTTTTTTAATTTAATTTACTTTTGCACGTGGCTTATTTACGTAAAATGGATTTATTTGATATGAAAATATTTGTGAATTTAGAGAATAATATTAACCTAAGAAAACATTTGAGAATAAACAAAGCAATAGTGTTTAATTATTCAAATATTTTGTTTTAGCATTTCAAGATGGCACAGCTTATTCATATTAGATTCACAAAGGGATTTTCTAGAGGTGTATTCAACCCAAAGCCAGCTAACTTAGGGTGCCTACCAGATGAGTCTGGGTTCCCTGTAGATTAGTCAGTAGTTGTAGTAGTTACTAGATGCATTCCTAACAGACCAGTCAGAGCCCTGTGCTTCTTCAGTTATTTCAATTCCCAATTTAGATGCTCTGAATTTTTCTACAAAAATTAGCAAAATAAGACATCAACCCTTGCATTCTATGTAACGATGACACTTATCTAGGATGCTGGAGACTTAAGTAAAAGTTCCCCATTTGTACTCTTCTGGAACTGGATGTAACCCACGTCTTGAATCCCTTGGGGAACTCTAGCCACTAAGCCACAGATGCACTGGGGGTGGTGCATGCAGGGAATACAGCATCATCTCTGTTGTGGAAGCAATTCCCCTTTGAACAATCGCTTAAATATATCCCAGGGGCATAGGAGTTTTCCTGGCAAGTAGGAGTCCTCTGTTTAAATTCCAAACCAAATCAGCCAGGGAGGGTAGTGGAATAAAAGCATCTTCAAACCACCAGAGTCAATAACTGATCTCAGGGAAAGTGTACAAGTGTCTTTCTGAGGGCCTACTGCTTTGAGTAACATTGCCTGAACAAATGGGAAAGATTATTTCAAACTCAGTAAAACAGTTGTGTTTTCTTCTCTGATCCCCTTGCACATTAGAGAAGTACAAATGGGTTTGGGCTGACCCAAAACTTTTCCTCCATTTAATTTTGATTTGGTCTTAGCGCCAGAGACTACAATAACAATAAATCAATTGTTCACACAGCTGTAGAAAAACTTGCATTGAGAGAGTGGCAAAAACTCATGAAGCCAAGCAAGAATGAAGAACATGCCACATACAGTTTATAATAAAAAATACTGTTGGAGTTTCCTGAATATCCTTCCCTACATAGCCACAGAGAAAGAACAAAAAAAAAATTAAAAAATCTACTTTTATGCTCCCATTTGCCCTGCACTTTCCAGGAACAGTTTAAAGCTCCTGCAGGTCACATAACGCTTTAAGATTACACAGTGTAATGATACTTAAAGCACAAACTGCCTTCCATGCACACACACACACAAAAAAAGCAACATTCTTGTTTGTTAGAGGACATAGCGTAATAGCAAAAAAACATTGACTTGTATGCTCAAATATCCAGTTCTTTGAGAAATTTCCACTGTTTTGGAAATACCATGATTCACCAGTATGAAGCCTTATTTCAAAGGACCTGCAGTACTTTCTGCAAAATGTGCTGTTGCTCAGAGAGACACAGCCACACAGCTGAGGTGCTTTGTGAGCTCCAATGAATCCCATGTTCTTCTCCCATAGTAGTCTTCACCCATGAGGTTTAGGACAAGGCTTTCCTTGTGAGACTTTTCTCTTGTTCCACTGCAACTTCAGTGGAACTCCCTAATCACTCTCAGCTTCTCCTAAAGTAAATCAAGAGGCAGCTATGCCACTCATTTTCCATCTTTCTTCAAACACTGCTCTTTTTTTCTCATTTTTCTTCTCTACTCTTTTCTTCACATGAAAATGTCCTTTCCCTTTCCAAAGTGACTTTCCCTCTCACTCTTTGCTTTCCAACAGTTCTCCTCACAGTGTTTCCTTTCAGTATCCTCAGATTTAACTCTGCCTACTCCCCCCACCAAAAAAAAACCACACACAAAAAACCTACTTGAACAACAACAAAAAAACCCAAACAGCAACTTAGTAATTTTCAGATATTTCCTTCTGTGCATACAGAAGAAGCTGGCAGAAGAGGGACCCTGTCAGGAGGCTGAAGTCTCCGTTATCTAGAAGCCATAGCTACACCGGCTTCCCTGTTATTTCATCTAATAAAAAAACAACATATGCTGCAATATCTAGTCAAAACAATCTCAGATACTTCATTCTTTCTTTCAGTGCTTCCCTAAACCACCCAGAATTTAATGCTTCTTCTCTCCCCACATTAATACTGTTAGTTCTCTGCACTCTTAAAAAAAAAAAAAAAAAAAAAAAACAGAAAAAAGAAAAATAATTTTCTTTTGGAAAAGTGAATGTGTTTTGGCACTGATGCTGATTATTGCATTCAGTGCTCCCCTCACATCTGTAGTCATGTGTGCAACTGCCAATATAGGTAATTTTCTCAATGCCTGTCAGAAAAGAGAGTTTGGCTCTTTCTCCTTTCCCTAGCAATTTATTTTACTTCTCAGCTGACAGATTAATCCTTTTCCTCAAGCTGGCAATATTGCTTCTATCAATGCCACCTGTCTTCCAGCTTCTTCATCAGTTCAGCACCTTCAACTGCTATGACTAGCACTGCCTTCACCATCACATCCTATGCCAAAAACAAACAAACAAAACCGCCCACCAAAACTAGATATGGAGTGAGATTTGCTTCTTTAACTTATCTCCACGCTTATACAATCATAGCTGAGTAAGATGAGTGCCTGGGAAGGGGATCAGAAAAGAGATGCGGTGGCACTCTAGAAGCATCCTTAATTGTGATTCGCATGAAGAAATGGGTCAAGCAGCAAGCATTTTTCCCATCATTAAACGTAATTCAGGGCTGTTTCATTAGTTAGGTTGCCTTCAGCTAAGGTGATACCATTCAAATAAGAAACACAGCAGCTGGCAACACCCCATCTCAGCCTCGCTGTTATCATCCCTGTGATTCTAAATGATTATACATAATTTTCTCAGTCCTAAAGCAGTTTGTGCCACTGGACAGCCAAAGAACCATCCTTTATGCGGTGAATTTAAAAACTGGACCTCTGTCTCTCTGCAACAGGGACATGTAGCACAGGATGTCTCATGGTCTTTCATGCAGTGTCAACCACAGTCTGGACCTCCTTATTTAGCTGATAAGTCTGACACTTCTATTGTTGCTCAGCTTAATAAGTTTTATTTTTTTTAGCATAATTAAGAGCTGTATTTTGATCGTATCCCTGCTTGACTATGCCCATTTTCTTGTTTTTGAAATCTGAATGAAATCTGGGAATTCATCAGTTTTCCACTTATTTTATGCAAAGATAACATTTCTCCCCTGTGCTGTTAGCTGTAACTAACATTAAATGAGCAGTGACATTTAATATAAGAATATATAGTAACCAGAGTACAATTCAAAGAGATCACCGAAACAGGATAAGGCCAGTTTCGAAACGATGTTAATTAACAAAAAAGCCCACAAGTCTCATATCTTACATAGTAAAAAAAGCCTGTTGCTGTCCTTAAAAAAATGACTACAAAAGTGACCCCCATTTTATCCAGCACATCTGTTCAATACTTCTGAGACTTTTCCACTAATTTCTCTAATAAAAATATCTCCTACTGCTTTTGATACCACTTTACCCTGCAGAGCCAAAACAGCTCAGCAAGAGGGAGCTACGTTTCTTTTATGTGCCTCATCATTGGACTTAATTCACGATTTCCGCACAGTGATACCACCGAAAAGCCACCAAAAATTATACAAATCTGTAGCTGTCACACACCAGTCCAGTCTAGCTTGTCAAAGCAAATTTTGCAAGCTGCTATGGAAATCTGCCAGGAGACTTTAGAAATTCTTATTCTTAGTATGCTTTTTTCTTTTTATCTTCTTTTCAGAAAAAGCAAACAAACAAAGAAAGAAACAACAAAACGTTTTAAGCTATCCCAGTTTTAAATGACCACTTACAAGCATGGGTCACTTATGAACATTAGTGACTCAGTGTGCCATTGCAATGTAATAGAATAATTTTTATTGTGGTAAAGTTACTTTTGAACAATACTGCTAATCAGACAGGCCAAAACCATAGCTCACTTAAATCATCTCACTATAAGCTTTCTAAGTCTCAGAAACACATGACATGTAGTCCATGCAAAGACCTCTAACTGAAATATAACTGCATCTTTTGATGTCTATTTTTGCAGACTTCTCTTGGATTATAGAATGCAAATGCTAAAAGAGCCCTCTATTGTGCCCTAAAAGAGGCTAAGAGAGCCCTCTATTCGATATTCTAGACTCCGCTCTCGATTTTTGCAGTGTGAGTCTGAAGTAATGCGAGCGAGGTCAGTGATGTGCTTCCTGGCTTATGTGGTAGAGTAGAGGAAATTTTGATTTCTACCTATAAAGCTTCTATTTATCTGTATGCGTGAGCAGTTTTGTTAATAACTAATTTCTGAATAATAGAAAGAAAAATACTTTTGGAGTATCTGACTCTTGCCAAATATGCCCTGACAAGGACAATAAGGCCAGTGAAGCCAGATACACTTAGAAGGATATCAGAAAGTGCACTGATAGGAAACATTTTCCATTGCATTAGAATACAATTAATGGTATTTCAGACTTAGCATCCTCCCTGTCATGACTACGACTTTTGGAAACAACCCAGATAAAAGCAATACCTACCTGGGAAAATCAATCAAATAAGCAATCTTGGAGACTACATCATCACTCCCAGCCACTGCAGTCAAGCCATAGTATGATTTACATGATTTGCTTCTGTCTAGTTCAAGAGTATGATCCCTGTGCTTACTATTTGGAATTGATTATCTGACACAGGACTAGAAAGCATTACCAGCAAAAAGCAGATCCCTGTTGTGCCTCTAATGTTTTGACTGCTTGACACAGTCGAAGCACATTCCCTTCCAGAGATGCTCAAACAAATAGAAGTTTATTTTTATTAAAAACCCAGCTCTGCCATCTTTCCTCATGCTGACAGTCCCTGATGATGAAAGTTCTTAGAACTGGGACCTGTATGTCCGTTTCAACATCCATTGTGCCTGTATTTGTCAAAGCACGTTTTTACCTTGGTTTCCTCCAGCTACCACAGCCCCTCCCTGCCATTCCCAAGGACACAGACTTTTCTGTGTGTGGCTTCTCTTATCACACCCTGCCAGCCTAGTCAGACAACTGGATCATTTGCTGATGATTTGATATATTCAAAGGTACCATTGATTTCTTACAGTGTTAAAGGGCTGCCAGTTGTCTTTGTTGCTGATCATTAAACAAAATGCTTATGTACATCACTTACCTTAGAGTCACAGACATCTGCATGTAAATGTCTTTTTCTTCTAAAAACAGGAAGTAGATATTTATACAGTGAAGACTGAAGAATTGGCATTTACTTCTGCATTCTGCCTCCAAATTCAGCGTAATGATTACATTCATGCCTTGGTCACCTATTTTAATATCGAATTTACGAAGTGCCACAAGAAGATGGGATTTTCTACAGGTAATCTTTTAATATCATTTCTATTGCTATCAGTATGTAAGTGCTACTGGTCAGATTTTACAGGAAGGTTTATTGTACCACCATGTTTGAATTTCAGTGATAAAAATTATTGTCACTTTGGGGGAGGTGAGCAGGATGGGGAAAGGACAACTGCTTGTAGGAATTGTGCAAAATCAGAGGCAGGATTTCACAACAGCTAGTGAGCTTAGAGCTCAGCGGGAATTATGACCCAAAAGTTTGTGCTCATCACCAGTTATATCTAAATCCTGTGTCAAGTTTCTGAGATTAGACAGGGAATTGTTGTCTCAGCGCGAGATAGCAGCTCTGCATCCTAGTTTCCCCCAAATCCAAAACTCAGCAAATGCTCTTGCTTGTGTCAGTGTCTAGATCAAAACCATTGCTTTTTTCCAAGATATAACCACACATATACTGATTAGATAAATTTGCTCTAATAACCCAAATGCAAAACTCTAACTTACCTTGGTGAACAGGCATTTAAAGGAATAACTCCATTCCTGTAAGGCATCATTTACCAGAGTGAATAAACCAGCCAGTGTTGCAAGAAATGTAAAAACCTCATGACTGGTTTAATGACGAGAACAACAAATTACGATTGATGCTGGCTGCAGTTAGCACCATTACACAACTCAAACAGGTGTAAATGGGACCTGATGTAAGTTCAGTATGATTAGAAAACTTTTTTTTTCTCCCTTCACAGGAGCTCTCAACCCTTTACAAGAGATTCAAAGCTCAAAAGTACTTTGTTAAAATACTTATTTATATTTTATTCTAGAAGTGTAGCCATATGGATGGTGTTATTTATTTATGTTCCTCATATTCTTATGTTTTTCAGTAACCATGTTTCCCTGGTAGTTCTACAAATGTGTTACACTGTAGTATTTCCCACACCATGATCGGCATTAGTATATGCTGGGAAACAAAGTGTAGCTAGCAAGACATGAACAATCTGTGAGGCACTGCAATGGTGTGCTGAAGTGCTGATATTTCTGAGTTCGTGCTGAACAAAATTATGTAAGGTGGAAAACTCTTTAGGTTTTAGGCATTTGTTTTTTCCATAGAAGCCTCATATTTTTCAGCCAAAGGCAACCCATTAATCTTTTCTGAAAGGTAATATAGTCAAACCTCCAGTTTTCTGTAAAAAATAGCTTTGAACAAAGGGTGTAGTTACTGTGTTGTGATCTTAACTGAAACCTACCTTGGTAAAGGAGGTCTACTTATATTGCCAAAATAACATGGATGGTTTTTTATATCATTGAGAATGTGACTTGCTCTGCAAAGGAAAAATGGAATGTGTTTCTGCGTTGTGTGTGCATATGAACATATAAGTTTAAGAAACATTTGTTGAATAGGTTAGGATATTTAATTAATGTTTTCCAGTCAGATGTGCCCATCACCAAATCTGGCCCTCAAACCCAGCCATTCCTTACTTGACTCTTAGACATCCCAGTGAACAGGCATCAAAAGTGGCAAAGAAAAGGACCCATTATGTTATTGCAAGGAATGGCTTGTCTGCATAGTAAACATAGAATTGCTCCAGTATCAGTATAACAAAAGGTGGCAGGGATAAGGATGTTCTTGACTCTTCTTGTCTATTGGGTATATGGAATAAAGAGGACTTACACAGGCACTTAGAAAATATTCTGCAAGACTACCACATGTAGGCTTAGCTTCCCTTAGCTCATAGGAAGTGAGAACCTGAAGAAGGATAGAGGCTAAATAGTATAAGGGAGAAGAGGCTATATTTGGACAAAAGCCTAGGGCAAATATCAAGTTTGGCTTAGTGTTTTTCTTAGCATTTTTGCAGACTCACCTCAATTTGCAAATGTATGTATAAGGTATTTTTTGCCTACCTGTCATAAAAAAGAGGGGACAAGAGTCACAGTCTCAAATATTTCTGAACCTCTATCAAGAACAGAGTTCTTCAGCAGTGCCGGAAAACCTAGCTTCTCTAAACTAGCTGTAGCTCCCACAGGCTGCTACTTCAGAGGTTCTGAATGCTTAGTCATAAAATCATATAATCAAAGAATGGTTTGGGTTGGAAGGTACCTTAAAGATCATCTAGTTCCAGCCCCCTGCCATGGGCAGGAACACCTTCCACTAGAACAGGTTGCTCAAAGCCTCATCCAACCTGGCCTTGAATACTTCCAGGGAGGGGGCATCCACAATTTCTCTGGGCAACCTGTTCCAGTGTCTCACCACCCTCACAGTAAAGAACTTCTTCCTAATATCTAATCTAAATCTACCCTCTTTCAGTTTGAAACTGTTTATCCTCATCCTGTCACTACACTCCCTGGTAAAGAGTCCCTCCCCATCTTTCCAGTTAAATAGCACTGATCCCAATACTGTCCCTTGAGGAATGCCACTTGTCACTGGTCTTCACTGGGACATCAAGCTGTTGGCTGTGACTCTTTGAGTGCAACCACCTAGCCAATTCCTTATCCATCAAGTGGTTCTCCATCAAACCCATATCTCTCCAGTTTAGGGACAAGGATGTCATGTGGGACAGCGTCGAACGCCTTAGACAAGTCCAGGTAGATGATGTCAGTTACTTTTCCCTTAACCACTGTCACTGTAACCCCATCGTAGAAGACCACCAAATCAGGCACAATTTGCCCTCAGTGAAGCCCTGTTGGCTGTCACCAATCACCTCCTTATTTTCCATGGGCCCTAGCATAGTTTCCAGGAGGATCCGCTCTGTGATCATGCTGGGCACAGAGGTGAGACTGACTGGCCTGTAATTTTCTGAGTCTTCCTTTTTTCCCTTTTTAAATATCGGGGTTATGTTTTCCCGTCAGTGGGAACTTTGCCAGGCTGCCATGACTTCTCAAATGTGATGGATAGTGGCTTAGCCACTTCATCCACCAGTTCCCTCAGGACCTGCGGATGGATCTCATCAGGTGCCATGGACTCGTGCACCTTCAGATTCCTTAGATGGTCTCAGATCTGATCTTCTCCTACAGTGGGCAGTTGTTTATTCTCCCAGTCCCTGCCTCTGCCTACTGTCACTTGGGCTTCACCACTTGCTGGTGAAGACTGAGGCAAAAAAGTCATTGTGTACCTCAGCCTTCTCCATATCCCACGTAACCAGGTCCTCTGTTTCCTTCTGGAGAAGGCCTACCTTTTCCCTGGTCTTCCTTTTATCACTTATGTACCTATACAAGCTTTTCTTATTGCCCTTGATGTCCCTGGCCAGATTCAGTTCTGTCAGGGCTTTGGCTTTCCTAACCTGATCCGTGGCTTCTCAGGCACTTTCTCTGTATTCATCTCAAGATACCTGTCCTTGTTTTCACCCTCTGTAGACTTCCTTTTTTTTTTGTTGGAGTTTGTCCAGGACCTCCTCATTCTTCCACAAAGGCCTCCTGGCGTTTTTGCCTGACTTACTCTTTCTCTGACGCCTGATGCATCACTCCTGAGCTTGGAGGACGTGATCCTTGAATATTGACCAGCTATCTTGGGCCCCACTTCCCTCCAGGGCTGTATCCCATGGTACTCTGCCAAGGAGATCCCTGAAGAGGCCAAAGTCTGCTCTCTTGAAGTCCAGGCTAGTGAGCTTGCTGTGTGCCATCCTCACTGCCCTAAGGATCTTAAACTCCACATCTCATGGGCACTGCAGCCCTTGAGATGAATGCCATTGAATGCCCCTGCCATTCTCCACCAGCCCCTCCTTGTTGGTGATAACAAGGTGCAGCAAAGCACCTCACCTCATTGGCTGCTCTGCCTCTTGGAGAAGGAATTTATCATCAATGCATTTAGTGAACCTCCTGGATTGCTTCTGCCCCACTCTGTTGTCCCTCCAACAGATAGCAGGGTGGTTGAAGTCCCCCATGAGGACCAGGGCTTGTGAACATGAGGCTGCTCCTGTCTATCTACAGAGGGCCTCATCTGCTTGTTTTTCCTGGTTGGATGGCCTGCAGCAGACCCCCACTATAATGTCACCTGCCCCTCTGCTTCCTTTAATTCTGACCCATAAGCTCTCAGTCAGCTCCTCATCCAGCCCCAGGCAGTGCTCCATGCACTCCAGCTGGTTATTGACATAAAGGGCAACATCCCCTCCTCCTCTGCTCTGCCTGTCTTCTAATCTATCTTACTAAAAATCCTGTACCCTTCTATTCCAACACTCCAGTCATAGGAGCTGTCCCACCATGTCTCCATGATGCCAATATGATCATAGCCCTGTGTCAAGGGTTGAGGCTGGGCCGGCCACTAACGAATGACAGATGCTCTCTCTTAAGCCCTCTCCCCTCCCAAAAGGGAAACGGAGAAAGAACAAGGGAGAGAGACTTTATGGTTTGGAAAAGAAAACTAAAACAGCTTTAATGAAACAATAACAAGATAATAAGAATAAGGAAATAATCAAATATGTACAAATATATACAAAACTAATACCAAACCCAACTCCCCACCACCACCACTCTGATGATGATACGTCACCACCGACACTGCAGGGCTGACACTGGGGCAGTCCCAGGCTGGACTCAGCAGCAGACGGGAACCGGATGCAGGAGCTGGACTCAGGCACTGAATTCAGGGATGCACAGATCAGGATCAAAGTTATAAGAACATACAGAGTCCTCCTCAGATGTCAGCCGTCGAAGAAGAGAGCTTGACTCTCGTGATCTCTCAGCTTTATACTCAATATGTCATATATGGGATGGAATACTCTGTTGGTCAGTTTTGGGTCACCTGTCCAGTTCGCCCCTCCCTGCAGGTGCGGCCTTTTGCATGCTTGCCACCCTTTTCACTTACAGCACCCCAACACAGAGTACAAAATCTAGCAGTGACCGTGGTCGCTATAAGAACAAGTATAGGCAAGGGCCTGTCTGCGTACCGTTCCTTGGTACTAACTATAAACATCAGGCCTTGTCACTGCTACAAGCAGTCACTGTCTGGAAATATGTGCTGCTGTTTCAGAAAGTGCAACTACTTAGAAGAGGCTTAACTGAAAAGTAAAAGCACTGAAACAGAATTAATTTTGGTTTAGCCCAAACCAAGACACCCTGCAGGCATGCACATGTCTCTTAATATCTCTTGTTTGTTTCCCATGCGACTATGTGCATTTGCATATAGGCTTTTAAGTTGGGCTCCCAATGAAGCTGACTTACTGGCTGGAATTCCTTTGTGCTGCCCTTCATGTGCTCTCCTGCTGACCTGAGATGCCTCTTCAGGCTCTGGGCATCTGTTGCTGGCATTGGCATCAGACTGGAGTAGGATGGGTTGAGGTTCCTCTCCCCAGCGTCTTTAGTTTAAAGCCTTCTTCTGCCCCCAGCTTGGCAAGCCTATGACCAAAGATACTCTTCCCTTTCTCTGACAGATGGACCTGATCAGCCCCAGCAGACCAGGTTTCTCAAAGTGAGTGCCAGGGTCTAAGTAGCCAAAACCCTGGCTATAGCACCAGTCCCATAACCAACTGTTGACCTGCCAGATTCGACTGTCTCTTTCAAACCCTTTCCTTTTGACCAGGAGAATTGATGAAAAAACTACCTGCACTCCAGAGTCCTTTACCATTGCTCCCAGGGCTCTGAAACCCTTCTTGATACTCCGCAGACTCCTCCTGGCTGTATCACTGGTGCCCACATTAAAACAGCAGCAGTGGACAGTCACAGAATCACAGAATCACAGAATGGTAGGGGTCGGAAGGGACCTCTGGAGATCATCTAGTCCAACCGCCCTGCTAAAGCAGGTTCACCTAGAGCAGGTTGCACAGGACTGCATCCATGCAGGGTTTGAATACTCCAGGGAAGGAAACTCCACAACCTCCCTGGGCAGTCTGTTACAATGCTCTGTCACCCTCAATGTGAAGAAGTTTTTCCTCATGTTGAGGTGGAACTTCCTGTGCTCCAGTTTGTGCCCATTGCCTCTTGTCCTGCCACTGGGCACCACCAAAAAAAGCCTGGCCCCATGCTTTTGATTCCCACCCTTTAGACCATACAGTCCCATTATAGGATCCTTTCAGCTTTTATGACTTACCCTTTCTCATCATTCTTTCTGCAACTAGAACGTGTAGCTGCTGGTGGCTCAGTGTCTTTGGAGTCTTGCCTGGAGAGGCTTCTTATGTCTCCAAATTCTGTCTGCTGTCACCTGGCAAATGCTACATGTCTCCTATTGAATGCTTTGCTTTGCTTTACTGCCAATTCTTTGAACATGTTACTTCAGTAACTAACTTCTCCAGCAGGATGTATGGCCCACCAAATAAAAAAGTTTGGATGTCATTGAATGCAAATGAGGAAGAGCTGCTAGCCAGATGTCCATGCAAAGTCAAATTCTTAAAATTTTCAAGTTCATGCTCAAGTTGTTTGTGTGTTTTTGACAAGAACTTTTTCTAAAATGAAAGTTCACTCTGGTCTTCTTTGATGCAAATGAGGCTGCAGCCATATCAGCAATTATAGTGGATCTAGGAACCACTCTGAAGTCTGGGGGAACCAATTGGTTGTGACTCCTTCACACAGTACTTGGTCCAGGATTTCCTCTGGGTCCCATGTGGTGCCCTTCTAAATGCACTAAGACAAGTCTATGTGGAGGAGTTAATTGTTATTCAGTGTATCTGAAATAATGGGAGAGGTGCCTTGCAGCCATTGGAGAAGGTTTTTTTACACTATGAAACTGATAGTACGTGAATTGTGCCTCAAGGCATGCCATCAGGACTACAGAACCTTAAACAAGTACATAGGACCAGACAGGAGGCATCGAAGCAGGCTGAGGGTGATGGTCAATGTCATTGTAAGGCTACCCTCTAACATCTTTAAAAGGTCATGATGATGGGGGAAGGTTCTTGATGATTAGAAAAAGGCAGCTATCGCATCCATCTTCAAGAGGTGCAGTAAGCAGGATCCATAGAACTGTAGGCCAGTCAACCTCACCTCAGTTCCTGGGAAAGTTATGACACAAATCCGCCTGGAAATTATTTCCAGCTATATGAAGGACAAGAAGGTGATTGAGAACAGCTAGCGTGGATTTACTAAAGCTAATTATACATGATAAACCTGGTTACCTTCTAGATGACTAGCTGTGTGGATGAGGGAAGATCAGTGCCTGTTGTATACCTTGAGTTTAGCAAGGCTGTTTATATGACCTTGCATAGCAGCTGTACAGCTATATTGGTGAGATACAGACTGGATAAGTGAACAGTAACATGGGTGAAAAATTGACTCAAAGTGTGTCAATCAGGAAAGTCAAACCAGAGGCCAGTTATTAGTAGCATCCCACAGGTGACCAACAGTGAAGTTGTTCTATTCTATTGTTCCACATAGAATCATAGAATAGATTGGGTTGGAAGGGACCTCTAAAGGTCATCTAGTCCAACCCCCCTACAATAAGCAGAGACATCTCTAGCTAGGTCAGGTTTCTCAGAGACCCATCAAACCTCACCTTGAATGTCTTCAGGGATGGGGCTTCCACTACCTCTCTGGGCAACCTGTTCCAGTGATTCACCACCCTCATATTAAATAACTGTTTCCTAATGTCCAACCTAAATCTACCCTTTTCTTTCCCTTTAAAAACCATTACCCCTCATCCTATTGCTACAAACTGTTATGAACAGTTCTTCCCCTACCTTTTTATAGGCCCCTTTCAGGTATTTGAAGGTTGCTATAAGGTCCCCCTGGAGCCTTCTCTTCTCCAGGCTGAACAACCCCAACTCTCTCAGCCTGTCTTCATAGGAGAGCTGCTTCAGCCCTCTGATCATTTTTACAGCCCTCCTCTGGACATGCTCCAAGAGGTCCACGTCCTTCTTGGGTTGGGGGCTCCAGACCTGGACACGGTACTCCAGGTGGGGTCTCACCAGGGCAGGGTAGAGGGGCAGAATCACCTCTCTCCATCTGCTGGCCACACTTCTGATGCAGCCCAGGATGCAATTGGCCTTCTGGGCTGCAGTTGCGCATTGGTGGCTCATGTCCAGCTTTTCATCCACCAGTACCCCCAAGTCTTTTCCCACAGGGCTGCTCTCTAGCATGTCTTCTCCCAACCTGTATTGATACCAGCAGTTGCCCTGGCCCAGGTGCAGGACCCTGTACCTGACCTTGTTTAACCTCATGAGGTTCACCTGGGCTCACCTCTCCAGCTTGTCCAGGTCCTTCTGGATGGCATCCCATCCCTTTGGCATATCAACTTCACCACCCAGCTTGGAGTCATCAGCAAACTTGCTGAGGGTGCACTCAGTGCTACTGTCAATATCGTTAATGAAGGTATTAAACAACACTGGTTCCAGTATGGACCCGTGAGGGACACCACTTGTCATCGTTTTCCATCTGGACATGGAGCCATTGACCACTACTCTCTGGATGTGACCATCCAGCTAGTTCCTTATCCACTGAACAGTCCACCTATCCAACCCGTATCTCTCCAACTTAGAGAGAAGGATGTTGGGAGAGGACCGTGTCAAAGGCCTTGCAGAAGTCCAGATAGATGACATCTGTAGCTCTTCCTTTGTCCACTGATGCAGTCACTCCATTGTAGAATGCCACTAGGTTGGTCAGGCAGGACTTGCCCCTAGTAAAGCCATGCTGACTGTCTTGAATCACCTCCCTGTCCTCCATGTGCCTTAGCATTAGATTTTAACTACCCAGATATTTGCTGGAAGGCCTACACAGCTAGCCATTCACAGTCCAGGAGGTTCCTCCAGTGCATCAATGATAACTTGCATTGATGCAAATGGTGAATGAGACAACTAGGAGAGGAGCACTGCTAGATCTTAGACTCACTAACAAGCAGGGTCTGGTTGAAGCTGTGAAGTTTGAGGGCAGGCTTGGCTGCAGTGATGGTAGAGTTCAGGATCTTGTGCAGTAGGAACAGGATACCAAGCAGGATTACAACCTTGGACTTTAGCATGGCCAACTTAGGCCTTTTCAAGCAATTGCTAGGGGAAATCCCGTGGGACAGGGTACTAGAAGGTAAAGGGGCCCAAGCTGGTTTATATTCAAGGACCACTTCTTCCAAGCTCAAGATCAGAGCATCCCAGTGGGTAGGAAATCAAGAAAGGGAGCCAGGAGACCCACATGGGTAAACAGAGAACTAATGGGCAAACTCAAGTGGAAAAAGAGAGTCTATAGATCTTGGAAGGAGGGGATGGCCACTTGGGATGAATGTAAGACTGTTGTCAGAGGATGTAGGGAGGCAACTAGGAAAACTAAGGCCTCGTTGGAATTAAGCCTTGCAAGGGAGATCAAGGACAACAGAAAGGGCTTCTTCAAATACTTTGCAGACAAAACTAACACTAGAGGCAACTTAGGCCCACTGTTGAATGAGGCGGGTGTCCTGGTGACAGAGGATACAACGAAGGCGGAGCTACTGAATGCCTTCTTTGTCTCTGTCTATACTGCTGGAGGCTGTCCTCAGGAGCCCCAGACCCCTGAGGCCCCAGAGGAAGTCAGGATAAAGGAGGAGTTTGACTTGGTTGATGAGGACTGGGTTAGGGATCACTTAAGTAAGCTGGACATACATAAATCCATGGGCCCTGATGGGCTGCACCTGCAGGTGCTGAGGGAGCTGGCGGAAATCTATCATCTTTGGTAAGTCATGGGTAACAGGTGAGGTGCCTGAGGACTGGAGGAAAGCAAATGTCACTCCAGCCTTCAAAAAGGGCAAGAAGGAGGACCCAAGTAACTACAGACCAGTCAGCCTCACCTCCATCCCTGGAAAAACGATGGAACAACTTATCCTTGGTGCTATCTCTAGGCATATCAAGGATAAGAGGGGTCATTAGGAGCAGCCAGCATGGCTTCACCAAGGGGAAGTCATGTTTGACCAACCTGATAGCCTTTTATGAAGACATAACCAGGTGGATAGATGATGGTAGTGCAGTGGATGTGGTTTATCTTGATTTCAGTAAAGCATTTGACACCGTCTCCCACAGCACCCTCGCAGCTAAACTGAGGAAGTGTGGTCTGGATGATCGGGTAGTGAGGTGGATTGTGAATTGGTTGAAGGAAAGAAGTCAGGGAGTTGTGGTCACTGGGACAGAGTCTAGTTGGAGGCCTGTATCTAGTGGAGTCCCTCAGGGGTCAGTACTGGGACCAGTACTATTCAATATATTCATCAATGACTTGGACGAGGGAATAGAGTGCACTGTCAGCAAGTTTGCTGATGACACAAAACTGGGAGGAGTGGCTGACACACCAGAAGGTTGTGCTGCCATTCAGGGGGACCTGGACAGGCTGGAGAGTTGGGTGGGGAGAAGTTTAATGAAATACAGCAAGGGCAAGTGTAGAGTCTTGCATCTGGGAAAGAACAACCCCAGGTACCAGTATAGGCTGGGGACTGAGCTGTTAGAGAGTAGTGTAGGGGAAAGTGACCTGGGGGTCCTGGTGGGCAGCAGGATGACCATGAGCCAGCAACGTGCCCTCGTGGCCGAGAAGGCCAATGGCATCCTGGGGTGTGTTAGAAGGGGTGTGGTCAGTAGGTCGAGAGAGGTTCTCCTCCCCCTCTACTCTGCCCTGGTGAGACCGCATCTGGAATATTGTGTCCAGTTCTGAGCCCCTCAGAACGACAGGGAACTGCTTGAAAGAGTCCAGTGCAGAGCCACAATGGTGATTAAGGGGGTGGAACATCTCCCTTCTGATGAAAGGCTGAGGGAGCTGGGTCTCTTTAGTTTGGAGAAGAGGAGACTGAGAGGTGACCTCATCAATGTTTATAAATATGTAAAGGGTGAGTGTCAGGAGGATGGAGCTGGGCTCTTCTCAGTGGTGGCCAATGATAGGACAAGGGGCAACAGGTGCAAACTGGAGTGTAGGAGGTTCCACTTTAACGTAAGAAAACACTTTTTCACTGTGAGGGTGACAGAGCACCAGATCAGGCTGCCCAGAGAGGTTGTGGAGTCTCCTTCTCTGTCCATAGACATTCAAAACCGGCCTGGATGTGTTCCTGTGTGATCTACTCTAGGTGGTCCTGCTCTGGCAGGGTGATTGGACTAGATGATCTTTCAAGGTCCCTTCCAACCCCTAACATTCTGTGATTCTGTGATCTTCCCAGGCACAGAGGTGATGCTGACAGGTCGGTAGTTCCCAGAGTCCTCCTCTCTGCCCTTTCTAAAAATGGGTGTCATGTTTCCTTTCTTCCAGTCACTAGGGACTTCACCTGACTGCCATGACTTTTCAAATATCATGGAGAGTGGTTTGGCAACTGCATCAGCCAATTCTCTCAGGACTCTTGGATGCATCTCATCATGTCCCATGGACTTGTGTATGTTCAGGTTCCTCAGATGGTCACAAATCTTCTCTTCACTTACAGTGGGAGGGACTTTGTCTCCCTGGTCCTGGTCTTGTGGGCCACTAACTTGAGAGCTGTGAGGAGAAAGGTTGCCAGTGAAAACTGAGGCAAAAAAGTTGTTGAGAACCTCAGCCTTCTCGTATGTTGTTACTGGTTCAGCATTGCTGTTGATCAAGGGTTTGACCTTCCTTTTCTGGTTTATATACCTGTAAAAGCCCTTCTTGTTTTCCTTTGCATCCCTTGCCAAGTTCAGCTCCAGCCACACCTTGCCCTTCCTGACCTTGTCCTTACACAATCAGGCAATGTCTCTGTACTCTTCCCAGGATACCTGTCCCTGCTTTCACTGCCTATGCCATTCCATCTTGCCTTTTGGCTTGACCAGCAGGTCTCGAGTCAGCCATGGTGGTCTCTTGCCCTCCTTGCCCGATTTCTTAACCTGGGGATTGAGAGCTCTTGTGCTCTATGGAAAGTGTCCTTAAAGATCTGCCAGCTCTGCTTTGCTCCCTTGCCACTGAGGGCCATTTCCCAGTGGGTCCTATTGACTAACTCCTTGAAGAGCTGGAATTGCTTTCCTAAAATTTAAGGTCCTGACTATTCTTTTCATCTGCCTCGTACCCCTTAGGACAGTGAACTGCACTAGTGCATGGTCACTGCAGCTGAGGCTGCTTCCAGTCTTGACATCCCTGATGAGTTTACTTGCATTCGTGACCATCAGGTCCAATATTGCATCCCCTCGGGTAGGGCTGTCTGTTGCCTTAAGAAGTTGTCATCTAGGCACTCCAGGAGTCTTCTGGATTGCCTACAGCTTACTGTGCCACATTTCCAACAGACGTCAGGGTGGTTGAAATCCCCCATCAGGATGAGCGCCTGTGTGCGTGATGTCTCCTGCAGCTGGAGTAAGAAGGCTTCATCAATAGGTTCCCCTTTCGGGTGGCCTGTAGCAGACACCAATCACAAGGCTGCCTTTGTTGTTTCGATCCCTAATTCTTACCCATAAGCTTTCGACATTCTCATGGCTATACTTTAGGGACAACTCTTCATGCTCTATCCATTTCTTAACATAGAAGGCGACACCTCCACCCCTCCTTCCACTCCTGTCCCTTCTGGACAGCTTGTAGCCATCAATAGCTACACTCCAGTCATGGGATTCATCCCACCAAGTTTCAGTAACGGCCACTACATCATAGCATTCCTGTAGCACGGTAGCTTCCAATTCCTCCTGTTTGTTGCCCATGCTGCGTGCATTGGTGTAGAGGCACTTCAGCTGGGATGCTGGTCATGTCACCTTCTTAGAGGGACACCCGTTTATTCCCCCAAGGTGTTTTATAGATGCTACCCTGTTGGCTTCTATTTCCTCAGGAGCACGCTGGCTCATCTCTGTAAGACTTTGCCTGTGCTGCAGTGTTCACAGCATGCCTCTGGGCAGCAGGCTGAAGGCTGCTGAAGACCCCGTTCCCTCCCAACCCAGGTGTGTCACCCTGCCGCTTATCACTAATAGTCTTGATGTGATTATCCCCCTCCCCCTTCGCATCTAGTTTATAGCCCTGTCAATCAGCCCTGCAATCTCTTGGGCAAAGACCCCCATTTGAGAAAGGTGTCTCCCATTTGATGTCAGCATTCCTGGTGCTGTGTAGGCCATCCCATTATCAAAAAACCCGAAACTGTGGTGGTGACACCAGCCACAGAGCCACATGTTGATAGATTGGATCCTCCTGTTCCTTCCAATGTCACTGCTTTCAACTGGAAGGAGAGAAGAAAAAATAACCTGCGCCTCAGATTCTCTGACTAACCATTCCAATGCCCTGCTGCTTCCTCTCCACCCACATGGAAAATCAGTAGTGGATAGCAATCTGTGGCCCTCACTAAGCTAGGAAGTTTCCTAGTGATGTCCTTAACCCAGGCTCCAGGAGACAGCAGACCTCCCTGTGAGGAGGGTCTACATGGCATATTGGACCCTCTGATCCCCCCAGAACAGTCTCACCTACAACTATAACCCTTCTTTTCTTCCTTTTGTGTGTGGTGGTGATATGGGCAGTAGGCCTATCTGACTGTGTAGACAACTTTTATTAACAACCTGGATGATGGGATAGAGTGCACTCTTAGCAAATTTTTTGATGATCCCAAATTGGGAGGACCATAGGCTGGAGAGAAAGTGCTACTATTTTAGAGAGGCCTACACAGGTTCAAAATAGGCTGATGAGAACCTTATAAAGTTCAGCAAAGCCAAATGCAAAGTCCTGCAGCTGGGACCGACTGAGCAACAAATGGAACGTGAGTCAGAAGTATTCCTTTGCAGCAAATCTGGCCAGTCATCCTAACCTGTAATAGCATGAGTGTAGACAGGGGGTTGAGGAAGTGGTTCTCTGCCTCTAATCAGCACATCATGATAAGGTAGGTGCGGAACAAGTTACTCCATAAAAAGGTCATTTGGCCTTTTATAACTGAAGGAATAGACATCACTGTCTGGAAGACTGGCTTGGATTCTCAGCTAGTGTCTGTTGGCAAAGCTCTACTGAATACAGTAAAATATACAAATTTGTAGGACATAAGGAAGTGCCACTTCCTTGATATCCAAATTTGTAGGACATAAGGAAGTGCCACTTCATTGATATGTCATTTCTTTAATTATGAAAAAAAATAGGTGTATGATTTGGCATGGACTTAAAGACCTTTGCCTACATTCCACACACACACCCTGTTCATGGAGCACAAGTTTCCAGATATGTCAGGCTTTTCTAAGGAAGATAGCTCTGCATAATGGCATGTGCACCTGTATATGTGTGTGTACAAGATAGCAGTTATGATTTAAAATGTAAGTTCAGTTTAGAGTTGGTTTACCATGTTTTCAGTTAGAAATTTTACAGAGGCATGTCCAAATGGAAAACAAATTCTGGATCTGAACTCCTGCAAGAAGACCTCTCCATTTAGCAATTGAGATTAACAGTCATTAAAACTATCTAGACACATAGCCAGAAATTACCTGGTGAAATACTTTTCCTTTGGAAGATATCAGTTTGCCAACAAAGTTTCTGACAAAATTTTGTTTATATCAGTCTTCTGATTCTAGAATTTTGGAAAAAAAGATCTGTTAAAAATTCCTATCCTGACAGTTTTTAGAAAAATCTTCCCCAATCACATTCAATTTCTAAAGCCAAGTATTTTTTTGAAACATTGATGTTGAAATTAAATGAGATCATTTTTTTATTAAACAGCGTTAAGGTGTTATTAGCATGATTCAATACAGTGGGCCCATGTCTGCATCAAAAGAGTGACTGGGGAAACAAATGGAAGAAAAATAAATTTATCAGAGGCTTTTTTGCCAGGTCAGGAAGTCTCTGAACTTGTACAGCTGTTCTTAGGTTCCTAGATGCTCTTAATTGCAAGGAACAAGAAGTAACCAATGCAAGCCCATTAGGTACTGCTCAAAGATTTGAATCTACATCAGAAATAAAAACAAATACGTAAAATAAAAACCTGAAATAGAAGAAGGCCATCAAAGTGGTTCCACTAAGCAAGACTATAAATTAATTTAGGTCAGTATTCCTCTCTGGCAAATTCCCATAGCATATGCCTTTAAAAAGTCCAAAACCAGGTCAAGATGCAAGAGCCCTTTCCCCAGCTGTATCCTCCTGGAAACTATAAACTCTGCTCTTCTGGGATCATGAATCAAAGGTTTCACCTGTGTCGTTGTGATTAATAGTTTTTGATAAACCTTTCTTTTGTGGTTTTGTGTAAATTTTTTTGGAACTAATTAGACTTCTGACTTTCAAAGCACTTAGTGGTAAAGATTTCACTAATTTGCATGTGTGGGGGTTGAAAGGAAAGCATCAAAAAAGTGCCTATCATGCCCAGTAACCCCCTTTGTGGAATCCTTCTTGCTGGATGTGATTTGTATGTGACATATCTACAAGAAGGGCAGGAAGGAGGATCCAGGAAACTATAAGCCTGTCAGCCTGACCTTGGTGCTGGGAAAGGTTATGGAGCAGATCATCTTGAGTGCCATCATGTGGCACGTACAGGACAACCAGGTGATCAGGCCCAGACAGCATGGGTTTATGAAAGGCAGGTCCTGCTTGACTAACCTGACCTCCTTCTATGACAGGGTGACCTGCTTAGTAGATGAGGGAAAAGCTGTGGATATTGACTACCTAGACTTTAGTAAAGCCTTTGATACTGTTTCCCACAGCATTCTCCTGGAGAAACTGGCTGGTTATGGCTTGCACAGGCATACTCTACTGGTAAAAAACTGGCTGGATGGTCAGGCCCAAAGAGTGGTGGTGAATGGAGTTCAATCCATTTGGCGACCAGTCACAAGTGGTGTTCCCCAGGGCTCAGTATTGAGGCCAGTTCTGGTTAATACCTGTTTAGTATGATCTGGATGAGGGGATCAAGTGTACCCTCAGTAAATTTGCAGATGGCACCAAGTTAGGCAGGAGTGTTGATCTGCTTGGGGGTAGAAAGGCTTTTCAGAAGGATCTGGACAGGCTGGACTGATGGGCCAAGAGATTCAACAAGGCCAAGTGCCAGGTCCTGCACTTGGGTCACAACAACCAATACAACACTACAGGCTTGGGGAAGAGTGTCTGGAAAGCTGCCCAGTGGAAAAGGACCTGGGGGTATTCATCAACAGCCGGCTAAGTATAAACCAGCAGTGTGCCCAGGTGGACAAGCTGGCCAATAGCATCCTGGCCTGTATCAAATAGTGTGGACAGCAAGACTAGGGAAGTGATTGTCCCCCTGTACTCAGCACTGGCGAGGCCGCACCTCAAATACTGTGTGCAGTTTTGGGCCCCTAACTACAAGACAGACATTGAGGTGCTGGAGCGTGTCCAAAGAAGGGCAATGAAGCTGGTGAAGGGTCTAGAGCACAAGGCTTATGAGAAGCAGCTGAGGGAACTGGAGTTGTTTAGTCTGGAGAAGAGGAGGCTGAGGGAAGACCTTATTCTCTACGACTACCTGAAAGGAGGTTGTAGTGAGGTGGATGTTGGTCTCTTCTCCCAGGTAATGAGTCATAGGACAAGAAGAAATGGCATCAAGTTGTGCCATGGGAGGTTTAGCTTGGACATAAGGAAAAATTTCTTTGGTGAAAGAGTGGTCAAGCTTTGGAACAGGCTGCCGACGAAGTGGTGGAGTCATCAACCCTGGAGGTGCTAAAAAAAAATTGGTAGATATGGTGCTTAGGGACATGGTTTAGTGGTGGACCTGGCAGTGCTAGGTTAACAGTTGGACTCAATGATCTTAAAGGTCTTTTCCAACCTAAATGATATGATTCTATGATTCTATATTACAGTAAAAGTCAGAAGACAACCCACTGACAGTCAATAGAATTGTGTTGTTGTAAAGTGTGTTTCCTAATATAGTATAAAAGTTAAATCATTCTATGAGAAGAAAGGCTTTTTCAGTTGTTCCCAAGTCTTAATTTGATTTGTAAGACAAAGGTGAAATTTCTATAAATAATACCCATCTATATTTTTTAGCACCTGATGCTCCCTATACTCACTGGAAGCAAACTGTTTTCTACTTAGAGGACTATTTAACTGTGAGACGAGGAGAAGAAATCTATGGGACTATATCCATGAAACCAAATGCAAAAAATGTGGTGAGTCAGAATCACTGATTCTAATTCCAACTCTATTGATCACAAGCTATAATCAACAGTAAATAAAATGTATGTAACAGAAACAATGAGCATGCTAAAGGCTCTAAATTCATGTTTATTTGTAAGATATCTAGTCACAGCTTCACCAAAGCTGGTGACAGCAATGATGATGCAGTGCTAATGTTACAGAACTCAGCCTGCAAACAAGCTAGCATGTGAAGGGAGAAATTATTCAAGTACATCACTAAGTCAGCTGCCCTCTGCAATCAGCTTCACTCACATTTTGTGACAAGTAGGCAAGGGTCTCTTCATACTGTCACTAAAATCAGTGATAAGATCCCTTCTGCCAACACAGGGTGATCAAGAGTGAGTACTACAGTTCCACATCCAGAGGAAGATTTCCCATGCAGTGCCCAAGAACTCTCCTTTAGGAAATTAAGTATCAGATTTCAGCTGAACATCTGTATGAACTCACTGATCAAATGTACTTGAACTGACTAATCAAGTGATATGTTTGTTTAAAAATTGTGGCTTTCCACAGAAAATACAGATGTTTTATTTAAGACTAAAGCTAAAACATGATGGACATCATCTGTCATGACTGGTGAAAACTTCCTCAGTTTCTCTGCTATGGGCTGAATCCTTCACCAAGTATGTCAGTTATTCAGTGCTTCTTTTAGCTTGTAATTAGATGGACAACCCATGTCTGTATAGAAGAGCAAGACATGAAACGTATGGCTTCTAGGAGAAACAATGGCACCATTTTCCAAAAACTTGAGCATAATCTCTTAATTTTCTATTGAAACATACATTAAAATAACCTGGTTCTAATCCATACATGCAGTTGTAATTGTTGAAATATTGCATTTGTTGACTGCAGCAAATCTTAACATTTCATTGCCTTCCTTTTTTACATTACTTTTCCTTTTTTGTACCAAATACAGATTGGATATTTTTTTCATAGTAGTGTTGATATAGGGAAAGAAATAAACACAGAATAAACTTGGCATTAAAACAAACACTTTCACTCCTGAAGCTACTCTTTGCTGTAAAACAGAGGAAAATAGTCTGTTTCCCACCTTTATGTTGTCCTTGGAGGAATGGAACATTTTCTTTTGGGTTGAATGTATCAATTTTCTTTTGAGGGAAAGATGATGCAAATATTTCAAATCTGTTTGCACAGCAGGAAGCACCTGAATGCAGATTTAAGTGATAAATTAATGTATTCTTTATAGTTATCATAAGACACAGAGACCACGTTGGTTCAAAAGGATTTGTTAGTGCTTTGTTCTTCTGAAACTTTCAAAAGCTTGTAGAGAGACAGCTTCATTTTGTAGGGCTATGTAGTGCCTCTTTCCAAAAACCATGTCATTGTAAGACAAAGAATGACTGAGGGCTTCTCTACAATGGGAAGTTTACTAGATCTGTTATGGAATAATTCCTAGTATGAAAACCCTTTACCCTAGATTAAGAGCATCTCAATGAGGGACACCTTTTAAAAATGGTTACGGAATATATATGACAGCACAGCATTTCAGAAGATTCCTAGTTGTAACCAGGGCACTAAATCTGTTTTAAGAGAAGAATAAAAAAAAGTGCAATATACCCTAGTCATAGATTGTATGGTGAATGCTATTACACACCCTATATCGTACTTTTTCAGTGCTAGCAACATTTAAAATGAAAGAAGTTAGAAACCACAGTAAGTGTCTCTTGAATCTGAAGATCTTTTCAACAAGAGCAATGATAACTGAATTTGTACACTAAACTTATGGTCTTACTTATATGTTACACTTAAATCTTTTTACAGCGTGACCTGGATTTCACAGTAGACTTGGACTTTAAAGGACAGCTATGTGAAATGTCAGTATCTAATGACTACAAAATGCGCTAGCAAGAAACCTCTGAGAGAGATGAAAAGGAGAATTTTGTCAAGTCTGAACTGCTGAACTTCAAGCTAGGAACAACTGTTCACATGATTATTATATTAAATACTAGAATGTTTACTCTGATGGAAAGTGGTAACCTGATCCTTCTTGCAGATAGTAGAGGGGGCTGGGATCCCACTGTGAATGTATAGTATACAGAACTGTAGCTTTTGTCAACATATAGGAAAAATAAGCAACAGTCTTGAGTGTCCTGGTTAACTTTAGGATGGCAGAAGATGCATATACAAATTGTACTACTTACTGTGAATTTCTGGTTCTTCCAAGCTTTGCATGTTAAAGATCATTAGGGCAGTTTTCTCACTATGAAAGACCACTACAGCACATTACTGCGATAGTATTACTAGACTTATATTCAATATAAATGAATACATATATTGTACATGAGAAAAAATTGTCATTTCATAATAGGAATTTTTGTGATTATTTAATTCTCATTATGCAGTTATGGAAAGATAATAATGTTACCTCTGGCACTACTCTAGGCAGTCATATAGTTCATTAACTGTCCAAAGTTATAGCTTTGGTAAATATTCCATGCAAAGTGTAGATAAGAGCTGGGCATTTACAGAAAGTTCAACAACTATCTTTTTGATTGTCCTCTGGAAAATGTGGGTCATTAGTTTTAAAATTCACCTTCACAACTGGATGTCTGTCAGAGCTTTGAAAAACATCAGCTTTTTATCCTTTAAAATATTTTCTGTGGTGAGTTTTTATAGCTGGATTTTGCATGAGACCTTCTGAAATCAGACACCTAGTATTTAAATGTGATGAATGCAAAGTCTCTGAAATGGTGGATAGCTCATGCTTCTTGACCATGCCATATTTCAGTTCTTTGAAAGAGTCGTAATACAAGATATTTTTTTAAAAAAATAAGAATTAGCGTTTCCTTTTGGTGATGTTTTAGGTAAGTTTTACATTGCAAATACTATCCTCAAGAGTGCAGTGATTTGCAGGAACAAGCTAATGTCTTTAAAAAAATGTCTATGGCTTCTGTTGCTGCTGTCTGTAGCTTCTCCATCCCTTTAGACCCCTTGTTTTTCTTACAATATCTCCTGCTTATAGTTAAAATATTAACTGCTTATAATTCTTCCTAGGTCTGTATCAAGTCTTTTTACTATATGAATGTTTATCATTTAATCACATGTAGTTTATCAAAAACTGCATTATCAGTCCTATCTAACCATTTTCCAGTCTGTCTGGTGTTAGGCACCAAATCATGTTCCATCATGTATTGGATAAGATTGACTAGTTTTTTGCCTAAACCTCTTTTTAATCACCTGCAAATAAAGCATTGAATACTTGAAGATGTATTTTGCCAGTACTTGTCAACTTTTCACTTTTTAGAAACCTATTTCTATTGGTTTTCTCTTCACAAAAACTGTACAGTGCCTCCATTTTCTTATGGTCTAAAGATTATGTTCTAGGGATTGTATCACATGGTATCTATGTAGAATGAAATTAAACTGTAACTTGGCAGTAAAAGATGCTGTTTGCAGTGTAGTTCATCACTGTTGTTTTAAAGGACTTTTTTCATTTTCTTGGAACGAGGATGAACAACTTTTCTCTCAAAATAACGAGGATTTTATCTGTCAAATATTGCTGTCATTTTCAAGGGATCAGTTCAGCTACTCTTTCAGTAACAGCTTGGACCAGAAAAACTTATAGAAGTCCCTTTCTACTAACACTTCTGTGATTCTAGGAGTTTAAGGTAAGGAATTGTACCAGAGTTTTTCTCAGCCCCCTCCATTTATATAAAGATACTCAAACAATGTTTTCATCTTCTCCTTTGCCAGCAATCAGTGAGCCGACTATAACTGAAAGAGGAAAGACTCTTTGTTTGTCTAACTTACACTTTGACAGAACTTCAAACCATCCACTTCTCTTGCCCACTGCATGAATCTTTAATATCTTTACTATTAAAAGAATAATAAAATAGGGGGAAAAAAACCCTCCACCTTGTTTAAAAAAAGACAACTCACAAAAAAAAAAAAAAAAAAAAAAAAAAGGACAATTCACAGGAGTCTGCCTACCTTTACTGAGAATGTGTCATTTTTTCCTGACAGAAAGCATTGGACAAGAAGCAGCAAAGAAAACTTGATGAGATGAGAACAGCTCATTAAACAGTTTGAGAGGTATTTTAAGCACTGCCATGTACTACCTTTTTTGCTCATCTTTCACCTAATGACAGTGAAATGTAGGTCTCTCTTCAACAGTGGCTACCTTGCCTTCTTACAACAAGTGCCCATTCACTTCAGTGTTGCAAGATTACATCCTTGCTGATATTCTTAATGTCACAGTTCTGGAGTAATGACCAGACTGCAGTCACGATGAGCCCTGGGAAACTGGCTTGTGCTTTTCTTCCCATCAAAAGCGTATCACATATTTCTCCATCACATAAAGAACTGAGAGTGCCTACTGCAGTGCTGAATATCTTCAAATCACAGTGATCAGAAAGAAAATTTAGGCTTCCAAGGCCATTTTAGGTGTTACCTACCATAAGGTTTTGAAAGCACCAATGAGTTTGGCATACATACAATCTGTTAGGTCAGCATTAATGAAACAGATATGCAAAGAGCTTGCAGGCCAGGTGCAATTGGCTGATAGACTTTCCTCAGCAATCCAACAAGTCTGGATAACTACCACAGAGTCTGAGCCTAATCTTCATCAAGGCTTGAATATCATGGACTCCAGGGCTAAACCCAAGCCACTGATCTTCAAAGCTGTTGGTGTCTGAGACAGACATACTTTTAAAGGTTTTGTTTTCCTTCCCACTGGTGGGAAAAGAAGATCATGAGCATGAGAAAGAAATTGAAATACAGTATTCACACAAAAGACTAATGAGTAACAAATACAGCACTGGAGAAAAGAGAAGGCAGGTTGCTTCTGCCTTGATTCTAATCTTAAGCTAAAAGTATTAAAACTCTTCTCAGGGATTGTCCTGTCACTTGAAACAAAAAGGAACATCGAAAAAAGCTAGATACTGAGCATGCCTCTAAAAGACATAGTATGCAATTCACACTCGCAGTGCTTGTAGGATTAGGGAGGTAATCCCTAATGTTAAGAGGGCCACTCTATTCCCAAGGTTCTCTACAGAACAGTATAGTATGACTCTATTTTCATGTGGACTTCTTATTCCCAGCATCAACTAGCCCTTGCCAGATGTTATTAATGTTGCACAGTTTTGGTTTGGTCTGGTTTTTGCAGGGCTTATGGGGACCTTCCTATACGCAGGATTAGGAGTTTTAGAGTTTTTTTACAGTGTCTTAGACTTTTAATAGGGATTGAAAAGGACCAGAATAGACAAGAATATTGCCCAAACCAGCATGTTTTTACTACAGGACTAGTTTGAAGAACCTTCTCAGGGATAATTTCTTACAGGTTTTTGTCTTAATATTAATTAATAAATTAATTTGCCATATATAGATGTGATTGTAAATCAAAGAGAAACTTCCTTCACTTAGAAGGTAATTTTATAAAGGGTACGTGGTATACTATGTGTATAATCACAGAATCACAGAATCACAGAATCACAGAATGGTAGGGGTTGGAAGGGACCTCTGGAGATCTAGTCCAACCCTCCAGCTCAAGCAGGTTCACCTTAAGCAGGTTGCACAGGATCGTGTCCAGGTGGGTTTTGAATATCTTCAGTGAAGGAGAATCCACAACCTCACTGGGCAGCCTGTTCCAGTGCTCTGTCAACCTCAAAGTCAAGAAGTTTTTCCTCATGTTCAGATGGAACCTCCGGTGCTCCCGTTTGTGCCTGTTGCCTCTTGTCCTGTCCCTGGGCACCACTGAAAAGAGCCTGGCCCCATCCTCTTGACACCCACCTTTTAGATATTTGTAAGCATTGGTAAGACCCCCTCTCAGCCTTCTTCAGACCAAAGAGCCCCAGGTCTCTCAGCCTTTCCTCATAAGAGAGATGCTCCAGTCCCCTAATCATCTTTGCAGCCCTAGTAATGAAGAATAAATCCCTGTTTTAAGAAGATAATGTAACTGTCACTCTCCTTTACCTATAAAATACATCCCACACATGCTGCTTACATAAAAAATACATGTAAATACTGTCATTTCAACATCTTGTCAATAACATTGTAAGTGGCCCCATTCATATGGATTGAACTCAGTGTAACAGAGGACAATTACACTACTGTGTAATCAGTAACTTCTAGTACTGTGCATATTGATAGATGTAACATGTTCTCTGTGATCAGAATATGCTACAAGCCATTAAAAAAAAAGTAAATAACACTTAAGAATGTCACTGGTATAATAGACAAAACAACACAATTATAATTACTTTCAAATTTCAAAGCCCCATGAGTGTTATAAAAATGGCAAATTAGCTTTTAGAAGCTTGCTGTCATTGGTGAGCATGATTTTCTTTTGCATACAGGAGTAGTACGAGCGGGGTGGGGTGGGCGGTGGAGCAGGAAGGCACTGGAGCAATTCCCTTGTTCATGTGGAGTCAGGGGCTCAGAACTTTCTCAGCTGAATAAGAGTAGATTAGTTTAACTACAGGCAATGACTCCTGCTATATATGGAGATGACAGGCGAGGGAGCAAAAAGAAGGTATTGAAAATGCAAAGGAGACAGCTAAACAGAGTAGCTGGAGTTATTTTGCTATAGAACCTCATAGAATCTAGAATAATTTGTAATGGAAAAAGACTTCTGGAATTCTTTAGTCTAACTGCCTGCTCAAAGTAGGGCTAACTTCAGAGCTAACTCACGATGCTCCAGGCCTTGTAAAGACAAGTCCTGAACATTGCCGAGAATGCAGATTCCCCAGCATATCTGGGCAGCCGTTCCAGTGCTGTGCTGATCTCACAAGGAAGCATTTTGTGTTCAACGGGAATTTCTCCTGTTATAGCTTGAAACTGTTGGCTCTTATTCCTTTAATATTTGCTCCTGAGAAGAGCCTGGCTCTGTTTTCCCCATTAGATACTGGAAGATATAATTAGTTCCCACCTTAGCCCTCTTGTGGTAGCTCCTCTCTTCCCTACACAACACTTGATTGCATTCTAGCCTTTCATATGAAATACACCACTTATCCACCTGTAATCCCTCCCCGCTTTTTTGCTTCTAACAGAGGCTAGGTATATATTGCTGCTGTTACACGCTGCTTAACATGTAATTCCAAGGGTCACTAATTAAAGAGAACTTCAGATTCTCTTACTGTGTGGTGTTGGTGGCACGTTGGACACCTTTTATGACTGATTTTCAGGTTGGCATATGAGGTGTGAGTTTATGGCAGTGTGTGCAATTGCCTAGTTTAAACATGTAACAAAGCCAGGTGATTTCTTTTTCAATAGGCACTAAGCATTCACTAGTTCCAACTGGAAAAGTGGGAGGGTTTTAGTCTTTTTTGAAGCTTTTCCTTTCAATGTTTCTCAGAGATCATCTCAGATGTTAATCGCCAAAGCACACAGGCAGGTGGGAGGAAGACAAACCTTTTAGATCATAGCTAAACTTCCTAAAATTAAGTGTGAATTTACAGTACTTGCAAATGGTTTTTAAAAGCAACTAAAGAAACAAACCTGATGTTTCAGATCTGATATAACGTTTGTTTTCTAATAGCCTCATTGTAAAAGAAAAAAAAACCACATAACTTTAAATTCATTTTTCATATATTGTTTTAGAGTAAAGAGGATATGAATCATCAGCTGGACATTCCCCAGAATACTGGTATTTCTGCACAGTATGTTGAGTGAGGTGAGCCAGGGCAGTATTATGCCTACAGGGAACAAAATGTTCCCTGAAAATAGCTGCTGCTTCTGGGGATAGACACAAAAAGGGTAAAAAAGACATGTACTATACACAGCTGAGACAGAGAAAGAGGCAAATCACTGCTTACAGATGACTGCTAAAGCAGAGCACCCATCCTTTAGACAAAGAATTGTTCCAGGGTCCAGATACTGCTGAATGGAAAAGTAAAAGGGTTTTTATGATCTCAAAATTGTAACAATGTCTGCTGTTCTCTTTATCTTCTTTCCAGTCTCTGCAGATACTGATACAATTTCCCTGACTCCCTTCCCTTTCTCTTTTCTTCATATGATTGATAGTTTTCCATTTTTAGTGGAAACAAACATTGGAGATAAGTGATGATAAAAACAACATGAAGACAGCATTTTTTGATAAGAGAATTACAGTGTGATTATGAATCAGAAAGAAATTTCGTTAGCTTTGAGATAACAACTACAACCAAAAACCAGTCTTACTTCCTCAGAGAATATACAGGTTTGGGCTACAATCCAAGCCATTACTTTGAATCATCAAACATGGTCTTTTAGAAGTACAGCAGTCAGCAAAATCAAATCTGAGCTGACCTCTGAATGGTCATATGGAAAACAGACCATCCTCTTTTGCAGTTCAATTTTGTGCTTTCATCTCTAGCCATTTCCATTTACTCAAACAAACCATCAGCATTTCCAGTTCAACACAGCCCTAGAACCAGAAGTGGACCCCTTTGCTAAGGTCACAACAGAATTTAGTTACAAACCATACATGCCTTACCATTTTGATGCAGAAATATGAAATGGCAGTTCAAAAATGCATATGTAGCTCATTATATTAACAGTAACTTCTAATGCTGATCAGTCAGCAGAAGTACTTTATCATGACAGTGGCACATTTTTCACATTTATTGGCATGACAAATCAACGTCATTAACTAATGAGACCCAATTAAAGCCAAACCTATTTACTTCCATAATTGCCTGATTATCCTATAATTGCTATTAACACTACTGACAGAGCCTCTCAGAAAAAATAGCTCTCTATTTTGCTTTCTTTCCTATAGGATAAGTGTAGGCAGGCAAGCAACATAAGTGTTGTGTGAAGCTGAAACAGCAGCATGTGATGGACAGCATTTGTGTATCAAGTAGACAATGACAAAACACCTGATGTCAAGAAATATTGAGCTATGAATTGAGGACATGGAAGCAGCAGAATTCAAAACCTGAAGGTATCCTTTACCAGTAAACATGTGGATATAACTGAGAAAAGAACTTAAAATATTCAGAAAATATATAGAAGACCAGGTGAATTGGTCTGAGACCTCCCACTAACAAGTGTAGCTGAGGCATTAAAAGATAACATTTTCTGGTAGAACTTTCCGTATGAGTTCTATTACTAAATGATACCATTAAGCAGGAGTTCTGTTAAGCAGAGGGGCATCTAGTCTCAATCTGGGCAAATGCCTAGACCCTTCCAACGTAATGTCCATGTGTCCAAATGCAAAATGCACTTCTGCTTGACAGAACATTGACACTGTATTACGTTCTTCCCATCCTTGTTTTTTCAATGGTACTGATACAATATGCTGTTTCTTTTCCTTCATCTCAAGAAGTTTCTAGCTTGTACTTCAGTGATATACAGAAAAAGGGAATTCGCTTATAAATCAAACCAAAACTTTTCTTCTAAGCTGTCTCATCTCTTATTTGCCTGTGGTAATGAGGATAAATCTAGTCAGCCTGGAGATCCTGTTAGTCCCATGGAGCTTCGAATTTTATATAGAGCCAGAATTTCAGAAGCCAGAAAGTAGCACTGTGATCTACCAATCTCTTGAGAACATCTTGTCCAATCCAACTGCTGAAGCAGGACAAGATGAAGCTGGTTGCCCAGGACTGTTTACAGTTGGGTTTTGATTATCTCCAAGGATGGACACTCCACAAACTCTCTGGGTAAATTATTCCAGTGTTTGACCATCTTCACAGTGTTCAGATGGAATTTCATGTGTTTCAATTTGCACGTGTAGCCTCTCATCCTGTCACCAGACACTCCTGAGAAGAGTTTGACTCCCTCCTCTTCATTACGCACCTCCATCACATATTTACACACACAGATAAGATCCCTCTTGAGTTTTCTCTTCTTTAGACTCGCTGGGACCAACGATTCAGCCAGTTTTCAAAACACTTTCCTGTCTGATTATCTAACCTGTACTTTGTCATCTTGTCAATGAGGATGTTATGGGAGACAGTGTCAAAAGCCTTACTAAAGTTGAGGTAAACAACATCCACAACTCTTCCCTCATCCACCAAGCTAGCCATCTCATTGTAGAAACTACCATGTTGGTTAAGCACAATTTCCCCTTTGTAATTCCATGCTGACTATTCCTGGTCACCATCTTGTCCTTCATGTGTCTACCTTGGAGGTAGAATCTTAGCTCTGGCACACCTCCCTCTCTCCTTCCTCACTGACCTGGTGTCCACATGGTTGCTTCTCTCATATCCCCCACCTCTCCTCCATTCACAAACGAAAACTCACAAAGAAAGAAATTGCCCAACAGGTTTTTCCACTCTTAAACAGGGTTATTCGTAGAGATGCTGATTGGCCTGGCAGGTCCAACTTTGAGCTGGGGGAGCTTCTAGAAGTCTTTTACAGGAACCATCTATGTAGCCCCCTCCCCCACCAGACACAAACCCAACACAATTCCCCAAAGCTATGTCAAATCACTGTGGCTTTTTGTAAAAATTGTCCTGAAAACTTCCAAGGATGGAGATTTTATAAGCTGTCAGCAGACCTGATAAAACACATTCCCCTTCATGATAGACCATGCCTTGCATATTTAGCATTACAGTTTGAGACCTGCCAGGAGATAATTTTTAACCATTTGATAGATGTCTGTAATGTTGATTTTTGCATGACTCCACTTTCTTGATCAATAGCACCCTACTGTGCTACACAGTCTTAAGTATACTACGTTTGCACAGCTACATTGTCTCCATAGCAATGACAAAAAGATACTTTAGCTACTGTTATACACAACCCTAATAATCATGTCAATGAGGAACAAACATTAAACAAAGTTTCTACTACTTAATCATCTGTACGTATGTGCATCTCCATTTGCCTTGATGTGAGTAGCACTCAACTTCCATACAGTATACCCTACATGAGGCATGGATATGACAAAAGCAAGAGCTTCAGACATCCTGTCTGAGTTTAGTAACTCCTTGCACAACCTCCCCTGGGGCTTTTAATGACACCAATGCATTTCAATGTAGAAGGTGATTTTGCAGTTAGTTACAAATAAAGATGTCTATAGCATTCATGTAGGAAGTGTCATTCTTATAATTTGTTTGTCTTTCTCTGCTGACAGACATGTCATTTAATGCAAATCAGTATCTCTGTTTGTTAGACCAGTATTTAAAGAAGTCCTGTCACTGAGAAGCTGCATTAGTGATTTTTGGCTTATTTCAAAGGGATGAGCAACAGTCTTATTACAGCTTCATAATATAAATCCATATGATGCAGGGTTGCTATGGCAATTGATGAGCCTCAATAGTCTAGATTCAAAGGGCCTTGATCAGAACTGTCATGTAATGCAGTACAACATAGCTGTCATTTGCACCTGTAACGACTGGGAGCAAGGCCATGCAGAAACAGAACAGTGCACTCACACTCATAGGGGAACCACATTGAACTTTGCAGCTGAATGCTGTATCTCCGAGCTATGCAGTGGTAGTCTTGAGGCTTTTCAGCCCCTAGCAGAGGCATCCAAACTGGTGTTTGGCTGCAGCAAAACTGAGCTCAGCACTGGCCACTGGCCCTCAAAGGCACATGAGAAGCATGGTTCTCATCCACTTCCATTTATCTGTAATTGAAGATGAAGTTACAAACAGATGAGACAATTAAACACTTTGCTGCTACTGAAGATGGGCTGCTCACCCCTCTAGAGTTCTTTTCTCGCAAGTGTGATCTTAGCATCTTAGCTGTTTTTCCACCCATATCCTCCTGCTAGCTCAAATATTTGTCAGATTTTGCTGGGCTAGTTCAGCTCAGTAATGCAGTAGAGAACTCTTTTTTTTTTTTTCTTCTTTTTTTTTTTTCTTTTTTCTTGAGGTTTTGCCAAGGCAGTAATTTAAACTGGTTTATTGTAGACTTCTAATAACTTGTAAAAGGTAAAATGGAGGCGTAATGACTGGCAGGGACGGGGAGTCACACAGTGCCTGAAAAAGATGGCACCCAAGGTTTAATAACAGCTATACAGGTACAGCAACATTCACATTCCTGATTTATATACCTGATTTGTTCTGCAAAGGCAAGATTTAAGTTTAGTGCTACAGGACTGAATCCTGCAAATAGGTAGACTGTGATTTTCCCAAGCTGCTAATGTTCACTTTGCAATGTGGTCACTGAGAAGACAGCAAAAAAAAAAAAAAAAATGAGGGTGGATACAATGGCAAAAGACTTTGAAAAGACCTCCATTATGTATGCTCAGAGCATAAGAACACAAAGCTCACAACACATGAGATAAAGATGGCACGAGATAAAGATGGCACAACATAAAATGTGGAAACGCAGGGCACAACATAGGATGTCACAGTGCGGTGATAGCTGTGACTGCTGCTGTTCTGTTTTGCAAGGCCAGCCGAAACCCAAGCTGAGTACATATTGCAAAGATGCAGATAGACACACAACAGTAATGTCATCCGCCACACAGACAACACAGACATCAGAGTCTTCACTGCTTGTCACCAACATACACAAAAACAGCAAGCTCAAGTCATACAAGTACTTGAGTAATACTCAGAGCCACATAATACTCTACCTGAATGTCTCAGTTCCACTGGCTTCCCAACTCCCTTCCTGTTCAGATGAAAATCAGTCATTTCCAGTGAGAAAGCCCATCTGAATCTGGGATTTTCTGGGAATGGGAAAAGACTTGCAATGATTGCTGTGCTGAGGAGAAGCAAGCTGCAGAAAAGGCACCAGAAGGAGACTGATGTCTGCAGAAGATAACCACAGTTTTCCAGCATAGCTGAACTTGTTTGAAATACTTTCCTCTTCAGTGTTTGAAAGGAAAGAAGCAATGCTTATCTGACCAATCAGATGACCTTTAACTTCCAGTGTATTTGAAAGGAATCAGTATCACTAGATACAGTATTTCAGGCTATTTGGTACGTACTTCCCCATATTAACTCAGTATTAAAATAATAGGAATGAACTTTTATTCCTGACCTGTAAACTTAACCCACTTTTTTTTCCTTGAGATGTCTATTTTCATCATACAAAAATCAGATGTCTTTCACCAGTTTCATAAGAACTTCAGTTGTTTGAAGTGTAAACAGGTCAAAGTGCCCATCTCTCTGTTTTTTTCGGGAATGTATGTGAGTGCTATTGCAAGTCCTGTCATTTCAATAACCAAAAAGACCCATTACTTCAACAGCTGTGGATGAATTCAGGAAGTTGCTACTGATGAGTTTTAGGGGCATGTTCCTGCTTTCTGAACCAAGCTTCCACTTGTGCAGATAATGAAATGGATTTATTCAATAATGATCTCATATGGTACAAAATTCTGCCAATATAAAGATGTTGCAAACAAAAACAGTCTGAAGTTGGTGTATTTTGCCTGTGTTAATTTGCTACCAACCAACATAAATCTTTTATCACTGATTCAGGTACTGGGGAAAGAAAAAGAATGCAAACAATTAGACAAACATATCAATGTACTTTTTTTTCCTCCCCTCTGCCTTTGAGTCTCAGCTTCCTTTATTTTCACTGTGATGTACGCTCTGTCTGTCAGAATTCATCCAGTGAGCCAACAAGCAGCACAGAAAATTGAGGCAGTTTGTATAATGCTTTCTGCCATCCCAAGTAGTACAGTTTCCAGAGCTGTATGTGCCAAATGCTTTCAGCTGTCCTGGGCATAGGGATTCCAGTTGCCCTGTTCCTTAGTTGTCCCTCCTCCAGCGTGGGGAATGGCCACTGGCTGCAGTCCTTTCAGGAGCAAACTCTTCAACATAGTCTGTTCCTTATACATTCCTTGTACTTGGAGTGCCCTCACCTTAACAGCTGCAGATTACTCCTTAAATATGTTATGAGGGGAGGTGCTGTACACTTCTTTGAGTAAGGTTATAGTGTGCAAATGTTTTTTGCTACTGATGCTTGGCTTGCATCTAGGCAGGCTGGAACCAGTTCATGATCTCCCCCATGCAGGTCACAACTGCAGCCCACTGCTACTTACAGCCTGTAACATATGCCCATTCTAAAGGGCTAGGAGCATTGTGTTATATCCATGCAAATGGGCTTTGCTTTACATGATACCCAAAGATCTGTCAGTATTGGGTACCTGACCACATTGAGAAGATTAATTTCTCCCACTTTCTCTTACCAACTGATCATCCTCTCAAAGAGTTTACATGTGTACACACCACTTGGGAGCTGATTTACTGCATACAGGGTGGCATCAGAAGAAACATTACTGAGTTAAAGGGGAGTTAAATGATAACATCATGACTAACTTCACTGATAACTGGAAGTGAATAGTAGGCACTTTTTGGGGAGTGGAAATTTGCAAGTCTGGTACCACCTAAGTAACTATATCAATAATACCATGTAAAGCCAAGGGAACCTAGGTAATGATAGAAGAAATATAAAGTGTGCATGGGTACAGAAGTAGCAAAACTGGGACTAATGGGGAAAAAGCAAATAGGGGCAAGTTGTTTCTTTGGGATATGAAGGTGTGGAATAATTGCTAGAGGTGGCTTGGAAATTAAACTTATATTAAAGGTAAAGTATTTTTCGCACATTAAGGAAAGGTACAAAAGTAGAGTACAGCAGGTATGCAAGGAATCCATTCCACAGAAGTTCCCTAGGCAGCCTGGTGTGTTGGAAACATCAGGGGAGCTTGATGTGCTGACTAAGAGAAAACAGGACAGAGGGTGGATCAGAATGAAGATACCCCGGCCAGTGTGTGATACCACCACCTGCATGGGAACTTGATGGTACTACAGAACTGATAAGCTGCATATTTGCTACCCTGGGCCAACACTGCCATTTTTTGACAAAATACCATCCTTTGGGTGAACATTGCTCATTATAATCTCATGATAATACCAAAACCATCTCCATCCCAAAAGCTACCCGTCTTCAAGGTGCAACCACCCCTCACTGAGCCTGCACTCTGAATTTCTCTAGTCTATACCTTTAAGAGAGAAATGAGAGAATTTTACACCAATCATAATAAAGGTATGTATGACTAGAGTCACTCAAGTTCCACCTGAAAAGTAAAACATAGTATAAAAATAGCTTAAGAAAGAAGGATGTTAGGGAAGACACCATCGATGACAAGTCATGGACCATCTTAGACTTTTGGGATCAGTTGACGGGCTGAGCCTCTCTTCCTCCCCCCCATAGGAATGCCTTTGCGTAAGACTCAAACACAGTTACACCAAGTGCTCCCCAGCAAACTTAGAAATCTCTATAGTGTATTTTATAGCCAAGCTCTGTTATTCTTATCTGAAACTTGCACGTGCTTTGCAGACAGTGAATTTATCACCAGCAATACAAGGAACTTGTGTATCTGTTGCTGCTCCAATAAACTGCACTATCATTAATCTAGCCATGTGAGCTCTTTTGAATGTGTGCACACTCCTACATGTAACCGTGACAGTTCGTCGAGTGCCACTGATGGTGCAGGGACTGATGGTGCAGTGACTGTAATCATGATAGTTCAATTATTTATCCAGCCTTGTGAGCTGTTAAGCACTGCTAGACTGATATTGGATGTGATCGGGCTCCTAGAGCTGAATTTGGCATCACTCAGAATATAAGCCCAGCTGCCCGCAGCACCTCTGATATCTGAGGACAAGCTGGAAATGAAGCAGATTTATTTTCTGTCAAAGTTCTTTGCCCCTTTAACACGACAGAAGGGGAGAGACAGAAGGGGAGAGAAAAGGAGGGGTCAAGGTGGATGGGGGATGAACAAGCATGTGAAAAAATCAAAAGAAGGTGGAATAAAGGGGACAAGTTGTATGCAAGCCAGCTACTGCATACAAATTTATCTGATTGAGCCCTGCACCCCATAACCACAGGTTATCCAGTTCTTTTATTAAATCTTTTTTCTACCAAATTTCTGTGTGATCTTGGGGAGGAAGGGAGGGCAGAAGGGGTGAGAGAGCACTGCAAGTCATAGGAGTTGTGTATGTTTTCATCAGCAAACTTCAATCTTGATCAGCTGGAAAGCAAGAGAAGGATTGGGCTATCTGTGTTCACATTTATGGGAATGCTGTTTGCATGTATGTGGGTGACAAGCAGTGAAGATGCTGCTCTCTGTGTTGATGTGTGGCTGATGACGTTAGTGTTGTGTGTGTATCTCCATCTTTGCAATATGTGATCAGCTTGGGTTTTGGCTGGACTTGCAAAGCAGAACAGCAGCAGTAACAGCTATGTCTAAGATAGGAGACACCTCCTGGGTCTTAGACTGCACCAGATTTGTCTCTAATAGATGAAGAAAAAATATCTCTTTCTGGGATGAATGAGCAATGCTGCTCCTTAGCATTGTCTACCCTCAAGATGTGTATATCCTGCTAGCAGGGTCTCAGAGCACACTAAAAGATGTTCAAATAAAAATGATCCTGTAAAAGTCACATAAAGAAGATACACTTCACGTGCCACTTCCCTCCAAAATCAAGATGAACTTCAGAGAACAAAAAATTAAGAATCTCAATTTGGAGTTTTGTGGGGCTAAAGTCAGCCACAGTAAAGCTGAAATTAAGCCTTCAAACTGTCTTCCTGAGGCTGACAGATGTTGGAAGAAATATTGCCAGTTCTGATACTGATGGCGTAGGAAACATCCTACTGCAGGGGAAGAGACCATTCAAAGACAATTAGCAAAGCCAATATTTAAAATTATGACACTTCTTCCCTAATTGAAATTGGGATAAACAGTTATTTTTGTTGAGGTTTAAATTAAGGGTTTGCATTTGTTCAACTCCAGCCAGGACTGAACATGGGTGATTCGATTCTGATAAGATTTCCATCATGGATAACATGTGACTCATTCCTCCAAAACCAGTAATGGACTTCAAGAAGCAACACTGGGAAGTGAACAGAAAGCCTACTGATTTTCACTAATGGATGCTCTTTTCTCTTCTTTTGGGTTTTAAGCACCTCACTGGAAGCAAGGGGAGGTATTTTTCATTTGGACAAGCAAACTCTAAGGAATTAACAAGGGAAAACCTCCTAAGCATCAGCTCATCTTGGGCTACTTGGTCCATCCTTCATTCCTGATAGAAGGAAAATCCTGGCTGTTCTACTTGATAGGGAAAGGGTTCATGTTTGGGTCCCAACTCATAGGAAAGTGCATTTGAGTGCTGGTATGGATATAGGAATTGCTGTAAGGGAAAGTTTGCAAACCTCTATCATATAGTTCTTGGCACTAGATAAATACCTTTGATTAGACCAAAATCCCAAGACTACAACCAATTACTATTGTTTATCTCAAAATAAGTTATTTATTGAGTTAGTGTTTAATTTTCATCTTCAGTTTGAAATTGATTGATTATTCAAATGAAAAATAACTTTTTGGAAACATTTAGAAAATGGATTGAAAACATGTCTATAACAGTCCCACAGAATAAAATCTACAGTTTTGCTTGATATTTTAACAGAATTAATTATGCCATGGGTTCCACTTTCCCAACAAGCTCACCATCATGAACAATCATTCTTGAATGCTTACCACAATAGCTGGATACAGTGAAGACAAATACCAACAGGAATAATTGTTGATCATGTGCTGGCTGGGTAACCCGCTCACTCTCAAGTTTCTTATTTTCATTCATATTCTACAAAGGCTTCAAAAATTATGACATTTGGGTTTCTTATTATGCAGGGTGGGACACGATTTTCTAAAATATGTCCCTATGGGTTTGATTTCTCAAACACTATATCTCAGTGCTATCAGGCCCTGGTTAAAACAAAGGGAACTGCTGTGTGGCAGATGCATTTGAAAAATCAGTCACATATTTAGGTACATGAGGAGGAATTTTTTCTTAATATTGCTAAAGAGAGCAATATCTCACTGGGTTTTGGTGAGATTTTTCACTCCTTAAATGCTGGAAAGTTTGTTAAAATCTTACTCAAAAAAGAACTACTATTTCTGAAAATTCTGCCTCCAACATCTGGCACGAAATCTTCTGCAACATACTTTTGGAGAGAAAGACCTGTTCAGTCAGCCACAATATGCTTCGTACTAAAACCAACTACACCAGTGAAATGAGCTTCCTATGCAGGTATACGTTTTTCACCAGCACTAATGACAGTGACTTGATTTGAATGTTCAAGTTGGCCACAGACTGCTTTGGGACTTCTATAGGACACCATAGCCAAACACAGGTTCAGAGCAAGCTCTGCAACACAAAGCAATACAGCCATGTCAAATATGATGAAGAGCGCAGCCTGATTTGCTCTGACTGCAAGGCTAACTAGCCAGAGTAAAGCACTGCACTACCATGAGTTTACTGTTTATGGAAACTAAGCTAGATATTTGCATAGCACCACCTCACATACCAGCTTATTTGGCAACAGCTCAGGCAAGCCTCTATAGTATCTCAGTGACCTGTTTTAATGGGTCTTTGGTAGCGGAGGGGGGAGGTTTACAGGGGTGGCTTCTGTACGAAGCTCCTAGAAGTTTCCCCTGTGTCAGATATAGCCAGTGACAGCTGGCTTTAAGACAGACCCGCCGCTGGCCAAGGCCGAGCCAACCAGCGACAGTGTGATAGGTAGAGACACAGACAATTTAAAGTGTCAAAATCTAATGTGAATTTTATTATTTTAGCAAGCGAACAAGAGCAAAGGCAGCGCTGGGCGGCCGGGGAGTCTGCGCTCCGCCAACGGCTCGCAACTTCCTGCCTCGTGTAAGCACATTATATACAATCTCATTTCCTGTATTTGAAACATCACGACCAGTGTGATGTTGTAATCAGGGCGATACTCTGCGCATGCTTCTTTTGTTGCTGGGGGTCTTCTTCTGCCTCCTGGTGGTCGTAAGGATGAAGGCCGAAGGTCTTCCTCGTTGCCCTGTGGGTGAACTCATGCAAGAATGTGATTGCTTAACCCCCTCAGCTGCGGGTCTTGTTTACTTTGTCGGATGTCCTTCGGTTGAGCTATCAAGCCTTGCGAGCACATAAGTCTTTCATCCATACCCTCCCCTACAGTTTTAATGAACAAAGCACAATATGTTACCTATTACAATCCCCCCTTTTTCTTTTATCCATTGTTTTGTTCATTAAATCGTTGTAGCTCTTGAGCACTTAAAGCAAGGGTTTCTGCTAAATCAGACTCATCAGGTACCAATTCGTATTTCGCTCAAATGAGCATCAGATGAGCGGCTTCTAAACGGTTCTTAACTACTGCAATAACTTTATTAAAAATACAAGGTCCAAACGCAAGCACTAGAGTGAGCAGTATTAATGGTCCCGCCAATGTTGACAATAAAGTAGTAAGCCAATGAGAATGGTTAAACCATGATTCGTACCAACTTTGTTGGGATTCTCGTTCTTTCCTTCGTTGTTCCAACCCCTTTTTTAGCTCTGCCATTGTATCCCGTACTATTCCGGTATGATCTGCATACACACAGCACTCTTCCTTTAAAGCTACACACAATCCCCCTTGCTGCAAGAATAACAAATCCAAACCACGTCTATTCTGAAGCACCACTTCTGATAGTGATCTTAGTGATTTTTCCAATGCGTCTATCGATTTTTTTATTCTGCTTAAATCCTCATCCACTGCAATTCTAAGTGACTTAAATTTAGCTTGTTGATTGATCAGAGAGGTTATCCCTGTGGCCGCTCCGGTCCCTCCAATTGTAAGGAGGGCGGCTATGGTCAGAGCTGTAAACGGTTCTCTCCTAGCAAGATGGTGCTCAGGGGTGGTTTGATAATTGTAGATAAACTCATTTGAATGATATACAATTTTTGGAATTATTGCTACTTGTATGCAATAGTCTTTGCTTTTATTAAAATTTCGTAGGCTCAAGCAGGGCGTTATTCCGATACTTGAGCACACCCATTTTGTGTTTGGCGCTGGTATTAACCAATCCGCGGGGGCTTCCTTGGTGAGTGAAATACTTACATTACACAAATGTTGTTTTATGGGTGGAATTGTCCCTACGCACCGTCCTTTTCCTGTTACTTGTTCCAACGTGAGACCTTGAACCTGATCTTTTCCTTTTTTCCATAAACATTGTGCAGGGTTCGTCCCATTTACACGCTTGGCCTTAGATGTAATTCCCACAGCCTCGTAAAAGGGTGGTCTAATGCCATAACACAGCCAACAGGAGCTGGTCATTTGTGGGTTAGTTTTATTTAGTATTTGGAAGCTAGTTTGCATTACTTTCCATAGGGTATTTCCTTCTAAATTTGCTTCCGGGATACTTATATTGGGGTGGGTATTGTTACTGGTAAATTGGGTATTATCACCAGTTTCAGTGGTATCATTAGCGGGTCTCGGAATTTGCTTATGCGTAAGCACGGGATTCGGTCCAATCGGTTCAGGATCGTTTGGAACAGCTTCTTTTTTAATAAGTATTAGTCCCCCTCTGTCCGTTCCTGATTCCCAATAACGAACTCCCCAAGTTTTTCCAGTCATCCACCCTGGGTCATTGGGCTGTGTGATATTTATAAAAATGAACTTACAATTTCCTCCAGATGCAGAGGGGGATCCTCGGTATCCTAGTTGCACAGAGTCTTCCCCTCTTGGGGGCTTGCACCCTGTAGGCCCCCATCCCGTGGTAAGGTATCTATCCCGATTATGGGGATCCCAATCGGACGCAATTGTTTCACAGCCCCAATATGAGCAATAGTAATGTCCAGGCGAATTACAGTATCCTCGCCCTGGATTCGAGCTAGGGCACATATAATAACTCAGGTTCAAACAAGGTCGAATCGGTACTAGTTGACACAATGTGGGGGTAAAACTGGGGGATTCAGAGACTGTTTTTATTTGCACTGTAGTTTGGTCTTCCCATCTAGACAAGGTCCATTTAAAAGGTTGATGTGCATACGGCTCACAAACAGGGACGCATGATCCTACCCAGATTACCCCTATAAGTATGTATCGGGAAAAGTGGTGGTTGCAATATACCAATTGCTTATTTTCACCCCAATTTAATACCCGTACCCGATTCTTGTCGTTTGCACTCCGGGGCTTCGCCTTTTTGCTACCATCCTTGAGGCAGGATCTCAAGTACTGCTTTGCGGTCCCAATCATGGGGTTCGTTCCTCCACAGTTTTTTATTCCTCTGCCTTGCTCGTCGACTCGGTTGCTTCGAGCCACGAGGGGTACCATCTTCTCAGCAGCAGGGGTATTCTTCAGGAGGGCTAGTGCTTACTTTAGCAGCTTGCCTTAGGATGTACGAATTTCAGTTGGTATCTTTAACTTGGGGTGCATTACACTTCACCCCTTTCAGGAACTTCCAGCACTGCCCTCTTACTATCTCAACGACAAAAGGAATCGGTTCGTTCGAATGGTAACAATAATTTTCGGGTCGGATTCCCTTAGCAAATATTTCCCACCATTCTCTTGATTCGGGAATAATCTCTTCCTGCGATTCTTTTAATTTTAGTGCCAATTCTGTAAATTCTCTTTCCTGCTCCCAGCAAATTCGACAGATGCCCCTTGGGGGTTTTCCGTCTCGGCAATGGGCCCACCACCGTTCCCGACACACCTTACACACAAAACACACGAATGGGTAACAGTTACAACTTAATATACCACACTTGATTCGGACGTTCTCAGTCTCTATATGTCCATCTTCAGTCAGAGTTGGATTTTCAATATATTTGATTTCAAAAGTATTCATTTAGGTCCTTTGAATTTTTATTTTTAGGTCCCCGGGTACACTAGTCACTTGCCACTGTGGATTCTTTATGGGTCCTTTGATTCGGCTGGCGTGAGTCCACCCTCTTTCGTCTGTCCGTATGGAAGTTTCTGTAGTAAGTAAAACAAGATAAGGCCCTTCCCACTGTGGAATTAATGAGGTCTCTTTCCATGATTTAACCAACACCCAGTCCCCGGGTTTCACTTTATGGATTGCCATGTTTAATGGGGGTCGTTGGACAAGCAATCCTTTTTTCTTCAACTGTTCCCTACGACTCATTATTTGAGTGATGTACCACAGTACATGTGATTCTTTTAATTGAGGGTGGTTATGTGGAACTTCTAGGTCATAGGGCATTCCATATAACATCTCGAATGGGGAAATCCCTACATCTGCATGGGGTTGGGTCCTTATATTTAAAAGTGCGAGGGGCAGACACTTGACCCATGATAGCTTGGTCTCAATCATCAATTTGGTAAGCTGTTTCTTTATCTCCCCATTCATTCTTTCTACTCTTCCTGAACTTTGGGGATGCCAAGGGGTATGATATTCCTAATTTGTTCCCAAAGCCGCCAAGGTATCCTTAACTATTTTAGATACAAAATGAGGTCCCCTGTCGGAATCAATGGCTTCTATTACCCCATATCTTGGAATAACTTCTTCTAACAGCACCTTTACCACGGTTTGGGCCGTTGTTCGCGCAGTCGGATATGCTTCCACAAAATGCGTAAGGTGATCCACGATTACCAGTAAATATTTGTACCTACCCACCTTTGGGAGTTCAGTAAAATCTATTTGAACCCTCGCAAAAGGCCTATGTGCCAGCTGTCTTCCCCCTAAAGGTCTTTCTCTTACTTGACTCCTGTTGACCTTTTGACACACTAAGCAACTGTTCGTTATTTGCTTAGCCAGACTATAAATACCCATACACATGTATTTATTAGCGAATTGGTCTATCAAAGCTTGGGTTCCCCAATGTGTGGTATCGTGGATTCTTTGTAATACCCTCATAGCCAAGGATTTTGGAAGTACCTGTCTCCCATCGGGTAACACACATTTTCCCATTTCATCCTTTTTTACTCCCATTTTATGTAATTTCTCCTCTTCTTGAGTGGTGAAACTGAGGAGGTGGACCACCTTTCCGTGATGCAAACAATGCTTTGCTCCCAGATTCTCACAGGCACATGCTATCCCATCCATGCCCCAATCCTCCCAGCAAGCATAACAAGATTCCTTATAGAGATTACCTCCACAGTTGATACATTCTTTTCTCTGTTTGAAGGGATCCTGAGCCCTTAGAACCATTAGAGCAGCTTTTCTAGCCTCCTGATCCGCAGCATTATTACCCCGCTGTCGAAAATCTAGGCTTTTCTGGTGGCCTCTCACGTGTACCACTGCTATTCGGTTCGGACCTCTTAGGGCGTGAAGAACTTGGGTTATTAAGCCCTGGTGTATTAAATCCCTTCCCTGGGAATTTATGAGGCCCCGCTCTTCCCAAATTTTTCCAAAGGTATGGACTACCCCATATGCATACTTTGAATCTGTATATATTGTTCCTGTCTTTCCCTTTAATAAACATAATGCTCGGAGTACTGCATAAAGTTCGCACGCTTGAGCTGACCATGCTGCGTTCAAGGGTCCTGATTCTATCACATTAAGATTTCTTCCCCCGATTATCACATATCCTGATCTTCTCTTCCCTTCCACCACTCGGGAGGACCCATCCACAAACAGTCTTTCTCCACCTTCCAGTTCCTCTTCCTCCAAGTCTGGCCTTATCTTTGTTTGTTCCTCAATGGTATGTAGACAATTATGTGTCAACCTTTTCCCTTCAGGTTCCCCATACAAAAACTGGGCCAGATTTTGTAAAGTAGTGCTCACTAAAATTAATTTTGGTGAGGAGATTAAAATCCCTTCGTATTTTAACAACCTAGAATCAGTGATCCATTTTTCAGCTTTCTGTTGTAAAATTCCCCGGATGTTGTGAGGTGATAGAACTTTCAATTCACTTCCGAAGGTTATTTTGTGTGCCTCTTCCACGAGCAGAGCTGCTGCCACTATTGCTTGTAGGCAGGTTGGCCACCCGCGGCTCACTGGATCCAAGAGTTTGGACAGGTATCCTATAGGTTTCTTTTTCCCAGCCCACTCCTGTGCCAATACTCCAAATGCCGTACCCCCATTTGTATTTACAAACAAGTAAAATGGTCTCTTTAAGTCTGGTAAACTTAATACCGGTGCATTAATTAAATCCTCTTTTAAATTTTCTAATTGCTTTTCATCCTTCTTAGACCACTTTAACAATCCCTCTTGGTTTAATTTAGCATATAGAAACTTGACTTTGTTACTATAGTCTTCAATCCATTGTCTGCAGTACCCCATTAGTCCCAACAGCTGACGAACCTGTCTTTTGTTTGCCGGAGGGGGCATTGATAGTATCCCATTTACTCGCTCGGGATCTACCTTCTTTTTCCCTTCGCTCAGCCAATGTCCCAAATATTTGACCTCTGGTTCTACAAACTGTAATTTTGATCGGGAAACCTTCAATCCCTTTAGGCTCAGAAAATTTAACAATTTGATTGTCTCCACGCGGACTTTTTCCTCTTCTTGTCCAGCTATCAGGAGGTCATCTACATACTGAATCAGCTGTATTCCTTTTCCCTGCTCGTACTCTTGGAGAATGTGCTCCAGGGCTTGTCCGAACAGATTGGGAGATTCCGTGAACCCTTGAGGCAACACTGTCCATCTTAGCTGCTGTTTTCTGTGGGTTTCAGGATCCTCCCATTCAAAGGCAAAATAATCCCTACTACCTTTATCTAGTGGGCAAGCCCAAAATGCGTCCTTGAGATCAATCACACTGTACCATCGACTTTCAGGCCCCAGCTGACTCAGTAAAGTATATGGATTTGCCACAACTGGGAACCTTGCAAGTGTTCTTTTGTTAATTTCCCGTAGATCATGGACCAATCTGTAAGACCCATCAGTTTTCTTTACGGGTAAGATGGGTGTATTGAAGGGAGACATGCATGGTTCCAGTAGCCCTTGTTTAATTAATCTTTCAATTTCTGGTTTCAACCCCATCCTGCCTTCCCGTGAGATTGGGTATTGTTTTATTTTTACTGGAATTTCCGGATCCCTGATAGTTACAGTGAAAGGTGGGATATTCAATTTGCCCACTGTCTCCGGAGTGTACCAAACCTCGGGGTTAATTTTTACTTCATCCTCACTCCTAAGGGGACATAATTTTACTTGTAACTCATTATTTTTAACTTCCAAATTAATGCCTAGTGTAATAATCATATCTCGTCCCAGTAGGTTATAATCTGCTTCTGGGACCAACAATAGGGATCCCACCCCAAATCTAGACTCCGTTTCAAAAAGAACGTCTTTTATTACTGGAACTTTGAAAGGCTCTCCTTTTGCTCCAATTACTTGCATTGTCTCCGGGGACAAGTGACATGCCTGGGTAACTCTTGTACTGTGGACCTCTCAGCCCCTGAGTCCACAAGGAACTCAATTTCCTGTTGCTGGGGACCTATTTTAACTTTTATCAAGGGCTCGGTTTTATGTCTAGCCCCCAGCAAATAGAGCCCCTGACACCCCTAATCCTCCTTGAATATTTTCTCATCCTGCAGCCGTTTTCTGCATTCCCTTCTTATATGACCCTTCCTCCCACAATAATAACACTCCACGTCCTTTCTCCTTGCTCCTTCCACCCCAGGCCTTGGGTCCGTCTTGTGAGTCAATCTAATTCCCCCCCCACGCTGTCCTTCCCGAGCCACTGCCACCATCAATCTTGCCTGCTTCTTAAACCTCTCGTCCTCCCTTCTGACAAACACCTTCTGTGCCTCCCTCAATAACTCATCCAAGCCTCTGTTTTGCCAGTCATCTATTTTCTCAATTTTTCTTCTAATATCCTCCCATGAGTTTGCTACAAATTGCATTTTCAGCAGAGCCTGCCCCTCCTGAGTGTCTACATTCAGACTGGAATACATTTGGAGACTCTTTCGTAGTCTTTCTAACCATTTAGTGGGCGACTCATCTGCTTCTTGGTGTTCTTTGAAAGCTTTATTAATGTTCTGCCCTCTAGGGACTGCCTCCCTGATACCCTGGATGATGATATTTCTGAGGTCTTGCATGTGGCCCCTATGTACCAGGTCCTGGTGATCCCAATTGGGCCTCTGTAGGGGCCATTTCACATCTGCCGCTGGCCCCTGGACATGCTGTGCATCCCAAATTCACATCCCTGCCCTCCTGATCATGTTTTTCTCCTCTGTGGTGAATAAAATCCCTAAAATAGCCTGAATCTCATCCCATGTATAAGTATTGGGTCCCAAAAATTGATCCACTCTTTCCACTACTCCCAGCGGGTCGTCCAGGAGATCCCCCATTTTATCTTTAAATTGTCTTACATCCCCTGAATTAATAGGGATGGATACAAACCCCATTCCTGGCTGTGGACTCCCCATTGGCACTTCCCTCAAGGGGTACAAACCGCCACTCTCATGTGTATGTCGTGTTTGGCTTCTGGTTCTACGTCTGTAAGTTTCAGGGGAACTGGGGGGCGAATCAGGGTTCGAGCGGTGAGGGGCCGAGGGCAAGGGTTGAAACGGTGCAGGTAGTGGTGAAATGGGAGGGGGGGGCGGTGGAGGGTGAATGTATGGTGGTGGTATTACAGGGACCGCGTCTTCCTCTCTATCCTTCCTCCCTCGGTAATCACCCCTCTTTTCTTTTAAAGGGTATAAATTTACCCTAGTGTTGGCTACCATCCACAGACTGGCATACTCACTTTCCTCCAAATTAAATGGTTCCTTTGAGTTAACATAAATGTTTAGCGCCTGACATATCCAGTCCTCAAATGATCCAAAAACAGGCCAATACAGATGGTCTCCTCGAATCTGTTTTCCGCCCCAGACTTCCATGCAATAATGGATCATTTTCACCTTATACTTTCCCTGCCTAGAGGGAAAGCTATCCCAGTGTTTCAACATCAACCCTAGGGGACTATCGGGCGGTATTTGGGGCAATTTCACATGGGGCCCCTCTCCCATGGGCTCAAAGGGCTTGCTTTTCCTTTGTCCCATCTTCTGAGGCACACACACACACCCCAACTGCTCCCCTCATTTGTGGCTCGCTCCCTCGCGGGCTATGAGAAACGCACTACTAGAGGGTCCACACTCACTTCGCCCTGGCAGGACGTCTCATACACCGTGCCCCAGGATACCCAACCCAAACCGAACGGATTCCCAGCCTATACTCACGCGTCCTGCGTCTTCGTTCGGAGCTTCGTGCACAAAGATTACAGGGTTACCGGTTCTCCTTTGCTCAGTGTTCAATTTAGGTTCGTCGGTCGAGACAGAAGCGACCTGAGGGCTGCAGGGGCCGCCAGATGGCGGGGCACCTCCCCAATGCAGCTGCAGGCCACAATCTAGTCACGATCCGAGTCACGGCACCAAATTGTGATAGGTAGAGACACGGACAATTTAAAGTGTCAAAATCCAATGTGAATTTTATTATTTTAGCAAGCGAACAAGAGCAAAGGCGGCGCTGGGCGGCCGGGGAGTCTGCGCTCCGCCAACGGCTCGCAACTTCCTGCCTCGTGTAAGCACATTATATACAATCTCATTTCCTGTATTCGCAACATCACGACCAGTGTGATGTTGTAATCAGGGAGATACTCTGCGCATGCTTCTTTTGTTGCTGGGGGTCTTCTTCTGCCTCCTGGTGGTCGTAAGGATGAAGGCCGAAGGTCTTCCTCGTTGCCCTGTGGGTGAACCCATGCAAGAATGTGATTGCTTAACCCCCTCAGCTGCGGGTCTTGTTTACTTTGCCGGAAGTCCTTCGGTTGAGCTATCAAGCCTTGCGAGCACATAAGTCTTTCATCCATACCCTCCCCTACAGTTTTAATGAACAAAGCACAATATGTTACCTATTACAACAGCGTTTTTTGCCTCTGTGATAACGTATTTCAGAAAGGCAAAAAAGTTATTGCACAGCAGTAATTGCAGCGAGTGAGTGAGAATATGTGAGAGAAACATCCCGCAGACACCAAAGTGAAGAAGGAGGGGGAGGAGATGCTGCAGGCACCAGAGCAGTGATTCCCCTGCGGCCTGTGGTGAAGACCATGGTGAAGCAGGCTGTCCCCCTACCGCCCATGGGCGGTGGAGCAGATGACTGCCTACACCCCGTGGAGGGCCCCCACGCCGGAGTAGGTGGATACCTGAAGGAAGATGTGACCCCGTGGGAAGCCTGCACTGGAGTAGGCTCCTGGAAAGACATATGGCCTGTGGAGAGAGAGAAGTCCACGCTCGAGCAGGTTTGCTGCTGGTGACCCCATGAGAGTCGGTTCCTGAAGGACTGCACACCATGAAGGAGACACACGTTGGAGCAGTTCATGAAGAACTGAACGTGTGGGAAGACTCATGCTGGAGAAATCATGGAGGACTTTCTCCCGTGAGGGGGACCCCACATTGGAGCAGAGGAAACCTGTGAGGAGTCCTCCCCCTGGGGAGGAAGGAGCGGCAGGAACAACAGTGTGATGAACTGACCACAACCCCCATTCCCTGTTCCCCGCCTGCGCCGCTGGCGGGGGGAGGAGGGAAAGAAATCAGGATCAAAGTTAAGTCCGGGAAAGAAGGGAGGGGTGGGGGGGGAAGGTGTTTTAAGATTTTATTTTATTTCTTATTACTTCTCTCTGAGTTAATTGGTAATAAATAACATTTTCTTGAAGTCGAGTCTGTTTTGCCCGTGACGGTAAATGCTGAGTGATCTCCCTGTCCTTATCTCAACCCTACAAGCCTGTTGTTATATTTTTTTTCCTCTCCCCTGTCCAATTGAGGAGGAGGAGTGATAGAGTGGCTTTGGTGGACACCTGGCATCTGGCCAGTCTCGACCCACCACACCTGTCTAAACATACCTTATTCATCACATCTAAGTGGGAGGAAGGGTTTCTTACCAAGGGTTGTATATGGAACAATGTGTAGTATTAAATGAGTTAATGCTACTTATGAAAATCTTCATAGTTCTTCGATCCTCTGTTCATGTATATTTCACACTAAGCTTTAAAATACCATCTTATACTTTGCAAATGCTGGTGTGTTGCTTTTAAACAACCAACCAGCTACCTATTTGAATTCTTAAAAAACTGTAACAAAGGTCAGCACAAAATCAGGATCTAAAAAGCACTGAAATAAACAGAAGTATTCAGAAGATAGGTCCTCCACACCAACAAGAATTCACATTCCAAGAAGTTTTCCCTCCTATAAAATTATTTCTTCTTATTAATAATGTGGCAGCTTCTACAAGCCTGATCATAAAGCAGAATTCAGTGCTGTTATGCTTCAAACAGAATAAAGGACTGTTACGGCTCCAAATACATCATCAATCAACTAAAGACAGTATTTGTAAAAGTGAAGATCAAAGCATACAAGGATTTTAAGTTTCACTTACATCTGCACTCAGAACACAGCAGAAGAAATATTTGGAAGATAAAACAAATCTGATGGTGCCATGTAGTGTCATATAAATGTATGACTTGTCTAAACATACCCCAGCATTTTATGGCTTGATACAGCAAGACTTTTCATTCATATCAGATTGAAGTTCAATGGTTTTCTCTTTCACTTTATCTTCGAGTTCCATTAAAATCCTGGGGGAAAGAAAAAATACTTTTGAGAAAGAAAATAAATACTACTCGTAAGAGATCAAAACAAAAACATTTCCCCCAAGCTTATAAAACTGACCAGAGATTAATAGAAAATGACAGAATTTTGTGAAGTAACAAACAAACAAGTACAATTATGGTTGCTCCATCACAAAACTGCTTTGTTCATTTAGTCAGAAAAATATAATTGATTCTCATTGTTAGCGTTTATTGCATATTACAGAGAGTCAAAACAGTGACTTTCATTTGTTATTTTTGAGGCTGGGGCAAAACGAAGCCACATCTGGCTACCTAGGCGTTTATCAATTGCCCGACACATTCACAAAATTTTACTAATTTCAGCAACAATATTAAAGATCTGCTAATTCATTACCAGTGTTTTCACCTCTGTAAGTAGTTCAGAGGGGACAGATTTACCTGTATTTTTACACCTAGCTTTTATGTAATTTCAAAAGTCCAGCTCTCCCTCTCTCTCTGCCCCCAGGCAGACAGCAGAATTTGAGCTGTAATAAGCAGAGGGAAGAAAGAAGCACACCCAATGGTCTGCTACAAGGACTCAGCAGCATCCATTTCCTAGCATATTTCTCCAGACCTCCAAGAACTTCCTGCAAGAACTATCACAACATCCCAGGCCCGCAGCTTTCCTAGCAACAGTTTAGGTACTTTCAGGTCTATACAGAGCTTCGCTAGCTTACACGGGACTCTTTATGGGCCTAAGCAATTGCTCAGTTGGAGCAATAGGGTCAGACTACAAACCAGTTAAAAGTGATAGGATTATGAGAATGTCTTTACAAAAATACAGTACCATTTGCCCAGGCTAGTCCAAGATACCACAGACCTAAACAGTGAATAGATAAGGAAGAGAGTGTTTTTGCAAGTACATGGCACTGTTTATCCAAAGGAGCCATGTGTTTAGTAAGTAGTAAGACTGAGACAAGGAGATCTTGACAGATATACGACACTATTCACCAGGCCTTGTAAAACAAAAGGTGCCATATATCTCAGCAATGAGAGAATCTCGACAGGAATCAAGGACAAGACTACAAAGCTCTGTTAGACAAGACAACTTGCAAGAGACAATCAGGAGAACTCACCAGACTACAAAGCTCTGTTAGATAAGATAACCCAAAAGAAAAATCGTTAAAAAATTTCCCTCAAAAAAAGTCAAGGGAAGTCTGAACTTTTCAACTGTAGGAAACAGTGCGCAGGCTTAATAGACTTATTAATATTAACTTCTCCACCCAGGAGATGCATGATGATATGATAATGAAACATACGATGCATGATGCAAAGGGGGATACATGTTAAGGGGTACAAATATAGCATAAGTAGTAGGCATATCGGGAAGTCTGTGCCTTCCTAGTACCTTAGCCAATGGGGAACTGGAGAGGTTCCTATGCGGCCAAGAAATTAGGATAAAAAGGGGGCTGCGACCCCAGCAACTTTGAGACACCCCACAGGATATGCCCAGTGGGCTCTCCCTTTATTCGAATAAAGTTTATTTTTACAGGACTCCTCTGTCTCCTTTGTGAACACTGACCACTGGTGACAGGATTTTCCACACAAATGGGGGCTCGTCCGGGATCCAGGGATCGGATTCCACCTTCCAGGGATGGCAGACGGTGAATGGGACTGACGGTGCGCCTCACCTGAATTTCGGTGATCAGCTCCCTTCGGTTGCTGCCGGCACTGGATGATTGATGGGGTTCCTGAGACTGTTCGGAGATAGATGAGTGGCAGACCAGAGGGGTCTGTGAAGGGGTCCACAGGGAAGAACCACTGAAATTCTCACCGCTGAGTACAAGGGGAAGGTTCTTGCAGGACACCCAGGAGGTGTGTAAAGAACCAAACCAGACTATAAGCCCGGGACAGGTGACCTAAGGTGGTCAACCTGCACGTTTGGCAGAGGGAGGACGCTCTCTCAAAACTTGTGGGCTCACAGACACCCAAGGGGGGGTTGAAAGGAATAAGGGGAGGTTTTCACAGAGCACCCAGGGGGAGTGTAAAGGGAACTGATGAGGGGAAATAGGGTCCTCAACTTGGTAAACTGCTTTGATTGGTCTCTGACTCTTGGATCGGTATTTGAACTTGTGGTTTTGTTTTGCATATTTGGAATATGGAATTGGTTTTGGTGTCCGTTTAGGGTACTGTAGTTTGTGCGGAATAATCACAACTGCAGTATTTTTGGGGTTCGAGTCCCCACCTGATTTGATAACTTTGTGATTCTGGACTGTGTGCTTTGTCTATTGGACTATGATGTTTGGTTTTATCCTGATAGTTGTGAACTTTTGAAACAGGGATTTTGCCTCCTTGCTCTGTTTGCGTTATGACTTGGGGGTTTGTGTTTTGAAGTCTAGCAGCTTTGAACCTTTCATGTGTGGAATTTGACTTCTGGCTTAGTTAGAATTACCTTTTTGGTTTATGTAGGAGAAATGGGAAACAGTGAGAGTAAATGAAAAGGAAAGAATGAAAAGGAAAATGAGCAGAGAAAGGATCCAGCAATACCCCCAAACAGCCCATTGGGGAAATTGTTACAATATTGGGATGATTTAGAGCCACACAGAGAAGTGACTAAAGAAGTTGTGGTAAAATATTGTTATTTTTTATGGCCACAATACCGATTGAATGAGGGGTACAGATGGCCCCTTTAGGTACCAATGATATATTCTTTTGTCAGAATTTATGCCTATATTTAACACACACTGAAAAAGGACTAATTGAACAAGAATGTGGACAAATATGGTTGAGAGGGAGAATAGTTGGGAGTAGTATGATAAAGAAAACGGGAATATATGTGGCAAAGGAAGGAGAAAAGGAGGAGAATAAAATAGAGAACAAGGAAGGATCAGATGATTTCCAGTATTTATCCCCACCTTATGCACGACCTCCTCTAAATTTACCTAACCAGGAGGAGGAAGCAGCAGGAGGGCCTTCATTGTATCCTCCGATACTAGATCAGGGGACGTTGGGTTCAGGGTCTCAAAGGGCCCCAACAGCCCCTCCAGGTGATAGTAGTGAAGAGGAGAATGATTCAAAAGTAATCTCTCCATCTACAACTAGGAGAGGAACCAAATATGAGGCTCCTCGGCAATCTAAAACACAGTCTGAAAAAGTTCATCAAATGCCGTTGAGGCAGGTCCCCCTCTAGGAGGACAAGGGGGAGGTGTTGGGTTTGTTATTGTGCCTCTAACAACACATGACATAAGAGGTCTAAAGAAGGAGTTACCCCCCTACCTGGACGATGCTATTGGGGTAAGGGAGAAAATAGATGAGTACCTGGGGAATGCTGATTATACCTGGAAGGACTGGGATTTCCTCCTGGGAATCCTATTTGGACAGCAAGAAAAACGGATGATTTTACAGAAAGCCTGTCAGTTGTGGGAAGATGAACACCGACAAGCAGCAGGAGGTGCAAATGTACTCACTGTTGATGACACAATTCCTCAGGTGGACGCTAACTGGGATCCGAATAATCAGGTTACTTTGGCCCGCCTCCGGGATTATCGCGCCTATTTAATTAGGGCAATTAAAACAGCTATTCCTAGACCCAACAATGTGCTAAAGTCTATGTCTTTAGAACAAGAAAAAGAGGAGAGTCCCTCCCACTGGCTGGAAAGGACTAGGGATGCCTTAAGAAAACGGGGGGGGGGATGGACCCTGGTGGGCCAGCCTTTGATACATTGTTGAGGGTGAAACTTGTCACCAAATCCTGGCCTAACATGAGAAGGAGAATACAGAAAGATGAGGAGTGGCAGAGCAGGCCCTTGGAAGAATTAGTTAAGAAGGCACAGCAGGTGTATGTAAGAAGGGATGAGGAAAAGGTGAGGGTGAAGGTGAAAGTTATGGCACAGTTTTTACAATGCCAAGGGTAAAAATGCTGAGACTCACAGGATCAGAAAAACGGGGGGGAACACCAGCATTTAACAAAAACATGTCTTCCTCAGTGCAGGGCAGGGCACAAACCAAGGGGTCAATTGAGAAGAAATCAGTGTGCTATCTGCAAAAAGGAAGGGCATTGGAAGAAGGAGTGCCCACAGAGACAGGTGAGGAGGAAGCCCACAGGTTACTGGCAATGGATTGTTAGGGGTGTCAGAGGCTCCCATTGTTTCAGGGACCCACCACCCTGGAGCCCTTGATAACTTGTAGGGTGGGTCCAGATCGAGAGGAAGTGCACTTCCTAGTGGATACGGGGGCTCTTGATCTACTTTGAACTTTATTCCAAAGGGGTAACAATTGTCAAAGGGATTTGTAACTATCCAAGGGATGAGGGGAGAGGATGAACGAGTAAGAATTATTCAGCCACTGCTAATTGATGTAGGAGAGAAATTTGTAATGCATGAATTTTTGTTTGTCCCTAATTGCGATTGTAATTTATTGGGGAGGGATTTAATGGCTAAACTGGGAATGCAAATTAATATCACAAAGGATAATGAGGAAGCAAATACTGTGGTGCCTTTGTACAAACCATCTGATAAAGTTTATGCTAAAATAAACCCAGAAGTATGGGCAGTCCCAGGGAAGTATGGAAAATTAGATATGGAGCCCCTTCAAATTATTTTGAAACAGCCTGGTCAAGTAATCTCTAAAAAGCAATACCCTATTTCAAAAGAAGGAAGAAAGGGATTACAGCCCATTATTGAGTCTTTACTACAGGAAGGTCTTTTGGAACCTTGTATGTCTCCCTGTAACACTCCCATTCTGCCAGTTAAGAAACCGGATGGGACCTATAGGATGATACAAGATCGAAGAATAATAAATGAGATTATTAAACCAAGGCATCCCGCAGTCCCAGATCCCTATATTATTTTAAACCGTATTCCCTCCACACATCATTACTATTCAATGCCTGACTTAAAAGATGCTTTTGGGGGATGCCCCCTCACAGAGGATAGTAAATACCATTGAGAACAAGAGGAAAAAGGGAAAATAATTAAACAGTTAACGTGGGCAGTCCTTCCGCAGGGATATACGGAGGCACCAGTCTTGTTCGGGCAAGCTTTACAAGAAACACTGAAAGAGTTTACTCCGTCCCCAGAGATTAAAAATTACTGCAATATGTGGATGATTTACTCCTGACAGGAGAACAGGAGGAAGTAGTAGCAGAAGCCACAGTGCAATTGCTTCATTTTCTAGCTAAAAAGGGGCTTAGAGTATCTGAAAAGAAGGCACAACTGGTGGAAAGGAAGGTTAAATATTTGGGACATATTTTGACGAAAGGCTTGTGATATATTGATCCAGAAAGGATCCAAGGGGTTGTAGAAATACCATTACCTAAGACTAAAAAAGAACTGCGACAATTTCTAGGGTTAACAAGGTATTGCAGAACGTGGATTGAAGATTTTTCTGTTTTCGCTAGACCCTTGTATAATTTTTTTTTTGATACAAGACAGTCCCAATGTCATAGTATGGTCACCAGAGGGGAGGCAGAGCTTTGAAGCATTGAAAAGCAAGTTAACTGGAGCTCCAGCCCTGGCCCTTCCAGATTGGGAAAAAGAATTTGAATTATATGTGGATGTTAAACAGGGCCATGCTGAAGGAATTTTAGTGCAAGAACACAGAGGCAGTCGGAGACCAGTAGCCTATTTTTCTAAAATGTTAGATCCTGTGGTCAGGGGGTAGCCTTATTGCCTGCAAAATTGTGCAGCCACAGCCTTAATGGTGACTGAAGCCTGAAAACTAACAGCAAGAGGATCTCTCATTGTTGAAGTTTCTTATCATATTAAGGCATTGTTAACTGAGAGAGCTTCTAAATGGATGACTAGTGCCAGATTGTTACAGTATGAAACTTGTTTAATGGAACAAGAGAATTTAGAATTAAGAAGCGGGGAAGGGTTTAACCTGGCCTCCTGTTTAACTGGTCCAGAGGAAAGGGGCCTGGAGGAAATCCATGACTGTATACAAGTAATAGATCTTCAGACCTGGGTTGGAGAAGAACTACAAGATACTCCTTAGCCAAATGGAGAAAATGTGTTTATCGATGGATCTTCAGGAGTAATAGAAGGGAAACAACTTCAGGATATGCTGTAATAGAAGGGAGAAGACTGCAGGAAGGAGGAAGACTACACTCCACCTGGTCAGCACAGACTGCGGAATTATATGCCTTAATAAGGGCCTGTGAATTGTATCAGGGAAGAGTGGTAAACATATTGACAGATTCAAAATATGCATATGGGGTAGTTCATATGTTCGGGAAATTATGGGAGGAAAGAGGGTTATTAACATGCAGAGGAAAAACACTGGCACATGAGCATTTAATTATTTGCCTTTTAAAGGTGGTGAACTTACCAAGGAAGGTGGTTATAATACATGTCAGGTCACATTTGGTGGGAGATTAGGAGGAGAAAATAGTTAGTTGACTGGCAGATGAAGCAGCTCAGAAAGCAGCACTTCTATCAAAAGTATCTAAGATTCTCCCTTTGCTCCCAGTGACGCAACCGCTACCGGAGAAAATGTGTTTTCCACCAGAGGAATTAGAGATAATTAAAAATAGTGGGGCAGAAGAAAGGGAAGATAATTGGTTCGCAAAGGATGGTAAACAATGTTTTGGGCATTGGCCCTGCAGATATTGAAATCATCTCCATGAAGGGAGTCACTGGGGTTCTCGAGGACTGGCAGAAGCCTTCCTTAAAATGTATGCTGCCATAGGTCTTTTTGGTTTAGCAAAAAGAGCTGGTGAAGGTTGTTTGATTTGTGCCAAAGTTAACAACCGGGTTGCAAGGGAAGTTGCTAGGGGAGGGCGACCCTGGGCTGTACGCCGGTTTCAACGATGTCAGGTGGATTTTACTTAAATGCCCCGAGCGACAAGGTTTAAATATATTTTGGTCATAGTATGTCAATTAACCAGATGGCCAGAAGCATCTCCGGTTGCCTCAGCAAACACTGGATCAGTCATTAAAGTGTTTCTGGAACAAATAGTCCCAAGATATGGAATAGTGGAGGCAGTAGACTCAGACAGGGGAACTCATTTTACAGGAAAAGTTCTTCAAGAGGTTATGGAGGCTTTGGGGATACAATGGGATTTACACACACCAAGGCATCCTCAAAGTTCAGGCTGGGTGGAAAGAATGAACAGGGAAATCAAGAAACATATTTTAAAATTAGTGCTAGAAACTAAGATGCCATGAGTACGGCTTTTACCATTAGCTTTGGCCAGAATACTGGCCAGACCTAGGGGAGATATTCAACTATCCCCATTTGAGTTAATGTTTGGAATCCCTCACCCTGCCAACTCTCGACCCAGTGGGGAGGTGGAGATAAGTGATGTATATTTAAAACAATATGTGGCCAGAATACTGTCTCTTGTAAAATCTCTTCGACGGGAAGCTCAGCTGGCACAGACCCTGCCTTTGGACTTTGCTGTTCATAGCATCCAAACAGGAGACTGGGTCCTGGTTAAGGAGTGCAAAGAGGCACCATTAGTGGCAACATGACGTGGAGCATACTAAGTGATGTTAACCACAGAAACAGCAGTCAAGACAGCAGAGCTCGGGTGGACTCATCATAGCCAAGTCAAGACCTCCAAAGCCCCAGAAAACTGGACTTCTAAGCTGGAAGAAAAGGATGGGAGGCTGCAATTAACTCTTCGCAAGGGTGGATCAGACCAATAGTCGGCAAGGAGTCCTGTGTGTTTACCCACGGATTATCCATTGAACTGGTCTGTAAAGACTTTCCTCCTCTGGAATCTCCAGTGACTGGTGGGCTGGTACTAACGGGCATGCTGTCATTGCTTTCTATATTCTGAATTGTTTCTGTGTGTTTATTCACCACACCTGGAGCAGAGAGCAACATGGTATCTTTGATAATAATAATTATGTCTTTATATCGTTGGCAGGGTCAAGGTCAAGAGTGAGAAATCAAATTTTTAAGTTTAGGGGAAGAAATAGCCAAATCCTTTAACCTCAGTAATTGCTGGGTTTGCGGAAGTCCAGGAGGATCTGAACACTGGCCATGGGTAGCCCAGCCTGTCCAACCTAAATGGTGGGTTAGTGATTTGAGTACAATCCACAATGGAACTGAATTCTGGACCACAGAGGATAGCCCGTGGCAACTCCGTTATCCTGGGAAAGGCATTTATTGTCTTAACAGGACAAGGCAGGGGGGAGTATATCTGGGGAAATGTGTTTGTGAATGGACCCTGTCCCCAGGGTATGATTGTTATGATCCCTACTGCCATACTCATGATTGTGCTCAGTATCAGGGGAAATGGAATCAAACGCATGTGAAACTCCGTAATAATAGTTGAGTAAAGTGTTCATATCAACAGTTTGGGCTGGAAGGATGTAAAGCCGTAGCAAGGGATGGGCAATTTGATGCCCTGTTTGTAGCCTGTCAGCAAGATAACACCACAAGTAAAGACCATTTAGTCCGGATGTATCAATGGCAATGACAACATCAAAATGGGACTAGGACCCATTTCTGGAAAGTTTGGTCTAGATCTAATCAAACTGGGAAGGGAATGTGGGCATGTAATTGTAAATGGAAAAAGACCGCAGGAGCATGGAAATGTGACTATTGTGGGTTCAACGGTGAGCTGAATGTTGTTGGGGGGCCTTTAGTATCCGGGAATCACTTGTATTTTGAACAACCAATAGATAATGAAACATGGCAAGGTCCCTTTTCCAGTGGAACCTGGGCTCTGAAAGGTCATTACTGGATTTGTGGACAACATGCTTATCGGAGGTTACCTCCAAATTGGTCAGGGATATGTTATATAGGATGTATTAGGCCACATTTTTTTCTGTTATCACAAGGTCAGGGAAATCACCTAGAGGTTAAAGTGTATGATGACTTGGCATGAATGCCCTCTGAAAGTATACATTCCTCTCTGACTACAGAAAAAACTAGGTAAAATTGAGACCTTGAAGACGCCCTGTGAGACCTTGAAACAGTCCATAAAAACTGTTGGACTTCAGGGTCAATAGGCTAATCTGGTTATTTGTCTGCACAAGAGCAGCTTCAGAGTAGTTTTCACCAAATACAGCTACATATTTGTATCAGCTCAGCATCTAGTCCCATGTGTTTTGGATCACCTGTGAGTAATTAATGGGATTATTCACAAAATCAGTAACTCAATTGCATTCTCTAATACATGGCTATTTAGCAGGCATTAATATTTCATTAAAATTCATGTTTATTATTGGCTCAGTAAGCAAATTGTTATAATTTAATTATATCTACACTGCTTTTCAACTAATCCATTGTCATTAATCACTCCTTCCCTTAGCTACCTCAGGCAGCACATTCAAACATTCAAATGAGTCATTCAGATCAATTAATTTGATTATAAGCGACTTTGACAACTTTGTTTCACTTATGCAAAACTTTTTATTTTCTTGCATGACATGTTAGAATTACTTGCCTTGTGGGCTGAGTTCTATATATTAGAATGATTCATCTTTGTTTTACTAGTACAATTTTTTAAGAGAGCTAAATGACACATAAGACACCTACTCTGTCCATTTAGCATTTATGTGTCATTTGTTTTTTCACAGAAAGATTCAAAGTTATACTAGTCCCCCCTAGCCTTTGGGGTCTCAAAACTACCCGCATTTCCATGTATACAAGAAAAAAAAGCAGATTTCCTAAAGGGAGAACCTTTAAGGGATGAAGTTCAAGGCTGATATTGCTCCCCTATAAAAATAAAACAATGGACACAAATTTGAATACAGAAGTATGCTTGTAGAAGGCTGTATGAATAATCAAAACAGGATAAAAAGAGATCTGGTCCTAATTCTGTCAGTTACAGAGAGGTGCCTAGCAGCAATCTTTCCTATAAACCAAAAACAATGTAGCTGTATTTCAAATTTTGAAAATATCCTTTTTCATTACCAGCAAGTAGAGCTGTAAATCTGTGTTTCAAAGGAGAAACAAGTACATATGTGAAATCCAGCATGTTGTTTAATTTTTTTAAATTCCTACCAACTCAGTTAATTTCTCAGCAATATTAGGATGACTTATTTCTAAATAAATGAATATTCTGGAAGCATTGGTATTGAAACTATATGCATTGTATGCAGAGATTTAAAAGAAAAATTGATGGGCATGGTATACAGAAATATAAACAAGTATCTGCTATTTGCAGTCTCTTAATGCTTAAATTATGGCCCATAGATCACCAGTGCTCTGGTAGATGCAGGCTGTTAACTCTACTTATTTTATCTCCTTGATGTAATATTACCAAAAGTAAACATGTTTTCTCCTCCTACCATAAGAGTAACAGATGGTCTTCTGTGGATTTACAAGAGGTAGGAGGGAGAAAAGGCCCCCAAACTATCTGTTAAGAACCCATCCACAGAGAACAGAGAGAGATGGGAGGGGAAAAAATAGAAAGAGAGAACAAAGAAAAAAAAAAAAAGAGAGAGAAGGGGAAGAGAGAGCAGAGAGAGAATGAGAGTGAATGAAAGTGAATTTTCTGCACCACTCTTTGTTATTTTGGTTTAATCTAGATAGTTTTATAACTACTATAATTATCAGCATTTACATCACTGAGAGCTGAATTAATGAGCACGATGGGGTTCCTAATCCTTAAAAGTACTTGTCTGATTAAAATTAACCTGTGTTTCTGTGACTTTAGACACATTCAGACTCCATTTTAAAACTTTCACCTTCAAGTTTGAAAGGGGGTCCCTTCCAAGTATAGTACCTTAGCAAGATGCTCTGCCATTCCCATAGGGACCTCACATTCCTTTTCATTATTAGTTTTATTACCTAATAAAAGCACAGGTACATTCTCTTCAGTTGCCTCCTGCAGAACAAAGGCTAAATGTCAGCTGGGACACTGTATTTGAAAAAAATCACAGATCAAGAGGATAAAAACTAACAAACATCACACCACAACAAGATATTTAAGACATCGCATATGAGCCGGGTTTATGTCGCTTTACTTACAAACACGTCATAAATTCAAGTTGGACAAAAGGTATGAAAAAGACAGAATGCAAGCGATTGACTAACTTAGCATTTTTTAATAACAGCACAGAAGCTCATCAGACCATATATTAAAAAGGGAGAGAGAACTACTGTTGCATAAAATCACTAAATTTAAAACGTTAGACCTGTGTGCGTGTTTTGAAATCTATAAGCATAGAAACCTCATCAGGTGATTGCAGTTTAGAAACTAGAGAAACTTGAAACCTGTTATGCACCACTGATGCTGTTGGAAAACCCCTTACCCCTCTTATTCTGATTTGAATATCAAGAATTTTAATTAGTAGATACTAGTAAGGATGACTGGTGATAATTTTAGGTAGATCAGTCTCAAATAGAATAAATGATTAAATATAAAATAAAATCTGTATTGCTTATGCTGCTAGCATGCCTCTGTAAAATTCCAGACCTAAGGTATTCATTAACCAATAATCTCTTAGTGGTTAAAAACAAGGACAGTAAGTTGTAGTCCAAGATGTCTGCGAGACAGGATTTGTGATGGTACCCACTGTGTATAATCTTTGAATCATGAACAAAGCAGGTACAAGCCAAGAGCCTGCGAGCCAAGGACATATTCCCTGACCATACATGGTCAATTCGAGGAGTGGTTGAGACCTCCGACTCACGGTCCACGTACCCAAATTACACCACCCTCTCAAAAGAGAACAACAGAAGACTACGACTGAGGCTGCTCGCTAATTTGCATCAGAAGCGAGAAAAGAAGAACCAATCATTGAAAGGATGTATTGTATAAACTAAATATGTATGAATTTAATGTATAAATATCTGTTGATTGCAATGTGCCGGCGGACATCTTTGGGAATGATCCCATGTCCGCGGTGTGCATCGTTATTAAAGGACATCTCTACTTATATAACTTTGTGTAGATAAGTTTTTCTTACCCACTGCAGATTTGCAACACTACCGTGCTACACAGGCTCTACATCACACGGTTATAGCCACTGCTCTTCTAATTATACAGACAGGAAAATAATTACAACATCTGGGTACAATCATGCCAAATAAATTACATAAAGTAGTGAATAAATTCACAGAATAGGCCCCCAAAAATATATAGAATAGTCATGTATCAAAAATCATTCTGAAAATGGTTAGAATTATCACAATGAGTACATTGATAAAATGGGCTGAATGATGCAGCAGTAAATGAACTTAGCCACATGTCTTCAACTTAGCAATAGTTTGTAGCAAATAAAATTAGTCAGTAAAGATGACTGAACTATTACAGCTTGGAAAAAGATTTTGACCACAATATTTGATTTTTCTGGATCAAAACCTGGAATTCTCCTCTGTCTTTTACCATGTTGAATTATAGCAATCACTGATTTGCTAAGATCATGTATTTAATAAGGGCTTGTCCTTACAAAATGCATGTTACTATTACTTCAGTAGAGTTACTCAGATGAGGAATAACTATGCCTGTTCGGAAACATTAGAATGAATGAGTCCTAATTTCAACTCACAAAGCCACCTCTTGACCGTTACAGAGAACAGTGTATTACACTAGAACAGATGCCCAATAAAATAAGTGTAAATGATCTTTGCATACCAACTCGTTCCCTACTTTTTCAGCAGAAATACTCTGCAATAGTAAGGAAATTGGAAGACACACTTTGTTCTCTTGAGTGACCCAGTCCTTTATGGCAGCAGCTTTAATTTTCCTTTTATTTTCTCTTTTGGCCATAAGCAAATTCAGCTGTGTGCACTCTCAATATGTTGTCTATGACCTACAGAAATATACCAAGAGAAAAAACCAAAATTTTTAATTAACTGAAGCCACTCAGTGGCATGGGTTATGAATTTGTTGTCATGTGGTTGAAAGGATGATCCCACAGGAAACCGAACTGTTTTGTACCACAAGACAGTTTTATGGCACTAATGTAGACACTATAGCTCTAAGTTCATGGCTTATGTTCACAACACAGCTGATTTCCCATGAGAGACATACTTGGTTGTCAAACTGCTAGTGATGACCAGTGATCCAATGGGAGTCATCAGCTAGATAACCTTTATCAAAAATCAGAGAACTCCATGCTGAGCTTTCCCCAAGCTCTTAAAAGCCAGGAACTGTGATTATTTTCATAGATGCAGAGATTCATTTAGAAGCTTTACTGGTAACTGTGCAGATCAACATCAGTAACAAAAATGTAATTCTTGTGTAAGAACATGGGAAACATGCTGCTCTGTGCTTTGCCCTAACACTCCCTGATCAGAAGAAGATAGAGGATAATGACACCAGAGTTTAGGTTTAAAGGCATGTCGTGTTACCTCGATGCTTATCAGCCACTGCTTGACAGCTGTGAACGTGTTTTTTGCTGTAATATCATACATCACAATGACACCATCAGCTTTTCCGAAAAACTTCTTGGTAATACTTCGGTACCTGTAGGTAAGGACTTGTCTATAGCTCTCTTCAACACAAGCAGCAATCTGACAATATAAGTAAAAAATTTAGTAATCCCCCTCCCTCCTCCCCAAAGGAAGATGTTGCCATACAGTTTCTTCTAATCTTCTAGTCTGTAACACTGGTCTTCACTGCAGATCCTGTGTGAAAGGTGAGGATCATTATGAATTGTAGTAAGCAATTCCATTCTTCCTGAATCAGACCCCTTTTCACATTCATCAGAGGATTCATGGAGGACACTACTACCAGAAGTTACTGCAACAGCAAATAAGTTCTCTGCAAAAAAAAAAAAAAAAAAAAATGTTTGGAAAAGTTCCCTCTGCCTTCTTTAATTGATTCTGGGTTAGTCTGGATAATCAGCTGCCTTATGTCACCTTCTCCCCTCTTTAATTTTAAGCTTGGAGCAGAAATTTTCCCCTCACAAAGTGCTCTGCCTAAAGCTAGCTAGATTTCTGTTTTGTTTTTTTTTCCCAAGCTTCCTATAGAAAACGTATATTATCATCCTTGCTTTTAGTAACAGAAAACTACTAGGTGAGGAAATGGGGAAGGAAATCACCACTGAAAACTGACAAAAACTTGAACTTCAACTACGATGGGATTATTTTGGTGGAAAAACACACACACCCCCTTTTTTTTTTAACCATTAAGGCATTTTTTGCTATAGAAATAATTTAAATACATTTTAAAATCAGCCTTCCTCCTAAAGAAATTGTGTAGTACTACACTTTCAAGAGCTTTAACAAGAATCTCTTTTACAGATTGGCACTTTTTCAATGGACACTTAGCACCAAACCAGAACATTATTGCTGCTAGGGGAGGATGTAAACTGTGAATTCACTGGCTCTATTAGGGATATTCCTACATTTGTTCCTCCCCCAAGAAACAGGATTAGGCCCATGCTTACTAATCTTTGAACAGATAATTCAAGGAAGCAAAACCTTAGAATGTGTACTGGTTTTGGCCGGGATAATGTTAAATTTCGTTATACTAACTTGTACAAGTCTATGTTTTGTGTTTGTGATAAAATCACAGAATCATTAGGTTTGAATAGGCCTCTGAGATCATCAAGCATTGACCTAATACCACCATGCCCACTAAACCACATCCCAAAGTGCCATATATACACATTTTTTTGAACACCTCTCCAGGGATGATGAAAACTGTGTTGGTAACACACCATTTTAGTTACTGCTCAATGGTGTTTATATAGCATCAAGGCCTTTTCTGCTTCACAGACTGCTGTACCAGTGGGTAGGCTGGGGTGCAGAAGAAGTTGTGAGCAGAACACACCTGGGACAGCTGACCCCAACTGACCAAATAGATATTCCATACCATATGACATTGCACTCAGCAATAAAACTGCCAGGGGAAGAAAGGTTGGCTGAGGCTGTAGTTGCTCAGGGACTAGCTGGGCATCAATCAGATGATCATGAGCAACTTTTTTTTGTGACTTGTTTCTCTTGGTTTTGCTTCTTTCCTCTTTATTGTTTTCCCTGGTGGTGGGTTTGATTTTTTTTTTTTTTTTAATTACTAAACTGTCTTTATTTCAACCACTGAGTTTTCTCACTTTCAGCCTTCTGATGTTCTCCCCTGTCACACTGGAATGGGAGAGCAAGCAAGCAGCTGTGCGGTGCTAGCCGACTACCAGGGTTAAACCACAACAGAATGTTTCTCACCGTTCCTGGCCAGCCATGTCCCAGAGTTGCAGGGCTACCCAGGTATTATCTACTGTGATGGTTTTCACATTGTAATCCACACCTATAACAGAAATACAAGGTAGGTGGTCTCTTTATATTCTCAGTTTGACCTTTGAAAACCTCCTCCAGCAAATAGCAACAATTCCAGAAAGGTAACAAGATAGATACTACGTTAAAAGTTACGTCCATAGTCTCTAACTATCAGAAAACAACATAAGCTTTTATTTGCCAGAAGTTCCTCAGTAATAAAATACTGAATGTTAACAGAGTAGTTGAATTTTGTAAAAGCTGCAAGGTAAGTATCTTTCCAAATCAGGGTACATTTGACAGTCCACAGCACAGTAAGCCATTTAGCCAGGAATTCATGCTGTATAACTTCAGCTGTCTGAAATTTCAGCATTCAGTCCGAGCTAGCCGCATATGCATCTTCTACAGTTAGTGGAAAAACACAAGGCACCACACCAAGGGGACAGTGGAACCTAAGATAAATGCTGAAGATAGATGAATATGTGGAGAATCTCCTCCCCTCTTCAGAATACAGATGAGCTGACTACAGTTAGGTCAGTCCCCTAATTTTCATGTGGCTAAATGGAAGAGAGAAAAAACTAGTTTACCTAAACTTTTAAGTGAAACCTCTCCCAATTCCCCTAACCTGTGATGATAGAAGTATCTTCTAGATATTTATAACAGTAATTAGAGTCTTAAATATTAATCAGTCACTGCCTCCTCCTAATGACAACCTGCATTTTCTTGTATCATAATGTGCTGTATCATGGAATCGCAGAATCATAGAATAATTCAGGTTGGAAGGGATCTCAGTAGGTCATCAACAATTTCTTCAGGGCCATTTTCCACATCAAATAGATTTTTACCACTGGCATTAATGAAGAAGCATCCAAGCCCATGTTCCTTCAACAGGCAATTAATAAATCTGGATGGAGGATATATCCATTGCTTATATCTCGAGGGAAGAAATTTGAGCTATTCTGTAGAAATTCAGTGAGAACATTCTTCTTTAGATTGTTCACTTGACTTTTCAACTGTCTGTATCTTGCCAGCCATAGTCCACATTTGTGAAACTCACTGATGTGAAAACTAAATCAAAGTTATGACAAATACTTTCTTGCCATTGCATTTGCAAGAACGCTGGATGACCAGCCAAAGATGAAAGTCAGATGCATTCCTGTGCTTTTCCTCTGGAAGCTCCAGGCAATTGCACACACTGCACAAGACCTCAGAGTCTAGGGAGGTGTATCAGCTGTTTACGAGACAACACGGATAGGACGTAGCACCAGATTCAAATGTAGACAATTGCATGTAGGTGTCTAAGATGCCATAGAGTTAATGAAGATCTAGTCAATGCAGAGCTAGGAGTCTAGGAAATGACTAAGCTCATCCTGAAGTAGGCATCAAGGGTCAGATTAATTGGTCCCTAGGCTCCTCTGATTGAATTGATTTGGACAGGATGGCAGGGTAGAATTCCGTTGTTTGTTTACAGGCACCTAGTGCTATCCGAGATGCCATTTGGCATTCAAAGTGTCTGTTTCAATCCATCAGGACACCCAGGAGACCTGCTCTCTTCCAAGCAGGTAGAGACCAGATAAAATACCTTCTAGTGCCAAAATCAATTTAAATCCCTATGCCAAGATCTTAGATCTTCCCTGACTCTAATGTGAACTTAGACACTCAACATACCAGTAGAAATTTACTCACATATCTTTATCTACCCCATAAAGTCAAGGGAGCTACAGTAATTGCTCACATGCATGTTCTTAGATTGTCACAAATGCAAGACAAATCCATTAATTTAAATACCTTTTATTGTGAATAAGTTTTATTTCATATATGCTGCAGACAAGCCTAAATACAGACTAAGTATAATAAATCTGGTCATTTACAGTAACTCACTGCATTGCAATAACCTATACTTAACCTTCATTATGTGTCTGACTTTTGAAAGCTTAGTTTACAACTTTAGGCAATGTAAGTACAACACAGGCTTTGAAGTGTTTGGCTTTTAACACACTGTTCCAACATATTTCTTTAGTTCTTAGTATTATGCTAAATCTTTAAACATAATTCAGACAGTCTACTTTCTCTTTAAAACAAAATCAGATTACTTAGAGGGATAGAGTTGGGGTATAGATGTGGGATGGTTAGTACAACACAGTCCAGAGGACGGGATATCAGTTTCAGAACAGTGAGATCTACAAGGACTTTCTAGCTTCACTGAAATAGACACAATTTTCCTGATCTATTTCAGTGCTGCCAGGATTTCAGAATGGAATCTACTCTGAAACCTCTCTATGAATTATCTGCTTCCTGGTTTAGGAGAACTCACTTGGCATGTCCTACTCCCCTGAATAATGGCTTTTACAGTATCTGTATGTTTCCGTTTTAACACAGGGCCTGATCTCAGTAGAAGCGCTAAGTACTGCGGAACAAAAATAATAGTAATAATGTTTCTTAAACTTACCTACAGTAGCAGCTGTGCCTGGGAGAAAACAATCTTCACAAAATCACCTTAAGAACGAAGTCTTTCCAACACTTGAATTGCCCACAAAAATAACCTTGAATAAGTGGTCTGGGACAGAGTTTATTCTCTCCTCCAAGTAAGAGCAAGCGTTAGTCTCCAACTGTTCTATAAATGCTGTTGCCTCTCCAATTTTCCTTGTTTTGAAGGCTGAGATTGGAAAAAGAAGAGATTTTATCCTATCATGTTCTGCAATACTCATAAAGCTATAGTCTGTTTCTTAAAAAAATAGGCATTTCACATGTTTGCCATACATCATTCCAGCTTATTTCAAGTGCAGTGATTTGGACTGAGCTCTGGAAGTATATTGAATATGAACCTTGACATGGACCTGCATTGAAAAATGCATGAAATTCATAGAGTCATAGAATGGTTTGGGTTGGAAGGGACCTTAAAGATCATCTAGTTCCAGCCCCTTTGCCATGGGCAGAAACAATTTCCACTAGAACAGGTTGCTCAAAGCCCCATCCAGCCTGGCCTTGAACACTTCCAGGGAGGGGGCATTTACAACTTCTCTGGGCAACTTGTTCCAGTGTCTCACCACCCTCAAAAGAAATAATTTCATCCTTATATCAAATCTAAATTTACCCTCCTTCAGTTTAAAACCATTACCCCTCATCCTATCACTACTCTCACTGATAAAGAATCCCTCCCCATTTTTCCTGTAGGCCCCACTCAAGCACTGGAAGGTCACTCCCCAGAGCCTTCTCTGCTCCAGGACAAGCAAGCCTAGCTCTCTCAGCCTGTCCTCATAGGAGAGATGCTCCAGCCCCCGGGTCATCTTCACAATCCTCCTCTGGACCTTCTCAAGCAGGTTCATGTCTGTCTTGTGCTGGGGGCCCCAGAGCTGAACACGGCACTCCAGGTCGGGACTCACCAGAGCAGAGTAGAGGGGAAGAATCATCTCCCTTGACCTGCTGGCCACACTTTTGATGCAGCCCAGAATGAAATTGGCTTTCTAGGCTGCAAGTGCACATTGCCATCTCATATTCAGTGATCCATCCATCAAATCCATGTCTCTCCAATTCAGGGACAAGATTTCATGAGAGACAGTGACAATGCTTTGCAAAAGTCCAGGTAGATGATGTCAGTTACTTTTCCCTTAACCACTGTCACTGTAACCCCATCGTAGAAGACCACCAAATCTGTCAGGCACAATTTGCCCTCAGTGAAACCATGTTGGCAGTCACCAATCACCTCCTTATTTTCCATGGGCCCTAGCATAGTTTCCAGGAGGATCCTCTCTGTGATCATGCTGGGCACAGAGGTGAGACTGACTGGCCTGTAATTCTCTGGGTCTTCCTTTTTTCCCTTTTTAAATATCAGGGTTATGTTTTCCAGTCAGTGGGAACTTTGCCAGGCTGCCACGACTTCTCAAATGTGATGGATAGTGGCTTAGCCACTTCATCCACCAGTTCCTTCAGGGCCTGCGGATGGATCTCATCAGGTGCCATGGACTTGTGCACCTTCAGATTCCTTAGATGGTCTCAGATCTGATCTTCTCCTACAGTGGACAGTTGTTTATTCTCCCAGTCCCTGCCTCTGCCTACTGTCACTTGGGCTTCACCACTTGCTGGTGAAGACTGAGGCAAAAAAGTCATTTTGTACCTCAGCCTTCTCCATGACCCACGTAACCAGGTCTTCTGTTTCCTTCTGGAGAAGGCCTACCTTTTCCCTGGTCTTCCTTTTATCACTGATGTACCTATACAAGCTTTTCTTATTGCCCTTGATGTCCCTGGCCAGATTCAGTTCTGTCAGGGCTTTGGTTTTCCTAACCTGATCTGTGGCTTCTCAGGCACTTTCTCTGTATTCATCTCAAGATACCTGTCCTTGTTTTCACCCTCTGTAGACTTCCTTTTTTTTTTGTTGGAGTTTGTTCAGGACCTCCTCATTCATCCACAAAGGCCTCCTGGCGTTTTTGCCTGACTTACTCTTTCTCTGACGCCTGATGCATCACTCCTGAGCTTGGAGGACGTGATCCTTGAATATTGACCAGCTATCTTGGGCCCCACTTCCCTCCAGGGCTGTATCCCATGGTACTCTGCCAAGGAGATCCCTGAAGAGGCCAAAGTCTGCTCTCTTGAAGTCCAGGCTAGTGAGCTTGCTGTGCGCCATCCTCACTGCCCTAAGGATCTTAAACTCCACATCTCATGGGCACTGCAGCCAAGGCTGCCCTTAAGCTTCACTTTCTCCACCAGCCCCTCCTTGTGATAACAAGGTGCAGCATAGCACCTCTTCTTGTTGGCTCCTTCATCACTTGGAGAAGGAATTTATCATCAATGCATTCAATGAACCTCCTGGATTGCTTCTGCCCCACTCTGTTGTCCCTCTAACAGATATCAGGGTGGTTGAAGTCCCTCACGAGGACCAGGGCTTGTGAACGTGAGGCTGCTCCTATCCATAGAGGGCCTCATCTGCTTGTTTTTCCTGGTTGGATGGCCTGTAGCAGACCCCCACTATAATGTCACCTGCCCCTCTGCTTTCTTTAATTCTGACCCATAAGCTCTCAGTCAGCTCCTCATCCAGCCCCAGGCAGTGCTCCATGCACTCCAGCTGGTTATTGACATAGAAGGCAACACACCCTCCTCCTCTCCCCTGACTGTCCTTCCTAAAGAGCCTGTATCCTTCTATTCCAAGACTCTAGCCACAGGAGCCACCCCAAATCGCCAAAAGAAAATGTACATGTTCATTCCTGCAAATCAAAAAAAAAGCTTCACACAGCTCTGCTCCGTAGTTTCATCCTGTACCAATGACTTATGCCATCTACTACCAGATTATTCTCTGTGCTACTACTGTGAAGTCGAGAGCTTCCATAAAATTACTGGACTTCTACATTACAGGCAGAAGCATGGGGAAAAAGAGACAGAATCAGACCCAGTTAATCAGGCTGTAAACAGTCAGCTATGTTTCTGTCATGTAGGTCTTTTTAAGTACAAGGAAGAACAATTTGTTCTGCTATCCACATCCTGTTTACTGCAGGTTAAGCTAAGGGGATGCTGGAGAGAATATTTATATCCTCTGTCAAGTAGGTCATTATTCCCAAGACCTTTGTACAATCAGGAGCTGCTTAGGGAAGAACACTGTAGCACCAGCTGGTTTGCAGGGGATGCTCCAGCTGGCCTCTTATTTTGTGCACAAAGTAAAAGAGGAGAAGGAAGAGGGAGACAGCAAGTTTGTCCTTAGTGCTGCAGAAGGGGAGCAAGCTCATGGATGCTCCTGGCCTTAGTTTGTTGGGGCTGGGGCTAGGAGGAGAGAGAAGGGAGGGAAAGGCCCTCTGCCAGGCATTTGAGGTACAGAATTCCTGAGACTGCTGACTTCAAGAAGACAACAGAACTGCCCGACAGTCCTTTGAACGAGACATTGAAGTCTGGCCTTGCAAATATTTTCTACAAATATGCTGAAGCCTTACAGAAAGAAGTGTAAACAACAGAGCTGCAGTTGACGGGGAAAAAAAAAAAAAACACCACAAAACGAACCCAAAACTTAAGCTGCTGTATTCCTTAGTATGAAAAAAAAAAAATCATTCCTGCTGTAAATTTTGGGGACAAAACCACATATGTCTCATGAGCTGGGCTAATGGCCCATTACAGCTATACAGACATTTCTGATCTCATTGTTCACTTTTCTATTAAAATCCCAAACTCTACTGCAACTATAGGCTGCTAAGAATACACATACATCTATATAAAACAAGCACATTTTCATTCTGCTGAAAAACATTCCCAGCTTATTACTCTGCATGCTCTAGGAAATAAAACAAGTTAACATACAATCAACAACTTGGCACTAATTTCACAGCGCTTCTGAGAACAATAACTAAATATATGGACTACATGACCTGAAATAGCTTGTCCTTGAGGTGGTCATACACACCTCAGTAGCACCAAGACTCAAAGACACCAGAGGCCTTCAGCTCAACTCCCAACATAGTAGGCAGTCATTTTTAATAAACACCAATAACAATCAAACTTGATTCTAAAACTGCATCTGAACACTATACTAAGGGAAGAGCTACTTCATAGTTTGGTTCAACTAGTGCTGATCGGAAAATGGAATAGCAGTGGGATGTAAATTTACTCTAGTTTACAATGCACTCTGAAAAAGTCTTACTTAAATGTGTCTTTTGAGTGCCCTTCATATAAACAGTAGCCAGGTCAAGTAACATAACCAGCTTTTGTGTAATTTAACACAAATGTGGAAGATGGCAGGTATGAACATAGTGGTTCATACTCCACATTGAAAGAACAGAGTGAAGAGGAACTGCATCTCAGGCAGACATTTTGGACATAAAACCTTCCTTTAATTTCTATTATGGTTCCTTCAGGTATATTGCCAATCACATACCTGCTTATGTTAACTGCAGCTTCATCTTCATAGCCACTCAGAAAATAACCTGACTGTTAACTCCCAGATAAAAGAGCAGTTGCTGGCCTCAAGTACTGCTGCAAATTCTTAGATGCTTTCAGAAATCACCTTCCATAGGATGGAAATGGACTTGTTCATTTCTAAAAGCAGAAAAAATTTACATTGGTTCTACTCGCTTATAAGATGCAGTAGGTCAAAGGATTAGCAGCTAAATTACTGTGAATGTATGGTGAATAGGAAGGCTTAATGCCAGCAGCTAGGAACCTGAGTTCAGTATAGTAAGCAATGAGATCACAGAATGCAGTAATACAAAGCCATGTAGACTACAGAAACACAAATGGTAATGAACTGAAAAATACAGGTTGTCTCAGAGCCTTCATCTTCCTAGTGCAAAACAGAGAATGACAAGACTTTATATCTGAGTGAGCTACATATGTAACAACTGCATGGAATCATACTACCTCCTTTGCACAAGTATTTCTAGACCCTACACTCCTTTGTACTGCAGATCCTTGAGGAGGGATGAAAGAGGGGAAAGAATTGGCTGCAGAAGACAGTCTAGCTGACATACAGCCCTGAGACTCATAATTCATGATGCAGCAAGCAGGGAGTTAACTTTTTCTGAAATTTTCTTCAGCTCCAGTTGAGGATTATGTGCAGAGCTTCCCCGAAACGCTTACTAATTGAACACCCTCCTCCTAGACCCGGCATGCTGTCAGGACAGGGAATCAGTGTGCAAGAACTGTATAGAACAAGATCAGTTCTGATGTCTAAATCTCATGGTCAAAAAGTGGTGATCCCAAGAGCCATCACTTAGGAAATGCAAAGTTGTAAGAGAAATTAATCAGATTACAGCTGGTATATAGAAGTAGATGAAGCACTACTCACACAAAATAGCAGTGGTCAAACACTTACACAGCCTAGAGACTGCCCTGAGCAATAGAATGCCATCAGTTGAATAGTTGTTGGCAGGCTTAGTCAGCAAGCCAAGAGGACCATGCAGAACCATGCACATATTTCAGTGCCACATGGACAGAGAGTTCATCACAAAGGAGTGTTATGTTGTGTTTTCTTTTAAACTAAATATAAAAAAAAAACAAGTAAAAAACCTAATCCAAACTAAGGGCTAGGTTAAGGCATCAACACTTCATATAAAATAAAACTGGAATTCCCAATTCTAAGTGACCTTTGGAAATTAACTTCTTGCTTACCCTTACAATGTTTCTAAAGAAACTGAAACAAAATGTATTCAACAACCAAGCAGGAGACATTTTATCATTTCTTCTCTCCCCTTCCTGCTTGCTCTCAGCTGGTTTTGGGGAAAAACAAAAAACAAACCAAAACAAACCAAAATAAAACAAAAAACCCCACACAAGATCTGAGGGAAAGCCCAGTTCCTACCCAGCTGAGAGGACATGCTTTCAAGGGGCACAACTGCCAAAACATAGTAGGGAGGACAGGTTTGTCCTAGCTGGACCTGATGAAAGACATGAACCTGTTGGAGTAAGTCCAGAAGTGCCACAGAAATGATCAGGGGGCTGAAGCCCCCTCTCATGAGGAAAGGCTGAGAGAGTTGGGGTTATTCAGGCTGGAAAAGAGAAGGCTCAGGGAGACCTTATGGTAACCATTCAGTACTTAAAGGGAGCCTACCAGAAAGAAAGGGGCATTCTTTTTGGCAAGGCCTGTTGTGATAGGACAGGGAGTAACAGTTTGAAACTAAAATAGGGTAGATTCAGACTAGATGCAATGAAGGAATTTTTTACAGTGAGGGTGGTGAAACACTGGAACAGGCTGCCCAGAGAGGTGGTAGAAGCCCCATCCCTGGATACATTCAAGGTCAGGTTGGACACGGCTCTGAGCAACCTGATCTAGCTAAAGATGTCTCTACCCACTGCAGGGGGATGGGACTAGATGACCTTTAAAAGGTCCCTTCCAATCCAAACAATTCTATGACCTACCTGGCTTTTGCTGTCCTAAAGTGCAATGATACCATTCTTTGAAAATGTAAAACAAAATAAATCATATAGCAAGAAAAAAGTATGCATTCTATTAAATCATTTCAAAAGATGAAGCTCTGTTCTGTGCCCAGGACTTTCTATTAAAATGTACCACTATTATGTAACCATGGCATAATTCTATCATAATTTTTAAGATATGCTTGCTTCTTCTAAAAGAACTATATAATTATGACCAAGCATACCTATTTTTCCTATGCTTTAATCTTTTTAGCATGTGCTTCAAGAATCTAAAAAAATGAGTAATATTTAGCAACGATACTAAAATTAGAAAAAAAGCACAACTAGCTCTGAAGTAATAGCAGTGCAAGGACTTTAGACTCCAAATAAATGTACCTTCCAGCATATTGTTTTAAGGATTATTACTGCAAGGTGAATTAATTGTTACATGCACATACAAGCTAGAGCTGAAAAAATTTCTGGATTTCAATTTGCTATTTAAAAGTCTTCTCAGAAAAATAATTTAAAACATATTTGCTCTCTTTATTTCTCAGATAGTTTAACAGCTACCAAAGCTGACTCAAAAGTTACCAGCACATGAGAAGTGACACTTTTTGGCAAAAAATAATCCAAAGTTTTCAGAAAAAGAGTTGCTTCTGGTTTTAGACAATTGCTACCTTTCAATGGATCATCTATTACAAGGCTTAACTTCACTTTTCCTAAAGAGTCCTTCAGACATGTCTATGCACATATTGTCTGCAATTATCACTATTTTATGTTGAGTTTTCCTTCTTACACCTTGAACATTTATCTGCAGTATATTTCCATCTCCCTTTTCCTGCAATGGCTTAATTTGGCATGCTGTAACTTAGAAAACTAAATTTTAGACTCTAAGAATAACACATTACCCTTCAACACCATTTTGTGTTTTCCAAGGTGCTTTAGAATAGAACAGAACAGAACAGAATAGAATACTGCAGTTGGAAGGGTCTTACAAAGGTCATCTTGTCCAACTGCCTGACCACTTCAGGGCTGACCAGAAGTTAAAGCATATTATTAAGGGCGTTGTCCAAATGCCTGTTCAACACTGTCAGGCATGGGGCATTGACCACCTCTCTAGGAAGCCTGTTCCAGTGTTTGACCGCCCTCTTGGTAAAGACATGCTTCCGAATGTCAAGTCTGAACCTCCCCTGATCCAGCTTTGAGCCATTCCCATGTGTCCTGTCACTGACTTCCAAGAAGAAGGGACTAGCACCTCCCTCTCCGATTCCCCTCCTCAGGAAGCTGTAGAGAGCACGGAGGTTGCCCCTCAGCCTCCTTTTCTCCAAACTAGACAGACCCAGAGTCCTCAGCAAGTCCTCACAGGACATTACTTCCAGCCTTTCTACCGGCTTTGTTGCCCTCCTCTGGAGGCATTCAGGGTGGGGCCCAGAACAGCACACAGTACTCATGGTGAGGTCCCCTTTGCCCTCTTACATTTGACAATGCTTCCTTCCCTACAGGCTGCTCTCTAGAAGATGATGGTGAGTGCTCCATTGATTGTTCTGTCCTTTTCTTATCCATTTCCATCTCAGAAGTATTCTCATCTTCTCCTGTCCATCTGTTCAGCTGTTTATTAACCAGCCTGTCAAGAAGCTGGGGTAGATGGTCTTCCTCAATTGATACTATTCTTTGGAGCTGTGATACTTTAGACAATCCTCCAGTGGCTCCAGCACCAGGGTCTACAGAGAGAATTCCACTCAGTCCAGTAGAATTCCTTCTCTTCGAGTTAATGAAATCATCATCTTCTTCAAATGAATGGCTAGACATGGAAAAACGTACATCACAAAGATATATTTGACCTGGATTTCTACTGTTTTATTCTAACGTAACTGAATTTAGTCCGCCATGTTTTTACTACTCACAGCCGGCATAGTAGATTCAGTCCAATGTCTACTGAAAAGTCAGCACATCATACAATGTGTATATATGCATAGCATGCTTGATAATTATAAGCATGCTAGGGAAAACTAGTAACTTACGGGGAAAACCTGAACCAGAATACAGAACATAAGATTAGCCTCATTTCTAACATTACAGAATAGCTAACAAATTTCTCTAATGTGATTTCCTCCTCCCCTCCCCCCCCATCCTGGAAGAATAAAACCACCCCCCAAGCCCAGACCCTTTCTATATGTAATCTAATTCTACTTTAGCAGGTAGGAGGGAGATTGGTTTGTTTAATATGGATGAAAAAAAGGCTAAGTGGGGATTCAACAGAAGGGGAAGTGTGGATAAATAGATCCAGAGTCTTATCAGATGTGTGCAATCACCACAGATGCAAGTTGCAGTAAGAGAAATGCTGACTTGACAAAGGGAAAAAAATTTCTTCATGAGACTGGAGCAGCAATGGACCAGGTGCCCAAAGAGGTTGTGTGACCTCAATCCAGGTGTTCAAAAACTCAACTGAACAAGGCCCGGAGCAACCTTATCTATTTTTCGGAGTTATCCCTGTTTAAGCAGGAGATTGGACTAGAGGCATAAAAAGCCCTTCACACCTTTTTCTATGATTTTTGTGCCATAATTGCTTTTGCCAATTACACTCCACTTCTCAGTACTGAACTTACTAAGCTGTGTCACTGAAAGCTTTCCTTCCTTACACTTCATGACCCTGTGTCTGCAGGGGCAGCTGCTATTTCAAAGTGAAATACTAGTCTTCCCAGCCCTTCCTGTCTCAAAGGAAACCTGCTAGTGTTTCACTGAGATCACCATCTTGTTTCTGTTCATTTCAAGGTTACAACCACACAGTTGAAAATTAAATTCTCCATGTTTTAAGAGTTCCACATACCATACTTTACAATAGACTGCTGTTGTCTACAATGAGAGGGGAGGTATACTCCAGGTAACTGGACAGTTACATTGTAACTCACTAACACAAGGTAATGGGCAAGCTTTTTTGCCTCCCAGCATATACTGATCCACAATGGGGAAGTCTCTTGCCTTTGCAGACAGTACACTTGTTTTATATGAAAATTTGTCTCTTTATTCCCAAACTTCTTAAGGAGCACAGTAATCTTATAGTAACAGACACTTTAGAAATACATGCTTTGAAAAGTCCAAAGGTATCAGAAACAAAAAATTCCACAACTTTCTTTAAGCCTTATCACACTCAAACAGGGAACACATGAAAAAAGGTTCTTACCTGTTAGGCAGCATCCTGCCCTCTATGTATTTCTCAATGACAGACACTGAACTTAGCTTCCGGCTGGCTTTTGGACCACTTGTTTTGCATTTCTGCAGAAATACAGAATACTTCTTACTAATTAACTCCTGTTGTTCATTATGGTTAACTGCCTTCATTCCTACTGCTTAAATAATGCAATGAACGTGAAAAAAAAACACAGAAAAATCCTAGAAGCATAAATGCTTCACAATTCTGATTGATAAACAATCACAACATAGAAATTCTAGATCCTACAAGAATTCATCTGCTTTGTAAACTAAATGGACCACAATAAAACAGCATAACGTCATGAAAAGAAGTGCATGGATATATTTTTTACACTAACAGCTTTTTGTAGGACTAAGAACATAAACAAGTGTAAACTAAGTGGCCTTAGTCTCCTTAAGCCAGGGTATTTCTGGAACTTTAAGGGCCCATTCTCTGCTGCTGGATAAAAAGTTAATGCGATCTGCTCTTACCCAGTACCATAAGCATTCAGGTACTCAGATATTGTACTGTCGTATAAACATTTCGGGATATTAGCTACTCTTGACTGAATATATTAACACAATTTAATTGTTCAATTTTAGGTTATTTCATCCTCTCATGATTGCATCCTTAGCTCCTTATAAAATACATTTGTCTCTCTCAAGCTCCAATTTTATAATTCTAAAAATGTAGCTCTTAAAATTGTTCAGCAATTTTTTTCTCACTTGAGAATAAGATTTCTAGAACAATAAGAATGGGCAAAGATTTAAGTAGCACAAGAGTCTGCCTTCTGATCGCCTTCTTTTGAGGCTGTTCCAATATATGTTTGCTCAACACTAGGTTTGAAAATAATAGTGTTTACCTGTAAAAATGTCACATTAATCTTTGAGATGCCTGTTCCTCTCCCTGCAAAGAGAACACAAATAAAACAAAGACTGGGGCTAAGTATTTAGAACTGCAGACTTTTCTACTCAACACTAACAGACAGACTGGACAGCTGGCACTGTAAAAGACAAGACAAATGCACTTCAATTTGGTATATCTCCACCCTTGATCATGCTTTATTTATATTCTCACCACAGCCAGTTGCCTGCCTGGACCATTGGATCTCCAGTAGGGTTAAGCTGATTAAAGCCAGCTGACATGTGGCCCTCATTCTGTAGTTTATCAAGACAAATGCCTTAACACATAGAAATATCAGTTCCAGTCAATACACCTTCACTTACTCTAAATTAGAATGTTTAAAACTTTTCACAGTAAAGATGACTTCTTAAAGTGGAAAGGGTATAATGAACACCATCTCTATTCATCTGGTGACAGCTGTGAAGGCCAGTTATGTCCCTCTAAGGGCTACAGTTGTGGCTGCCATGGAAAAGTCTCCCTGGGAAAACATCCATTTTCCATTCGTTATGCAGAATAGATAAAAATGTCAAGAAATGAAGACTCCACACAGTCAGCCAGCTCTGATCAGATCTGACAACACACCGGCTTACTACATCGTTCATTGTCTCCATCTATTGCTGGCTTGGCCATAAAAGAGACTGAGCAGCTATTACAGCTTTGGTGAAGAGAAACAACCCCTGCTGTCAGATGTTTCCATCTATGGCTCCATTACCAGCAGCAGGCAAGATGATACCACGTGAAATGGCCTATGGGAAACACACTGCAAAGTAAGAGCCTTTCCTCAAGCTTGGGAACTTCTTAGGTAACTTTAAAACAAGGCCTCCTGAAGGAAATGCAGTGAATGAAGGCCTACAAGCAAGTACAATCTAAAGCCCATGCAAACTTACCATTGAGCAAATAAAAACTAACATGGCTGCACATTAAAAAGAGGGTTACAACTGTCTGAACACGACTCCAAACTTTGAAGTCTATCAATACAGAAATGTTACAGAGAAAATTAGCTTTTTGTATATGTATGTGTTTTGGTATAATTTTACAAATAAACATTTTTGGGAAATTCTTCATTTTGGCTGTACTACCATCACTTTGGAAACAACAGAGCCTTTTAGTAGGCTTCAAGTCCTCTGTGCCCGGACTTCTAGCATAGAATCAGCTTAGAACAGTTCACCATTGGTTTGCTTTACATTTGACTTTCAGAACAGAGATTATCCTACAACACCAAATTGAAAAAACAAAGCAAATCTTTCATGTGTACTGCCTTCTACTGTGTGCAAGCACGGGGCTTACAAAAGACTCATTTTTGCTATCTTTTGTGTCATTGTTCTGTGGCAGGTTGACCTTAACTGGCTGCTAGATATGCATCCAGCAACTCTCTCACTCCCCTTCCTCAGCAGGACAGGGAAAGAAAATAAGATGGAAAAGCTTGTGGGTCAAGATAAAGACAGGAAGATTGCTTACCAACTACCATCACAAACAAAACAGGGTGGTGATGAGAAACAAAGACAAAACTAAAATCACCTTTTCCCCGTCCCCCCTTGTTCCCAGGGTGAACTTCACTTCCGCACTCTCTACTCTTCAACCTCTTTCCCAACCTCAAGCAGCACACAGGGACAGGGAATGAGGGGGTTGTGGTCAGTTCATAACAGCTCCTCTCTGCTGCTCCTTACTCCTCACACTTTGCCCTTGCTCCACTGTGGGTTCCCTCCCTTCACAAACTGCTCCAGCATGGATCCTTCCCATGGGGCACAGTCCTTCAGGAAGACTGCTCCAGCGTGGGCCCCCCATTGGCCACAACTCCTGCCAGAAAACCTGTTCCTGAATGGGCTCCTCTCCATGGGCCATAGGTCCTGCCAGGAGCCTGCTCCTGCATTGGCTCTGTGCAGGCGCTGGGAAATCTCTGCTCCAGCACCTGAAGCACCTCCTCCCCCTCCTTCTTCATTGACCTTAATGTCTGCAGAGCTGTTTTTCACATTTTTTTTCCTACTACCCTCTCTCAACTGCTGCGCAGTGTTTTCTACCCTTTCTTATACATACTTTCCCAGAGGCATCGCAATCTTGGATGAGAGGCTCAGCTGTGCCCTACAGTGGGTCAGATGGAGCCAGCTGGAGCCAGCTGTATCTGGCACAGGGCAGCCCCAGCCTCTCCTCTCTGGCACAGAGGCCATCCCTGCAACACCCCACTGACAACATCTGGACATCTACACCCAGTACACATCCCAACATAATTTCATCCTTTAATGTACCTCTTTAGAATGATGCAAGAAGTTATTGAATGTAAGGTCCGCAGTACCTTAAAAAGTCCAGCTGCTTCAGAAGTCCTGACTTCTCTCTCTGTAAGGTTTCTGTCACTCGGTACACCTCCCTGTAATGAAGATAAACATGTAAAATTGTTCTAACCATAGTAACAGTGGTTCCCCTAGAAATATTCACATTTGAAACTTCAGCTTCTCCAAACCTGTAGACTTCATTCTGCATGAATGGTTACTAATCCGTAAAAAGTTATAGAATAGTATAGTATAAGGCCCACAGTACCACAGCAGTTTGAATTAGCAGAGGAAGGAGTAGAGGGTCTTTTAAAAAAATTATACCTTTATAATTTCTTCACGCAGAGAGCTTAATATACACTGATGCTGGCACTTGCATCATTCAGAGAAGATATACTGCAGAAATCCTTCTCACTCATGCCACTGAAGAGCATATAACATTTTATCCAAAATTAGAGTTTATCTTGCTGCTGGAACAGGCTCACCCATCTACATCTTTGAGAAAGACAGAGCATCATGTGCCACAACTGTAATTTCTGTAAGGAATCACACTGGTATTTCAAAACTAAGACACTTTTTAACCAATTAAACTGATCTTTAATTTCAAACACCCTCAACAAACAGGCTGTGGGAGAATACTGACATTTTGAAGAAGTAGCAAAAGATTCTGTAGAAACTAGGTATGCTACAGAAAACATGCTGAATTACTTGGGGAAAAATGTCTAGAACTACACTTGGCTTTGCTGGTGGTTTCTGCTTATGACACAATCATAAAGCTTCAATCACAGCACTGAATACCCTGAGAAGGAGGCTCACTGGCATGCTAAGCAAATGCACTAGAACCACTGCAGCTGGAGACTTACATTTCCTTCTCCTCATGCAGCATGTGTAACTGTTCTTGAGTTAGGCTTAGTTCATGAGATGTTCTCTCCAGGTCCCCCAGCAGCTCCTGGTTAGTCAGCTTCAGCTTGGTGTTTTCTACTTTGGTTTGTTCTTTGCTACTGAGAAGTTCTGTGCATTGCTGATTTAACTGGGATGGAAGAAAAGAGAACAGAAAGTGTTATAACTAACTGCAGCACCTTGATTTTAAGGCTTTCAATTCAAGTCTTAGAGGTGAATTGAATAGGAAAGCTATTTCTATCAAAGCCAACATATGAATAAAACACATACGGTGCTCTTACACTGCTCTATGTGCAGACTTAATTATATTACACAAAACCAAAGTCATTCCACTCTATGATTTAATTTCATTGAAGCAGGAGACCTGCTTGGTTGAGCAGGGAGCTTCTGAAAAAGCTCAAGTGGAAAAAGGAAGTTTACACTACATGGAAGAAGGGACTGACCACTTGGGAAGATTACAAGAACGCTGTCAGAGTATGCAGGGATGAAACAAGGAAAGCCAAGGCCTCCTTGGAGTTAAACCTGGCAAGGGACATCAAGGCCAACAGGAAGAGTTTCTTCAAGTATATCAGAGGCAAAAGGAAAACTAGAGAAAATGTGGGCCCACTGTTGAATGAGGCAGGTATCATGGTGACAGAGGACGCAGAGAAGGCAGAGTTACTGAACGCCTTCTTTGCCTCAGTCTTTACTACTCAGGACAGCCCTCAGGAGTCCCAGACTCTGGAGGAAGGAAGACTTTCCCTTGGTTGAGGAAGATCAAGTTAGAGATCAATTAAATAAATTGGATATCCACAAGTCCATGAGTCCTGATGGGATGCACCCACAAGTGCTGAAGGAGCTGACAGATGTTATTGCTAAGCCACCCTCCACCATCTTTAAAAGGTCCTGGAGAACAGGTGAGGTGCCTGAGGACTGGAGGAAAGGCAACATCACTCCAGTCTTCAAAAAGGGCAAGAAGAATGACTCAGGAAACTACAGGCCAGTCAGCCTCACTGTACAATTCTTTAAGTGATACCAAACTACTTTTAAAACATTCACTTAACTCCCAATACAGTGGAATAACTCATAGACCCTATAGACTCTAGCTGCTTACTGGAGCTGCAAGTTGGCTCCCGTGGTCATCAAGTAGATCTAAATTTCATTGTGAAAGACTCACAGCCCACAGTCATGTTTAAGAAAACCTAGCTAGCTGAGAGAATTAACCAAGTATCACAGGTCAAGCAGAGAACAGTAGCCAATGGTGCATATTCTGGTTTCTTGGTTGGGTTTTTTTTGACAAATATGGGAAGAAAAACAAGTTTAAAATCAAGTAAAGAACTGAGATTGTCCAATACAAACAAACTGTTGCTGAGGACAGTTATTGCTGACCCTCAAAGACACATAGATTAAGCACTCTCCATGCATTCCCTTCTTCCTAGCTTAGCATCCTTTCTGTATTTTTTTCTCTCTTTCAGGTGCATGTGAAAGTTTAAACATTTATACAGTGTTATAAGGCTGGGGATTATTTTGCTCTTTATGCCTTTCCTAACAGTCCTATCACTTGATGTGCATTTTTGGAGTGCTACTGATCCACGTTCTCATTAATATCTCACTCAGAATCCCAAGATGATGCTCTTCAGTGGCTGTCATCAGCACAGAACCCATCATTTTACATGAGAAACCCAGTAACCCTCCTGCATTTCCCCTGGTCCACACCTACTTCTTCCCCTAATACAAGATTCTGTGCCCTAGATGTTATGCTGGACATCCTCTGCCCCCAGTGCCTCCTTCTGAGACATGCCATCACACATCCCTTGAGGAACACTATTGAGAATACCTTGTGCTTTATGCAAGCCATGTAGAGCAAGCTGACAATTCAAGATCATGGTAGCCAGCAAAAAGGCTTAGCCAAAGGAATCTTGGCCTAGAGAAGGCCAGTCAACATGGAAACAGATCAGTATTTCAGTCACACCAGGCAGAAGACCCTCATAAGGAAGGCTCCCTCTGGCTAAGACAGCAGAAACAACTTCATCTTGCCTGGAAGTTCCCTTTCACATTTTTGATAATAATTTCCAACATAGGAATAATTACACTGTATTTAAAAAAAAAAAAAGAACAGAAAAGAAAAAGATTTATTAATGAAATTTGGAAAAAAGCATTTGTATTACTCCCAAGAGGTTCTCTCATATAACCAAGCATGGAAGTTGTAATTAAACCAAGTTACCATTAGCATCTGCAAATTAGATTTAATTATTGAAGTATATTTCCATGTAAGAGGAGGAGGCAAAAGTGAGAGTGCTCCAGATAAGGCAAACAGACAGGTGGAAGCTAACCTAACACACACTGATATTTAGGTGAATGAAGAATAATACCAGAAAATGAGTGGGGTTACAGTATTATAAAAACAGATCTGAGGAAAGATGAGAGTCACTCCCAGAGATTATAATTAGGAATTAGAAATATATAGGTACAAAACATAGTCTCTAACTACACTGAGTTAAATATTCAAAAAGCAGGCTCAGCTGCTATACCAGAAAAAAAAAAAAAAAAATCAAATACTGCGTGTAAGATTGACAAGGGGTATCAATCAGCTGGTTGAATGACAAAAGTTTCAAATGCCAATCATCCAAATAAAATTATCTCACTTATCATATCATTAGAAGTAGTAAATTCTATTTGTCCATTCCAACTTCCTTTCCACAAAAATAAAATGTGATAGTCTAATTTTTATGGTAGTATGAATATCCTGTCCTTTAAAAGCACCCATATTGAGACTCATGCATGTTCATAAGGGAGAGGAAATGATAAATAATAGACAAGTGAAATAGAAAACACAGTAACACTATTAATAATAAAAAATGCAATAAATAGAAGAGGTAAACATAAGATTGGATTAAATATAATACTAATAAAAATAACACAGGCATTGTTTTATGTTCTCCAATATAGGCAATAGTAGACAATAGGCAATGTAGACAATAATCACAAGATAAACCTTCCTGATACTGCTGCCTGTATTACTTGGTTACACAAGGCTTAAAATTGAGTGTAAGCCTTTGAATAACTTCTGTGCTTTTTAATACCAAATTTAGAACACATATTTTAGAGAAACACAGGAAAAGCATTTTACAGAACTACTAGTTGATAACTAAGTTTTAAACATAGCTTTAAAGCAAAAAAAAAAAAACCTCCAAAACCCAAACAAAACCACCACCAGAAAAAACACACAAAACCAAAAAAGGATAATATTATAATAGAATAATTACAAAATTATGATAAATAATTCCTTCTATCTTTGCAGTTAGCTTCAGACTAAAAATGCCCAATGTGTGTGCCCCCACAGATATCTTCAAAGTATAGATTATTTCCCTATAGAGCTGCTGTGTAGTAAACAGCCTGCATAAAACCATATCCATTCTGATTCACAGTGGTACCAAACGAAGGTAATTAACATCAGGCAGTTGATTTTAATTATGTAATGGCCTTTTAGTTCAGTCCTATATCGTCATCAGCTAAATCTGCATAATTATGGTAAGCTAGAGGTTTGTCTTCCCTCTTACTCAAGTACAATCCTACAATTCCCCATCAGCTTCAGCAATACCTTAATTCATTCCTCAGAAGAGGATTTAAAAACTACACACAACTAGGAAACTGCCCTCAAACTTCTTTTCCCTCTTCCTTCCCTTCCCCTCGTACTTCTCTCCTACTTCCCAGGACTGGCACTGCCAATCACTGCTGCCAGGAACAGAAATTTTACATGTATTTTATATTCACATGCTACAGAGAAGTTGTTTCACTGCATTCCATTTCAGCCCTTTAAATTCCTCCTTTCCCTATCGCTCGCCTTTCATGCACTGACCTTAGAGATACTTTACAGCAAGTTCCCACACGCAGAAATACTCTGCTTCCAAGTAGGGTATGCATTTTAAGAAGTAAAACCCATCAGGTTTTAATATGGCAACTTGACAAGCTGTTACCATGCAAAAGAACTGTGCACTGCTATAAAACTGATATCACAGAAAAATGTATTAGGAGCAGGTTGTTCAGGAGGGAGCATTTCAAACAAGTAAATAAGTAGCTGACACAAGCTTTGAGCAAAGGTGTACACTGTAAGACTCACATCATTGTTCTCTGCTCTTGAGTCGTCTGGGCACTAACCCGGTTCCTAGCACATTGAAGGCAATGGAATTCTGTTACGTTTTCATAAAATTAACATAGTACTTGGAGATAATACCCAGAGCTCTTTTTTTTTTTTTTTTTTCATTTTTTCATAGAAAAGGAAAACTGCTTTAGAGATAGAAGGTAACGTTTTTCCTAACTACACACATAGAAGTCTAGCAGCCGTAACTCCACTTTTTAAATGCATTCAGTTATCTACACTCACAACACAAAATCAACAGAGAGTCACAGGGTGCTTGGCAGAACCACATCACACCAACTTGCATTTTTGGGACCTAAAATAGTACCTAAAGAAAATAAGAACAAATAAAAATCATCTATTTTTTAAGTCTGAAGGATATCAGCTAATACCCTTTTCTGGTTTTGAACCAACTGTTCCAGTTCTTGTTCTTTTGACAGAAGCTTGCACTCCAGGTCTTGACTGTAGGACTGAAGCCTCTCTGCGTCCTGCAAAATTAAAAGAGGAAATGGATTAACAGACAGCACAAGTGCATCAACAGGAGGATATAAAAGGAATCAGGCACAAAAATAACAGGCAAGTTTTTCACAGTGAACATAACAAGATACTGATAGAACATCACAACCAGCGATGTTCCACTGGTAAAGCAAATGATCTGAGCTTCAGGCTCTGCCATTCACTTCGCAATTATATCGAATTGTCCACTGTCTAAATAGTCTGCAATCACCAGGAAATCCCAGTCCTGTTTGGGATTATTGCTTCTGACACTCCTCAGCTGACACAAATTGTCAGACCTCCCCTAAATAAAATCAGGTTCCAACAGTCCATATCATCTGATAATCTGCCTTATTCCTCCACAAGTCTTCTACTCTCTAAGGTCCCCAGAGAAAATGCCTTTAAACAAAAATAAAAATTCCCTCAAGACAGCAGTGGTTCCTACATGCTTTTCTCCTTTAGCAGTACTCATAATGGGGTAATCAAATGCATGTTAACTGGCTTCTTCTGTGGAAGAATATATATCCAAATAGAAAGACAGACTAACTGCCCCTTTTGTACAACCTTCAGTCAGCAGGGTATTAAGTACTATAAATAGCTACAATTTGCACTTATTTGCATCTTATCAATTTCTTTAAATGTACTCTTCAAGAGCTGCTCTTCATTCAAGCCATAGTAATTCCTCTTTTATATAGAATCAATACATCTCTCTAGTCTGTAAAGTCTTTGTGAGACTTTGCATTAGAGAAACAATTTAACAGTTAGATCTCCCTAAATCAGTCATGCCAAGAAACAATACTTCTTGAGTGTCTGACAACCATTAGTATGAATGTTGACTAAACTGTAAATAGCTTCAGTGGAAAGCTTTAATGAAAAAGCTTGAAAGAAATGGCTTTACCTCAAATATACAACTAATTAGGAGATCCAACAGTCATCGCTAATGGAAAAGTCTTTGTTGTTTTCAGATTTTCAGTACAACTTCAACTGTGGGCTATTAATAGCATATAAACCATTTCTTCCACAACTGCTGTCAAGCAAAGTCACAAATATTTTTTATCCTTCGGCTGATATACAATGTGACATTTCATTTATATGCTTTCAACACAACAAACAGGGATGAGCTCATGAGTGGTTGTCCCAGGCTACCCAGAGCACCTTTGGAACCTACATCATTTGCATACTCAAAAATCAATAGGACAAGTCCCTGAGCAGCCTGATCTAGTTTGAAAGTTAGGAGGAGCATAGGTGCCTTCCCACCTAAATGATTCTAAGATTAGTCTTTCCTGGAGCATACTGGAAGTTCTTGTTAGTCTCCCTGATTTAGGATTAAAAAATAGGACAGAAAAATCTAAAACACAGACTATGAAAGAAGTAGAGGAGATTTAAAGGAGAATTTGTAAAGAAAAGTTAATTCATTTTCAGGTGTTCTGGAAGCACCATGGCTGTAACAAAAGAATCTGACCTATGTTTATTTTGCAAATAGCTGTAGCCGTTTCAGAAATTACCATTACTCGATTTATCTCTGTCGCTCTTCGGTGATAACTTATCCCCTTCCCCAAAAGCAGAGACTACAGAAATCAACAGGATTAGTGCTGCTCTGAACAAGCTCAAAGAGCATTTTTCCCAATTGTGATCAGCAGTTGGACCTATAGCACCATCAGTAATACAATGAGGCTCTAGTTTCGGCTGCTCCTTTCATCCAACAAGTCACTTATTTTGAAGCTGCAGGGCTTGGATCGGTAGAAAAGTAGCAGTGAGGTAAATGGTGTTTTTTCTTACTCTGTTGTGAAACACATTTTGTGGTCTCATTTCACACCCAGAATGAGTATAAAACCAATGGAAGTGGGAGGATAATCCATGCCCACAATAACAAAAAGACAATTTCAAGAGAAACCGCTCTTTCTCTTTTTTGATTTGCTGCTCCATTTCCTCATACAGGTGTTGAATTTCTTCATCACAAGCAGCAATTTTCCTAATAAGAGATAAAAGTATACTGGGTGGGTCTTTGTAGTATTACTTCAAGTCATGGCTCACATTACAAGCTAAGTCCCACATTTTTGCCTTAACACAAGGCTCCAGAGAATGTTCTGGGGTTAAGAAAATATGATTTTTTTTGTGCAGGGAAGGTCACAGATTAAATCTTTTTCTCATGGAAGGAAAGTTTCAACAGCACAAAGGCCAATAAAGCTATACATCTGATGTCCACATATCAAGTAGCTGTTCATTATGCAGTTTTAATGACTACTAAATCTTAGGCTTAAGGAACAGAGATTCCTAGTGACAATGCTAAGAATACCAGAGCCTAAGTTTGCCAGTTAAAAGTATTTTCACTGCAACTTCTTTTTTTTTTCCCCCCACTCTGGAGCTGCATTATTCACCATTCAAGAACATTAAATGGGGTACTTATATTTAAGATGTTTTAATTAGAACAGACTTCTTCAAAGTCCTTCTTGAAAGCTGTCTTACTACCTAAAAGCTTTGCTGAAACAAATTTGAAAAGCCCAGATGAGGTACAGAAATAAATATGCAGTGCACAAGCGTGTCTGACTGTAGGAAAAAAGAAGGACCTACAAATCTCACTTTTTCCGATAGAATATTGCAATTAATATCATTGCCATTTAACACATGAAGGATTATATTGAGCAGATGTTTTAGTTAAGACAGAAAAAAAATAACTTTTGAAAAGGAACAATACAGCTGCTTTGTTCTACTTCTAGTCCATTCTATTTTCATTAATCCAGAAACTGAAAAGCAAAAATCACTTTGCATCAGACTCGGGGGAAATCCTAGGAAGATTTTTAACAGAGATTAATAGGGCCTTTATCTAACACCACTGTATATTCCCCCACATTCCTCCTGTTACAGCTCTTCCTTGAGCAATCTGCAGTGTGGCTCTGTTACAAATAAAGTACATAATCTCCTACTCACATCAGTAAGAGCAAGACCAAGGAATGTATAGTAGCAAACAGTTTATTTTGTAATCTGGGCATCTACTTTTTTTTCATACCTGTCTACGCTTAGGCTGTACCCAGGGCTAAACTATAACAGTTGCTCTATCACCCAATGATCCCTCACCAGCCAGGGAGAGGAACTGGGAAAAGGAGAGCAGATCCATGAAACAACACCAGTACCAACAAAAGTACACAAAATCATAACTCAGCCAAATAAATATCCAGCTGTCACAACTGACAGAACAGCAGTTATCAGGAGCAGGGAGGGAAGATGAGCAACAGGACACCAAGCAGAACCCCAGCAGAAATCCCACAGGAACTCCCCTTCCTTAGCAAACCTTCCCCCTTTATAATAAGCATGACATTATGGTATGGGATACATCTGTAGCTAACACAGGTCAGCTGTCCTGGCTGACTTAAACAACTAATGGCCTGCCTAGCATGGCTGGCCTATGATTCCACCCCAGCCAAATCAGGACAGTATCTAATACTCTACATATTCTATGTTTTTACTTAATAAAGGCCTGATTCAATTCTCAGTTAAAGCCAAGCAAATCAGAAAGAAACTTAAAAAAAAAAATAATTATCTAAGATGAGTGAGAAACACCAGAAGCAAGTCTGTCTTTCCTCTTTTCAAATATCAGAACACTTGACATTGCCAGCTTGCATTTTCAGTCACAGGTAAAAACTGAGGGGCAAAGGCATTTTCTCCGGATTTACAGCAGCAATAAACAAGTATCAAGCTAGACCAATTCGAGGAAAGTGATTGCCGTCACTTAGATTTTTATAAACTCTGATAAGATGAGAAAAGCAGCCCAGACAAGGGCCTCTTCATGTGACTGCAATGCTTCAAACAGCAAGTGCTAGAAAATCCAGAAGCCATTTTTGCTGCCTTATTCCCCTTATCATGTAAAGTCAGGTCATGTTCTGATCTCAAATTTTATTTTCTTAAAACTATGAAAATGCTTCATAAGAAATCATCACTCATCAATGGGATAAAATTACACAAATTCATAAAAAAAAATATTTAGAAAGCTATGGCACAGATGCTAAGATCGTATTTAAAAATACTGTATTCATGCAGTATAATGTCACTTTGATCAGGGCTACATTAACTATATACTGAAAAACCCTGTAAATTTGCACAGGCAGAACACATTGCACAGCAGCCAGTGTTTCCATGGGAATCATACAGATTTTCTTTGCTTCTGTGTGACAGGGAGAATAACTTTAGTCCCATATTATTGAGCCGCTGATTTAGATATTTCTTTCCTCTTGTGTCTTTGGAAGCAAAGGATATGGCAGGACCAGCAAAACTACATCCAGGAGGTACCTCTTTTTAGTTGGACTGGCACATAAGCACAGGCCATTCTGGGGGCTGAATACTCCCCAAGCATTTCATTCACGGCTTACCATTCTTAACTCTGATCAAATTAAACAGAAAGATAAAATAATGTCCTGTTATAATCAAAAGTGTAACACAATTATAAGTAACATAACTAACAAGCAGCAGAAAAAATAATCCAATACATTAGCTGGCAAATATTCCCCACATGCAGTCAGGGGAAAATAATTAAAGCCATAAGGGCATAGCATTGTTACATGAAAAATGTAAAATTAGTATCTCCTGGGATCATACCGTCCAGTTTTACTCAATGCATAATTGTGTAATTTCAGCAATATTTGATAACGTGATCTTTCTCTTTCCAGTAATGCTGTGGAATAAACAGATGGAGACAAAAGGGCGACAGCGCTGTTGTTGAGCACAATAACCAAAATGGAATGCAATGTGAGTTCACTAAGTTCAGATGATGAGTTCAGGATGAACACACTCACAAGGGTTTAATTTCTGCCTGTTCATGTAGCTGTAATGTGAATTGTTTTGGTTTTACCATTTCTGTTCATGCAGTTCGTTGTAATTTTTTTTTCCACTTTAAAAAATACAGTGATTCGCACACTTTGTGCACTAATGATCTGAGATGCTGATTCTTCTCTTCTTCCACCAAAGGTGGACTCTGACACTGTCCCATGCTAAACCCAATGAGAGGTCAGATCATCCTTCCCTTACGGTTTACCCTTACGTTTACTTTTTTTGTTTAGAACTCCTCCTTTGAAACAGTCCACTTTTTTACTAGATTTGTCTTTCAAATGCTAATGGCAGTTGAAGATTTTATCTGCTATTAGAAGAAAAAGGTCTCTTTCTCATCTGTTTTGAGCTTACTTCCTATTAGTCTTATTAAATGCCCCTTGGTTCTACTGCTAGGGATATGAAGAATAGCAGTTCCTCATTCAGCCTAGTCGGTGGTCTCATGGTTTTGTAAAGGTCTATCGTATCTTACTCCAGCCTTTATCTCCTCACTCAAGAGATACTATCTTTTAAAAACAGCTCTCTCAGAATAGCTGTTCTGTTCCTTTAGCCACTGAGTTGCCATTCTCTGTACCTTTCTTCATTCCACTACATTCTTCTTGTCTTGCAGAGACCAGAACTTCACTCAGTACTCAGGACTTGTGTGCACCAAGATTCTATGTAGTAGCAAAAACATGCTTTGTCACGTACTCAGTATCCTTCCTGATCATCGATAGCATTTTACTGGGTTTTTTTGGCTGCCATTGCACCTGAACTGATGATTTTGGGAAGCTCTCTGCAATGACCCCAACAGCTTTCTCTGAAGGTGTAACTGCCCACTCCAAGCTTAGCAACACGTAAGCGTGACTTAAACTATTTTATCTTCCTTACATTTATCTACAATGAAGTTCATCTACCTTTTTTTTCCCACTCAATACACCATTCTATTATTTAAAAAACACCAATGCTAAATTTAAGAAGCCATCTAATTTTAAATTTAAATACAAGTATCAGAATATCAAGGAGAATCAACTTACCCTGGCAAACAAAAATTGTATCCACTCTGTAGATGCCAAAATCAACATAGATGGAGCTACTAGTCTGCACTTTCGGTGCACGAATTAGCTATTCCTGATTCCAGCACCAGACCAGACATATGTACAGTATTTGGTTTGACATATTAATGAAGTAAAAATATCTCAGTTTTGTTTAAATAAAAATAAATAAGTAAATGAGTATTTTTAAAAGGAAAGGGTTTAAACCTCCTATTTTCATCTTGCCTTAAAATCTACAAATATAGGCAACAGCTTATCATCAATTCCTTTATGATGATAAACACCAGTAAGGAGAAGAACACCAGTTATGGGATAAAAACATGGCCATTTGCTTTCTTTTCCTTAAAGTGCATTCAGTTCTATGTAAAACTCATTGGCAGTATTTTGGTTGTTGTTCTACTGAACCAGAATTACAGATCGTCTAAAAGGAGAAACATGCCCTGGTTATATTGGCACAGAATATGTCTGATGCACTGATAGACCTCTTCTGTGACCATATCAGGAATATATTTGATACCTTGTTAGGAATCATAGAATCATAGGGTATCCAAAAGTGATTGCCTCATTGTAGATGGGACTTCTGAGCCTTGATAACAGCAGGAGTCTTGATTTATTTGAAGATCCTACTCCTTTTCATGCATTTTCTACACATTTGTCATTTTTGCAATAGGATGCTACTGATCATGTGTTTTCACAGAGCCTATGCACCCCAGCCTGGTTTAGGATCACAGAATCTAGAATCATTAGGTTGTAATAGACCTCTAAGATCACCAAGTCCAACGGTTGACCTAATACCATGCCCATTAAACCATGTCCCAACGTGCCACATCCACCTGTTTTTTAAACACCTCCAGGGATGGTGACACCACCACTTCCCTGGGCAGCCTGTTCCAATGTTTGACTACTCTTTCAGTGAAGACACTTTTCCTAATGTCCAATCTAAACCTCCCCTGGTGCAACTTGAGGCCACTTCCTCTTGTCCTATCACTAGGTACTTGGGAGAAGAGACCAACACGCACCTTCCTACAACCTCCTTTCAGGTAGTTGTAGAAAGCAGTAAGGTCTCCCCTCAGCCTCCTCTTCTCCAGACTAAACAACCCCAGTTCCCTTGTTGCAAATCTGTAGTGGGTAAGAAAAACTTATCTACACACAGTTAGATAAGTAGAGATGTCCTTTAATAACGATGCGCACCAGGGACATGGGATCCTTCCCAAAGATGTCCGCTGGCACATTGCAATCAACAGATATTTATGCATTAAATTCATACATATTTAGTCTATACAATGCATATTTAATTTCATCCTCTCAATGATTGGTTCTTCTTTTCTCACTTCTGATGCAAATTAGCGCGCAGCCTCTGTCGTAGTCTTCTATTGCTCTCTTTTGAGTAGGTGGTATAATTTGGGTACGTGGACCGTGAGTCGGAGGTCTTGACCACTCCTCGGATTTACCATGTACGGTCAAGGAACATGTCCTTGGTTCATAGGCTCTTGGGTCTTACCTGCTATGGTCATGATTCAAAGATTATACACAATGGGTACCATCATAAATCCTGTCTCGCAGACATCTTGGACTACAACATACTATCCTTGTTTCTAACCACTAAGAGATTATTGGTTAATGAATACCTTAGGTCTGGAATTTTACAGGAGTATGCTAGTAGCATTGGCAATACATATTTTATTTTATATTTAATCATTTATCCTATTTGAGACTGATCTACCTAGAGTTATCACTAGTCCTCCTTATTAATATATACTAATTACAATTCTTGATATTCAAATCAGAATAAGAGGAATAAGGTGTTTTCCAACAGCATCACTGGTGCATAACAGGTTTCAATTTTCTCTAGTTTCTAAACCGTAATCACCTGGTGAGGTTTATATGCTTATAGATTTCAAAACACGCAGACAGGTCTAACATTTTAAATCTGATGACTTCATGCAACACCCTCAGCCACTCCTCGTAAGCCCTGTTCTCCAGACCCTTCGCCAGCTTCATTGCCCTTCTCTGGACATGCTCCAGCACCTCAATGTCTTTCTTGTACTAATGGGCCCAAACCTGCACACAGTATTCGAGGTGTGGTCTCACCAGTGCCGAGTACAGGGTCACAATCACCTCCCTACTCCTGCTGGCCATGCTATTTCTGATACAGGCCAGGATGCTGTTGGCCTTCTGGGCCACCTGGGCACACTGCTGGCTCATCATCAGCTGGCTGTCAAACAGCACCTCCAGGTCCTTTTCTTCTGGGCAGCTTTCCAGCCACTCTTCCCCAAGCCTGTAGCATTGCATGGGGTTGTGGTGACCCAAGTGCAGGACGCGGCACTTGGCCTTGTTAAACCTCATAAATTGGCCTCGGCTCATCAATCCAGCCTGTCCAGATCCCTCTGCAGTGCCTTCCTAGCCTGAAGCAGATCAACACGCCCACCCAATTTAGTGTCATCTGCAAACTTACTGAGGGAGCACTCAATCCCCTCATCCAGATCATTGATAAAGATGTTAAACAAGCCTGGTCCCAATACTGAGCCCAGGGGAACACTGCTTGCGACCAGCCACCGATGGATTTAACTCCATTCACCACAACTCTCTGTGCTCAGCCATCCAAGTTTTTAACCCAGCTTAGTGTGTCTAGCCCATGAGTTGCCAGCTTTCTTAGGAGAATGCTGTGGGAGACGGTGTCAAAGGCTTTACTAAAGTCCAGGTAGATGACATCCACAGCCTTCCCCTCATTGACTAGTCAAGTCACCTGGTCATAGAAGGAGATCAGACTGGTTAAGCAGGACCTGCACTTCATGAGCCCATGCTGGCTGGGCCTGAGTTCCTGGTTGTCCTGCACATGCCATCTGAGTGCCCTCAAGATGAACCACTCCATAATCTTCCCCGGCACCAAGGTCAGGCTGACAGGCCTGTAGTTCCCCAGATCCACCTTCTGGTCCTTCTTGTAGATGGGCATCACATTGGCAAACCTCCAGTCGTCTGACACCTCCCCTGTTGACCAGGACTTCTGACAAATCAAGGAGAACGGTTTGGCCAGCTCCTCCACCAGCTCCCTCAGTACTCTTGGGTGGATCTCATCCAGCCCCATACACTCATGAATGTCCAGGTGGCATAGCAGGTCATTAACTGCTTCCTCCTGAATTATGGTGGGTTTATTCTGCTCTCTATCCCTGTTTTCCAGCTCAGGGGGCTGATTACCTTGCAGATTGCTTGTCTGACTATTAAAGACTGAGGCAAAGAAGGCATGAAGTTTCTCATCCTTGGTGATAATGTTCCCCTCCACATCCAAGAGAGGATGGAAATTCTCTTGGTTTTCTTTTTGTTGTTAATGTATTTGTAGAAACATTTTTTGCTGTCTTTCTCGATAGTGGCCAGCCTGAGTTGTAGTTGGGCTTTTGCCTCTCTAATTTTCCCTCTGCATGACCTAACAAGATCCCTATACTCTTCTTGAGTTATCTGCCCTTTATTCCAAGAGTGGTAAACCCTCTTTTTTTCTCCGAGTTCTAGCAAAAACTCCCTGTTCAACCAGGCCGTCATCTTCCCTCCTGGTTTGTCTTCCAGCACACAGGGACAGGCTGCCTCTGCACCTTTACGACTTCCTCCTTGAAGAATGTCCAGCCTTCCTGGACCCCCTTGCCCTTCAGGACTGTCTCCCAAGGGATTCTTTTGACCTGTGTCCTGAATAGCCCAAAGTCAGCCCTCATGGAAGTCCATGGTTGTGGTTTGGATGTCTCCCTTCCTAACTTGACCAAGAATTGAGAACTCATGGTCGCTAAGGCAAAGATGGCCTGTGACCACCACATCACTCACCAGTCACTCTCTGTTCATAAACAGTAGGTCAGGTGAGGCACCTCCCCTGGGAGGCTCCCTTACCAGCTGTGTCAGGAAGCTATCTTCCACACATTCCAGGAACCTCCTGGATTGTTTCCTCTCTGCTGTGTTGTATTTCCAGCAGACATCTGGTAAGTTGAAGTCCCCCACGAGGACAAGGGCTAACAATTGAGAGACTTCTGCCAGTTGCTTATAAAATGCCTCATCTGCTTCTTCCTCCTGGTTGGGTGGTCTGTAACAGACTTCCAGCAAGATATCTGCCTCGCTGGCCTTCCCCCTCATCCTTACCCATAAGCACTTGGCCTTGTCCTCACATTCATTAAGCTCTACACAATTGAAACACCCCCTAACATACAAAGCCACCCCACCGCCTCTCCTTCCTTGCTTTTCCCTTCTGAAGAGCTTACATCCATTGCAGCACTCCAGTCATAAGTCATCCCAACACACTAAAGTGATCAATTAAATACAGTAAAATTGATATCACACACTTGTTGTGGAAAAGATGCAAAGATAGGATGTATGCAACGTCACTGGTGTGGGGATATTCCAGGAAGCATGCTGGCCCCACGAGAAGCCATGTACTTACAGCAGACAGTAATACTTTGCTATCCCCATGCTCCTTACAACAGTGCTTAGAAGAGGTGCTGTAGCTACTTCTCTCATTTCTGACAGTTCTCTATCATTTGTACCACTTCTGCAAGTTTGCCCTCACCACAAAGTGCCAAAAGAGATGAAAATTTGACTATAGGTCCCCTGATTCTCCATCCAAAATTCTGTCCCACTAGGAATACATAAGGTTGCTGAACTTTCAGGAAGATCATCATCATGAAAATTGCATTTAAAATTTTTAAAAGGACTGATTTAAAGCAGTAATATTTTTATATTCTCTCCCCTTCTTCCACTCCCCAGCCCCAGTATACATGGACACACACACACACTGTTTCACTTATGTAACCATTTTTTCTCCCATACATCTTTTTTCCCATATTTTCCATCTCTTGTCCCTGTCCTATCCCATTGCTTTGGGTCATATTTATTATACCAAAAAAAGTTAAAAGAAAATTCAGTCTGGAGCTGCTATTTAAGTCACTCATTACATCCAGTAATTAGTTGACAGTGCTTTGTCAGGGATACAGTATTCTCAACAGTTGTGTTAATGCTAAATCTATGATGAAATTATTTGTGTCAGTCAGCCCTTTTATAGAAAAAAGTCTTTTAAAAGTAATTCACCTGGTTAACACATAGGTAATAGCACAGTGTATCCAATATCCAATCATCATTTGAAAGCCTAATTTGCACCAACTGCTGTCAGTTAGGATTACTTTCTTGGTCAGTCTTCACCAGTTCAAAGGTAGATACTGACTTGAAAAAAAATTACATGGTACAAGCTACTTGATCACCACCCAGGTCTGTAATACAAACATAACTTAATACAATAAACTGCATTAGCATATTATAAAAGGGCATCTGGGTGTGCTAGTCAAGCTCAGCTGCAAGCTGCACTACGTATGTGTTGTAACATAAGAGATGAAAATGGGAACTGAGGCACAGAGAGGTGAATAAGTAGGTTGAAGGACAAGCACATTTTATAACTACTGCTCCACTTCCTATGCCTTAAGCCTTACACAAGGCTAATGCAGCTAATGTGGTCTTTCTCTATGTATGTTTTAGGTAATGAGTTGATCCTTCTCTTAAGGACTCCTTCTTTAAATTAAAAACCCTACTCTGACTACAACAGCAGTCATGTATTCACAGATGAGTACAGCTGTTGACTTTCAAGTCTTTTCTGCCTGCTTTAGCCTGATGGCCTTCTGACAAATTTTGAGGTGGCAGGTTTTCATTACAGCTGACATTGTTTCATGCACAATACACCATAAACTTGAGGTGCTTCCAAAGACATGGGTTTAAATTCCTGTTACATTTTTTCCTGACATTCTTCTCCCATTTTTCTTTGTGTCATGTCAACAGCAGGTAGCTATACTGGAGCCATGTATTATCTATGCAGTAGTGTTGTAGATCAGAAAAGAAAACTGAACAGTACTGTAACTAAGCTGAACCATCTTTCCCACTCTAAATTAAGCTGAACCATCTTTCCCACTCTAAATTACTTTTTAACAAAGATCCAGACCTTTCGTCTGGTTCACTTTATGGCAACACGAATGCAAGCAGACCATGGGAACAGAAGGAGGGAAGTGAGCAGGCTAAGGCCTTATGCTGCCTTATACTGTTCATGAAACCAGGACAGGAGTCAGACACTCACCACCTGTTACTGGTTTACATATTACATTGCTTTACTTGTCAAAGGGAAGAACATCATATCAGTGGAGAACCTGAGTAAAGAGAAGAAATATTTAAGGTCATTCCTTTTGGTGTCAATATGATTTCATTCCCTTTAAGAAAATTTGGCATTTATGGGCTAGCAGACTGAAACAGGAAATTGATCCAACTGTTCTTGGTTTCAGACAGGAAACAATGTCATTTCCACTATCTGCTTCCTGATAGGCATACTCTCAGCACATGGACCAAACAGCTTTCCCAAATGCTGATACATTTATCCTTTCTTATTCTTCTTTCATCCCTCTATAATTGCAAAACATGTCTTTCTAAAAAGGAAAATGCTGAAACAAAAAATCCTCAAAGACATTCTAAGGCAGGCAAAATACAAATACAAAAATTAATGACATTTCTAGTCCACAAAGTCAATAGCTGAGAAGAGCATAGCTTAAGACAGTTGCTTCTAGGAGTGGAATCACCGTCTCTTTTGCAAAAGACTCTAAAAGTAGTAGCTGTAAATTAATCTTTAAATGTCTGCAAATAAGTGTGCAAACAGCCAGGATCAGCTGGTTTGCCGTCCTTAACATGACAGCGGTATCAAACTCCCTTAACGTGGCAGCAGTATCAAACTCTTAACAGCTCAAAGCACACAAGGAAGAGAAACTAATTTTATGTCATTCCATCGAACTGATTTGTATATGAAGTAGCAAAGTTTATTTTCTTTATCCTTTTCCCATACAGTATACCATCTCTTCATTACACTGCATTTTTTTTATTGCTTATTCCACTATACATCAAAAACTCTCCTACTTCTGTACATTCAAGTGGGCCCTTTAAAATTAAAAGAACTTGCAAGCTTCCAGTCTTCTGTTTACCTTAGTTGTCTCTTGTCCAGGCATCAGGTTGAAAACTCAGTGCAAATGATCCTAACATGTGCATTCATTACCACAGGAACGCAATGTGATCTCTCCAACTAAATCCCCAACTTTGGACAAATGTGGGACCAGAATTGCAGGACACGTTATGTGGCACAATTATCTGTAAGGATATGTGGAAGGAGAGTGTCTGCTCCTTTAAGGGTATCTGGTCAAGGACCTTTTTCAGTGTTATAGGGACAGTAAGAAAAGGAGGAAGCCATGAACAAGAACATACAGTGACACAAACCTGACTGACATGATAAGGGAGGCAGTGAAAAGAACCCAACCTGGTCAGTCACACCGATTGATAAGGCCACATAAGAGTTTGAGAAAATTTACTGCAGTGAGGTTATCTGGCTGGGGACATGTCAGTTGGGAAACTAAGCAGAAAGGGGGGAAACCAGAAACAAAATACACTGAGACACAAACCTGACAAAACAACACAGAGACAGTGGCAAGAAACAGGCCTCACCACACACATTGATTGACGTGCTATCAAGAAACCACAGGTCTCACTTCCAGGAAGATCAGCCTGGACTTTGCAACTCATAATACTGCATACCGTGGAACCCCAGACTGCGAGGGGGTGCAGGAATTGACAGAGCTGTACAGACTCACAGGGTGGGGGATGCACAGGGGAAAGGGAAGCAGGGGGAACAAAGTGGGGGTAGAAACAAAGGGGTGTAAATGGGGCCGGGTTGGCTGTAAAACAGGCCTGGTCAGCACGCTTGTCTGGCCGAGCCCTATGTGTGATCACTGCAGTCTGTCCTGGCTTCTTATGTCGTCTTACTAAATCTTCTCTTAAGCATCTCTCTGTTCATGCTCATCCTCTGTCCCCTGTGAATGCGTGCTGCAAGGACTCAGTGCCAGCTACTGGTGAGACCTGTGTGTGCACGAGGGGAATTTGGTGCCAGCTCCTGGCCTGTGGTGCCAACAACTGGAGCGAGCAGGGTCTCCATGTCAGCTACTGGAGCCAGTGAGGGTCTTGAACCCCCAGGCTCTGGAGTAGGAACGGTGTCTGTTCCCAAAACCAGCTGTCGGAGGGGACAGCATGAGCAAGGTGACCAAGTTGCTCAGAGCCACCAGAGCAGGACCATGGGCCACTGCCTGTGTGCCTGGTGCCAGCTGCAGGGGGAGTGTGTCTTCCCTGATACTGGTGTGCCTGGGGTGTGAGCGCATATACACCAGCAAACTTTAAGCTGGACTAGCCAGTGACTAGGGGGGCCCTAGGGCCTGGGTCCCCCAGTCCATGTGCTATGAAAAATATGGGGTTTTATTAAAAAAAAAAAAAAATAAATTGACCTCTAGGCTTTTCTACTTCTGTAAATGACAGAAATAAAGTCAGTTAATTCATCAGTGATGTGAGTGGATTCTGTCTCTGTTAAAGGAAACCAAAAAAAATGCAGCTAAGCAACCACATTCTCATTTTGGCTGATTATGCTTCTAACTCCGCAGTGTTGTGTCTGCAGATAAAGGCAAGAGAAGCACAGAAGCAGCAAACATATTACAAAGTATTCCATCTGTCAGTCCCCACAATTTTTTGGCAACTTGTGAATAGTAGATGGTTATACTGGAGCAGACCTATGCTGTTCTGTAAGTCTGCTGTTTTGGACAGTGCCTAGTAATAATTGTAGTTACGACACTGATTGACATATAGGTCAAAGGAATGTTAAGACTGGCATGTGCTCATGAGATGTGCAGTCTGTATAGGCCACCAAGAAGCACACCAATTACTGCTGAGTCTTCTTCCTGAAAGTAATCTCCACCTACATAGAATGCACAAACTCACTTTAGTCTTCCTGCTATGATCTTAAGTTCTGATAATGGTTTAAAAAGGATCAGTCGTCCTCAAACCACCAGCTGAACTAGCACCCAATGTACTTCTAGAATTTAAGTCACTAACTCCAGCTGGTACGTTAGGTATCTCACATCTGGCTTGGATGTGAGGGTATTGGGACAGCTATTAAAAAAATAAAGCTGTATCCTTTTGCTTCTACAGATTTTAACTTAAAAACAAAAGTTTATACAAACTGCCCCTGTAAATGAACTGGAATGAAGACAGGCATACTCCCAAACTGTTCTGGATGAAATAATATCTTTTCAGCACTAACTGAGTACACACCCATTCTAAAAAGCAAAGCTGGCACAGGAGGCCAGTATGATGTAGAAATAAGATCAGCTTATTGAAGTGAAGCTTCAAGTTACTGAAGTCTTTTGCCCATGTGAAAACATTCTGCCACAGGAATAATATAGTAAGAAAGCTTTACCTCAAAGACACATAAAAGAACAACATGCTGTCTTGCACAGGTGTAAAAAGAAAACAGAGCATAAAGTTTCACTATTTGAAATAGTAACAGAAAATAGCAGGTTTCCTTCCCGAGAATCAGACCAAATCCCTTTTCATTTCTTTAATGCTCCATAGTCAAAGAAATTACTTTCCTCCCTTCATCTCTCATTGTTCTTTTATTAAGTCAAAATATTTCTTGTATTGGCTGCTTGTAGAGTTCTCAACTTTGCTTGCAATAATAATCTCTCCCCCTTGTCAAAAAAGGATGGCTACTTTACAGATGCCTTCAGTATCAAGATTCATCAGCACAAAAATGGACAACAGAAAGCAGAACAGTACATTAAAAGAAGAACTGAAACTACAGTTGTGCAGTGATTGGTAAGATTAAGATTCTGCCATTCAATTTAAGTGAGTTAAGTAGTAAACAAGACACCACCACATAAATAATTGGAAAAATCACTAAGATCAGTACAGATTATGGTATTTTGTGTCCACGAGACACAAAAAAAGAAAATTCAGTTTTCTTAAGTGAAAAGGTCAGTTCAGACCTCAGAACAAATAAAAGATCAAATCAAAGGAACAACAGCATATATATTTGTTAGTTTCATAAAATGCATGTTCCATAGAATACTGTGTAAGAATAAAAAGGAGTCAGTAATGCACAAATTCTCCGCATGATTTGCTATTAGATATTTCATACAATGTGGGGAAAAATACGTCTTTTGCACAGCTAGCATAGTATTGAATCAAACACAAATCATGCCTGCAACAGTAGAACCTAGACTTCCCAACTGGGATGAGAGATCATACTTCCTGTTGCACTAAAATAAAGGAAAACGCATCTTAGCCCTAAATGGTTTAGGAACAGAAGCAAAAGGAAAATCTGCCATGAAATTATAAATACAAATAGACGCCCGACTTGTGCAAGATCCACTGACAGGCAAAGATAACAGCACTAAGGAGGAGATGTTTGTGTCCTCAGTTATGATGCCAGATACGTAGTCATATTCCACTTCCAGTTCCATAGGTTTAATGTGATTTTGAGCAGACTTGGTCATGCCAGCTGCAGTGTCTTTTAAATACAACAGATTTTAAACACAGCCTTTGATCCATTAGCAATTCCATGACAGATCAATTCAGATCAATCTGCCATAATTACATACTATTTCTATAGGGATTTGACATTGGTCATAGGCAAAGAAGCAGCCTGGAAAGGCTTCCAACTTAGACCTTGTCCCTTAGTGCTCCTTAGGTCCTTTAACAAACTAAAACACTAGGGACACAAATCCATTAACAAATTGTTTAACATTTCAGTGCATTTCACTGTAACAGCCCCTTCTTCACGCTCTTCATGTATTTAGGTACTCAAGTTTGTTCTTTACCCAAATATTGTCTCTTTTGCTCTTTCTACATGTGAAAAATATTCTTTAACTTTATAACTATACCAGTTATGAAAACGTGGCCTACACAAGTGTTTAAAAATTAAAGGATGGCATCTTTTGAAATTTTCATTGTTAGTTTAACTGTATTATTTCCAGTAAAGTTAATCTAAACATTGTCTTCAGTAACAACAAGTACATGAGCATCAAGTGCTTCTTAAACCCTGATCAGGCAAGAATCACAGCTGCATGAATGCAAGTGCATGCACACACATACTGTAACAAAAGGGCAAAAATTCTATAGAATAAGAACTCAGAAAGGTGTGTGGCACTGCTGATACCCCAACATTGAGCTCAACAGTGACATATCCCACAACTAACAACCACAAGAGCTTATGGGCATCATTTCCATCAAAACCAAAGTTAAAATCCTAGTGCAAGGGTTTTGTAACCTTGCAAGTCTATGATTAAAGCTTTGCAAGTATATAACTGAAGCTTACAGTAAAACGTACCTACAGTTTAACATAACAGCCTCGGTGAACTTTGTAGCTCTTTCATCAGCTTTCTGCAGATACATATTTTTTGTAGGTTTAGAATCCAAAGAAAGAGACCTCCCAACACAAAGCAACGTGTACTACAGAACACAGACATACACACATACGTAGCCAAGTCCCCTGTTTTTAGGGGTTTTTTTGTGTGGTTTCTGTTGGGTTTGTTATTTTTATGTTCTACAGACCATCTTTTATAAACTATTAGTTTCATCATATGCATACTACAGTACAGACATATTCCCACCATATGAATAAATACTTGTAATATGCTTAAAAAAAAGGGGAACATAAATCTTGCCTTTGAAAACTTACCAATGCCCAATGTATTTAAGGCTCACTAAGTAATTTCATACTTGTAATGGTCTCTACATTTGAAAAATGCATTAGTAAAATCTACAGATTTTTAAAAACAGTTCAGCAATCTCTCTTAAATGTTTAATAGCTTCCCTCCTCCATAAACCGCCATAAACTTTTTCTTTCAGCTCCCTCCTTTCATGCTTCATGTTTTTACATTGTTGTCTTTAGAAAGGGAACAGAAGTATCAAAAAGACACAAACAATATTCAGTTCAGCTCCTTTCAAACTTAACAAAATTCTATTAAATACTCGGGGTAGATTTGGTTGGCATCAAAGATAACGAAGATCTTTGGGTTCCAGGTATTATCCACACAGCTGTCGTACAAGTTCACAAAACTTCCATCTTTTGAAGGAGGCCTCATGTATTTTGAATCACCATTGATATAGTCACCAGTTAATACACGAGCAAGAAACATAACTTTATCTTGTCTATGCAGATGAGGCTGCACATTCACACCATGAATTTGAAAAGTATTTCCATGCTTCATGTCCTCTTTGCAGAAACGACTGGAATATGATGCATCTCTTGCGAAATAGGTCCCTTTCAAATAAAAAAACCAACAGATGACATTCTTATCATGACAGCGTAACTACTAGAACATGGATATAGGTATCAGGATGATGAAAGATGTCTGTTCTTTAGTCCAGGGATTTAGTTTTGTTTTCACTTTTTCCTAAATCATTGGATTATAGCAACATGGCCATATATTTTTAGTAGGGACGTTTTAGCAGGGAGATTGTCTTGTGATCAACACTGCTTTGTTGGGCATCTTTTCCCCAGGCTCCCTGGTCCTACCAGACAGTTGTGACAATCACATTCCTTACTGCATCCTAACTTTCTTAATTACACTTGATGTAAAAGCAGAGCTGTATTAAACAGCTCTTGGATAAATACAGGGCGTACTTCACAAAGAACATACTATAGGGAATACTTAAAAATGTTGAACTGTTAAGATTACCAAATTGTTGTATGTGACAAAAATACTTACCCTTTCCATATACAGCAGCATGCATCCCATTTATTCTCCAGTCAAAGTTATGAATACATATTGCTTCTACAAATTCATTACTGGTGCCATGAAATAACATCTGCTCATTAATAGTTGGGACACCCCTTTTCTTCTTTAGTTGAGCTTTTTTCCTACAGAGAACACACAACACAGCATGACAAACATCTGCACAATCAAATTAAGTTACTACTCTGAAAACACTGCAGAAGGGACAGACCTAAAACACTCCATACATTCCACTTTCACAAGTGTCTAGATGATTCTACTGTTTAAACAGATCAGAAATCTTAAGGTACATGTTTAAAAATCACACACTTCTGGATGTTGTGGACTATTTTCAGAAGAAACCCCAGATAAGGAAAAAAGGACTTTTATAACAATTTTATCAACATTGTTCATTTGGCATTAGTTTCAGTGTGGCCATTTTCTTTCCATCAATCTGCTTTAAGTGACTTTCTGTCAGCTGGGTTTTCCTAAGATCCATGAAGAAGTTCACTCTGGATCTGTGTCTAAATCACTGAGCTGTTCATAGTTACGATCCCTTGACTGGACAGGCAAAAACAAGTCGGAGTGCATCATAGCTTTGTTTTGGTCCATGTACCCAAATTTTCTTCCTGTAAAAGCCACAGTGCATGGGACACTGTGATACATGCTTAGGTTTATCAGGCTCGTGCTTAGGTTTATCAAATTAAGCAATGTGCTTATAAATGGAGTGCACACTTGAACTGGGGAAGGGTTCTCAGGGCCTACAGTTTAGATGTAGTCTGAGGAAGTTCTATCAACCAGGTCCAGGGAAAGAGACAGGCAGCAAAGATTCTTTATCACATTAATGGCATTACATAGCAATTACACATTATTTATACATAAGTACATTTCACAATAGTGAAAATCTTGCCACACTTAGCTTTTAAGATATATTTATTCTGGTTTATTGTTCAGCTTTGTTTTTTTCTCTCTTCCATTTAGTGCAAACTAAAATACCTATGTCTTAGCAATTTAATTTTTTGGTGTCTTTTTCTCCTTACAACTGCTTTCCAAATCAGAAGAATGTCAGTAGAATCTCCAGAGCGTCTGGGAGGTTTCACTAAGTCTCATTTATGACATTTTGTGTCAGAGGCAGAGAGGTTCCAGGCACTCAAGTTCCACTCTATTAGCAATTCAACAAAATCCAGGAGCCAAGATTCCCCACATCCTGAAAAATCTACCTGCATGAGGTAACACCTCTGAGCTAGGGGCTAGTAATGCTGAACATTTGAAATTTTACAATCAGCAGCCCTCTACTGTCAGCTGCTGATCTCTGACAATGTATAAAGGTAGCCCAGAGTAACTTCTCTTGAAATACTGGAACAGAATAAATATATATAAAAGGTGAATAATCAATTGTCCAAAAATGTTCTGTAACAGTCCTTCACTATCTCCAACCAGTTGATTTCATAAAACCAATTTAAAATAGTCACTAACATGGGACTATTACAACAGGCAAACATGTTTTGACTGTTTGTCAATATGATGCAAATAAACATTCAAGTAATGCTCAAATTTAATCACTGACCTTATCAATGAAATAAAACACTTTCTCAATAACACAAAAGTATCAATTGTTCCTCATAAGTAGTGGAATATATTACTGAGCACACTGGGAAGGTGGTTCTGCAGAATGCAGAAATGCCACAGCAGGACTTCGTGTTGATTTGGAACAAAAAATTAGGAGTTCAACCATTCTAAAAAACACCATCTTAGCACTTTCCACCAGGCATGACATGATAATCCAGTAAAACAAAATGAAGTTGATCTCATACAGCTCTCATACAGGCAGTTCACTCAATAAAGTAGAAACCTAAAGCAAAACTAAATACCCATGTTCTTTGTACATATGCAAGCACACAAGCTGTTTCTAAAGATGATCAGCAATCTCACTGACTGTTTTCTACTTGCAGTACTCCTCTGCAACTCCAAACTGAGATGCATAAACCAAAATATGCTAGATTAAGTCATCTTCTGTTACTTTCACTTTCCCACATGGGACACCAAAAGAACTTTTAGTGAATTTAAAATGCTGGAATACCTACTTCTTTGTAAGGTACCGGGCAACAATTTCTTCACCAGTGTGTGGAAGCCCATCTACTCCAAGGTTGTATTTTACCCTCAACAGAAAAGCAGCTAAGCCTCAATTGCATACACTTATTCTAGCAATTTTCATTGTTACTGGTATTTTTTTGATACAGGAAAAAAGTTTTAAAACTGAAATGACTTTTCTCTATATACTTTTGTACCATACAGGAACTAAAAAGTACCTTGGTTTGTAGTTCAGTTATATGGCAATACTGTAATACTCCTGACATACGAAGTTATAATTCCAATTCTCAGTTTCATACCTTCAGAATATTCTAGCACAGCATCCATAGATTCAGAGTTCTTAAACTATGAATTCTGCTCACTGACCAGTCAGGAAAACTAGTATACTCTCCAAATGACATCAGTTCCTAAGCTAAGCAAAAAATGTCTTCCCCTGCCCCACTCTGCCATCTACACTGGAGACTCAAAGGACATTTCTGTTTCCTACTCCTATTCTCAAAAATTATGATTGGTATTAAGATGGTATAAATACACCTCTATAGAAACTTATTTGTAGAAAGGTAGATGTTGAAACACAAGGCCAAGCAAATAAGCCTTAATACTTCACACGTAAAGATAACCAAATATATTTGCAATCAAGAGAAGGCTCTCTTAACCAAGAACTTAAGTTAATTTCCTTATGCATATCTATGATCTAGCTTTAAATTAACAATAAATTATGTATATTTCAAAAAAAAATCATATAACTTAGGCAAATTTTTAATATACATCTTCTTAGTTATTTCCTCACTATTTAACTTAGTTCAGTTGGTTTTAATAGTGTAATACATCTTTAAAACAGATTCTGGTATGTACTCCTTCTTAGAGGCTACACAAGTAACTTTTCTCAAACTGCTTAAGATTGATACTACAAAATAAGCAGAAGCAGAACTTGGCACTTCCTACTTCTTCCAGAACAGCACAATATGAAGAGGGAATAGCAAAGAATTTAGAAGGAGTTTTGTAGCACATTAGACTTAAAGACGTTACATGAATATGTGCTAACTGGACACCTATTTCCATCCTAGGTTTCATGAAGCTGAGAAACCAAACAAGCCACAAATATTCATTTGCTTTGTTCACTAAAAAATTAAAATAACACAAGCCTGTCAAGGAATTATTCTACAAAAAGCTTATTTTTGTTCTCCTTGCTTCACTCTAAGTATCATGGGCATCTACCACATGGACATCCTGAATATCTGTAATGCATCTTATCTGTGCTACATCTACATCTAATGCATTTCCACAAGTATTACATTTCTGCACCTGTAGAAGCTACAGAGTCTTGAATATGGAATTTTGAATACAGAGGAATGACAAAAAATTTAAAAGATAAAAAGTAACACATTTTCATTATTAGCAAAAGCAATTAAACATAGCTCTGATGCATGCCTTTGAGATTTGCTCCATTAACAATCCTAAGACTGTTGGTTTTAGAAATAATCTCACCTGCAAAAAAACTCCCACAAGTCTAGATTTTGTATTCTCTTAATTCTTTTAATTCGGTGGCTATCCATTGTTTTTCCAAAGAGACTAGAAACTTCATTATATTCATTTGTTTTCTTTTGCAATGGAATAAGCTGGAAAAAAAGAGGTTAGTACGATTTCAGTTCAATTCCTTATTTCATTATCATGTTTTTGACCAACTTGCTATCAACTCTTACCTGATACGGCTCCTCAGCGTTCACATTCTCCCAGTGTGAAGGCATAGGGATAGCCTCATTTTCACAGATGAAACTTCAAACAAAAAAAAGTAAAAACACATCACATCAAAGACATGAGGCACTTTCTTCCTGTCAATCTCCTGCTCCAAACAATACATCGTGCAGATAAACCCCAACTTACACAAAACTACTTAAGGTTTTGATTCTAACAAAGGCTGTTGTCAGCAGGTAAGGTCAAAAGTAAGAGGTCTTATTTTGTATTCAAATTCTGCCTTAGCCTACTATAAATAAACCACGGTAATGAACAGTTTTAATACACCATCTAACCAACAAAAGATAGGAAGATAAATCAGAAGAGATGGTCAGAAAGGTCCACAACATCAGGAGCACAACACTAATTTAGAAATGTGAGAGTGTAGATATAGCCTGAACATTCCAAACTATCAGGAATTACAACCAGCCTAAGCCTCTGGAAACTAAGCCCTCATTTGAAGTATTTAAAAGCATCATGTCAGAAATACACACTCAAAAATTACAGTTGAATTTGTTTTTTAAAAAAAAACAAAACCAAAAAACCCAAACCCTCAAAAAAGAGTGTTTTAAGAGTATACACCACATACATAGCAGCTTTTAAGCCTTAAAACTGGGACTAAAAGAAGCAATCTCCTGAAAGTAAGGAATGGTGTCATCACATGGAAAGAGAATAATGAATGCAAATCTTCAAGAAACAAAAAAAACAAAAGTGAATTGCCACATTATTGCAGGCACATTTCAGCAAATATCCATTGAATAAACAGTTGACATTTCAAAACAACAGGCCTTCTTGAATGTCAGCGTTAAAAGGTTGCTACTACATTTGTTATTACAAATGCCAAATTTCTTTTTGAAAGTATAACCAGACTACAAGTCAGAACTAAAATTATTTCTAAGAAACTATTTGGGGAAGAGACCCTACATATTCCATATAGTAATTTTTACCTGTGGTAGTATCAGTTTATTCTTTAGTGAGTATCAGATTTACATCAGCGCAGCTTTACATCAATGACTGATCAAATGGTAAGAAACTTATAATCTAAAGCAATTAGATTCATAAAATACTCTGATTGTTATGATGCAATACCTTGTAGTTTCAAATCGTTTTAGAGTAAATGATTAAAACATACAGGCAAGAAAATATAACTCCATCTTTTTTTGCTGTTACACTAATACTTCTAAATAACTGATGAAGTCATTATCACAATGGAACAAACTACTCCATTTTTTGCTGCTGGTTCTCCACGGCAATTCTGATTCAACAGGTATCTACAGCAAGGGACTCCAATGGCTAAAGTCAGGCACAGCTTTAAGAACACTGCCAAAGGATATCAGTATTCAGCATGCCTTGCCTCCCCCACTACAAGTTCCTTACTTTCTCAGAAAAAAAAAAGATAAAAAAAACCAAACTAAAAATTCTTGTGTCACTCTTCTTCTCTGAAATGTATTCCTTCTTCACTTGACTAGTTCTCCCACCTTGGTTCACCTCCCAAATTGTTTGATGCAAAAAGTAAACAAATATAAACAATAAATACAAAACCACATTTTTTTTTTCATTTTACTTAGAAGAATCAGGAATAAAATAAAAATAAGGAGTCTTCCTTTTATTCCTTACCTGAAAGCACTGACAGAAAAAGGAGCTCGCTTTATTGGACGTTGCTTAAGGGTAGTTAAGTTGGTTTGTTTCATCACTGAGCATAAAACAAGAGTTAGGATGAAAGTTTCTGGAATTCATCTATAGCATATGAAACATTAAGTGTCATTTTTAAAAACAACATTACTGCACCCGAAGTTGCTTGACAGGAGCTCCTATTTCAACGATTAACAAACCAGCATTCTCGATAAATGTTTCTGAACACTGGCCTCAGAATAATTGTCATTTACATGAGTTGGCAAAATATGCAAATATTACACAAACAAAACATTTATTGTTACAATACCCATCTAACATTCAGCCCCACTAAATCACTGGCAAAACTTCCACTGACTTTAATACAACTAGGATGACAAAGCATATTACTACTATCCTTAATGCAAGACATCATGATCTACAAACAGTAACATAAAAATCATTCTTCAGCATCCGCATTTAGTGTTTTTACTCCAGATACAAAACAAAGGGTTTTTTTAAACAGACATTTCAACACAAATAAAGATAAAACCCTTTGTATTGTTACATACTACTTTACTCCCATTACATCACTGTTTTACCCAGTCCCCACTTTCTGTATTTGAAATACTATTACTTGATTTGATTTGGAAGAGGCTTCTATTTAAGCATATAGCTGTTTTGTCATTCAATCAGAAAATAAATATCTATGGATGAAAAAAAAAAAAAAAGGAAGTCAGGAAGTCATTAGAACATACCTCTGAATAAAGGACAGATTAATTTATAATTAGATACCCACATCAGAATCCTGTAATATTATATAATTTACAAGCATGGCGTAAGTGAGGTCTTTACAATCTATTAGAAAATCCTTTCGCCTATCTCCTTGTTATTCTGCAACAGAACTGGCTTCAACTACCCGCTGAATTATTAAATCACTTTGATGCCAGTATTTTGCAGAAAACTTCCATTGTATCAATGTTTCTTACATGGACTCTGAATGGAAGAGGATTTTCAAGCTCACAAGCAGTTGCACATTAAAGAAAAAAGGTTCAAATTTCCCAGTCTCATAGATGTATGCTACATACCACCTACAGCTGAGCTAAGTGGCGGTAACATGATGGAGTGCTATCAAACAAGACATACTGCTTTATTAATAAACTACACTAGAAAACATAACAGGGCAGCTGCTTCTAAAAACTCTTGTGTGCGTACCAGTAAAGAAGACATTTCCAATCACAAGTTTTGCACTAGATACAAGGACAATAATCTGCTGAATAAACAAATGAACTGGTGCATCTGGCACCTTATATTATTCAAATTTACTCTATGAAAAGATACATACCTGAAAAGTCTAGCATGTAGTTAAATTTTGCAGTAGTAAAAGAAACAGAACCATGTGGGTTTGTTCGGAAGCTCCTTTCAATATCTTCACTGCTAACAGCACAATGACTGTTTGAATCAGTCTTCAAAATAAATGAAAAAAGCACATTTAGTCAAATTCAGCAATAGGTAGTTTGATGTATGCAATTCATCAGAGCTAATATAACGTCATAGGTAGGTACCTGAAACATATGCCATTTACCACACTCAGCCAAATAAAACCAGCCCCATTGGGTATCAGAGGTATCCATCTCTTCAACTGAACTTGACATCTTTGGAAAAAAATCTTCTGATGTTCTTTGAAGCATTTCCTGAAACATTCACACACATACATAAAAAAAAAAGTTTTGATAATATTTGCAAAAATGAGTTATTTAAGAAATTAATAAAAAGTAAAATAAAGTGGATTTGTAACACTTAAAAAAAAAAAAAACACCCACCAAAAAACCCCTGGCAGGTGGAGAGCAGATGTTTTCTCTTTTTCAGAGAAAAATTCTCAATTTGCTACTTATCCAGTATTATCCTTTAAGTTAGTTAAACAGTTTCAAAACTCTCTCAAATGTCTGTAAGTGTGCCAGTAAAGGCAAGAGCTATAGGCTTTGTCAGATCAAAAAGAGGTGCCAAATTTCATACTAATGATCATACAAGCTAAGGCCATTCATATACACAACAGGCTCTGAGTTACATACCACTCAGGAATGAGGTGTCTGGGTTACATCTGATAGCTTGCTGAAAACATCTGCTAGGTACTCATCAACACTGAACACATCAGACTGGATATCAGAAGTTGTCAGAAAAAAATTAAAAAACGAGGAAAAAAATATAATTATTTAACTGTGCAAGTCCACAGTGCATTATTCCTCAACGCTGCATGAAGGTTTGTTTCCTCTCTAACGCACTCACTTGAAAATGATACAGTAAAATTACTGGTACTCGTAATTACAGAGAAGTTTCACACCAAAAGCCAGAGCGGCTTCCACACAAGCAATGACTACTATAGTTGGGGTTCTACAGGTTGGAAGAAAAAGGACTGAAGAAAAGATCTACAAAATCATGACAAAACCAAATAGAGAATAACAAATCACATTTTCTTCCAACATAAGAGAGACATGTATCAAAGGTTGCACATGTCAAGTTCAAAACAAGTGAAAGAGAAGCTTCTTCATAAAACAGATGGCAATCTATGGAGTTCCTTTTCATGATACGCTGTGGATGCTGTAAATTTATGGAAGTTCAAAAACCAGCTAGACAAGTTCCAGCCTACCAAGAGCTATGGCAGAATACCTTCAGAAGAACAGTCCCTGATAGATTTCAGGTCCTTCTTCATTCATCAATAAAATCCTGAAAATACTGAAAGTACTTGACTCTGCTTTCATGTATCTCTTAACGAGACAACTATGTCTGCCTCACCCCACCAAGCAAAAATTCTAAGCAGGTTGGGGGAATCTTTCAGAGAAAGAAGCTTGCCCTAACACCAGAAAAAGTCAGCAATTTATCCACTCTAACTGCTTAACCAAGACCGGCACTCTTCCCAACAATTTCATAGAAACATAGACTCATTAGGTTGGAATAGACCTCAAAAATCTTCAAGTCCAACCATAGCCTCTAAACCATGTTCCAAAGTGCCACATCTACCTGTTTTTTTATACACCTCCAGGGACGGTGACACCACCACTTCCCTGGGCAGCCTGTTCCAATGTTTGACCACTCTTTTGGTAAAGAAATTTTTCCTAATGTCCAGTCTAAACCTCCTCTGGTGCAACTTCAGGCCATTTCCTCTTGTCCTGTCACTAGTTACTTGGGAGAAGAGACCAACACACACCTTCCTACAACCTCCTTTCAGGTAGTTGTAGAGAGCAGTAAGGTCTCCCCTCAGCCTCCTCTTCTCCAGACTGAAGAACTCCAGTTCCCTCAGCTGCTCCTTTTAAGACCTGTTCTCCAGACCAGCTTCGTTGCCCTTCTCTGGACACGCTCCAGCACCTCAATGCCTTTTTCTTGTAATGAGGGTCCCAAAACCGCACACAGTATTCAAGGTGTGGTCTCACCAGTGCTGAGTACAGGGTCACAATCACCTCCCTACTCCTGCTGGCCACACTATTGCTGATACAGGCCAGGATACTGTTGGCCTTCTTGGCCACCTGGGCACACTGCTGGCTCATCTTCAGCTGGCTGTCAAACAGCACCTCCAGGTCCTTTTCTTCTGGGCAGCTTTCCAGCCACTCTTCCCCAATCCTGTAGCGTTGCATGGGGTTATTAACACGGCACCTGGCCTTGTTAAACCTCACAAATTGACCTCGGCTGATCAATCCAGCTTGTCCAGATCCCTCTGCAGAGCCTTCCTAGCCTCAAGCAGATCAACACGCCCACCCAATTTAGTGTCATCTGCAAACTTACTGAGGGAGCGCTCAATCCCCTCATCCAGATGATCAATAAAGATGTTAAACAAGACTGGTCCCAAAACTGGGCCCTGGGGAACACTGCTTGTGACTGGCTGCCAGCTGGATTTAACTCCACCACAACTCTCTGTGCTCAGCCATCCAGCCAGTTTTCAACCCAGTGTAGAGTGCACCTGTCTAGGCCATGAGGGGCCAGCTTTCTTAGGAGAATGCTGTGGGAGAGGGTGTCAAAGGCTTTACTAAAGTCCAGGTACATGACATCCACAGCCTTTCCCTCATCGACTAGGTGGGTCACCTGGTCATAGAATGAGATCAGATTGGTTAAGCAGGACCTGCACTTCATGAGCCCATGCTGGCTGGGCCTGAGTCCCTGGTTGTCCTGCACATGCCATGTGAGTCAGAGCTTGTCTATTAAAAGACTGAGGCAAAGAAGGCATTAAGTACCTCAGCCTTTTTCTCATCCTTGGTGGCAATGTTCCGCCTCACATTCAATAGAGGATGGAGATTCTCCTTTTCTCGCCTTTTTTTGTTAATGTATTTGTAAAAACATTTTTTTGTTATCTCTCACAACAGTAGCCAGATTGAATTCTAGTTGGGCTTTTGCCTTTCTAATTTTCTCTCTGCTTAACTTTTGTTTCCAAGAAGTTGAACACCTTCCTCCAGCAGAAGTAAGTCGATGTCCAGTTAATATCCTGGACGCTTCATTTGTTTCCTGGACGCTTCAACCCAGGAAAAAGTATAGACTTGAAGAAGGCAAATATTGGACACCACAAGTAGGCACCAGCTGGCCAGTGCTACTGGGGCAGGAGTTGAGAGCAGAAGGCACTTCTAGCACTACCCTTGCCCTTTATTTTTCCCAAGATAGCTCTCTGTGGTTGTTTGAAAAACAATCCCAGAAACCTCTCTGTGGTAATAGCTTGAGTCTATTCTAATCACCAAAAGCTCCAAAGTGCTACAAAAATCTAGATGCTTAAAAACCAGGGGAATCGGAAGCGGACCTCCACAACATCTCTAAACTCCAAAATCTGAGGACAAACTTACTTTAGTACAAACTGAAGCCTACGCAAGGCTACATACATGGATAGCTGCCTCAAGTTCAAACAGAACTACACTAAAGGTACCTCAGCTGCACGGAAAAATATTTTGAAAGAGATAAAAAACTGTTCCCAGTTTCAGAGGGCATCTACCAACATCTACTCCTCACAGCAATACAAATCACAGAGCCTACATTTGCTTGGTGTTAAAGCACAAGAGGCCAACATCTTTTGATGATAACCTTTCACCTTCAACTTGATTCTTCCTCTTGGATGAGTATTTGTCTATGTTCTCTCCTACAGAGAGAAGGCAGAGGTAGTCTACACTTTTTAAAGCTAAGAGGAAAGCAATTCAGGCTTTTTTGGTAACGTTTAGTTTCCTCATGTTCCCACTGAAATGGCCAGAACTCAGCTCCATCCCAACATTAGTTCAGAGCCTTGAACCTGATCAATCTAATCAGTAATGCCTTTTGAACAAGTTTCAGAGAAAGTATGTTCATCTGTGCCCCATCAACACCATTACACTCCTCGGGGGGGCAACACAGCCTCCTGGATAAACCATTTACTAAGGAGACAATTATACCCATAGTTTCAAAAGTGTTACACTGAATCTACATGTATTAACCTAGTCACAGAACCTACAGTAAGCAAGCAGATTCCAGGATACTTTAAAGTATGGAAGAATGACCCAAAGGCATGAACACGTAAAGCTATAAAAAGAAGAGAGCTGTTCTCAAAGATGATACAAATCCTAACTGCTTGAAGGAAATTGCTCAACTTACTGATGAATTTAAAATCAAACCCACACCATTTATAATGAGCAGGTAGCTTTTTGTCCAAAAACTCTGAATGCATGCACAGTGAGTGGAAAAATCTCAGTGGGTTTTTCTGTATGACAGGATGCTAACTATCAAAGATGCAGCAATGAGAGTTTCATTAGCAAGGCTGTTGCTAACAGAAGGTCTCTCAACTCCTATTATTAGCGCTGTTTCCACTGGTCCAGGAGTTACCAGAACAGCTCAAATTAAAGACATTTACTCCGACAGCAAAAACATCCTCCTAAACAGAATAAATGCTCGTTTTATGTTGTGCTGTGACTGAACGCCTTTACTACTGCTGGTAATGTACAGCCTCATTTTCCCAGAAGTACTTTCAAGTTTGAACGATAAACACACTTTACAGTGCGTAGAATCACAGAATTGTTTGGGCTGGAAGGGAACTCTAAAGATCATCTACTCCAATCCCCCCTGCCATGGGCAGAGACACCTTCTACTAGACTAGGTTGCTCAAAGTCCCATCTAACATGGGGCATCCACAGCTTCTCTGGGCAACCTGTTCAGTGTCTTACCACCCTCATGGCAAAACAATATAGAATTATCCCAACAGGTAATTCTGCCTGCTTTCTTGTGCTGTCTGATTCCACGTGGCAGATTGTGCTTTATTGTCAAAGACTCTTTTGCCTACAAACATCAACTTTGCATAGTTCCCTGATGGGAACACTAGCAGCACTAAGGGACTCTCTGGCTCTTCCTTAGAGAATGAGGCACCTCAGCAGAAGACTTGTTTGAGGTGTGTGCAGGGCTAGGGAGGAGAAGTGAGAAGCAGGAACAGCATAGCAGAACAGGACACAACGTGAAATGACAATACCCTCCGCAGCCCTGTCACCGCTTACCCCCTTTGTGCTGCACGGGACCACAGTTGCAGTCATGCCCTTTACCGACCCCCTCCAGAGCTAATCCCATTAGAATTTAAGGACACGGCGGGGCGGTCGATCTAAGCACACCACCAGCACCTCCCCACCTGGGTCGTAAGCTCCCCCAAAGATGACGGCCTACGCCCCCCCACCCCCCACCCCCTTCCCCACCTTGGCAGCGCGCTCGCCGGCGGGGGCGGTGCGAGAGGGGAGGGGAAGTGAGGGGAAGCGGCCTGCGGGGCGCGCGTAGTACGGAGACGGGCTGAGGAAAAAGACGAAAGCAGCGGCCGTTCCCCCGTCCCCCTCCCGCCTGCACTCACCGCATCGTCCGCCCACCCCGGGCTCGCTCCCCACATGCCGCCCGGAGGGGATGGGGTGGGGAGTGCGGGTGGGGATGGGGTGGGGAGTGCGGGTGGGAGTGGTGGCGCGCAGGCCGCGCGCGGGGCTCTGCCTCCGGGCACTTCCGTTATCGGTGGCAGGGGAAAGGGGCGGGGCAACAGCTGGTCTAGGTCGCGCTCGATAGGTTTGTCATGTAGAGGGGCGAGTCCTGGTGCACAAATATGGAGCGGGGTAGGCGGGGCCGCGGCCCTACGGGTGCTGGGGTGAAGCCGTGACCCTGCACCTTCCCCCGAGCTCCACTCCCGCCTGCCGTGGGCGTCGGGCGGCCTGCCCGGCAGCGGTGCTGCTCTCACGCTTGTCGGTCCTGTGGGCCCACCCTGGCAGTCTTTTTGGTGCCGCGTGGTGTGGGTAGCATTTTGGTGGTGAGGTCCGCTGGTGCAGCACCCCTCGCTGCTCTGTACCCCACAACTTTTGGATTGTAATTTGATTGTTGGCTGTTCTCCTCGATAGCGATGGACCTCTGCTTTACCATGGAATTTTTACAGCCCATAATTTTCCTGTGCAATGTACGTGAGCCTGTGTATGTGTTTAATTCTGCACACATAGCATTTTAAAGAACTGATACCATGTTAGCACCAGGCAAGGCAGCAGAAGTGACCGTTCATACCATACATGAGGTATGATCACCTAATGCAAAGAGGGAATAAGAACTGCAGCCTGTTGCAGGCATTCATCCACTGGGCCTTCGGGGCCTGTGGGCAGCTTTGCGCTACAACTGAGATCTAGAAGCAGCAGCAGCTCTAGGACTGCTTAGAAAGAAAAGCCATAGTCACGAATGTAGCTCACCCTAGCCTTTTGGTGCAGACTCTAGGATGAGAGCTGCAGAGTGGAAAAGCAGGCAGTGATGCCTGCTGAAGCAGTCTTCAGTTGGCTAGTAACTTCAAAAAACAGGCAGTCCTCATAAAGGTATGTAATGCCATTACAGTGCATCCTGCTGTGAAGGATTTTCGTTGAGCAGCATGCCAAAAACAGCACAGGTGAATTGAAAATTATGAGTTTCTCAAATTCTGAGGGAGTGTCAGGCAGGATATGTATCCAGATTCTGGCTGTGCTGACCTTACCTCTGATTACAGTTAGAAAAGCTTACTTTTCTGAGTTAAAAATTTAGGCAGCCCGTGTGAGAATCACTGATGGTATTTCACTGGCATGAACGTGATGCTTCTGGAATAAAGGAGTTTTCCATAAGTAGGGACATCTTTCTGCAGCTATGATATTTTTATTGACATTGTTGGAAAGCACATGAAGATTATGGAGACATACCCTGCCTATGCTGCCTTGCTTTATGAGTCTATACACAGGATAGAAGTAAGGGAGGATTCTATTACCACCTGTGTGAGGCGACACAGGCAGGACGCAGCAACAACCACAAATCACGGATGAAATGCAAAGAGTAAATTTATTCTTGTTGCCTCGTGATCCGGGGGATCTCTGCAGCAGCACCTGGGCAGAGGCATGTAGGCAGGGATGCAGGCACCACGGAGCTCGGTCCTGCTAGGGAGCAAAAAGGTACCAGCCCAGCTGCTTTTCGCCTGTTATAACAGGGACTTTTCCAGGCATATTTTTCCACTGTGCTTTGATCTTTCCCACAGCAGGGCAGGAATCCCAAGTGTGTTTGATAAGGTGCCTTTGAGTCATCACAGGCCTACGTTACCTGAACACAGATGTTCTACTTGTCAAACCCACAGAACTAAACAACAATTGGTGTGATATATGTGTTTTTTGATAGCCCAGCTGCAAGTCACTTGAGCATGTTTACTGTCCCCTTTGCCAATCTTCTGTTATTCTCCCACACCACCTTAGCTGTTGCAGAATGTCTGTTGACATTTTTGCTTGAAATTATGCTAGCAATGCTTTATGTCTAACACAGGCCTCTTTGAGTCATCTGTTCCTATTGTTATTGCTGCCTGTTGTGTATTTTTTAAATGATGGTCAGGCTTTTTGCAGAATTTGTGTAAGTAAATCTGAAGTTACAGTAGCACAACACACAGCTGTCTAGCAGACAAAAGTTTTAAAGATGTTTCTGCTGCTATGCTTTGAAGCGTGCGTTAGAGTTGAGATTTTTTTGTGTGTTTCTTCACTTTCTTTGTACGTTTAGACTGATGATAATGGAGCATAAGCCTCTCTTGAGATAAGAATATCTTAGTTACAGTGAAAACATAGCTTGTTAGAATGACTGTATTCTCAGGAAGCTACATGCTAATGACAGACTCTTCATAGCAACAGCAACATAAACACCTTTAAAATCCAAAGATTTCTGTGGATATCTTATGTACTGTGTGCAGGCTAACAGCCTATCTGGAGAAGACATGATTGAATTAATTGATTCTCATAAGCCTCTACATCAAGCAGCAAGAAGGCAGAAACTGGAGAGGTTGGCCCCATGATGAGTTAGAAACACATTTTTGCAGGGAATGATCAAATGGAAGTGAAAAAGAGAACTCCCTGGTACATAAATCATAGGATCATAGAAGGAGCTAGGTTTGAAAGGACTCGTGAAGTTCTTTAATCCAGGCCTAACTTCAGATCTAATTTGGTTGCTCAGTCACTTGTCCAGCCATTTTTTTTTTCCAGGCATGTCTGCTGAACTGTTTTCAGGGGCAAGACATTTTTTTTTTTTCCTTTTGACCAGCCAGAATTTCCTGAGTTGCAACTTGGCACATTGCCTCTTGTTCTTTCACTGTAATTCTGTGAGGTGAGCTCCCTCAATCTTCTTTCTGATGCCTTTACCTGTATAGGAAAATAACAGGCACAGTCTCCAAGCTGCTAATAAATCAGCTGAAGTAGAGGGAAATCACAGTCAATACCCTAACATAATACCTCTTTAATTGGATGTCAGGGGATTAAAAGAGGACTCATGCTGGAATGCACCTTGGTCATCTAGCCCAACTTCCTGCTTAAAGCAAGGTCAACTATGAGATCAGGTCACTTTGTTCAGGGCTGTATCCAGTCAGGTCTTGAAACGTACAAGGATACAGACTGTGCAGCTTCTCTGGCCAACGTCTTCCAGTGCTTGATGCTTGACTGTCATCATGGTGAAGTTTTCCCTATATCCATTTGGTGCCTCTCATTACAGCTTAAGCATTCTGTCTCTTGTCCTACCACCATACACCACCGTGAAGAGCCTGGCTTGGTCTTCTTGATAACCTCTGTAGGTATTGGAAGATTGCAGTTAGCTCCTCCCACCTCAGCCTTCTCTTCTTCAGGCTAAACAAGCCCAAGTCCATCAGTTTCTCCTCACAGGGCAAGTGCTCCAGCCTCCTGACTGTCTTGGTGGTCCTGTGCTGAACTTGCTTCAGTTCATCAGTGCTTTACTTGCTTATGGTTTACTTGTTACTGGATGCAGTATTCAAGATGGGGTTTAATAAATGCAAGTAATTCTTTCCTTTGAACGGGAAGGGTCCTGCTATTTTACAGCCAAGGATGCAGTTGGCCTACACTGCTGCCAGGGCACACTGCTGGCTCACATCCAGCTTTCCATCCACCAGGATCACAACTCTTTTTCAGAAGAGCCGTTCACCAGCTAGTTATTTCCTAACCTGTATTGTTGCCAGGGGTTATTTCTTCCCAGGTGCAGAACTTTGCTTTTGTCCTTATTCAGTGTCATAAGGTTTCTCTGAGCTCATTCCTCCAGCTCATCTATGTCCCTCTGAATAACTGCTCTCTACCCTTGAATGTATCAACTAGGGTAAGACAAGGAAGGTAAACTGCCATTATACATTCTCTTAGAGGGAAGAGTGGGTGATTCTCTGGTATTTGCCATTTCATAGTAGATTATTTTTAATAATCAATGTAGTGATGCATTCGTGCAATTGAATGATAATGTAAATGATAATCAAATCTAATTCTGCTGGCATTAACTGCATGTAAGCTGAAAACAAACAGAACAACCAAAGAAGAAATAAGATATAAACATAAAAAAACATAGCAATACAATGACTGTGCCTTGAAAAAAAAACTTGACAGTGTTTTGCCACTTTGCAGAAAACTTTAAGATTTTTGTCATGAGCATGTGTATTGCAGCATAAAGGAAATTGTAGAATGCATGTGAAACTTGTGATATCTTCAAACTTGTACATGCACAAATACAGCTGCCCAGAGGCAAGAGAAGAGAATGAGGAAATATTCTAATTATTATAGAGTATCACATCTGGAGGCAATGGCTGTTCACCTCAAATATGTCATTGGTTGTGTGAGATGTGGATGAAGCTTTAGAAGCAATAATTATTTTTTTTTCCTTGAAAGTCTACGTCATCTTGATTTGTTGTTCAAGGAGCTGTTAGATGTGGTGGGTGATCTTTCTTAACCTGATGCTCCCACATCCTTCTGTTTTCTAGAAGATACTCTTCTAGTCCTGTGCTTGCCGTGCTTTCCACAATTATGCCTATTCTGCAACCTCTGTGAAATGGGAAAGGTCTGGGAACATCTCAGTTCATTGATGCTTTTTTTATGGTGATATTGACTGAAAGCTATGGTCCCCAGCAGTATCTGTTCTAGCCCTTGATCGTGGAGAACACAGCCCACAGCCAAGAGACTTTGTCTCTCTTCGCTTTTCTTTCATATTCCTGTGTCCTTTTTTTGCTAGTTGTCTTACTCCCATACCAAATACTTCACCATTACTTGGTTGTCAGTTGCCTTTCTCCTTTTATGCATAGACTGATCTCCAGCACGTAGGCCTGTCTTCTTTTCTGAAGGGAGGAGTAGTCCAGGAAATTCCCAAATCTTCAGCTGATATTAAGAGAACTTAAATGCAAATAGTTGCACTTGCAGCAGCAGCAGAAAGGCAGAGAGCTGGAAGGCTTTTTTTTTTTTTTCTTTTCTTCTCTAGAGAAGGACTTAGAGCACAGGGGAACCAGAACGCTTTGACACCTGAACTCATTTTGGACTCCTGCCTTTTCTAGTCACAACCATGTGTCACTAACTGCAGCATTGCACAATGACATTAAGGCCTGAGCCAAACAGCTGAAATACAGACAGTCAGAGAACGAGAGAACCTCAAAAACAATTAGTCTGCCAGCACCAGCATAGTTTCTCAAACAGCTGAATGGGGCTGGTTCTCATAGACCCTGCAGTGCTGCCCTGTGTGTTGTTCTAATGACTAAACTTTGCTCATCACCCTACTTCCTAACAGCGTGTGTACTATTCATAGACCTTCTGTGCTCCAATGTACATATCATGCCTTCACTGGACTCCATCAACCTGAGATTTCAGTATAAAGGTTAATTCTATATATAGGCTAAAAGAGACTTTCCTATAGCCTCATGCACTCCTTCCCTACCGTTCATTGCAACCTAGAAAAGGATGCAGCGATGCCTTGCAACCTTGTTCAATGACTCAAGATGGCATTCCTTTCCACTTCACCTCCTAGTGGGTAACACTCATGTAGGGAATGGCTTCTCTGTGCAGCCTCTCCATCTTCGCTTCCTGTGGTGGGCTAAGATTATCTCTGAGGTGAGAAAAGCATTTGCAGAACACTTTTGTACCCAGTTACATTGGGCAGCAGAAGCAACCGTCACAGTTTCTCCTGTGTCTGGGGAATTTAGTGAGCAAGATTGAGATGATAGGAAAGCAAACTTCCAGCTCTTCAAGGATTTAGTCAATAGGACCCACTGGGAAACAGCCCTCAGGGACAAGGGAGCAGAGCAGAGCTAGCAGATCTTTAAGGATGCTTTCCATAGAGCGCAAGAGCTCTCAATCCCCAGCTGTAAGAAATCGGGAAAGGAGGGCAATAGACCACCATGGCTGAGTTAAGACCTGCTGGTCAAACTAAAAGGCAAAATGGAACGGCACAGGCAGTGGAAGCAGGGACAGGTATCTTGGGAAGAGTACAGGGATGTTGCCTGGTTGTGTGAGGACAAGGTCAGGAAGGCAAAGGCACGACTGGAGCTGAACTTGGTGAGCGATGCAAAGAAAAAAAAAAAGAAGGGCTTCTAAAGGTATGTAAACCGGAAAAGGAAGGTCAAAGAAAGTGTACCACCCCTTGATGAGCAGCAATGGTCGACTAGTAACAACAAACGAGGAGAAGGCTGGGGTTCTCAACAACATTTTTGCCTCAGTTTTCACTGGCAACCTTTCTCCTCACAGCTCTCAAGTTAGTGGCCCACAAGACCAGGGCAAGGGAGACAAAGTCCCTCCCACTGTAAGTGAAGACAAGGTTCGTGACCATTTGAGGAACCTGAACATACACAAGTCCATGAGACCTGATGAGATGCATCCCAGTGTCCTGAGGCAACCGGCTGATGCAGATGCCAAGCCACTCTCCACGATATTTGAAAAGTCATGGCAGTCAAGTGAAGTCCCTAGGACTGGAAAAAAGGAAACATTACACCCATTTTCAGAAAGGGTAGAAAGGAGGACCCTGGGAAGTACCAACCTGTCAGCATCACCTCTGTGCCTGGGAAGATCATGGAACAGATCCTCCTAGAAGGTATGCTAAGGCACATGGAGGAGAGGGAGGTGATTCAAGACAGTCAGCATGGCTTTACTAGGGGCAAGTCCTGCCTGACCAACCTAGTGGCGTTCTACAATGGAGTGACTGCGTCAGTAGATGAGGGAAGAGCTATGGATGTCATCTATCTGGACTTCTGCAAGGCCTTTGACACGGTCTCCCACAACATCCTTCTCTCTAAGTTAGGGAGATACGCGTTGGATGGGTGGACTGTTCAGTGGATAAGGAATTGGCTGGGTGGTCACATCCAGAGAGTAGTGGTCAATGGCTCCATGTCCAGATGGAAAATGGTGACAAGTGGTGTCCCTCAGGGGTCCATACTGGGACCAGCGTTGTTTAATACCTTCATTAATAGTATTAACAGTGGCATTGAGTGCACCCTCAGCAAGTTTGCTGATGACTCCAAGCTGGGTGGTGCAGTCGATATGCCGGAGGGACAGGAGGCCATCCAGAGGGACCTGGACAAGCTGGAGAGGTGAGCCCAGGTGAACCTCATGAGGTTAAACAAGGCCAGGTACAGGGTCCTGATATCAATACAGGCTGGGAGAAGATATGCGAGAGAGCAGCCCTGTGGGAAAAGACTTGGGGGTACTGGTGGGTGAAAAGCAAGACATGAGCCACCAATGCGCAACTGCAGCCCAGAAGGCCAATCGCATCCTGGGCTGCATCAGAAGAAGTGTGGCCAGCAGATGGAGAGAGGTGATTCTGCCCCTCTACCCTGCCCTGGTGAGACCTCACCTGGAGTACTGCGTCCAGCTCTGGAGCCCCCAACCCAAGAAGGACGTGGACCTGTTGGGGCGTGTCCAGAGGAGGGCCGCAAAAAAGATCAGAGGGCTGGAGCAGCTCTCCTATGAAGATAGGTGGAGAGAGTTTCAGGCTGTTCAGCCTGGAGAAGAGAAGGCTCCAGGGGCACTTTGAAGCAACCTTCCAATACCTGAAAGGGGCCTATAAGAAGGCAGGGGAAGAACTGTTCACAAGGGTTTGTAGCGATTGGATGAGGGGTAATGGTTTTTTAAGCCAGAAAAGGGTAGACTTAGGTTGGACATTAGGAAAAAGTTCTTTAATATGAGGGTGGTGGATCACTGGAACAGGTTGCCCAGAGAGGTAGTGGAAGCTTGATGGGGCTCTGAGCAACCTGAGCTAGTTAGAGATATCCCTGCTTATTGTAGGGGGCGTGGACTAGATGACCTTTAGAGGTCCCTTCCAACCCAATACGTTCCATGACTCTATGATTCTATGGTTCCATGATGAGAGAAAATCCCAGACTGCAAACTGTGGGGCTGGAAGCCTGTGGTTGTCTGAGAAGTCTGGAGAGGATAGTCATCCATAAGAAGATGAGGGGAAATTACATCCCACGTCTCTGTGTGTCCTCATGGTGTCTCTTTCCACCGGCACTCAAGTGATGTATGAGTGTACAAGGTCTGGCTGGGATAGAGTTAATTTTCTTTGTAGCATCCTGTATGGTGCTGTGTTTTGGACTTGTGACTAAAACAGCCTTGATAACACACCTGCGTTTTGGCTATTGCTGAGCAAGTGCTTGCACAGCATCAAGAACTGATCTTTTTCCTACTCCTCCCCCACCCCGGCCCAGCAAGTAGGTTGGGGGTACACAAGAATTTGGAGGGGGCACAAGCAGGACAGCTCACCCAAACTGACCAAAGGGATATTGTAAGCCCTATAACATCATGGTTAGCAATAAAAGTTGAGAGGAGAGGGATTTTGGGAAGGTAGCCATTGCTCAGAGACTAGCTGGGCATCGGTCTGCTTGTGGGAGGTGATGATTGCCTTTCCATCATTTTTCCTCCCCCTTCCTCTTTCCTTCACTTACTAAACTACCTTTATCTCAACCCATGAGTTTGAGATAAAGCGGGGTGAGGTGGGGGGGTGGGGGTGGGGAGGAACTGCTTACCTGCAACTGGGGCTCAACCTGCTGCAAAGTGAGAAAAGAAAACCTCCAGAGTCTCTGCTGTGCACACATTCAGGCTTCCACACAGCTGCAGGCATGTTCCCGTACTCAAATGTGTGCACATACATGCATCCCAGCATCTGGTGTAATCTACCCACTGCATCACCCCACTGTTTACCCCAGGGCAACTCTGATGCTATGGATTGTCAAGGGATGCATCATAGCCAGGTGAATCTGAACCACATGTGAACCAGCACCAAGAGGAAGCGATGTGTGACACTGGTTGGAGACTTCCTTCTACAGGGTACAGAGGCACCCTTCTACTGACCTGACTTGCTACCTCATGTGATCTATTGCTTGCAGGGAGGTTGGACTGGAGCTGTTGCAGAGAACACTAAGGCTTGTCTGGACTTTGGCCTGTTACCCCTGGCCTGCTCATCCATGTGTGCACCAAAGATACTGTCAAGGGAGACCAAAAGCAAGAGTGGCTGCAGGGCACTGGAGCCATAGGTGCTGTTCTCCTTGGTCCCGCCAGTGCAGAGGAAAGGCTTGGGTAGGAGGGCACCCATCCTGTGGCTTAACGCCTGACTGCACAGCCAGTGTTGCAGACAGAGCTTTGGCTTTTATGACCACGGGCCCCCTCTTTAAGGAGCGGGGAGTGCTGGGGAGACACAAGATGCCACACAGGGGTGGGGCAAGAGCACATTTTCCAACAGGCTTTCCAGCCTGGCTGGGAGGGCTTGAGCCTAGGTTCGTCAGGGGATGGTGACCAAAGCCTGAAGAGAAGGGGAGGCAGAGGGAGTGGGAACAAAGTGGCTGGTGAAATAGGTGTGCACGCTTTTGTGGGAGAGCTGCAAGGGGGGCAAACCAGGAGCTGGGGTTGGCCACAGCACAGGTAATGCCCTCAGTGGCCAGGGCACACTCCTACACCACTCTCACTGAATAGTCAGGGCAGAGCAGGTGTGCTGATAGCAGGGTCCACTGACTGTCCCACACAAGGCAAGGTAATCCAGTCTAGAGAGTCCAGTCAGGAGAAGGAGATGGGGTCAGTGTGTCAGGGTGGGGAGTGCATCCCTCTTCTAGGAGCTTAGTTGGCTAAGTTTAGGCCTAAGTTTAGGCGGCTGAGTACAAGTCCAGCTCCTTTGCTCATAAGATCTGTTGGGAAGAAAGCTAGGAGCAAGGGCCTGTCCATCCTTTCCCTCGGGAACTGTTTTTAAGTGGACGCTTTGCTGCGGGCTCCTGCCTGTGCTACATTGCAGCTGTGTAGCAGCTCTGCCTGTGGCTAATCTTGTACCTGCACAGTCTGGACCTTGGCCCAGACCCACTGGTTCAGTTTCCTGGCTGACCTTGGATCTGCTTTGTCACTATGAACTTGCTGGGGGATCCCTGGGCTTCGTGTGACCCATAGTCTTTGGCCCTCACCCTGACTTGGTCTTGCCCCTTCTTGGCAAGGCCGCTGCTTGTGCCTGCCTTCTTACTGCATTCCGCTCCTGACTAGCCTTCCATGGTGGAGGAGCTAGCCCTCACTGCTTTCTAACACAGAGGCAGGACTGCTGACAAGGCTGCAATGTAGGTCTGAGGTCCACCCAGCCATGAGTGAGACATGTAGCAAGATTACAGCCCTGGACTTGAGGAAAGCAGGAAAGCAGGCTTTGGCTTGTTGAGGGAATCTGGTAGGCAGGATCCCATGGGAGTCACCTTGGAGGGCAAAGGGGTCCAGGAGAGCTGGTCAGACTTCAAATACAACCTCCTCAAAGCACGAGAAGGTTCATTCTGATGTATGGGAAGTCTACCAAGCCTGGCAGAAGGCCAGCATGGATAAACAGAGAACTCCCAACAGGTTGACAGTGTGAAGGAAGGGCATGGAAGGCAGAAGCAGGGCCGGGCTGCTCTGGAGGAATCTGAGGTGGGATCTGGAAAGTCCAAAGCTCAGCTGGAGTTGAAACTAGTGAGGAACGTGGAAAGCAACACAAACAACTTCTCTGAATACACTGGAGGTAGAAGGGAGCCTGAGAAAAAGTGGACCTGCCAAATGGGGCAGGGGACCTGCTGACAAAAGACACACGGTGCCTTCCTTGCCTTAGCACTTACTTGTGTAAGGTCTGCTCTTAGGCCTTAGGTCCTTGAGCTTAGTGGCAAAACCTGGCAATGATGTGGAGCACTACCCACAGTAGAGCAAGACTACATTGAGGACCAAAAGGCAAGTCCGTGGGTCCACCTGAAGGTGCTGAGGGAGCTGACGAAGTCACTGCAAAGCTGCTGCCATCTTTGAGATGTCACAGTGAGCAGGGGAAGTTCCTGATGGTTTGAAGAGGCGTATAGTGCACAGGCTGCCCTGACCATCTCCCCCAAAAGGCAAGAAAGAGCCCCCAGAGAACTACAGGCTCGTCAGCCTGATCTCCGTCCCTGGGAAGATCACGGAACAAATCATCACAAAAATTACTTACAGTTGTACAAATGGCAAGAAACTGATTGGGTAAAGACAGCATAGATTGACCAAGGGCAAATTATGCCCAACTAACCCGATAGCTTTCCACAGTGAGACAACTACTCACTTGAATGAATGGAGAGTAGTGTTGTTCGCCTGGATTTAAGGAAGCTCTTTGCCACAGTCGCCCGTGGTAACCTTGTAGCCAAATGTTTGAGGTATGGTTTGGATAAGTGGAAGATAACGGGGGTGAGTAACTGGACTACTGGGCTTAAAAGGTTGTGATCAGCTGTTCAAACTAACTGGCAGTGAGTTTACTATTTGTGTTTCATGGGGATTGATACTGGGGCCAATACTGTTTAATGCTTTTGTTTTAAAAGACTGCAGGTCAAAAGACATGCCACAGCGTCCTTCTACTCGCTTCTCAACCCATTTCAAACTCCTCCTCATCCATCTTTCTCACTCGGAGAACAACTCTGCATGCTTTCAGAAGCTTTTTGAGGATATCTGCTTGCTTCTTCACTGCCCTAAGTGTACTCTGCATGCAGCAGGGTTCTTCTAGTCTGTCTCCTACTTTGATGGCTCTCCAGTCATACTCTGTGTTCTCCTTGGACTCTTAACATCACTGCTTCTTTCTTGGTCTCTGGTGAGGCTACTCTCTGCTCTCTCAGCATTCTTTCATTCTTTCTACTATATTTTTTTAACCTCTCCAAGGCTACTGTATGCTTTCCGGGTCTCTCTCTTGCCTAGTTTTTTTCCACCTTTCTGAGGCTAGTCTTGTTATCTTTCACATTTGCAGGCTTCATACTATTTTCTTACTTTCTCTGAGACTATTATCTTCTCTGATGTTCTTTCAGGTGCTCTTCTAGTCTCTCGGGCTCTTCAAGGCTCCTCTGTGTCCTGGGACTCTCTCAACCTCTCCACTTCCTAGCTTCTCCAAAGCTGCTATGGCTGCCTTTCAGGCTTTCAGCCTGTTCCTTCATCTCAGTGACGTGACTTCAGTGAACTTACAGTCTTACTGCTTTTGTGTGTCCACCCCCACCCCCCCCCACCCCCCCCCCACCCCCGCTTCTGAAGTCAAACTGGGTTTTCTGGGGCTGTTTCAGTCTCTCTTCAAGGTTCGTGGCATCTTCAGCAGCTACTCTTCTTTCTCCTGGGACCTCTTTAGTCTTCCCTTCTCCAAGCCTATTCTCTGTTGCTCTTTTAGCCTCTCTCCTTTCTTAGCAGCTGCAGGCATACTCTACTAGTGCTCTTTCAGAATCTCTGCTAATTTCTTGTTATTGTCAAGGTCTCTAGTACGTTCACTGTGGTTCTTTCAGGCTTTCTACTATTTTTTTTGCCTCTTTGAGGCTATTCCGTGTTCTCTGAGTCTTTTACAGATTTTGGCTCATTTTTCTTTCTTTGATACTAATCATGGCCACCTTTGGTACTACCAGGTACTCTGGAGCTCCTTTAATATCACTGATACTTTCTTGTTTTCACTGAGCGTCTTCAGTATTCTTTGGGGGGTCCTTTGCCTTGTCTATTTCTTTCTTGGCCTCTTTTTTACACTGCTACATTTTGTTTCCTTGGGTACTTAGAGGCTTTCTTCCCTTCCTTGAGGCTACTTTATGTTCTCTGAATCTCTTTCAGACTCTGTTGCTGTGTTGGCTTCTGCTTGGCTACACTATTTCATCTGGGGATCTTTCAGACCATCTTCTACTTTCCTGGTATTTGGAGGGCTATTCTGTGATCTTCCTCTGTCTCAGTGTTTAATCAATTTTCACAGTTTCTCTGAGACTTCTCAGTGCCTTCTGGATGTCTTTCTAGCTCTCGACTACTTTGTCCTCTCTTCAACTATTCTACATTCTCTGGGACACTTGCAAACTCTTTCCTGCACTACCAGGCTGTTAAAACCAGTTTTCTGTTCTTTGGAGATCTTTCGCACCTATTTCTGCTTTATTAGAGTACTGTTTTGAAGGAGGATGGGTGAGGACCAGGTGGGGGGGGGGGGGGGGGGGGGGCGGTGTTGAGGGGGGGGGGGGTGTATGTGGGTGTGTGTATCTTTTCAGAGATGCAACAGCTTCAAGAGCTCTGGACTTCAATGCAGTGGAGTTGCAATAGATCTCTGTGAGTTACCTTTTGGAATATTTTTGTCCCCTTTTTTGGTTTTGGTAGTTGGGGTTAGGAGAGAAATGAGCTCAAAGAGGCACCTTTTAAAAAATCCTTTATTTTTATATCATCCTAGTAAAAATCTTTTATATAAAGGCGAAAGTAGGTATTGCATAGAAGAAACACTGGTGCAAACATCACCCGGTGGGAATGGCATGTTGTTTCTTGGTGTCTACTATCTACTACACAACAGAAGGCTAGCCCATAGGCAAACTCTCCAAGTTTCCCCATGCCAGCTACAGGATGAAGCTGCTCAACTCTATGGAAAGAAGTTACCTTAGAATTATGTGTCCCCTATTCTGTGCTGCTCCCAAGAACCATCTGCTGGGAAAACACACTTTTCCTCCTTGCCTTTTCTATGCCTGGCCAATACAATGCCCAAGAAAGACCATGAGGATCAGTTCGGCTGCCCTCTGCTTGCACCCTTCCTGTGTGTGAGTTTGTATTTCATGCATACAAATGGGGGGATATACAAATACAGGACAGGAGAGTTGGCCTAACATGACCATAATCCAGGAACTCAATGCATGACATATACAAGGCATCTTCTGTCATCTTGGAGACATTTATGCCATTGTTTTTATCATCTCACATGCTACTTATCTATGGGCATTTCTTTTGAGCACCCTCTACCTGGGCTTCCTGTAACTAACAGCCTTGATACCACCAGGAGTAGAATTAACTGCTATCACTTCAACAGCTTTCAACTAGAGGTTCTTCAAGCAGTTCTCCTATTATGTCTCTGCTTAATTTCTGCTGCAACTTCCAAGTACGAAGCACAGTGAGACAGCAGGTGTGCTACAGTCTGAAGGAACACTCAAAGAAACAACACTTGTCACACATTTGAACTGTGCTTTCATGAATTAGAAATACAGAGAAGTATGCATTTATACAAATCAGTATTTGTGTATATTAAAGATACTTTTACTCAGTATCAGTTTTTATTTAAGAACATGCTAAAAACTTATAGTTAAATAATCAGAGTGACATTTGGGGAAAACACACAGACAGCCACCCACCAGCACAAGCAAAAAAGTGCATACATACATGAGCCAAAGCTCCCTTTGACCAGTTTACAGGACAGTTAATGTCTTCTCTGACAAACTGACTGATACAGCCTCACACTTTCCAGGGCTGTTTTTTGTTGCCTGGAAAATAGCATTACTTTTCTGCTCCTTTCAGGATGTCTGTCATCACCTCCCACATCAGAGTCAGCTAGAGACACGAATCTGCTTTTGACTCCCTTCCTGTAGGTGGCTTCATAGAGATGAATACACAAAGCTTGTGAAACTATCTCACTTAATACTGTGCTTAAAATGCCAAAAGTAGTAATTAAAAAAAAAAAGATTTCAGGATCTATGATGCTAGATCATGAAATGGAATGAAGCATTCTAGAAAAATAAGTTTGGATGGAAGGCAAACTGAGTAGTTTGCCAAAGTAGCTGAGTTTGCAACTACGCATTTCATCTCTGAGTTACTCAAAAACATTTTTTAATTTCCTTATTACTTTCACTAATATATTTTACCATGTTTTGTACAAAAACTGACTGCAGATTAAAAATTAAGATGCGGCAGGTACCACTGTGCGACCCAAAAGGACAAGATGATGCTCCTTCTCAGCCCTGCACCTGCTTTTTTTGAACGCCAGAGAAAGCTGGAGAAATCTAAGCACCTCTGCCCAAAGGGACAATGCAGTGGGGCCATCAGATGAAAATCATCCTCTTTTCTTGCAAAAATGGGAACACAGTTTAGCAACTTTGGATACAGTCTTACATGTAGCAGCAAGTACGCTGGGCATCACAGCCCCGTCTTCAACATCCATCTCCAGTGGGGCTCAGATGCTCCTGGTCCCAATTTTTGTTAGAAATAGAAGTAAAACTGGATTCAGTTTCTGTGCTTTCCCTCTGCTTCTTCCCTGACTCTTTCAAAGGCAATCTAAGTGAAATAGCTGAACCCATATGGCATTGTCTGCTTCAGTGGGAAACAAGAGTCCTGTGCAACTTAGGGCATTGTGCTCATATGGGCAAGGGCCATGCTCTAAGAATAGTAACCTCCTTCTTCACTGCAACACCTAAATTCATCTCTATCATCTCCCACACATTCACACTCCTTCCTGTCACATTGGTTTCATAGGAACTCAAAAAAGTGACACATAGGCCACACAAAACACTATTGCTGCCAAATGTACAGATGCGTGCAGGACCTACTAGGAGGATAAACAGGGGACTGAAAACTCCCAGATATGAAGTGGCTCAACGGCTATTTCAGCCCACAAGGAAAAGACAGGCCGAATGATACAATGAAAATGATATCTTTAAAGAGTTTAAAGTATAAATATTCAGATAGGACATTAAGACAAACTTGTTTACCAGAGGAGTAATTTGATATGGCATGGCTCTGAAAGGCACAAAATCTCCATCCTCAATAGTTTCTGAAACTCAAGCCAATAATGTCACAGTAAACCCAATCTCACATAGATGACAGTACCCCTTTGAGTGACATTGGATGAGGTAATCTCTGAAGGTCACTTCTGACTGCTGTTAATACAAAAAGCAGTGTTTCTTTCAGAGCTGAGTTGAGCCCTGACGAGTTAAATCAGAACATCCTCCAATGTCTGAGCCTTTCTTTTTCCTTTTCACAAAACAGCAAAAACCTGGAACAAAGGGTAAATGGCGGCTACTTGCAGTGAAGCAGCATTCAAACTAGAGAAATAGATGTTCAAGTTTTCTGACAGGAATGTTGGTAAAAATATGCATTGCAGTGAACTCTGAACTACCCCATTGGATAGACTTGGCAATCCATCAGCAAGAATCGATTCTGTACTGAAGGAGTGACAACACATACTGTCTTCTGAGTGCTGTTTTGGAAATTGGCCCTTTCCTGCATCATCTGGTCACCTGTAATCAAACCAGTTTTTCCAGCTCAGGGAGACAGTTGTCATCTGCCTGAGGAAATTCCTTCAACAAAGGGAATGGCATGACAATGTTGCCATCAAGTTGCCATCCCCTTCCCTCATATCCAGCAGCATGACATGCCTTGGGCAAACTTTTTGAAACAGACCACGCAATCTGTGAAGTCTGCTGCCAGCTGGCCAGTAGGTCAGACTGCAATCTTTCTCCTTTGTGCTGGGGAGTAGTACTTGCTTAGTCAGTACTTTTAGCTTTCAAGGTAGCATGACATCAAAGCACCCAGATACTGCTTTGGGTGAATAAAGGCATTGGAACTTTGCCTCACAGGAGCAGGAAGCTCGCCATCTGGTCCAATAGGAAGGCATTGCATTCCATCTGAGGAAAGAGCCTCTGATTCAAAAGGAACCACCTCTGTTACAGTAAGAGCATCAAGGCCCTGATAAAAGTAGACAATGCCTCCCCAAGGGCTTGAGAAAAATTATGTCTTTATTTGCCTGCACCAACTGTCAACTTTGAAAAACATGTCCTCTGGAGATCGCACAGTGGTTCCCAAATTAATATACAATAAATGTGTAAAACCAAAACCAGTAAGAAGTTATAAGTCAGGCGACTAAATTCTAAGCTATATCCATCATAATAATAATCATCATCATCATTATCATAACAAAAAAGTATACACCATAAGGTACAAGAAACTGCAAAGTAAAGCAGCTCCTAGGACTCTCAGTTAGAGTGGCTTTTCTGAGTCTTCCAGTAAATTGGACATGAGGGTTGAACACTTAATGGAAGACTTTGAAGAATTCTCCCTTCAAGTTGAACACACGTACTTTTTGCACATATAGCATGGATTAGCAGAGCAAAACACTTTCTTGTTAAGAAACATTCTTAGAGCAGATCTATGATTTTGTGTAGAAAATCCATTTGTTTGGGGGGTTTCCCCCCTCTTTGGCAAATAAATGGCAAATGTGAAACAGACAAAAAAATGAGTAAAATAACAAGTTGTGATAATAACTGGACAAGTAACAAGAAGTAGATCGGTCAATGGGACGGATTCCCTCAGCAGGGCTAGGCTTGATACTCTTTGAGGTCATTCCTTTTGTTCATTTTCATGATGAGATAGAAGGGCTGATGTGATAACGTTTCAGAGGCTTTAGGCATCATATTTTTTGCCAGTCCTGTGAATCTGCTGGAAGAGTGTCATGGAGAAGGCCATGCCAAGAATCTGAAAGAAAACAAACAATAAGGGTGTCAGGACAGGGAGGCTGCCAAAACTGCACTGCTGACCTGTGTTCATGGTCCAACTGTAGTTTTTAAAAGTCATTCTACACTAGCCTTATTTCTCAAGTTTCAACACTGATCAGTAAACTTGGATGTTGTTCAGGCACGCAGTGATGTCTGGAGATGTATCTGTCAAAGATGGAGGCAAAAAGCTCTGAGGGCAGCAATTATTCAGAATCAATACATATGAGTCCCTGAGGACTCGAGTGACTACAGACCGGTCAGCCTCACCTCCATCCCTGGAAAAGTGATGGAACAACTTGTCCTCGGCGCTGTCTCTAGGCATATCAAGGATAAGAGGGGTCATTAGGAGCAGTCAACATGGCTTCACCAAGGGGAAGTCATGTTTGACCAACCTGATAGCCTTTCATGAAGGCATAACCAGGTGGATAGATGATGGTAGTGCAGTGGATGTGCTTTATCTTGATTTCCGTAAAGCATTTGACACTGTCTCCCACAGCACCCTCGCAGCTAAACTGAGGAAGAGCAGTCTGGATGATTGGGTAGTGAGGTGGATTGTGAATTGGTTGAAGGAAAGAAGTCAGAGAGTTGTGGTCAATGGGACAGAGTCTAGTTGGAGGCCTGTATCTAGTGGAGTCCCTCAGGGGTCGGTACTGGGACCAGTACTATTCAATATATTCATCAATGACCTGGACGAGGGAATAGAGTGCACTGTCAGCAAGTTTGCTGATGACATGAAACTGGGAGGAGTGGCTGACACACCAGAAGGCTGCGCTGCCATTCAGGGGGACCTAGACAGGCTGGAGAGCTGGGCAGGGAGAAATTTAATGAACTACAACAAGGGCAAGTGTAGAGTCTTGCATCTGGGAAAGAACAACCCCATGCACCAGTATAGGCTGGGGACTGAACTGTTAGAGAGTAGCGTAGGGGAAAGGGACCTGGGGGGCCTGGTGGACAGCAGGATGACCATGAGCCAGCAATGTGCCCTCGTGACCAAGAAGGCCAATGGCATCCTGGGGTGTATTAGAATGGGTGTGGTCAGTAGGTTGAGAGAGGTTCTCCTCCCCCTCTACTCTGCCCTGGTGAGACCACATCTGGAATATTGTGTCCAGTTCTGGGCCCCTCAGTTCAAGAAGGACAGGGAGCTGCTTGAAAGAGTCCAGTGCAGAGCCACAAAGGTGATTAAGGGGGTGGAACATCTCCCTTATGATAAAAGGCTGAGGGAGCTGGGTCTCTTTAGCCTGGAGAAGAGGAGACTGAGGGGTGACCTCATCAATGTTTGTAAGTACGTAAAGGGCGAGTGTCAGGAGGATGGAGCCAGGCTCTTCTCAGTGATGGCCAATGACAGGACAAGGGGCAACAGGTGCAAACTGGAGCATAGGAGGTTCCACGTAAACATAAGGAAGAACTTTTTCACTGTGAGAGTGACAGAGCACTGGAACAGGCTGCCCAGAGAGGTTGTGGGGTCTCCTTCTCCGGAGACATTCAAAACCTGCCTAGACGTCTTCCTGTGTGGCCTACTCTAGGTGATCCTGCTTTGGCAGGGGTGTTGGACTAGATGATCTTTCAAGTCCCTTCCAACCTCTAATATTCTGTGAGTCTGTGATTCTGTGAGTCACTCTTCCTCACAACAACTTGTGCTTGTTTAGCCAGATAAGTGTGTCTGAAAATATCAGATTCAGGTGTTCTCCCCCAAAAGTACAGCAGTGATACAGGAACCCCAAAATTTTAACAGATTACGATGATACTTCTGCATTTCTTTCTTAAAACATATTAACCTATTCAGTTCAGTGGCCATGATTTGACTCATTTTTGCAATTTCTAGAACTTGCTTCCAAAATTTAAAAAACCAGTTCCCTAAGGGACAGTGTAACAAATGGCTGAACATGGAAACTCCAAAGTGGTGCTCTGGTCAACATGCAAGTAAGCAAAACCCCACTGTAGCACGTCTTCTTTGCAGGACTGAATACTGACCTGCTTCCTTTCTGAGCAGATGGCCTTAAATGAACTCATGAAACAAATCTGACATTTTTGAAATTGTTGTCAAACTCGAAGCGGTTGAGCACCACTTTTGACACAGCAGAATTAAGAATGCTGACAGCAAATCAAAGCCGTGTTGACAAACATCATACCAGTATTACCTGCATTATGAGGACGCACATCCCAATCGAACCAAGGATATGCTTATTCTCATCGAACCAGGTCATAACTCTCTCGTAACATCCCTAAAATGATGAAAGATGAAAATTGAAATCCCAAGGTCACATTTTCTTTCATGTGCATTCCTTCTATTTTCTTCCTTCCCACCCCTCCCTAAGCCTTGACCCGGGCAAAGCGAGCCATACCGTTTTCCACACTAACTCGGTGGAGTTCCGTCCACAGTCCTGGGAGTTTTCCGTACAACATCGGTCTGGGACAGTGTTTTCTCCCAGCACTGGGTACCAATCCGTAAAGTCATTCACACCACAGCATTTCATCTATAGCAAAAATAAAGGATTAATAAATTAACTTAACTAGCACAATTTGTGCACCACCACAATCTTTTACTTCCACTAAACCACTGTATATTTTCAAAAGGGCTGCCACAACACTTCTGTATTTTTAAAGTGCTTTGTGCTCAGTGATCACTAAAAGCAAATACTTAACAGCATTAAAAAAAAAAAACAAAGAAAATAAACAGTCCCATGCCCAAGGTATGTTAGTCGTCTTGTCACAGAGACATAAGCCCAACAGCAAAAGCCTCTGTTTCAGATCATCTCTGTGTCTGTGATAGGAGATGTGGTAATAACTGATAATAAGGAGATGTGATAGGCACAGAGAATCTCAGAGAGAGGTAAGCATCTTTCACCTTACAGAGTACACTTTGACCCTGGGTGTCACAGCACTCCCTGGATGTTCAAGAGTGCAAAATCAGAAACCAAAGCCTGCATTAGTCATCTTTTAGACTTGGCATGGATGCCACAGTTAAAGACTGCAGCAGCCTTTATGGCCAAATTGTTATTTTTTTTCTATTCAGAAAATATGTTACCTCTGCTTGAATGATATTCCATGCATTTTTCAGTCCAACATTATTTTCTGAATTGTATAGCTTCATACCTTCCTTCAAATCCTTCTTTGCACTTTCACTGACCTGCATCATGTAAAAAAATACAGAAAGTCAATACATTGCTGTTTAGAGGAAAGGACAAAATGGTACAGACTTGCATATAGAACGTATCTCTCTTACCTTCTCTCACCACAAACATAACACGGGTAGAAAAGCTCCATCATAACTTTGAGACTCACGGAATCACAGAATCACAGAATGTTAGGGGTTGGAAAGGACCTCGAAAGATCATCTAGTCCAACTCCCCTGCCAGAGCAGGACCACCTAGAGCAGCTCAGACAGGAACGCGTGGGACCTTTCACACTTGCCAAGGCCTAGTCTCTCCCTCAGATTGCAAAATACTGGATTCATTCCCATGAGATAGGAGATCAAACACCTTCCCCTCTGAGAGTCCATCATACAGTCATCATCTGATCCAGACTAACTGAAGTGATCAGCAGAAATCTACTGAGCTTACTTTAACTTTGCCAGAGACAGCTGTTGGCAATATCCACAGCAGCCGGTAACCTATGGCCTACTTTAATCTGCTAATATCATAAAACCAGAGTCCCAGCCTCCCAGCCTTCACATAGTTATCCCTTGCACAGGTTCAGGCAGGCTATAATAAATGGCCAATACAAAATCAATTGAAAAAGGGCATTATTATTGTCCTCTTGTGGGGACTTGTAGGATTTATGATTTTCAAATGTGCTCTTCTTTCATTAGAGGAGAAAGTTGAAATGCTTAACAGGAGATCAGAGATGTCCCATTTCTTCCATAAATTTCAATCTAAGCCTGGAGTCCTGGATGCAGGTAGGAATGTACCTTGGCTCTGACACCAGTGATCTGGCAGCAGAGAAAGGATTAACCTGGCAAAAAGGCCAACTATAAGATCTATTTCATCCCTCTTTGACATCCCATTCAAAACCAGAAGTTCACCCCAGCTCCCTGAAAGCAGCAGGCATCATAATGACAATCTGGGAAGAGATACAAATCTGGTAGGAGCTCAGTTTTAAAATCAGTCTGGACATGCTCATAACTGTAAGGCTCTGTCCTGTGTTTAGCAGTTCTCCAGTTCCCCAAGGATTTTTCCAGTCTTACCTGTCCAACAGCTCAGCCAGTTGTGCCTGCTTCACTTAGTGTCTACTAGACAGCTTTAAGAGAAGCTGCCTCTTGATCCAGTCTGCACCCTTGTCAAACTCTCTGGGACTGCCCAGTCAAGTGAGACAGCTGGTGGCATCTGGAATAACCTGTGAATATCCCAGGCCTTTCTCTTCCAGTCCTGTTTAAGGGTTGGCCCTAAGAAGCTAACCAGGTCTTAAGTAGGAGCTCCCATAATGCAGGTCCACAAGATGATCAGCTTCTTGCAGTGACATCAAACAAGTATGTTGAAGGCTATTTTGGCTTTTGGGTGAAGACTAAAAGGGAGGCTCTGGACCATGGTTTTATTTCAGGGAGGAAATTGCAAGCTCAGCGTGTTCTTCTCTCCTGTTTGCCCTCCTCCTCACTTTCTCCTCCCCCTGCAGAAGTACCTTACAGAAAACAGCCAAGATCTCAAGGTTATACCTTCACCAAAGGGAAGAGCAAGGAGAATCCACATACCTCCATCACACAAAAGCAAACCGAACCTGGTTTACATCCTAGTACAGATAATTAATCTACATGGCATATTTGCTTACCTTGTCCGTATAAACAAAGAACAAAATGAGTAATATCAGCTCTGCCAGGAGAATTATCAGCAAAACGATGAAAAACTAGAACAAAGGAAAAACAAACAGTGTATATACACACTTGCCAACTAGAGAGCAAACCTGGGCCTGGTAGAAACTCTGAGGACTATAGGCCTTGTTCTCTAAACCTTTCCTTTACTCCCCAAAACATGCAAGTTTGATTTCGAACTATTCAGACAATATTGATACTATGTTGCCACTAAAACTCCTGTAGGTCTCACCATCAATGAGGAAGCTCACTGTCTAGAATTCTCTAAATCTTAGGTTTTGCCCTAGTACCAGTTTGCTGTTTTCAGCAATGCTTTTGTCTTGCTTTTTTTTGACTGCTGTCACAGCACACAGCCTTGGTAGTGTCTTTCTTTTATACAGGCTACAGAACAGAACACCCATTACCACCCATTACCACAGAAACCCATTACCACAAAGATCAATGTGATGTGCCTCAGGAGTGACTCCCTGGCAGGTGGGCTTTAACCACATTTGACTGCCTGTTGGAATAGTAATTATATTACTCAGCACTTCTATTCCCAGCTCTCTGTGGCTGAATCTCTCTGCAGGGGCATCCCAAGTGTGAGCTTCAGTAATTTCTCACTACTTTTCATGCCACTAGTTGCCTTTATATACTAGTGGACTGCCACATAGGCATGGCATCCCCCACACAGACACTGGGGGAGATGTATGCAGTGCAGTAAGCTCTCCAACTGGAAACTAATAATATAAATACTCTTAAAAACCCCCAAAAATTCAGCTGGTGTTGTAGTTTGTGTGGATGAATGACATAAACCTCATTACTATTCTCTGTTTGCCTTCCTAGCTTACAGCATACAAAACAAAACAGCAGATAGAAAAAACAGGTGCACATTTGTCCTCCATTTTAATTCTCTGAGGTGGTCTACAGAATGCTGCCCAGCTGTTCCCCAACACCATGTAAGGGAGACTTTTACACAAGGAAAACTCACGTGCTCCTTAATGTCACAGCACCTGTGATTCCTAAGTTGTGACTGAATTGGAAGATGTCTGCTTTGAAAGACCTCCTCTCACCTTCTGCCACAATACCTTTCTCCTTGGAGTGGGGAGAAGCATGATGAAGCCTCCTGGGCTTATGCAAGAGGAGTGATCCACACTGTGTTTTCTGAGAAGTGTTCCCAACCTCTGTGCTTTAGTGCTAGACAAAGACTGCCAAGGATCAGATCTATTTTTTTTTTACCCACTCTGGTAAGGCCTGGAGAGACCTTGACTTCTTAACTTTGGGTCAGATGATTTCCACCAACCTCTGACAAAGGCCTTAGAAAAAGGCAAAGTAGAAAATAGCCATGAGAGGCTTTGAACGGCATCCAAAAGCAACTGTGCTTAAGATTTTTCAGTCAATTCTTCTAATAGACATTTCCAGAAGGGCTATTCAGGTTGACCCTACAGTTCATGTTTAGCCATTCAGAGGTAACTGATAGTAAATTGCTTTGCTATCTAATACATTAGGGCAGACAGTAACAAGGATACATTTGCTAATACACCGATGATATCACTGTGACCAAAGCTGTGGGATGTCCTACTGCAAGCATACAGAAAATTGAAAGCCAAAGGCAATGTTACAGTGATCCACAAGACTTTTTTGCACTGGTCATTTAAATAAAATAATAACAAAGCAACAGTCACTAGTCTTAGTGAAAAGAAGTATTGATGTCTTACGCTCAACAGGAGGCACTTATTTTCCTTGATAGCACCTAGGCAGCCCAGAAAGCCGGTCACCATGATGACTGTGCCAATGGCAATCACTAGGTTGGCAGCTGAAAGCGATGGAAAGCTAGGAGAAAATGTGGCGAAGTTTCCTTGCGACACCGACAGCCAGATGCCCACACCCAGCAGCCCACAGCCACATAACTGCAAAGAAATAAACAAAAGAAACGTTTCAGTAATAAAATAAATGGCACTGGCTCCTGCCCCCCCACACTCTGAAAGGAAAGAATTTCTCAAGCAAATTCTCAGGTAGCTGTTCTGCAGTGTTGCTCTCACTGGTTTCTTGCTGAAACAAAGTGAAACTAAATGTTCTTACCTAGACTTGGTCATGTCACCTATACTTATAAATCTATTCAAAAGCCACTGGATGTCAGAATTTTCTTTTTAAAGACTTAGCGCATGAAACCAGGGCTACCCATTGATGGCCCAACAGCACAACCCAATGCAATTTTTCTATAGGAAGATAAAAAACATTATTTGAAAGAATGCTCCATTGCACTTATCTCTTCAGTCATCTACAATGTCTCAGAGTATCCAGCCCTGTGTTTCCTCATTCTAGGGCAGGCAAGAAAGTCCTGGAGATAATTACAATCAATAGTTAACCATTGCAATAAAAATTTGTCATAAAATGCCCAGTCCCAGTAGCCAGGTTGGGTTTTAGTATGAATTCTCATAGCTTTACTGTTGTATGCCAGTGTTCAATGTCACTAAAATCAGGTTTCTAGGTTTATTATCTACAGGAAGCTCAACTTCTGCTACTCTCTGTCAGTGAGAGAAACTGAAGGAAATGCAAAGCTGCTAATAAAACATAAAATTAACTTCAATTTGCTTCTCACTTTTAACAATACCATGTCTGGTTAAGGAAATAAGGTTTCTCACCCTAAGTCACAGGGCAGGTCTTCAGAACAATGGCCAAGTGTTGCACTACAGAGGGGCCTAAAAGCTGGACATATTTTAGTACTTGCTTAAAATGGCTGTTATACAACTTCCCATCTGATCTGTGATCACTGTGCAGTGAAATCAGAAGCAGAAGTTAGTCTCACTTTCATTAACTGTGAGCTACTAAACAGTACTAATACAGTTTCCTGACAAATCTAGCCTTTGCCAAGGTCAGAGGTGAAATTCACCTTCACTGGGAGGGGGATCAGAGTATAACACACACACACAAACCCTGCCCAAACTCACAAGTATTTTGCTCCAATTTACTTGGACCACTGCACAGAAAAACCAAAACATCACCTAATCACTAATCACCAATCTTTACTCACAGTGATATCCCTGTCAGCAGTGATGAACAAGAGGAACAAAAGTTCTTGCCATCTAGCAGGTTCACTGCACCCAGCTCACCCCATTGTGTTTGCATAAACTTGCAACATTTACTCAAACTGGAAACTCAAGGTCAGAGAACAGTACCTCCACTAAAATAGGGTTCAATCCTGCCTTGTGATGAGCACTAATCTGGTATGATGAAGAACTACAGAGCTAACTTTTTTGGCAAATATCTCCACTTCTGTCTGAGGTGATTGTACTAGCAGGGCAGATAGTTTAGGGTACAACCAGCTCCTTTTGGTTTTGCTGCTTCACAGAACATGAAAGAAAAACTAGAATAGTATCTTCTTGCATTCATGCCACCTTATCCATGAGTTAGGCTTATGTTTTCATAATCATATGCATGGTCATTTTCTTTTACTTCCCCTATGACCCTTCTGTCCCCTCTGAGCCCCCTTTCTAGTTTGCATGAAGCTTTTGAAACTGGTTTGCATCTAGGGAGATTCACCAGCTTGGTGAAGAACTGTGACCAGGAGTAGGCTATGCAAGATGCTCACAGGCATTCCCATGGGAGTAAAGCATCTCCCAATGTACCAAGTCCACAAGAGTTAACATAAATCAAAGCATAAAATATAGGGTTGTGTAGGCAGAGAAAGAGAATAAGAGATGGAGATTAACTATACTGCATTGGTGGTCATTTCCAGGCCCTCTTGCACCTAAACATTAGCTTAGCAATCTGGGAAAAAAAAAAAAAAACACAACTGTCTAAAGCTCACAAGCACATGCAAGAAATTTTCAGCATTCTTGTAAGAAGTCTGGGAAGCACCACAGCTTCCAAAACTCAACACACAATAACACCACAGAGTAAGTTGGGGAGCTTTGCATGACTGGGTGTGGATAAATGTCACAACATCTGTTTCCTGTAAGACTGCTGGATGCAGGTGCCACATGAGTTTGCATAGCAGGAAACAGTCAAACAGCTACTATCCCTATGAAAAGACTGGCACAAAACATACATGCATGTGGCAGGAAACGGCTACAGGACTTTCGTCTCTTTCCCCAAATCCATCCTCTCCAATTAATAGCCTTGAAGTGATTTCTTATGGCCTTTCATGGTACATCAGCAAGGTCAATGTGAACTTGGAGTAGTAGAGAACTGTGGGAGGATGCAAAACAGAAGTCTCCTGATCACATCCTGCTGCAGTACTCAGTGGACATCACCACACATTTAAACTGTCTGCAGTTCTGGAATCAATCACCCTATTGCTCCTGCTTTAAATTTCATCTACTCTGTCCTTGAATTGCTGCAGTTTTGGTGCCTCAAGACATCACAGGAATCCACTCTGTGGCTCAGCTGCTTCAACCATTAGAGAGAACTGCAGGCAGTTGCTTAGGCTGAGAGCTTGATGGTTCAGGAGGTTAGAAGCAGCTCTCACCACACAACATGCATTTAAGGTTTTAAATGGCATTTCTAAGCTGACGGGGCTGTACATTGCCAATAGCTGATGGCACTTCAATCAATGACTTCATGACACTCCATGGAGGAGACTAAAAGTTTTCAAAGAAGTTTCTACCAAAGACTGAAATTGTTCAGTGTAACTTTCATTCAGAACGCAAATTCAGACTTTGAAGGATATTCACAAATGTGTTTCTTGGACTTTCATACTCTATGACGCTCAGAAATTACAGCCCTAGCACAAATGTTTTGAAACAAGGCAGTGAATTCTGGAATCATCAGGCCAAAAGCAATAGGTCATTGCAGACAAACAAGGTGGTGGTAAGAGCAAGATCAGGGCAAAAGCCTTACAGAGGATGGGCAAGTAATGGACAAAAAGGAGCACATGCGATCAATAGAAAGATCAGCCCATGAAAAGCTGCACTTCAGTATCCAACTCCAATTATGAGCAGAGTGGCAAAAGAGGTAGAAGAAAGAAAGCCTTACCAGCATTTCTTTACCATTTATAAAAAACCACCCAGTACAATCCTTGACAGAGATTGGGTCTAGAAGAGAAAGGCGCCTAGGAAATTACTCCAGAAGCCTCATGATTATGTTTATTTAGACAAAGTTAGAAGCAGCTAATTGCTTAGATGAGGGAAGGAAGAGCTACCTTCAAGTGCAGGAAATCAGGAAAGTGATACATGCTCCATGGGATGGACATGAAGACAGAAAAGGACCAAGAGCAGAAGGAGAATCAAAGCTGGAGAGCAGAAAAATGGACAGGGTCTCAGTTCAGGAGACCCTCTATATAGATATAGGAGAGATCATTTCTTCACTTGCTTCTGGTAGCGACTCTATTTTGGTAAACTCAGGAGCAAAACACTTCACTTTGCAGAAGACCAGTCATCTACTGCACCTTCACCTTTCCACAATGCCTCTAGCAAGTAAGAAACATTCGACACTTGATATGAAACATTTGCAACAAAGGTCTTTTGGATTAGCAACATACCTATGCTGTCCCTAGGCAGACCACTATGGAGATACAACTTGAAGGCCAAATGTCTGAACCTGTTGTGAGAGGAGTCCTTTATAATGCAAAATTAAGTGTTATGTCAGCTGAGACAGCAGACATGACCACATTTGCTCTTTCTTCCTACAATTCTAATGTCCCATTGAAGACAACCATGAAATAACTCCTTTCCAACTGCTGTAGTGATTGGGTTAACATGCCAAAGTGCACAATGTGATTACAGTTCCCTTCAGAGCTTTCTGACAACGCACATTAGTGGACCACTACAATTATACCACAGTATCTGCACTGATTCCCAGGCCCATTGGGCAAGTTAAGGGAAGTTCTCCTTTTCACACGCTTTTTACCTCTCAAAGTAAGATTTCTCCATCCTTAAATTAAACTGAAAGGTCAGTTTACATAAAAAACCCCAAACAAACAGGTGGAGGAGGGGCTATTAAAGACCAAGGCTGATCTATGTAAACAGGATTATCTACAATGACTGAAGAGAGTAAATAGTCAGCAAGACTTATTTGCTAAAAGACATGACATCCTAAAAACTTCCACAAGGTGGCAGCCCATACCAAATAGCGCTAACAGTTTAGGTCAAATTTTTTCTCCCCACCAGAGCTCCTGAATTGTTGTGCTTTCTTGTCTGTTTTTATCTCTGTTATTCTACTAAGTAGCAGTACCACTGATGCTAAAATTTACGCTTTAAACCTTAGGTCCCAGAGCAAATGCTTCTTCACTCATGCTTCTTAAAATAATCCCAAATAATTCCACTGTCTTGGGACTTAATTGCATACAACCATAACAACCAAAGATAGCTAGAATTCTAGCAATAAAATAGCTTTCTCTGACACTTCATTCCTACCAATTTCATTTTCTATACAATGAGAACACTGTAAAAATGCTGTCATAGATATTTATTCTCACAGGATCCACCTCTTTCTGTTTGGTACAACTGAATTCTGGAGAGTGAAAGCAGCAAAAAATATATCAAGTCATTTTACTAAGTCCTTTTCCACCATATAACTACATAATATATGTTGCTTGGTATTTAATTGAGAGTGATGGCACTGACATTCCTTCCCCAGGGAAATGGTTCAACAGCATAATAAATTTCACTGGATTTTTCTTCTTAAAAAATGTTGGCTTATTTCCCTCTCATGATTAGAAATTATCATCTTCCAGGTAACCATAATATCTCTCTTTCCTGGGCATTTATGTCATGAAGGTAAATGCAGAACACTATCATAAAGTCAGTCATGTACACGGATACAAACATTCTTACTTATAGGTAATTTAGTGAAGCTATAGTACACATATTTTGAGCTTGAAAGCAAATAAAGGCAACACCAACTTTCCTCACAGTTTCTCCCTCGCTCTGCTATTTCACTATCAAACTCTGAATTCTCTTCAGTACCTAAACAGCTATCTATCATCATCACTGTGTCCAGAAAACCTACAGCATTCTAGGAAACATTAAAAAGAGTCTCAAAGGCTTCAAGAGAAATTAGAACTCCAGATAAACCCAGAGAGAGAGAAACCCAAAAGCAATTCTTTCCCTTACAAGTGCTATCATCAGACTGGGGAAGGAACTCTTTGATTTTATTCTGCATTTTTTAGCGTTGTGTGACCTAATACAACAATACAAACTCTAACAACTTAGAGCATCATATGCAGGTTTAGTTGCCCTAACCTAAAGAAGATACAGTAAGAGTTTACAAGATCTAGGGAAGGACAACACAGATGGTCAGATGTATGCCAAGACTGACATATTGTACAGAAGGAGATTGTGCACAGGATTATCTAGCCTGGGAGGAATTATTAGACACAACGTGAATGAATATTCACAACTCTAGAGGTCAGTATGAAAACCAAACAGTCTGTGTCTTTAATCTCATCCAATAAGAGGAACAAGGGGGAATACTAGCAAGCATTATGTAGTATATTTTGCTTCACGTAACTGAGAAGTAAATCGATCAATTACGTCATAGGTGATTACAAGAATCAAGTATTGTGGTCGCGATTGTCAGTAAGGGCTAGATGATTTTATTTATTGGTAGTTTGCTAGCGTATCCACAAATAATAACATTTCATGCTTCTCAGAGTAAGATAACACATACAGAATCCAGCAAAACTGCCAAGCAGCAAACAAGTTGGGGTAGACAAGGGCTAGGATATGCCATTCTGGTAAGGTTTATTAATAGAATAATATTGATAAGACTTATCCTTGAAGTAAGTTATTGAACAGCATCAGGAAACAGGAATCTGATAAGGACACCACTACCAAGAGGAAAAGGAACGAGGCCATACTCTTGTTGACTTTTGCCATCATTCCAGCCCATGCACAAAAGATGGAAAAGCTGCACAACTAGGTGTGTGAGAAAGAGTGGAAGGAAGATTTATTCTTGACATCACACTTTCTACTGCTGATTAAACAGGCAGCTCTTAACAGAATTGGAATAGAATAGAGACATATAGAAACCAAATACTGAGACACAACCACTAGGGACAAAAAGAACCAGCAAGTGTCTCAGTTTGTACCTCCACTTTGAATAAAATGCCCTGGACCATCCGTAGCCCAGCTACAGAGACAGAATGCTCTCCATCTTCCTCTGTGCTGTGTTAAAGCAGGTGATCTTACCTGAAGCAAAGATGAAACAATGAAAATACATGGAATACCTGAAATATGGCCCCCATAAAAATGGCCAAAAGCACAGGAGGTTTGTTATGAGGAATTACTGACAGCATGACTGTAAAAATAAATGTCCTGAAATCAGTTCCACTGCAGTGACAAAACCACAACTCTGAATTGGGCTTTGACAGGCCTTTATTTAAACAATAAGCCAAAAGGGGGATGACCCGCACCAAAAGGACAAGCATGAAGAAGCTATGTGGACAAGAAAAATGCACCACTAAAGCCTAGCACAGAAAGGTTTTTCAGTGTCCAGGTAGCTCTTAAAACCTGCCCTTCTGTTGGGGTCAGCAACACTTTGGAAAAGCTGCCAGTCATATTTTCTCTGTTTGGTAAGTCCTACAAGATAAAGGTCACCTATCTTAGCTCTTTTTTTCAAGACAGAGAGATTTTCCATTTCTCCAAGTGACTCTCAGACCAGTCAGTGTCTGGAGGAGATGAGGAAGAGAGTGGCTCATACGAAGCCGCACAGTCTTCTCACTCTGTCCTTGCTTTTTGTTTTGTTTTGTTTATTTTTCCCTCTCCTTCATTTATGATATCGTAATGACCTCACACGTTTCCTATGGAATCAAGAAGCTTGATTGTTTTGAAAGTTTGAAAGACTGTTCTTTCCCACTGTGCAGGAATTTTTAAGAAAACTTCTATGAGACATAAAGATGGACATCATCTTCTTCAGCAGCTGGAAACCTGATTCAAAGACTCTTCAGATCAGCAGGAAGAGTTCACATCTTCTGTGCCATTTTGGATCTGGTGCTTCATTTGGAAGCAGTCTGGTGTGGAGATTCAAAACAGTAAGAGATACTGTACAAAAAAACACCACCTTGTCTTCCTGTCTCAACAGACACAGCAGTCCCTGTTCTTGTTTCAACGCACATTAACCCAAGTTTTGGAAGACACTAACTTGATGTCCAGAAAGATTATCACCGCAAATAACACGATTTTTCAAACTATCACAATGCATTAACTACTCTGTTGACAGCAACAGTATTAATCAAAGTGGGAGGCTACTTAAAGGGGAAAGGGGACTTATAGCTCCAGTAGAGCCATTCCATTCAATTATCATCAGGCAGAAGTGCTAATCTTTTGCTTTTGTAGTATTCTTCCCTGAGTTACAGATCAGAATGATTGTTCTGGAAGGAGGCAGGGATGGGAACTACATGGTTTCTATCACTTCAAAACAAAGATATTTTCTGCAAATTAAGTTTTTTTGGATGGTTCATCCATCTCTGGAAAAGGCTGGTGCTTAAAGGAGATTTTCAGGCAAGCCCAGATTAATTTTCCTACTCTGTCTTGATAATCCACAGGATTAATCAAAACTGGGTCTTAACAGCTGAAAATCTCAGAGAAAGTCTCTTGCAAACAAGACCATCTTCTAAATATGACCAAAAATATAACAAGGACACCAAAATCTGAGTTCTTCTTCAGCCATAGACTAAAAAATGAGAATGGAGTATGGAAGTGGGTGAATATACTTAGTAATACCTACTTAGTGCTACTGCCATAACAATATGGCAAAGATTTAAATGCCTCTACAACATTCCTATGAACTGCACATAGATGCAAGACAAAGCAATTATTTTGATGTCTCCTTTAAGTCTAATGCTGTAATAGCTGTAATGACAGCCTGTGTGTAACAGCAGGCACAGAACTGGAATCTGTGCAAATGCTCAACCTTCTTAATTCATCTGCCACAGAAAGCAGTTATCCTCTTCCTGGAGTCATCTCCCAGCAGGGGGGAATGGGCTGGTCCCAAAAAACTGAAACAAGGTATCAGAGACTGTGATCTTTCGTGGGGCTAGCAGAGGGAGAGGTAACCCTGAAAGAGCATTAAATTCTGAAACTTCTACCAGTCTGGGTTTTTGGAATGTGTAAATTTGCAGCCAGAAGCTTGAAGCTTTGACTTGGATGCTCTTACCTGGTTACATTGGAGTCTTTAATAAAGGATGTGTTTTGCAAAAGGAAGTTTGTAAGAGCTGGGTTTGCTTGGTTTAACAAGGACAGCTTAATGTCCTCTTTACTTGGTTGATGGGCAGCTTGGGTAGTTTATGTTGCACATTAGGAGAAATTTTCACTGAGAAATTAGTACAGCACTGGAAGAAGGTACCGAGAAGGTGTCAAAATCTCCAGTCTTAGAGGTTTTCAGTTCTCTGCTAGAGACAATCATGGCTGACCTGACCTAGCACTAGCAAGAGTACTGCTTTGGTATGACTTGCAGAGATTGCTGCCAAGCAACAATCCTATGACTTTATAATTTCCTCAGCTACCATGTTCTTCCTAATTTGTGGAAAATCCACCAACCATGCCATTCCTAATGAACACAACAAATCTATTACCTTTGGAAGCTTTATGGGGAAAGATCTCATACCTATTCTGGGGCATTAGCACACTTCAGTGTCTCGCTCCAATGCCTGTACACCAGTGCCTGTACACCAGTGCATGCAACACAGGGAACAAACAGGAGGAATTGTACATCTCAGTGCAGTTACAGGTCTATGACATCACTGAGCTCACAAAGATAGTGGGATAAGTCACATAACTGGAGTGTTGTGATAGATGGGTTCAGGTTCTTTATGAAGATCGGCCTAGGAAGACAAGGAGGGGATGTTGCACCTTATGTGAGAGAGCAGTGGAAATGCATAGAGCTCTGCCTTGGGATGGGTGAGAAGTCAGTCAAAAGTTATGAGTCATATTAGTAGACAGACCAATACTGGTGATATTGTAGTAGGTATCTGCTATAGACCTCCTGATGGGGAAAAAGAAGTAGATGAGACCTTCTTCATATAACTGGAAGAAGCCTCATATGCACTGGCCCTGGTCCTTATGAAGGATTTCAACCGCCACAATGTCTGCTGGAAGGACAACACAGCAGGGCACAAGCAATCTAAGAGATTTCTGGAATGCACTGATTACAACTTCCTGACAAGGTGATTGAGGACTCAACGAGAAGAGGTGTTGTGTTGCACATGATGCTTACAAACAAGGAAGAACTGATTGATGATGTGAAAATCAGGGGCAGCCTTGACTGTAGTGACCATGAGATAGTAGAATTCAGGATCCTGTGAGGAGGGAGCAGGGCAAAAAGCAGGACCACAATCCTGGACTTCAGGAGAGTAGCCTTTAATCTCTTCAGAGAACTGAGTAGTACAGTTTTCAATGATATGCAAGATGAGACAAGTGCCCCACTCCCAGCTTCCAGCAGAAGTCCCACCCCCCTGCCAGCAGCCTCAGGGGCCATTTGCCCCAGAAGTCACTCCCCTCTTCTAGTCACATGGTCTGTTGTGACTGGCTGGCAGCACCAGCCACCCCCTACCAGTTTACCTGGAAGAGTATCTGACCCCTGAAGGCCCTTCCCCAAACATACACAGGGGCTACCATTTTGTTTTGGCCACCATTTTATGACAGTGTGACACCATTTTATGGTAGGGAGCTGCCACTTTGTTAAAGATCATACTGCTCTGTGATTGACTGACACCCGTTCTGGCAGGGTCTAGCAACTACAGGAAAAGTTATTTTGTAAAAGCCTTTTGAAGAATGCCAACCACTTGCTGTCTGCTATGACTGAGAATATTGTGTGATATTATAGTTTTTGGCAACTGTTGTATCAGGAACTGCTCTCTAACTATCCTTTTATCAAATTTGTGGAAGACTTACCTGAAAGTCTTAGTGATAACCATTTATTTTGTCCTAATGAAGTAAATATAGATGTGATCGATGATTTGATGAACTCTGAGTAGTACAAGTTTGTCCTTCAAAAGAAAGAAGCTACTGGCAAAGTAAACTGGTGGCTTTATTGATCCTCTTCTAAGTTTTGTTCTTCTTTTGGTAAAGCAGTGATGGAATAGATGAGAAAATTATATCAACTGAAGCAGCTAAGGGTGACACCATTGCCCCAGGAAAACATGAAGACTGATAAAGTCCACTCCTTGGATGCTGAAATGAGGGACATTTTCCAGAAAGAAGGCTTGGCGGCCTACAAGAAAGCTAAGGTGTGTACAGTAGCTCTTCGCAAGTACGTGGCACATGTGAAGTAGAGTGACCAGGAGAGGGGGAAAATGACTCTTGGTTTTCTGGAAGAAAACAAGTGGAAAAATCCCTGGAGATTCCTGAGGACCCCAGCTCTGTTATTCAAGAAGTGCTGCATAATGTGCATCCACTGTATTGGAAGAATGCACATGTGCTCCTAGGTAAACTATGGCAATACAAGCGTATTTCTTATTGGGACAACCAGAGCTGGGTAATGCCTGAACCTCTGATTATTGATGTTATCCAGCCTGGCTGCTTGCTGCTGCCTGGCGGTGTCTTTGCAGAACTTCTCTGTGGACAGCAAGTCAATTAAGAAGCAACTATAATTAAGAAGCAATTCAGTGAAAGCACAGTAGGAGTAGCAGTTGTTGCTCTGGTTTATCAGTTGATTCACAGTGTAACATCCAGCTGGCTGAAAATAGAGGTCGGTGGGTTATTCATGAGAACCACAGCATCACCAGCTCTGAGGCTGGACCTATCAGCTTTCACAGTCTTGCAGCAAAGATACAGTGGGGTGTTGTTCAGTTCTATGTAATCTTCTCCATTCCCAGCTACGAAAAAGTACAGAAGTGCAGACTCTGAAATAGTGGAAAGTGGATGCACTTCAATAAACAGGATTTTCTCAATGCTGGTCTGTGTTTGGGACACTTCAGATGAATACAGCTTGGGTTTGGTGCATTCTTCAGAGCAGCCATGAATAAAAGCTATCCCTTTTAAAATAGATTTCCTTTTCTAGCAGTAAATCAGGACCTCTTTCTCTGGGTTTTCTGTTTCTTTTTCATCATTTGGAATGGCTTGTTCTTTGTCTTCTTCTTCAAGTGGTCAGATTATTGTCTAGCACCCCTTCCTTTTTCTGTTAAAGGTGTTACGTGGACCTTCCCTCTGGGGATGTGACATGGCTTTGTTTCTTTTAATATAAGGAATTCCTGACCCCTCTTGATTTGAAGGTGTTTCCAACTTGCCCAAGACAACCTTGGAAACATGTCCAAACACTTTTTTTGCAATCTTTTCAGCAGCACTTTTAACATGTGGCTTAATGATTTCCAAACTCCTTTTTGAAAGCCCTTCTCAACAGGCTATGTAATACACTTCCAACACCTGTACCATACACCACAGGAACACCTCGAAAACGAGGAAGACCATTGCCATACTGAGCTCTGTAATAATTCACATACAAGATGGGTCCCTGTAATTTTTTACAACTACCATTTTGCCGAGGCTTCTAGGGCTAGAGAGGCAGGTTCACAATCACCTTCCCAAAGCAAAATGAGACATGCTTGTTCTGGTCAGTATTTATTTCAATGCTGATTGTGGAGATGTGCTGGCAGTTTACAGGCATGTAGTTTGGCTTATCATGTATCACTGTCTCAATCATCTTATTATTGCTACCAGTTGGAACACAGTGCAATAAAGGAACTGCAAAGTCCCTGACAAGCTGGTGCTCTACAAGATCTGTGCAGAGGTAGAGCCAGTTAAACTCTCCCATGATGTTGGCCATAAGAAGAAATTTCTTAGCAGCAACACCTGGAGAAGCCCCCCAATATGTGCCAGATTCCCAGCTGTAGAAAAAGTGCAAAGCTTTTCATACATTTTGAGCTTTGTTTTCCTTATGACAGGGTCATAGACCAGGCTCACTGCTAGAAAGTCGACAGCTGAAGCTTTCTTGTGGGGGTTAATGAGATGGCTTATACATTCCATCAATATGGAGAAGGACAGATAATAGCCTATCTGCAAGTTATACTGCCAAGCTTTACCCTGCAGTGCTATTTCAAAGATGACATCTTCACTGATGTTACTCCAGCTGTGTGTTTACTCTATTTCCCCAGCCCCATTCCCACTTCCCAGAGAGCTCTGGGGACTTTCCAAGCTGGTGTTTTCCAGGAAGATGCAAGGGCCTCTCAGTCCTACTCAAAGGATTAGGCTCTGCACGTGACAGGCTTTGCCCTGGAGGCCCCTTGGTGACCTCTTAGGAGGGGTCTGTAACCCTTGGGTCTGTAAACTCAAGTTTCACCTTGTCTATTCCTGTCATCCTTTTGGCACCCCTCCACCTTCTTGAAGTCTGCCCTCACCTCAGACATGTCAGGTCTTGTTCTGCAGTCTCCTAAAGTGGGTGACCTCAACCCAGCCTTTTACTTTTGTTCGTTTATATTTAAACTTTAATTATCCTTTCCATTAGCTCTTATTAAAGAATGTTTTATCCATTTCACGCCATTTTTATAGTTATATGTATTTAGTTTCTATAACTTTATATTTTTATACATAAAAATATATACGCATATATACACATATGGAAGTATTATATATAAAATTGTGTCATGGTGTATAAATAAAATATATACACATATTTGCACACTCCTTTAGATATTTTACATGTTTTGTATATATATTATATATGCATATTCATATCACTTTTAGAGATACATATATAGAATATATGTATATGTATTTATATATGTTGTAGGTAAATGTATATATATTGTACATAAATGTATATATTTTTGTATCTGAGCACTTCCTGGTGCAAAGGAAGAAGGCACCAAATCACAGGGCTTGCTTGAGAACACGTGGGTATAACGGTGTCAGGAAATGGCCATCAGCCAGTCACAGAGCAGTGACATTTAACAAATGGCAGCTCCCTGTCTGCATGGATGAACAAGGAACTCCTAACTAAACTAAAGATAAAAGGGAAGCGTGCAAGAGGCAGAAGCAGGGGGATGTGAGTCAGAAGGAATATAGAGACCGTCCAATCATGCAGGAATGAGGTTAGAAAAGCAAAAGCCCATCTAGAGTTGAATCTGGCAAGAGATGTGAAGGTCAACAAGAAAGGAATGTACAATTACATAAACAGCAAAAGAGAGCCTAGGGAAATTACAGGCTCAGTTGCTAAAAAATGTGACGGGCACTGGTAACAAAGGACACTGAAAAGGCTGAGGTACTTGATGCCTTCTTTGTCTCAGACTTTACTGGTAAGACCAGGCCCCTGAGGCCAGAAAGAAAGTCTTGAGAAGGATCAGGCTATGGAGCACTTAAACAAACTGAACATTCCTAAGTCCATCAGGCCTAACAGGATGCACCCAGGAGTGCCGAGTGTGACAGCTGATGTCATTGCAAGGCCACTCTTGATTACTTTTGAAATGTCATGGCAACTGGGAGGGGTTACTGAAAAGACTGAAAGAAAACAAATGTGACTTCTGTCTTCAGGAAGGAAGATCTAGGGAACCATATGCCAGTCAGCCTCACCTCGATCCCTGGGAAATGACGGAGCAACTAACCCTGGAAACCATTTCTGAATACACGAAGGACAAGAAGGTGATTGGAAGTCGTCCCCATGGACATGAGTTGACAATGTGCGTTTGCAGCCCAGAAGGCCAACCGTATCCCGGGCTGCATCAAAAGAAGTATGGCCAGCAGGTCAAGGGAGGTGATACTCCCCCTCTACTCAGCTCTGGTAAGACCCCACCTGGAGTAATGTGTCCAGCTCTGGAGTCCTCAACACAAGAAAGATCTCTTGGAGCAAGTCCAGAGGAGGGCCACAAAAATAATCAGAGGACTAGAACACCCCTCCTATGAGGAAATGCTGAGAGAATTCAGGTTGTCCAGGCTGGAGAAGAGAAGGCTCTGGGGAGACCTTATTGTGACCTCTCAGTACTTAAAGAGGGCCTATAGAAAAGATAGAGGAAATCTTTTTAGTAGGGCCTGCTGCAATAGGACAAGGAGTAATGGTTTTAAACTAAAACAGGACAGATTTGGACTAGATATAAAGAAGAAATTTTTTGCAATGAGGGTGGTGAAACACTGGAACAGGCTGCCCAGAGAGGTGGTAGAAGCCCCATCCCTGGAACATTCAAGGTCAGGTTGGATGGGGCTCTGACCAGCCTGATCTAGCTAAAGATGTTCCCACTTATTCCAGGGGGGGCTGGACTAGACGGCCTTTAAAGGCCCTTCCAAACCAAACTATTCTATGATTCTATTCTATGATTTACAAAGGGGAAATCATGCCTAAGGAATGAGGTAGCCTTCTACAATGAGGTAGCTTAGTGCGTGAGGAAAGAGCTGCTGATGTTTAACTTAACTTTAGCAAGGCTTTTGACACTCTCTCCCATTGACAAGCTGGCAAAGTATGGGTTACATAAGTGGACAGTGAGGTGGATTGAAAACTGGCTGAACAGCTGGGCCCAGAGGTTTGTGATCAGTGGCACAAAGTCCAGCTGGAGACAAGTCATTAGTGATGTACCCCAGGGGCCGATACTGGGGCCAGTGCTGGTTAACCTCTTCATTAATGACCTGGATGATGGGACAGTGTACCCTCAGGAAGTTCAGAGATAAACTAGGAGTGGCTAATACATCAGATGGCAGAGCCGCCAATCATAGAGACCTAGACTGGGTGAAGAATTGGGCAGAGAAGAATCTCACGAAGTTCCACAAAGTGGAATGCAAAGTCCTGCACCTCGGGAGGAGTAATCTTATGCAGCATGTCATGCTGGGGCTGACAGGCTGGAAAGCAGCTCTGCAGCAGAAGGCCTAGAGACCTGGTGGACCACAAGCTGACCACAAGCCAGCAATACAACCTCGTAGCAAAGGCGGCCAATAGCAAAGAAGTCCAGCAGCATCCAGGGCTGCATTAGGAAGAGTATTCCCAGCAGGTTTGAGGGACGTGAACCTTTCCCCCTACTCAGCATTGGTGAGGCCACAACTGGAGTGCTGTGTCCAGTTCTGGGCTCCCCAGTACAAGACAGACATGGGTGAATATGAATAAGGGAATGGAGCATCTTTCATGCGGGAAGAGTCTGAGAGAGCTGGGACTGTTTATCCTCAAGAAGAGAAGGCTCAGGGGGATCTTACTGATCTGTATAAATACCTGATGAAAGGCACTGAAGAAGAGGAAGTCAGACCTTTTCTCAGGAGTGCCCAGTGACAGGACAATAGGCAATGGGTACAAATTAAACCACAGAATTCCATGCAACAATGGAATTTTTTCACCTGTGAGGGTGGTCAAACACTCGAGTAGTGTTCCCAGAGAGGTTGTGGAGTCTCCATCTGTGGAGATATTAAAAACCTGACTAGACACTGTTGTGGTGGGTTGACCCTGGCCAAAATGCCAGGTGCCCACCAAAGCCGCTCTATCACTCCCCCTCCTTAACTGGACAGGAGAGAGGAGAGAAAAAAAATAACAACAGGCTTGTGGGGTTGAGATAAGGACAGGGAAATCACTCAGCATTTACCGTCATGGGCAAAACAGACTCAACTGAAAGGAAATGTGATTTATTACCAATTAACTCAGAGAGGAGTAATGAGAAATAAAACCAAATCTTAAAACACCTTCCCCCCACCCCTCCCTCCTTTCCCAGGCGTAACTTTGATCCGGATTTTCCTCCCTCCTCCCCCCAGCGGCACAGGGGGAAAACAGAGAATGGGGGTTGGGGTCAGTTCATCACACTGTTGTTTTCTGCCGCTTCTTCCTCCTCAGGGGGAGGACTCCTCACACGTTTGCCCTGCTCCAATGTGGGGTCCCCCTCACGGGAGAAAGTCCTTCATGACTTCTCCAATCTGAGTCTTCCCACAGGTTCAGTCCTTCATGAAATGCTCCAGCGTGGGTCTCCTCCATGGTGTGCAGTCCTTCAGGAACCGACTGCTCCAGCGTGAGCCCCCGTCACGGGGTCTCTGGCAGCAAACCTGCTCCAGCATGGGCTCCTCTCTCTCCATGGGCCACAGGTCCTGCCAGGAACCTGCTCCGGTGCAGGCTTCCCACAGGGTCACAGCTTCCTTTGGGTATCCACCTACTCCGGCGTGGGGTCCTCCATGGGGTGTAGGCAGTCATCTGCTCCACCGCCCATGGGCTGCAGGGGGACAGCCTGCCTCACCATGGTCTTCACCACAGGCCGCAAGGGAATCGCTGCTCTGGCGCCTGGAGCATCTCCTCACCCTCCTTCTTCACTGACCTTGGTGTCCGCGGGATGTTTCTCTCACATATTCTCACTCCTCTCACTCGCTGCAATTCCTGCTTTTTCACTCTCTTAAATACGTTATCACAGAGGCGAAAAACGCTGTCGCTGATGGGCTCGGCCTTGGCCAGCAGCAGGTCCGTCTTAAAGCCGGCTGGCATTGGCTATATCTGACATAGGGGAAACTTCTAGCAGCTTCGTACAGAAGCCACCCCTGTAACTCCCCCGCTACCAAAACCTTGCCATGCAGACAATCATGCCCTAGTAGAGCAAGGACGAGAGCTGAGCAACTTGCTCATCTGGTAAAAAACAGCAGAAGGTTAAGAATGCTCGTATCTGCTTCTCCCTTCTACAAACCTTGCAAGGGGAGATCACAGTTGAAAGAAGGAGCCTTGCACTGGCAAGATGGCTCTGTTTTGGCTAAAGAGTGAGGAATCAAACAGAAAAACAGTTTCAGCATAAAACTTTGAAGGCTACGATGCCCTGGAGTGAAACTTTTGCTTAATTATCTAGAAAAATAATATTACAGTTAACACCCCTGCTTATGTTAATGTGAATTATAGAGATCATGCTATACACATATGACTATGTTACTCAACTCTCTGCCTGAATCCTGCTGTACATAACCCGTGGGAGGTGAAACAAGGAATTAGAGAATAAAAAGAGGAGAATAAGGGGTAAAAAGGGAGAAAGGGACTGAAGACCTAAAAGAGACGGTTGATGGGCTGTGCTCCAATTTCTCCACCCAAGACAGAGATGCCTTCTTGGTAAGAATTGCACCTTCATCCCTGGTGAAGAATACCCAGGAAAACTTGGCTAGCATTATTATAGTATATTAGTGCTACTGCAGTAAATGTATTTATCAATGGCAAGTCTGTACTTGTTATATCTGTCACCTTAATAAATTACCTATATTTGCAACTTTGTGAAACTCTCTCAGTGAAAGCCCCTGAGAGGACTGTGACAGGAAAATGTCCTTACTCTTAAACATGACAGAGGGCAGGGAGCAGAATGGGGGCAGAACTTGGAAACAGAAACCATAACCTTATGCATATACTAGAATGTGCAGTTGTTTTGATGTTCTTGATAACCAACTTTACAAGAATAAACTGTTTAAAATGTAGTAACTAAGCATTATATGAAATATTCATATTAAACTATTCTCTCATTAGTAAGCAAGGCGATAGGAACAGAACAATTCTCTAAGCAATTCAGCATAATGAATGAAAAGCCATCAGCCTAACAGAGCAGTTCTGAGCATTAAGCCCTATTTCCTAAACACACATAATTGTAAAGGTATCTTTCAGAAATGCAAAGTTGGGGAATTAAATTCAGTCTCTCTTTAATTCTTGCAGATCGGCCTATCTACACAGACTTCAAACTGAAAACAGGAAGCAAATTGCAATGTTGTCTTTTAATGTACCACTCTTTGAAGCTACTTGTTGGAAGATGTAAGTTTAGGGCTTTTCCCTACGTAACATCATTAATTCAAAAATGGAAATCTGCTACGATTTTAAAATGCTTTTATTTTATTTTCCTAATTATTTCCATAAAGTTAATTTCACTTGAAATGAGAATCCAATCTGAAAACCAGCTGGACAGAAAGATCTCCTGAATTCACCTGCTGCATAGAAACATCCAGATCCTAGTTTGATAGCAAACGCAAATACACATTGCTGCTTAATTCCATTAGGCCTGCAGAAGAGAATGAGAACTGAATTTTGTTCGTCCGGTTCTTGGAATAATTAGAAGAATGTTTTACTGCAATCCCTAATCTCTGTGCAAGCATAACAAAGTACAATATTTGTACATGTTAGCAACCATGATTTGGCTAATGAAAATACTTTGATTTGTCTCATTATTAAAACCTCTTTCCAAAAACGTTTGATTCATAGACTCTAAACAGCACTTCGGAAGCTGGAAGGAGACTTCTCAACTGCTTTTGTAGATATCATCACGAAGAGACAATTTTACTAAAACAGTTTTCAGAATAACAATGTATCTGCAAAAGCAAACAGCACATCTAAACCACAGTCCAAATTCCAGCATATGAAAGCCCCAAGAGAAATGTATCAGACAAGACAGGAAATCCTATTTTACTCCATTGGTAGGAGAGAGAAAAACAAATGGAGTCACAATCTGTTGAGTTCCCCCAGCGCTCTAATTTTAGAGCAGCTGCATTAAAGTCTTTTGAAAACTGAACTGTATGGCTGTTTAAAACTATACATTAAATTCATATGTTAAGTATTTGCATAAATGCAGGGGCATGTATCTGCAGTACTTTCTTCTGAGATCTATCTCCCTACCTATTCATTCATGGACACTTTCTGTGCCACAGGGAGCACAGTCAGATTCTGGTCAGTCCACCATCAAACATACATTTACAATGTTTAGCATTCACTGGCATAACTTCATGAAATCTAGGCACCTCTGTTGGTCACACATTAAATAATCTGTCTCCTTTTCCCTGAGACAATTCTCCTGAAGCCTCTTTATCCACTTTGTTTATTTTAATCACAGGTGCTTAATTCTGCTCTATCTCTTAATACCAGATAAAAGCAGTAATAACAAAAATAAATAAATAAATAAATCAGATGTTTCAAGGACTTGGATGGGGAGCAACAGTCAGCAACCTTCATCCAAACTTGCCCAAAAGGACTGACCTTTCCAGCCCCAAAGAAGTTATCATGACTTAAGATACTCTCTTGAAGATATACTACGGGGCACAACCAAGAACACAGCATCTCAACCACTTAGTGTTCTCCATCAGCTCAAAAGATGCTGACAGAGGCTTAAACTACATTCTACAAATCCACTTGTATCCTTCTCTTTCAGCTGTTGGAGGCACTTCTGAGAAAAGATGTAAGGAATCAGCATGAAGAAACTAACTACAGCAGTTACTTGTAAACCAATCACTGTATATGTGTGAAGTGAGTCTTGTGCTGAATAAGTTGGACCATCACGAGCACTTTTGTCTTGGTCAATTTGTATGTTAAAATAGCACAAAACTCCCCTCTAATTCATTACATCTTCTGGCACCACTGATATCTCACTAAAGAGTAAATCTGACTTCCAGTTTTACTTATTTTACATCAGATAGTAGCATGGCTTCCAGTTTTCAATAACCTTGTATTGCTTAAGCTTTCAGTAGAACTAGCATGCCAATACTAAATTACAATAGACAACAGGAATGAAGGCAGGAAAACAAGTTGTTTGCCCTCAGTGCTATCTGGTCTTCCTGGTATTGAAGTACAATTTTGTGATAAAAAATAGCGATGATAATAAAAGGATGAATGGTTTTGCTCAGCATTCATTAGGAGAAAAATAATCAGTAACTATATCAGATGTACCAGAGAAAAAATGTAATTACAACTGAATAATTCAGTGCAGATCTAATTTTTCTTTGGTAGTATGCAAAGCTATCCTACCTCTTTCTGTTAGTATGTTCTATTTTGAAGCTACTACTTGGTAAATAACATCTCCCAGTGGACTGGGAACACCTCCTACATATTCTTAAATACTTTGGCCAGAGGTCTCGATTAAAAAAAAAACATTATGTGTTATCAATCTATTGCCTGGATCATCTGTATCTTGTTACCTTCAAAGACTTAAAAAAGCTGAGGCATGTGAAACCTTTCACCTGCATCTTGCTGGAAATACTACAAGGCTGAACCTGATTCTTTTCAGAGACACTGCTAACAAGGACTGCCATTATAAAGGGGTCAGATAAATAAAAAGGGCTAGGAGAGAAGCCATGTGCTACAGTGAAGGGAGTTATGAGCATCAGAGAGTAGGCAGATGACTCATCAGTTAACTGAATCTCACTTTTCTCTTCTGTCCAGAGATCTGTGTTAGGGAAATGAAAACCAAGCAATCACACTGGCTCAGGAAGAAACATGAAAATTAAGCTAGCTACAGGTGGACAAATACTTTTGCTATCCCAAAGCAAACACAGGACAGTGGCATTAGACCACTTAATAAATACAGATGCATGATGAAAACTGTCTTTGAGTCCTGCATTGCTTTCATTGACTTGTCTGAAAGGAAACTGAGGACTACTTACTGTGGAAGCAAGAAAAAAAGGAAATGCTCCAATTCTTATCTAAAATGCTTTAACAATATGTTCCCACCAAACCCGCTACAAGAAGAAGGGACCTGCAGAGAAACAGATGCCAGAATGGTTTTAGTTAAGGGAGTACTGCGGTCAGGTCTGATCCTGATCAGTGTTTTGATTAACTTCCATGGTCCAGCTACCATCAGAGCAAATCCAGATTCCCATTATATCTACCTGTATATTTAAGGATACTCCTTAGTATTCCTGGAGCTTTCATTCACAGAGCCTTCATATGGAAGGAAGGATCAGCAAAGACCAACCTTAAAACATCTAAGAATTAGCTTACAAGAGAGAACTTGTCATGGGACTTCAGATTTCAATACTGCCACATTAAAACAGGCAGAACTGAAGTAAAGAACAGAGTATCACAAAAAGGATGAGAGAGACATGGGGCTGCTTCATCACCATTATGCTATTTTTTTTCATATACCACGACAAAACAATCTTCATATCAGAAAAGCTAGGCAATAAGTCACTGTTGCCAGAGAAGAGTTGTGATGTTATCTTGGTATCTGAAATGTTTGAAAAAAAGAGACTGGGACAAAAGAATATCTAGCAACCAACTCTAAATCTCAGGAATCTTCAATTACTGTAACTAACAAGTGAGTATTCATGACGTATATATTTAGTCTTCAGATAGGCACTGCTGATAAAACAGACAGCACAGTTTGTGTTGCAATGATTTCAGAATAGAGCGAGATAAACCTAAAAGGGGCAGCCCTAGAAAAGATGAGAGAAAGCTACTAGAACAGGAGGACAAACAAGGCCATATGAGAAGTGGAAGATAAGCTCATGTGTCTCTTCTTTCCACAGGCCAGACTGAGGAGGAATTGGGTCAGCAAAGAACAATCCAAGGCCTTAAGGATTCACAAAGAGACTCTGCAATCAGTGTGACAATAACAACTGATATCTGTGATACCTAGGGAAAAGTGCAAGGAGTGGCTGGCTTATCTGTTTTAGATTGTCCTTTCCCTACTACATGTTCAGTCTGCTAACAGGACCAATGGATGAAATATTTCAGGTGGCAGACATTCTGTGTTTTCTGTGCCTTTAACAATCTAACTGAATCTAGTATGAAGGTGAGATAAGTGCTTCCCATTTGAGTCCAATTGCACTTTAGTCTTCCCAAAGACAAATGCAATGGATATAAATGTACAGAAAACCACTAGACTCTTAACAGAAATTTATGTTCTCAAAAAGATCTTAAATAAAAATATCTTGCTGAATAACCTGTAAGGTAAAGTTACAGGTCTTGATTCCGACTGTAACACAAAAAATCACCAGGTTTCTGCAAGTTCTCCACGGATTTCCCATATATTCTCATTTTTGGGGCCGGATTAGGTTCACAGAAAATATTACCAGAAGTAAGGAAGACTAAGTGAGACTGGTGTTGGCTCATCCTTCCCTCTCTTTCAGTGAGCCTTTCTGTCCAACACACAAGCTCAATAACGACAAAAGCTGCTGTTTTGACAGCATTACATTTGAACATGCTGACAAGACTACAGAGGTCACAGCTGGCAAGTAGCAGTACTACAGAAGACAGTTCCATTCCACTGTACATTCTCTGATGTATTTCTTTGTATCCACTTCTGCACAGATCAAAACAGTTATGGAGCTTTATACCAGACAGACTGAGAGGAGTAAGTGTGTTTTATTTTGTAACTCAAATAAAATTCAACAACTAACAGAGAAGGTGATAGCCAAATGAGTGGCAGTAGCATAAAAAAAAATTCCTATACTCTTTTTTTGACAAGAGTTAGAAAGTGTTCTGAATGCTTTCTTGTTACCAAGAGGAATAAATATATTACTAGTGGTGACTACATTGAGAGAAATATATCCTTAACAATGCATACTCACTTATTTATGGCTTTGCACTCAAAATTATTTTGGTTTACTTTGTGCTTTTACCTAAAACCAGTTTCATAATGTGACTACAGTTAAAAATGCCCTTTCAACAATTAATGAAGATAACAAAAAGCATGCGTCATTATAAAATGTTTCAGAATAAGATAAAAAAAGCTTTTGGCCACAACATCATATAGGACATCTCCCAGTCTCTTATTTCTGCCCTGCCTTTCAAAGATGTGAAAGCCAAAATGTACCAGAAACAAAACGTAAAATGCAAAGCCCTGTCTCATGAGCATATTTTACGTTACTGCTTAAAAGGCCCAACTACTGGTAACAACACACTGATACTAGCAGCATCATCAATATTTGAGAAAATCACTATCTACCTACATCATATGCACACAGCAAAAGAAACCCAGTATTCAAATTCTGTAAGGAACAAAAATCTGTGCCCACTGGATTCATCTGGGTAAGATGCCGTGACACTGTTCTTAAGGGCTCAAGTGTCCATGCCAACACTGAATCAATGTAATACTTCCTATGTGTGATTCTTTCCACATGCAAGAAACCCCAGCAGTTCTTCAGACTGCTTTGTCTATTTTAGCTTACAGTAGGGAAATATATCCTCAACAACTCATACTCTGACTGGACTGTGGCCTAAAAAAGGCAAATAACTCTGCCACAGAAGATGTAATGAAACTTGGATTCCCATAGATTTGTGACTCATGATTGGATTCTTGGCTTTTTGATCCATTGTGAACTAAGGTCTGTTAAAGCTTGCACTCTTAGAGGGCACACAGAACAACTTGCTCATGTGTGGATTCTCTGGCATCTAACAAAGCTGGAGTTCATCCTGTTGGCTTCTTCTAAGGGAAGCAGGGTCTTTGTCCCCTACCTTTAGTTTTATTTCTGTCCCTGCAGAATTCATTAAAATGTAAATTATGTTCTATGGAAAAACACAGGACTGTTAATGGAATTTCATCCATTGCACTATGCAGATATCCAAACAGACAACCACTTTGAGCTAGTCACGATACACAGTGAAAGTTAGTCTCAAAGGTCATCTCAAAAAGTAAACACACTAGATTTGATTTTTTTCTTATCCCAGGTGCTATTTGTTTGGTTTATGGAAATATGCTTGACTCAAAAACTTAACAGATGGAAGGAATTAAATACCTCCCATTTCACTACCTCTACTTGCTTACTCACAAGTTAACTGCCCCTTGAGCTGTTTTTTCCTTCCATTTCTGCAGGTCACCTGTGAGTAATTTATCAAGAAACCAAATGTCTTAAGTACAGAGTAGGCTGCTCTTTTAGTAAGTCCAGACCATAGTCTCCAGTAATCCCTTTGGCTCACCTGTTACTAAAAACAAGCTACCTGAGGCACTTACCCTGGTGTCAGAAATAGTTAATGGTTAACCACTGAGAAGAAAACCAATGAATTATGGTCATAGACAATGACTTACAAATGCCTATTCTAAATATATTTATTCCAAGCAAAGGATTCATCACCCTTCTTGATATCTCATCCAATTTCATTATGAAAAAAAATTACCTGATAACTGCCCAGTAGCTATTCTTTATATCTACAGGCACAACTGCAATGTTACATTACTTCAATTTTTACCAAAGTCAACTGCCTTGTCAAGCTACGAATATATTCTGTAGCAATGGAATTGACTAGACTCACACCTGTTAATAGCAATGTGACTTCATATTTTCATATTCTAATAATAAGACTCAAATGGAACTACTTAGTTACAAAAATGATATCCATGATGAAGAGAGATACACATATTTTCAAGTTATACCTCAGCTAACTGCCTCACTACCTTGAAGCTAAACTTCTAAATCTAGGGCAGTATTGCCTTCAAGAGGAAGCTGACTCAAGAACCCAAAGAAATAAACAAATCTCTTACAGAAGTCTCACTCCACTAAATGGAAAGCTTCACCAACTTACACAGGAGACCTGAATTCAAATCCCTACCATTGGCAAAATAGAATTTCTCTGTCCTATAATTTTATTTCCTAAGGCACTCTAGCTAAAAGTCTCATTATCCTTCTGAAGGCTTTTGTAAGAGAAACCTTCAGAATAAGACTTATGCCACCTAGAAGTAGTATTTGTTTTGGATATGCAGAAAGTGAATAGCAGCATTCACAGGCAGAGACAGAGATGATTCACATATATGAGTTTTGTTGTCTTTAAAGTTGTGGCATAAAACTGCAAAGCTATATTGCAAAACCTGTATCAGGTGGAACTAGAGTTGGAACACACCCCACTTCAAAATGCATGCTGATCTAGACCACTGAAGGTAATTTGTATTCCATCTCTACAAGTAACATAACTCATGCAGATAGACAGATAGGTATAAAACAATATAGTACAGCTCTAATGGGATGAAACTCTATAAAACAAACTGGTATGAATTGCGTTTGGACTCTCCCATCTACCTTTTAATTTTTCACATCAGTCTGGGTACTATATGCAAATTTGCTCCATTAATGGGAGCAAAGCCATTATTGTACTTAAGTACTGTGACTTCAGGGAGTCACAAGAGTTCTATTATTTATAAAATACAGGATTCCCCATCTGGAAAATTAGATAATAACACTTCTCTACCCCACAGAGGTACTTTCTTTCTCTAATTATAATATCCTTATGAGGAAAACCAAACAATTAAAGCACAAGAATAAATCAGGGAAAAGCTTAGAAACAAAAATAGAATACATAGATACAGCATGAAATAACAAAAACCCCTCCATCTTATCATGCCACACATTACACTTTTTTGTGATTTTTTTTCTACTTATATAGTGCTTTCATAGTGTCTACAAACTTTGAGCATAGAATTCCCCAAGAGGTAAGCTATATCTCTGCTTTCAGTTATGCTAGTTACCTTCATGAACCATACAATGGGAATCATCTCGAAGGATCACTCCTCACTGAGACCTATTTCTGAGTAGCAGTCTTTCACTCCCAGGATTTTCTTGATGCTTCTCTTCTCAGTGCCATTTTGTGTTTCTGTATTTTGGCCCATTGTTTCTATGGCTTAAACTAATGTTCAACACTAGCTATCAAAAGTCATTCTAGCAAGGTAGCTTCCAACCATTACTCCTCGTCCCATCGCTGCAGGCCCTGCCAAAAATTCCCTCCCCAGCCTTCTTGTAGGCCCCCTGGAAGGCCGCTATAAGGTCTCCTCAGAGTCTTCTCTGTTCCAGGCTGAACAAGCCCAACTCTCTCAGCCTGTCCTTGTAGGAAAGGTGTTCCAACCCTCTGACTATCTTGGTAGCCCTCCTCTGGACTCACTCCAGCAGCTCCATGTCCTTCTTGTGTTGGGATCAGTCATCCAGTCATCAGCCTTTATGCATTACAGCTCATCTGGAGGGACCTTGGATTGTGCTGAGACTGCTCATTTACTAGACCTGAGAATTATCTATGATTATGCACAAACAACATAATCAAAAAGGCACAAAGATGAATCACAGAATCACCAACCAGCTGAGATTGGAAGGGACCTCTGGAGGTGATCCAGTCCAACCCCACTGCTCAAGCAGGGCCACCTAGTGTGACTTGTCTAGGACCATATACAGGCAGCTTTTGAATATCTCCAAGGATGGAAACTCCCCAACCCCCCTGGGCAAGGTGGGACTTTACCCTTACAGTAAAAAAGTATTTCCTGATGTTCAGTTTTTGCCCATTGCCCCTTGTACTGTCACAGGGCACAATTGAAAAGAGCTTGGCTTGGCCTTCTTTGCACCCTCCCTTCAGGTTTTTATATACATTGATTATATCTCTGATGCACCTCTTCTCCAAGCTAAACAGTCCTGGCTCTCTCAGCCTTTCCTCATACAAGAGATGCTTCAAGATCTTAGTGGCCTTTCTCTTGACTCTCTCCACTATGTCCACATCTCTCTTGTACAGGGAAGCGCAGAACTCCAGGTGTGGCCTCACCAGTGCTGAATAAGGGGAAGGGTCACTTTCCCTCTATGTGCTGGCAACCCCCCTCCTAATGCAGCCCAGGATACAGTTAGCCTTCTTTGGAGCAACGGCATATTGCTGGCTCCTGTTCAACCTGGTGTCCACCAGGATTCTCATGTCCTTTTCTGCCAAGCTGCTTTCCAGCCAGGCAGCCCTCAGCACTTACTGGTGCATGGAGTTGTTCCTCCTCATGTGTAGGACTTTGCACTTCCCCTTGCTGAACTTCATGAGGTTCCTATCAACCCATGAAAACTGTCTCCACATCATGATTATATTTTGGTTGAAGCAGAAGGAACTAATCTGAAACTAAATGTTGGCTCCCTGTAGTTAAAAGCACAAGTCCTAAACAGTAAGGGTTACCAAATAGGCCCTAAGCAACTTGTTCTTCCTGCAAGGGCACACAGAGATTATATGTCACTCATATACAACCATTCTAATGGCTTATGCAGCCTATGAAGAGTTCATAATCTGGCAAGCATAAGAAGGCAGAAGACAGAAAAAAGAGCTGCCAGGAGCCACATCTGAAAGCTTAAGCAACACTTAAACAAAATCTCCAAATCTGTAAGAATGGCAGTGCTTAAATAAACTGAGAAAAGCAGTTCTACCTATATCGGAGGGATGTGTCATTCAGCCTTCATATACAGTCAGGATATCCCATTATCGCATATGAATCTTGAGTTTCCTTTACTAGTTCTGTAGAATTCATACTAAAGCTCCAGTTGCTGACTGCAAATATGTGCAGTGTAATCTGCCTGCATTGGACTGCTTGTCATGATAAAATCATTCTGGGGACATTTTCTTACATGACATGTCAGTACTAACTTGCCTCACACAAGACATCTGACTGGAAAATACAGCTAAACTTAAACTGCAAGCTGTGCTATAGATTTTAATACAAACATAGATTACATGAACACATTGACTAAAATAATCTTCCAGCAGAGAGGCAGCCACAGAATTTTGAGCTTTCCAGTCTCTATCCAGAAAGCTTTCAAAAAATTCTTTCCATTCCACAAGTTAAAATAGCTTTTGCTTCACCTGGAACACCCAAAACCACAGCCCTTGCTCACTTCCTATATACTTCCATCTCTTTTGCCACATACATCAAAGAGAAGCTACAGTGGCCTTCAGTTATTGTTGCCAAGTGTGAAATCCACCCAGCATGACCTTAAAGTCAGAAAAGACTTAACCTAATTCCCAATTTGACTTTATATGTGCTGACATGTTTCTCCAATTACCCTCTGACCTCACACACATTACAAAAATACAGAAACCTAAGCAATGATTGCTTTGCCATTCAACGCATGTCTGACTGGGGCTTGAGTCCTGTGCCTTGCCCTCATGAACCCCTAGCTCATGCTTTTCTATGCAAATTAGAGTACAACGGAAGACACGTCTCAGCTATAAAATGGAAGGCAATAAAAAATGAAGTTGGTGCTGGGTTGTGAATAGTCCTCTACTCCTGTGTAGAGTCAGAGCATTCAGCTCAAATCACCTGTTATTTAAGTTTACTGTTTGCATTTGCAGCAGGCCTGATCTGAAGAAAAGCAAGTAAACTCTCCAACAGCAACTAACAGCATCATCTCCCACAGATTAGCAGCTGGTATTCTTGCATGGCTTTGTATCTACCTTGTGTTTAAAAGACAAGTTCAGCCACCTGCAAGAGGCACAACTCTTGTCTGTCCCATCTGCTTTAGGAGAGAGGTGAATGGGGACCAAAGTGCAAAACAGTTTGAATGAGTCTGTGTCATGGTTTAGGCTTGCCCAGCTGGCAACTAAATACCAAGCAGCCACTTGCTCACTCCTACCTGGTGGGATGGGGAGGAGAAAATGTAACAAAAGGCTCAAGGGTCAAGACAAGGACAGGCAGGGCTTGGTCACAGGCAAAAGACAGACTCAACTTGGGGAAAAAACCCCATCAATTTAATTTAAACACACCACCACCAATTTACCAATCAAGATAGCAGGATAATGAGAAATACAACCAAATCTTAGAAGCATCTTCCTCTCATCCCTCCCTTCTTCCTGGGCTCTGCTCTGCTCCTGAATTCTCTGTCTCCTCCCCCGCAGTGGCAAAGGGGGATGGGGAATGGGGGCTGTGCTCAGTTTGTAACAAGTTGTTTCTGCCACTCCTTCCTCCACAGAGAGAGGAGTCCTCGCAGGCCTCCCCTGCTCCAGCAGGGTGCAGTCCTCCCATTGACAGACTGCTCCAGCACAGGCTTCATTGGAGTCATGGTCTTCTTTGGGCACAGCCACCTGCTCTGGCATGATGTCCTCCATCCTCCATGGGCTGCAGGTGGGCATCTGCTCCACCGTTAAGCTCCATGGGCTGCGGGGTGTCAGCCTGCTGTCTCACCACAGGCTGGGGGAAGTCTCTGCTCTGGCACACTTCCACCCCTCCTTCTTCACTGACCAGGGTGTCCACATAATCATTTCTCTCACATCCCACTCATCTCCACTCCCAAACTTACCCAGCAGGGGTTTTCCCCCCTCTTAAATATGTTATCGTAGAGGTGCTGATTGTCTCAGTCTTGACCAGAGGCGGGTCCATCTTTGAAGCAGGGGGAGCTTCTAGAAGCTTCTCACAGGAGCCACCTCTGTAGATCCTCCCCTGCTATCAAAACACTGCCACACACAAACCCAACACAGTCTGTAAACTGAGTATCAGATAAAAACAAGAGCATAGAACAATATGTGTTAAAATTACTCACGTATCTGCACTCTAGACACAATGTCTAGCTTTGCTTACTCTGAATATAAGACTGAATGATGCATGGCTTGCAGCAATGGCAGCTGGAGAAAGATCTCACCACTCTCCCCAGATGTGGAAAAGGAATACTTCACTAATTCTACGAGGAACCCTTTGAAGTGACTTCTGTTCTCAAATACGCTTTTCTAATCAGGCAGCATCTATGCTGAGTGATTTAAGTCACAGATATTTAAACCACAAACTTCAATCATAATTTAAATCAAAAGCAAGAAAATATGAATAACTCATGAATTTTAACTCTGCATTGCTTTTGTATTCTTCACTCAGTTTCCTTCCATAGATATTTAATGTACCTTTTTGTCAAGCCAGAAGAGAAGCTATGTTTATACACTTAGTCATCTTTTATTGTTGTTGTTACTATGTTAGAAAGCAGCGAATGATGTGTTTTATTTTCTATATGATTTTTTTTTTTATTCAGGGTAACTGAACTTTGTTAGAAACTGGAATTCAATCAAAAGCCACAATACATAATTTCAAAAATATATGCTATTAGTTGCACAGTACTATGTCTAGTGTGCTGTATGGATAAGAAACCAGGAGAACTGCCAAACCATAGTTTTAACTTTAAATGGATTTATTTAACAGTGCAAGTATTACCTGTAGCTAATGAACATAGGAACGTCATCAGAGTATGCAGGGATGCCACAAGGAAGGCTAAGGCCTACTTGGAATTAAGTCTGTTTAGGGATGTCAAAGACAACAAGAAGGGCTTCTTCCAATACATCAGTAGCAAAAGGAAGACCAGGGAAAATGAGGGCCCCCTGCTGAATGAGGCGGGTACCCTAATGACAGAGGATACAGAGAAGGCGGAGTTACTGAATGCCATCTTTGCCTCAGTCTTTACTGCTAAGGCTGGTCCTCAGGAATCCCAGACCCTGGAGGCAGGGAAGTCTGGAGGAAGGAAGATTGCCCCTTGGTCAAGTGGGATTTGGTTATGGATCTTTTAGGCAAACTGGACACTCACAAATCCATGGGCCCCGATGGGATGCACCCATGAGTGCTGAGGGAGCTGGCAGATGTTATTGCTAAGCGCCTGTCCATCATCTTTGACAGGTCATGGAGGACAGGAGAAGTGCCTGAGGACTGGAGGAGAGCCAATGTCACTCCAGTCTTCAAAAAGGGCAAGAAGGAGGACCCAGGAAACTACAGGCCAGTCAGCCTCACCTCCATCCCTGGAAAGGTGATGGAACAGCTCATTCTGGCTGCTGTCTCTAAGCATGTGGAGGAAAAGAACATTATCAGGAGTAGCCAGCATGGATTCACCAAGAGGAAATCATGCCTAAACAACCTGATAGCCTTCTATGATGACATGACTGCCTGGGTGGACGAGGGGAAAGCAGTGGATGTTGTCTACCTTGACTTCAGCAAGGCTTTTGACATTGTCTCCCATCACATCCTCATAGGTAAGCTTAGGAAGTGTGGGATAGATGAGTGGACAGTGAGGTGGATTGAGAACTGGCTGAAGGACAGAGCTCAGAGAGTTGTGATCAGTGGTGCTGAGTCTAGTTGCAGGCCTGTAACTTCACGTGTTCCCCAGGGGTCAGTACTAGGACCAGTCTTATTCAGTATATATATAAATGACCTGGATGAAGGGATTGAGTGCACCCTCAGCAAGTTTGCTGATGATATAAAACTGGGAGGAGTGGCTGACATGCCAGAAGGCCACGCTGCCATCCAGCAAGATCTGAACAGTCTAGAGAGCTGGGTGGAGAGGAACCTGATGAGATTCAGTAAGGCCAAGTGTGGGGTCCTGCACTTGGGGAGGAATAACCCCAAGCACCAGTACAGGTTGGGGGTCAACCTGCTGGAAAGCAGCTCTGTGGTGAACCATGAGCCAGCAATGTGCCCTAGTGGCCAAGAAGACTAATGGTACCCTGGGGTGCATTAAGAAGAGTGTGGCCAGCAGGTCAAGGGAGGTTATCCTCCCCCTCTACTCTGCCCTGGTGAGGCCACATCTGGAGTACTGTGTCCGATTCTGGGCCCCCCAGTTCAAGAGAGACAGGGAACTACTGGAGAGAGTCCAGCAGAGGGCTACAAAGATGATTAGAGGGCTGGAACATCTCTCCTACGAGGAAAGGCTGAGAGACCTGGGGCTCTTTAGCCTGGAGAAAAGACTGAGAGGTGATCTTATCAATATCTAAAGGGTGGGTGTCAAGAGGATGGGGCCAGGCTCTTTTCAGTAATGCCCAGTGACACAACAAGAGGCAACAGGCACAAACTGGAGCACAGGAAGTTTCACCTGATCATGAGGAAAAACTGCTTTACATTGAGGGTGACAGAGCACTGGAACAGGCTGCCCAGGGAGGCTGTTGATTCTTCTCCTCTGGAGATATTAAAACCCCTACTGGATGCAGTCCTGTGGAAGCTGCTCTAGGTGAACCTGCTCTGGCAGTGGGGTTGGACTAGATGATCTCTAGAGGCCGTTTCCAACCCCTACCATTCTGTAACTGAACATTTCTGATGACCAAACTCTTTACAGATGTAGAAACAACCTTTTATACGCTAATACCTCATTCTCTTCACATGTTCAAAAATAGAAAGCAAGTTTGTGTGCTTTTTCAGCTATCAGTTTTTCTGTTCTGAATGAACCAGATGTTGAGAAGAACAAAATGAATAACCTGAAATGAAAGCTAATGCTGTCAAAAACTGGTCCAGGCTTTCAGTCAGCTTTGCTTTCAGCTGGTATGGTTTCTACCAGTTTTCTTTTGCTTGCCTTCTTTGCAGAAATTGACAGCAAGTATCCACACCTTGAATATTTTTATTTAACTGGAATTTTTAGAGATTATAGTCATAAAAAGTGTGTCAAGATTTTGAACAGGTTTAGTTTTCCAAAAGGAGTTAAATGGAGGGATATTAAAAGGTCTCTCTTATTTTCTTTGGGGTTTTGGGGTTTGTTTTTTTTGTTTCCTGCGGCTTAGAATGCAGAGTGTTAACAACTAGCAAAACCTGGAGAGGACTGTCTTGCCAAAGCATGAAGGAATTCTAGCAATTCTTTATGTTGTCCTTATTCTTTAAAGTTCTTCTCCTTTTCACAGAATCACAGACTCACAGAATGTTAGGGGTTGGAAGGGACCTCGAAAGATACATCTGCCAGAGCAGAGTAAATCATGCAGGAACGCATCCAGGCGGCTTTTGCATGTCTCCAGAGAAGGAGACTCCACAACTTCTCTGGGCAGCCCGTTCCAGTGCTCTGTCACCCTCACAGCGAAAAAAGTTTTTCCTTCTGTTAATATGGAACCTCCTATGCTCCAGCTTCCACCCCCTTAATCATCTGTGGCTCTGCGCTGGACTCTTTCAAGCAGCTCCCTGTCCTTCTTGAACTGAGGGGCTCAGAACTGGACACAGTATTCCAGAGGCGGTCTCACCAGGGCAGAGTAGAGGGGGAGGAGAACCTCTCTCAACCTACTGACCACACCCCTTCTAACACACCCCAGGATGCCATTGGCCTTCTTGGCCACAATGGCACATTGCTGGCTCATGGTCATCCTGCTGTCCACCAGGACCCCCAGGTCCCTTTCTCCTACGCCACTCTCTAACATCTCAGTCCCCAGCCTATACTGGTACATGGGGTTGTTCTTTCCCAGATGCAAGACTCTACACTTGCCCTTGCTGTATTTCATTAAACTTCTCCCCACCCAACTCTCCAGCCTGTCTAGGTCCCCCTGAATGGCAGCGCAGCCTTCTGGTGCGTCAGCCACTCCTCCCAGTTTCGTGTCATCAGCAAACTTGCTGACAGTGCACTCTGTTCCCTTGTCCAGGTCACTGATGAATATATTGAATAGTACTGGTCCCAGTACCGACCCCTGAGGGACTCCACTAGATACAGGCCTCCAACTAGACTCTGTCCCATTGACCACAACTCTCTGACTTCTTTCCTTCAACCAATTCACAATCCACCTCACTACCCAATCATCCAGACCGCTCTTCCTCAGTTTAGCTGCGAGGGTGCTGTGGGAGACGGTGTCAAATGCTTTACTGAAATCAAGATAAAGCACATCCACTGCACTACCATCATCTATCCACCTGGTTATGTCTTCATAAAAGGCTATCAGGTTGGACAAACATGACTTCCCCTTGGTGAAGCCATGTTGACTGCTCCTAATGACCCTCTTATCCTTGATATGCCTAGAGACAGCACCAAGGAGAAGTTGTTCCATCACTTTTCCAGGGGTGGAGGTGAGGCTGACCGGTCTGTAGTTACTTGGGTCCTCCTTCTTGCCCTTTTTGAAGACTGGAGTGACATTTGCTTTCCTCCAGTCCTCAGGCACCTCACCTGTTCCCCACAACTTACCAAAGATGATAGAGAGTGGTCTAGCAATGATTTCCGCCAGCTCCCTCAGCACCCACAGGTGTATTCCATCAGGGCCCATGGATTTATGTATGTCCAGCTTGCTTAAGTGATCCCTAACCCAGTCCTCATCAACCAAGTCAAACTCCTCCTTTATCCTGACTTCCTCTGGGGCCTCAGGGGTCTGTGACTCCTGAGGACAGTCTCCAGCAGTATAGACAGAGACAAAGAAGGCATTCAGTAGCTCTGCCTTCATTGTATCCTCTGTCACCAGGGCACCCACCTCATTCAACAGTGGGCCTACATGCCTCTAGTGTTAGTTTTGTCTGCAATGTATTTGAAGAAGCATTTTCTGTCCTTGACCTCCCTTGCAAGGCTTAACTCCAAGGAGGCCTTAGCTTTCCTAGTTGCCTCCCTACGTTCTCCCAAGTGGCCAACCTCTCCTTCCAAGTTCTATAGACTCTCTTCTTCCACTTGAGTTTGCCCATCAGTTCCCTGTTTAACCATGTGGGTCTCCTGGCTCCCTTTCTTGATTGCCCACTCACTGGAATGCTCCGATTTTGAGCCTGGAAAAAGTGGTCCTTGAATACAGATCAACTATCTTGGGCTCCTTTACCTTCTAGTACCTTGTTCCATGGGTTTTCCCCTAGAAATTACTTGAAAAGGCCAAAGTTGGCTGTGCTGAAGTCCAGGGTTGTGAACCTGCTTGGTATCCTGTTCCTACCACACAAGATCCTGAACTCCACCATCTCATGGTCGCTGCAGCCAAGGCTGCCCTCAACCTTCACTGCTTCAACCAGACCCTGCTTGTTAGTGAGTATAAGATCCAGCAGTGCTCCTCTCCTAGTTGGCTCATCCACCATTTGCATCAAGAACTTATCATCAATGCACTGGAGGAACCTCCTGGACTGTGAATGGCTGGCTGTGTAGGCCTTCCAGGAAATATCCGGGCAGTTAAAACCCTCTGTGAGTACCAGGGCCTGTGATTGTGAGGCTTCTGTCAGCTGCCTGTAGAAGGCCTCATCAACTTCCTCATCCTGTAATAGACACCCACAACAATATCTCCCATGCTAGCCTGCCACTTAATTCTCACTCACAAACTCTCAACTTGCTCCTCAAAAGTTATTTTCACTTCTTTATTTTAAAAAAGCCCATCTCCAGTAGTAGTTGTGCTGGAACAGCACAAAGATAACAGATCAGATGCTATAAGGATTCACACTACAGTAGGAATGGAACATTATCTCTTCATACCATGGTCAAAATAGCACCGCAAAATGAGTATCACATGCAAATCCACTCAGCTGTAACAAAGAAGGAAAAATATTTCCATAAAAAGTAGCAACCTGGGAACAAGAGTTCCCGTGCTGGTTCTCCAGACCCCTTGGTCTATTAGGCTCCACCCTCACTGTGGGAACACTACTGTTGCAGTTTGCTTATGTGTATTGTCCCAGATACAACTGTGATGATTTTGCAGTCCTACCTCATCTGTCCCTTAAAAATGTAGCCAAACCAAATGCTCTAGAAACATCGTAGTGTTTCCACAAGTTAGCATTCAGTTCATTCACCAATCAAGTGAAAGTCCTTCCTTCTTCCCCATACTGCACACAGGCTTGCTATTTCCATTTTTTCACTTTGTTTTTTTAATATATCCATTCCAGAACCTGCATTAACCAGAGAGTTGCTCCCCATATGCAAATAAACAAAAGCACGAAACACTATTTTACATGCAAAAACATGACTCATTTTGATCACACAGCCTCTGAACCTGAAAAACCTAGTAGTAGAGACCACTTGGGTGAGATTTCATAATGGACTACAAAGCTTGTACTTTATAGTGAGAACAAAAATAATGAAATAAATCATTTTTTGCTTTTGTTGTATTCTTGCATTTGTATCATTATTATACATACCATTTTTCTAGCTAAGGTATCTCACTCACTTAATTTATATGTCTGATATTAAATAATTGGTCCTAGCCATAGGAAGCCGTCTAAAAGCTGTGATTACAGGTATGGTCAGAACCGAAGGGGAAGAAAATGGGAAACTAATTGACAGTTCCATGACACCATTATTAACTAAGACAACATTGCAGCTTGCAGTGGCTCAGCATGTGCAAGAAGAAAAAAGGGGCACATAGATGAAAGACCTTGTGGGTTTTTTTAAATAAAAAATAAATAAAATCAAAGTTTGCATAAATAAATCTTCAATACCTAACTCAGCAAAGTAGCAGTACATCATTGAAAATGACACTCATTTTATTTCACAGCATTAATGGAAGGTGTAAAATGAAAATTCCTATGGTTTATCAATGTCAAGTGATAATTTTACTTCACAATTTTTGTGAAATGTTTCCTAGAGGCACACATTACTTGATCCTGAGATGCATCACTCCTTCCCCCCCCGCCCCTGCAAAAGACCATCAGAATCACCCTGGCATATGTCCAGTACATTTTAGACACTAAATTAAACCTCTGTGATGCCTTCTAATACTTTCCTTCCCTTTGTCTATTTCTCTAAAAGTAGCTAGGGTAAGGCTTGCACCATCCTTAGCACTAAGAGAATGAGAGCAATTTCCCTTTACACAGTTTGAAATAGAAATACAAACCTTGCCAGAATGATTTGAAAGCACTGGCAGATGGATGAAATATTTCTGAATCTGCATCATGTAACATTTGGCAGCTAGTACGACTACTGAACAGCTGACTTTTATGCAATGACATTATTAATTACCTCTCCCTTGCCAAACAAGCACCGTAACTGAGCCTTTGCAGTATTCTCTCATTAAGCAGTTCATGCATGTCTGCTAAACTGTAAGTCATGTAGCTGTCCTGTCCCACGACTACTAGAAAGATCAGCTTGATTCAGCCAAACCACTGTCTGACTGCAAGAGCTACTATATATGGGCCAAAGACAGCGCAGTAACCAGAAGGTGGTATGTGCCACCCATCTCATCAGACATGGGACCACAGCCATTCTCAACATTATTGCTAGTTTGCCAAGACCACCAACAACGTAAGACAGTCATTCATGCCTACTGACGACTTTGCATAAAGCTTGCCTGAGGGCTGAAATGTCTTCATTTTGGACATTTTCTGTTTAAGGATTTTTTTTTTAATTGGAATCAGCAGAAGCACCTCAAAAGTCCACGTATGCCTGCAGATACATATTAACTGAGCTAACATGAAAAATTAACTCAAGGAAAAGCCAGCACTTCTTTCAGGAAACAGAAAAGCTGACAGAAGCCATCATGGCCCTAACCCTTACTGCCTTGAGCCTCAATATTGTGCAAACATGGCTATCCTTCTCACTTCAAGCCAACATAAGAAATATCAGATAGATGTATAAGTGTCTGCAATACTAAATACCAAAAAAAACCCCTCAAATATTCTCTGTCCCAAATCCCAACAGCCACTCAATACACAGCAGTTACATTAACCTATCCCTTTGACTCCTCTGTTTCACTCATTCAAGCTCTCGGCAGTTCTGCTGACTTCTGGAACCCAGGTCCTGGTGTTTGATACTATTTGCTTCACACAGAAACTCGGGGGGCGGAGGGGCTGTCCTTCGTACTTTGGCTTGAATTTGATGGTCTCCCTTCACTTCCATGCTAATTCCCCCCTAGGTAGTCAAAAACAGGTGAGAGGCAGCACAGACTTGATTTCTCCTCAGGCAGCAGAAGCTCCTAGCCAGCCATTTATCCTGAGATCCTTTGCATAATGCATAACCAGGGTGGGATTTTTGCTGTCCTCCAACAGACCTCCTAGCACATTCAATTAATTTATGTCAAACTTCGTGAGCAGTTCCACAGCTCCATAAACTTGACTAATTCTGACAGCAACTTACTGAAACAGGCAAATTAATAGAATTGTATTGATGCAACCTTCACAGGCCCCTGAAACCATGAAAAAGGCACTGCATCAGTTCAATTTGCTTTTAACTAGACCATAAACCAGCACATTTAGATGAATGATAATGTATGGGTATGAAGAATGCCACAGAGCTTCATTGCCACCATCACTTCTATACTTAAACATGGAAATCATGGAATATGAGTCTCATTTCCCAAAGCTACAGATGCAACCTGTTTTGAATACCCAGCAAAATGCTGACTGCCACCATGGGGTCACTCATCTTCCTCTCATTCTGAAAATTTATCTTCCTTTATCAATGGATTTCTTTATTTGTTTAAAATTATATTCAAGTATATGATAGTGTATTCTCTATTCCATGTGTTTCATGGGTCATTCCCAGTACTATATGGCAGCTTTAGCTCTGTCATCATAATGTTAAAAAATAAAGCTGTAATAGGAAACAATATTAAATGGAAAATTAGAGCAGTATCTTGCACAATAAGAGGGCACAGCCCACAGATTTCTGCCACTGACAAGCCAGTTGTTACTGCTCTTGTATCTTTACAAAGAGAAAATACTCACACCACAAAGAAGGGTCTACCTTCTATTTCCAGAAGAGAAGAGAGAACAGTAAGAAGCACAGATACAATGGCAGGACTCAGGGAATGCCAGTTCTTTGCCAAAACATTGGCATTGACCAAACAGCAAGAAATGACCATCAATTGTTGTGATCAAGGCTCCAGAACCACCTGACACAGATACGGCTTCCATACACCTCTGAATAAAAAGACCATCCGCATAGTAGAAAGCACCAGAAGGGTGGAAAGAACACACAGTGACTTCAGTGACTTCTTACTTGGTTGTTTTTGTTTGTTTGTTTGTTTGTTTAATGTAAAAGGTGGAAAATTGGAAATTCCGCAATACCCCAAAGTGACAATCCAGGACAAGCAAGTGGGCAGTAGCGCTAAAGAAACACTTACTTTACAGAGTCTGTCCAACACACACTCACTTCTGAAACTGAAATTTCCCTACAGATATGTCAAAGGCATGAATACTGGATCATATAGAAGCTATTGAACTGTTCATTTCCCTGAAGAAGCCTCTGTGAAATGGACAACACTCTTTAAGAGGCTGAATTGATAGAACTTACGCTGAATTAAGACAGTAAACTGATGGCTGATTACGCCCCTTAACTCCACTGTATAGTTCAGCATGATCTTGACTTCCCATGCTCAAAGAATTTGTCTAGGAAAGTTACATTGTTCTAGCCACAGAAATTGTGTACTTTATTATCATGATGATAAACTTTATCATCAAGATTCCTCTTTGTATGTGGCTGAGAAGAACTAGACTAGTCTCTGACAATGGTTTTTCTGTGTTATCATTATGTTTTTGACTTGCTATTTGGAAATTTCATTCACCTGCTGTTGTAAATGGCTTTGAAAAACACTGAAGAAAAGCAGCAGGATAGTTCTAAACAGCATTCTTATTCCTTCGGTCCTTGCAAATGTATAGCTTCACTTCTGGAATTATGGACCCACAGTTTCAGTTTAGAAAGGTGGAACAGAGTAATCCCAAAATGATTGAAGTAAATTAATTAATGAATGAAAACACTATGCTGCTGTTAAACCTTCCCCCCAGTTGCAAAGAAGCAGGTATTTAGTCTTAGCTAAAGCAATCCCCTGTTTTGTTTTTCTCTGGGAATATTTTAGAAACTAAACCTAAAAGAACTCTGATTCCAGATGTACGTGGAAAAAGAAGAGGCACACAATATTTAAACCTGCCAATGCTGTAGCATTTTATATAACACAAAATATTCCTAAAATAGGAAGGCTGCACTAGACCTACACAACCCTTATGGGGTGGGAGGGGGGAAGCATTAACATAAACTTGGTATTAATCATTAGAGTATAATATAGAAGCCTCTGCTTTCAAATCTCTAGGAAAAAAGAGGTTACTAAACAAGGTCTTGAATATATCTGAAGACAGCATGTTAACGACTGCTTTAGCAGCCTCTTTTCATTATCCAAATGAAAATTTAAGTCACAGATAAAACCAGCATGCTCTGTACTGCAGTTCTTTTCCTTGCTCATATAAAAAGTGAAAATGGCAAGATACTGTGTTTCCTTCTGGAAAAAAAAAAATCTGTTAGCACAGCCTGCTGGTTTTCAACAAAACTGCAAAATAAAAAGATAAAAATTTTCTTTCTGAAGTCTTTTTTCTTGTGAGGATCTCCCTTCTTGAATATTCCTGACTGATAAAAGTCACACAGTGTGACTGAGGAACCCCAATTTTTAAGTTACTCACCTTGCAGACAAGGTTGCACTCAATATCGGAAACTACTGCAGCAGGCACAGTACTCACACTACTCTGTATCCAAATTTGTACTTCAAAAATAAGTTTTGGTGACATTTGGATCCATCTCCTGCTCAAAGCAAAGCCAGCATAAACCAAGTAACTCATGGCCTCATTAAGTTACATATACATCCAAGGATGTACGTGATTCTGTGATTGTGTGATGGAGAGGTCAAACATCTCTAGGAACTCATTTGGAAGCTTAACTTCCCTCAGACTGAGGGAATTCTTTTCCTAATAACTACTCATAAATTCCCTTGTCCCACTTAGCATATGTTGCCCCTTGCCCTATCACTGCACACCTCCAAGAAGAGACTGGCTCCATCTTGTCTATGTCCTGACATAGTAGGAAGTAGCTGAAGACAGCAATGGGACCATCTCCTCCACCCTCTTAAACTCTCTTCTAACTAATCCAGTTCTCTCAAATTCACCTTGTATGTAATGCATCCCAGTCACCCAAACGATCCTAATGATCCACTATGCCCATGTCTTTCTTCCACTGGGGAACCAAAAACTGGGTCAGTAGTCCAGGTGCAGAACCAAAAATAAATGCTATAACCATGATTCTTGACCTGCAGTCTTTTAAAATAAAAGCATTAAACAGTATTGGCCCCAGTATCAATCCCCATGAAACACAAATAGTAAACTCACTGCCAGTTAGTTTGAACAGCTGATCACAACCTTTTAAGCCCAGTAGTCCAGTTATTCACCTCCGTTATCTTCCACTTATCCAAACCATACCTCAAACATTTGGCTACAAGGTTACCACGGGCGACTGTGGCAAAGAGCTTCCTTAAATCCAGGCGAACAACACTACTCTCCACTCATTCAAGTGAGTAGTTGTCTCACTGTGGAAAGCTATCGGGTTAGTTGGGCATAATTTGCCCTTGGTCAATCTATGCTGTCTTTTCCCAATCAGTTTCTTGCCATTCGTACAACTGTAAGTAATTTTTGTGATGATTTGTTCCGTGATCTTCCCAGGGGCGGAGATCAGGCTGACGAGCCTGTAGTTCTCTGGGGGCTCTTTCTTGCCTTTTGGGGGAGATGGTCAGGGCAGCCTGTGCACTATACGCCTCTTCAAATCATCAGGAACTTCCCCTGCTCACTGTGACATCTCAAAGATGGCAGCAGCTTTGCAGTGACTTCGTCAGCTCCCTCAGCACCTTCGGGTGGACCCACGGACTTGCCTTTTGGTCCTCAATGTAGTCTTGCTCTACTGTGGGTAGTGCTCCACATCATTGCGAGGTTTTGCCACTAAGCTCAAGGACCTAAGGCCTAAGAGCAGACCTTACACAAGTAAGTGCTAAGGCAAGGAAGGCACCGTGTGTCTTTTGTCAGCAGGTCCCCTGCCCCATTTGGCAGGTCCACTTTTTCTCAGGCTCCCTTCTACCTCCAGTGTATTCAGAGAAGTTGTTTGTGTTGCTTTCCGCGTTCCTCACTAGTTTCAACTCCAGCTGAGCTTTGGACTTTCCAGATCCCACCTCAGATTCCTCCAGAGCAGCCCGGCCCTGCTTCTGCCTTCCATGCCCTTCCTTCGCACTGTCAACCTGTTGGGAGTTCTCTGTTTATCCATGCTGGCCTTCTGCCAGGCTTGGTAGACTGCCCATACATCAGAATGAACCTTCTCGTGCTTTGAGGAGGTTGTATTTGAAGTCTGACCAGCTCTCCTGGACCCCTTTGCCCTCCAAGGTGACTCCCATGGGATCCTGCCTACCAGATTCCCTCAACAAGCCAAAGCCTGCTTTCCTGCTTTCCTCAAGTCCAGGGCTGTAATCTTGCTACATGTCTCACTCATGGCTGGGTGGACCTCAGACCTACATTGCAGCCTTGTCAGCAGTCCTGCCTCTGTGTTAGAAAGCAGTGAGGGCTAGCTCCTCCACCATGGAAGGCTAGTCAGGAGCGGAATGCAGTAAGAAGGCAGGCACAAGCAGCAGCCTCGCCAAGAAGGGGCAAGACCAAGTCAGGGTGAGGGCCAAAGACTATGGGTCACACGCAGCCCAGGGATCCCCCAGCAAGTTCATAGTGACAAAGCAGATCCAAGGTCAGCCAGGAAACTGAACCAGTGGGTCTGGGCCAAGGTCCAGACTGTGCAGGTACAAGATTAGCCACAGACAGAGCTGCTACACAGCTGCAATGTAGCACAGGCAGGAGCCCGCAGCAAAGCGTCCACTTAAAAACAGTTCCCGAGGGAAAGGATGGACAGGCCCTTGCTCCTAGCTTTCTTCCCAACAGATCTTATGAGCAAAGGAGCTGGACTTGTACTCAGCCGCCTAAACTTAGGCCTAAACTTAGCCAACTAAGCTCCTAGAAGAGGGATGCACTCCCCACCCTGACACACTGACCCCATCTCCTTCTCCTGACTGGACTCTCTGGACTGGATTACCTTGCCTTGTGTGGGACAGTCAGTGGACCCTGCTATCAGCACACCTGCTCTGCCCTGACTATTCAGTGAGAGTGGTGTAGGAGTGTGCCCTGGCCACTGAGGGCATTACCTGTGCTGTGGCCAACCCCAGCTCCTGGTTTGCCCCCCTTGCAGCTCTCCCACAAAAGCGTGCACACCTATTTCACCAGCCACTTTGTTCCCACTCCCTCTGCCTCCCCTTCTCTTCAGGCTTTGGTCACCATCCCCTGACGAACCTAGGCTCAAGCCCTCCTAGCCAGGCTGGAAAGCCTGTTGGAAATTGTGCTCTTGCCCCACCCCTGTGTGGCATCTTGTGTCTCCCCAGCACTCCCCGCTCCTCAAAGAGGGGGCCCGTGGTCATAAAAGCCAAAGCTCTGTCTGCAACACTGGCTGTGCAGTCAGGCGTTAACCCACAGGATGGGTGCCCTCCTACCCAAGCCTTTCCTCTGCACTGGCGGGACCAAGGAGAACAGCACCTATGGCTCCAGTGCCCTGCAGCCACTCTTGCTTTTGGTTTCCCTTGACAGTATCTTTGGTGCACACATGGATGAGCAGGCCAGGGGTAACAGGCCAAAGTCCAGACAAGCCTTAGTGTTCTCTGCAACAGCTCCAGTCCAACCTCCCTGCAAGCAACAGATCACATGAGGTAGCAAGTCAGGTCAGTAGAAGGGTGCCTCTGTACCCTGTAGAAGGAAGTCTCCAACCAGTGTCACACATCGCTTCCTCTTGGTGCTAGTTCACATGTGGTTCAGACTCACCTGGCTATGATGCATCCCTTGACAATCCATAGCACCAGAGTTGCCCTGGGGTAAACAGTGGGGTGATGCAGTGGGTAGATTACACCAGATGCTGGGATGCATGTATGTGCACACATTTGAGTACGGGAACATGCCTGCAGCTGTGTGGAAGCCTGAATGTGTGCACAGCAGAGACTCTGGAGGTTTTCTTTTCTCACTTTGCAGCAGGTTGAGCCCCAGTTGCAGCTAAGCAGTTCCTCCCCACCCCCACCCCCCCACCCCGTCCCGCTTTATCTCAAACTCATGGGTTGAGATAAAGGTAGTTTAGTAAGTGAAGGAAAGAGGAAGGGGGAGGAAAAATGATGGAAAGGCAATCATCACCTCCCACAAGCAGACCGATGCCCAGCTAGTCTCTGAGCAATGGCTACCTTCCCAAAATCCCTCTCCTCTCAACTTTTATTGCTAACCATGATGTTATAGGGCTTACAATATCCCTTTGGTCAGTTTGGGTGAGCTGTCCTGCTTGTGTCCCCTCCAAATTCTTGTGTACTCCCAACCTACTTGCTGGGCCGGGGTGGGGGGGGAGTGGAAAAAAGATCAGTTCTTGATGCTGTGCAAGCACTTGCTCAGCAATAGCCAAAACGCAGGTGTGTTATCAAGGCTGTTTTAGTCACAAGTCCAAAACACAGCACCATACAGGATGCTACAAAGAAAAGGAACTGTATCCCAGCCAGACCTTGTACACTCATACATCACTTGAGTGCCGGTGGAAAGAGACACCATGAGGACACACAGAGACGTGGGATGTAATTTCCCCTCATCTTCTTATGGATGACTATCCTCTCCAGACTTCTCAGACAACCACAGGCTTCCAGCCCCACAGTTTGCAGTCTGGGATTTTCTCTCATCATAGAACCATAGAATCATAGAGTCATGGAACGTATTGGGTTGGAAGGGACCTCTAAAGGTCATCTAGTCCACCCCCCCTACAATAAGCAGGGATATCTCTAACTAGCTCAGGTTGCTCAGAGCCCCATCAAGCTTCCACTACCTCTCTGGGCAACCTGTTCCAGTGATCCACCACCCTCATATTAAAGAACTTTTTCCTAATGTCCAACCTAAGTCTACCCTTTTCTGGCTTAAAAAACCATTACCCCTCATCCAATCGCTACAAACCCTTGTGAACAGTTCTTCCCCTGCCTTCTTATAGGCCCCTTTCAGGTATTGGAAGGTTGCTTCAAAGTGCCCCTGGAGCCTTCTCTTCTCCAGGCTGAACAGCCTGAAACTCTCTCCACCTATCTTCATAGGAGAGCTGCTCCAGCCCTCTGATCTTTTTTGCGGCCCTCCTCTGGACACGCCCAAACAGGTCCAAGTCCTTCTTGGGTCGGGGGCTCCAGAGCTGGACGCAGTACTCCAGGTGAGGTCTCACCAGGGCAGGGTAGAGGGGCAGAATCACCTCTCTCCATCTGCTGGCCACACTTCTTCTGATGCAGCCCAGTATGTGATTGGCCTTTGGGGCTGCAGTTGCGCATTGGTGGTTCATGTCCAGCTTTTCACCCACCAGTACCCCCAAGTCTTTTCCCACAGGGCTGCTCTCTTGCATGTCTTCTCCCAGCCTGTATTGATATCAGCAGTTGCCCTGGCCCAGGTGCAGGACCCTGTACCTGGCCTTGTTTAACCTCATGAGGTTCACCTGGGCTCACCTCTCCAGCTTGTCCAGGTCCCTCTGGATGGCCTCCTGTCCCTCCGGCATATCAACTGCACCACCCAGCTTGGAGTCATCAGTGAACTTGCTGAGGGTGCACTCAATGCCGCTGTTAATACCATTAACGAAGGTATTAAACAACGCTGGTCCCAGTATGGACCCCTGAGGGACACCACTTGTCACCGTTTTCCATCTGGACATGGAGCCATTGACCACTACTCTCTGGATGTGATCACCCAGCCAATTCCTTATCCACTGAACAGTCCACCCATCCAACCCGTATCTCCCCAACTTAGAGAAAAGGATGTTGTGGGGGACCGTGTCAAAGGCCTTGCAGAAGTCCAGATAGATGACATCCATAACTCTTCCCTCATCTACTGATGCAGTCACTCCACTGTAGAAAGCTACTAGGTTGGTCAAGAAGAACTTGCCCCTAGTAAAGCCATGCTGACTGTCTTGAATCACCTCCCTCTCCTCCATGTGCCTTAGCATACCTTCTGGGAGGATCTGTTCCATGATCTTCCCAGGCACAGAGGTGATGCTGACAGGTTGGTACTTCCCAGGGTCCTCCTTTCTACCCTTTCTAAAAATGGGTGTAATGTTTCCTTTTTTCCAGTCCTAGGGACTTCACCTGACTGCCATGACTTTTCAAATATCAAGGAGCGTGGCTTGGCATCTGTATCAGCCAGTTGCCTCAGGACCCTGGGATGCATCTCATCAGGTCCCATGGATTTGTTTATGTCAGGTCATTCAGATGGTCATGAACCTTGTCTTCACTTACAGTGGGAGGGACTTTGTCTCCCTGGTCCCGGTCTTGTGGGGACCATGACTGAAACCCTGTCATGCAATACGATGTTGCACCCAGGCATTTTGTTGTCCAAAGCCTGGATTGTATCTGCTTTCAGGGGCTCTTTCTGTTCTGAAGACTCCAGTACATCAGTGTTGTTGCTCCAGGCAGTACCTATTGTACAGATTCCATTGCTGTACAACTCTACAGAGTTTCATCCTGTCTTGCACAGTGTTTAGCCCTCTTTGTATCCTCTTAGAATCATAGAGTATCTTGAGTTGGAATGGACTCATACGGATCATCAAGTCCAACTCCCTGCTCCTTGCAGGACTAGCTAAAACTAAATCATATGACTAAGAGGGTCATCCAAACAGGCTTCGTGCCATGACCACTTCCCTGGGGAGCCTGTTCCAGTGACTGACCACGCTCTCAGAAAAGAAACTTTTCCTGATGTCCAATCTGAACTTCCCCTGATGCAACTTCATTCCATCTCCTTGGGTCTCGTCTCTGGTCACCAGAGAGATGAGATCAGCACCTCTCCCTTTGCTGCTCCCCTTGAAGAAGTTGTAGACTGCGATGAGGTCAACCCTCAGCCTTCTCTTCTCCAAGCTGAACAAGCCAAGTGATCTCAGCCACTCCTCGTAAGTCTTGCTCTTGAGACCTTTCACCATCTTGGTTGCCATCCTCTGGACATGCTCTAATAGTTTGATGTCCTTCTTATATTAAGGTGCCCAAAACAGCACACAGTACTCAAGGTGGTACTGCACTAGGGCAGTGTAGGGTGGCACAATCACCTCCCTCAACCATCTAGCTATGCTGTGTTTGATGCACCCCAGGACATGGTTGGCCCTTTTGGCTGCCAGGGCACACTGTTGACTCATATTCAACTTGCCATCAACCTAAACCTAAGGTCTTTCTTAGTCATGTTGTCATTCTTGCTATGAGCACTTTTAAGCAACACAAAAAGAAGAATGTAATTGCTGCAAAGAAATGCAACCCAAATGTCATGATAGAGGCTATACAGCAATTACGTCAGGCTCATGGCATTCTTAGACTCGACTTGTAATCTGTCTCCTGACACGTCATGTGACCTCAGAATAGTCAGTACTAGTTCACCATCTGAACTAGATGTATTGCCTTCTTTGACCTTTAAAACTAGAAGATCTTTGAACTAGCAAACTATGTCTCTTATCACTCTATAAGCATGTTAACTTCTTCAAACATTTAATCTATGGCCCTAAAGTTGTACAAAACCAAAGTACGTATGTTTATTCCTCATTCCCCTCACCTCACTGCATGCAAGAACAAAATTCAAGATACTATTCATTACACTAGTCGTACGATGACAGCACAGTCTAGGCAAGCTAACTTTGGAGCTGGGTGCACAGGGCACCTATGTCCTACATTCAGAAGAGGCAGCTGAAAAGCTAGACTGAATCTAGACATGAGCCAGGAGGGCTGTGCTATTATAAGCGGACTTAGTGGCTCAGACCACACCAACTCAGAGGTCTTTTGGTTCTGCTTTATTGACCAGCAAAGCCATCCTGCTGTTGGAAAATCCTTAAGGACAACTTGCTAAACACAGACCCAGGTTTTTGTGCAGTAATAATGTTTTTCTGCCTTGCCACTCTGAATCAAACATTTTATATGCTGTTTTCCAAAGCCATTTTAAAGATTTCTCCATTCATTCTCAGCCCATGCAGGGTTTTTTGTGCATATACTAAACCACTTGCCAGCAGATGTACAGCCAAGTTTAAACTGAACCACAGTAGATGGCTCTCCCATTTTTTCTGTAATCTCTGCAAAAAGGGTAGAAGCTAAAAATGGCCACTAAGAATTCAAATTGCTGACACTACATAAAACAGTGAAGGTTCCTTCACCAGAAGTGAACCAGGGCTATTGAGCATAAATGAAATGTGCTGCTATTCTTTGTTCATGCATCACTTGCTTTGTGCCTGACGTGGATTAGATCTGTCCAAGTACATGTATAAGGAGGCAGCTCAGGATTAATTTTGGGCTAAATGAGTACTTTCTTGGTGACAAGCAGTACGTTGCGATTCCTCTGCTGCAACAAAAAATTTCAAAGGCTATTTCCTCCACAATTCCAGAGAAGTTTCTAGGGCAGGACGGTTTCTTAGTTCATTTTCTAACAATCCTTGTAATAAGGTGAAAAGTTTGAAGAAGTTTAAACATTTTGTTGATAAAGGTGGCAGTGGTTCCCAGTTAACATTAATGCAGTCATTTCACTGATTTTGAGAATGGCAAAAAGCCTTAAGGAATACTTTTGTTAGGAAAAGACTGTGCCCTTAATAAATACAGATTGTAAATCACTTTCCAAACAGTTTTCAGATTTCCAAATTAAATTAAGGCTTGGCTCACCTAATCCAGAGATCAGATGTGTTTTGTGCAGGGGAACCTGGCAGAAGTTCATTTTAGGGGAAGTATTGCATTCAAATCCACTAGTCTAAACTTATTTCTGAACCAGCCTTTTTGATCTCATTGTCATTGCCATATATGCATGCATGTGAAAATCTGTCATATGTATCTGAAATGTCTAGGCCTGGAAAATAAGCTACATAGATGACAAAGACTTAAAAATACTCCATTCGTATCTATCTTAATTTCCTCATAAAGAAGAAGAAACTGACCCATTGCTTCCTGAATAGCAACAAACTATAGGTAGAACATTTAGCTGTGACTAGAATGGGAAAATTAAGTGGTAAAAGAATCTGAGCATCAACTGTTTTCTTAAATAGAATGGATCGAATTTTAGCTGCAGTGAAATCAATTGCATAGCTTTTCAGTTGCAGAAAGGAGGAAAGGAGGCCAGCCTTCCTGATCCCCTTCATACTAAATTTTTCATAACGCAAAGATACGTAACACAAAACTCAAAGAAAACATAGTAGAAGAAGATGATAAGAGAGGCAAGGACCCTAGCTTACTACTGGCAGCAGGATCCAAGGAATCCCACAGCCTCGTTTCCGAGTACGCAGCTAGGTGTGAATTCCAGTTCTCCCTACATTAGCTGAACTGCTATTTTTCAAGAAATAGATTAGCTGCTGCTCACCACTTCTGGGAAAACATTTTTGGGGAACCATAAAAAAAAGACATAGAAAATCACTCTAATGCACCCAGCTTCAAAAATTATCTATTTTCTTCACATTTTAGAGACAAGTGAGCTTAACGACCTTGCCCCTTGGAGGATTTTTTGGCAAGAAAGATCAAGTTAGAAATGGAATGATGTGTTCCAAGATCGTGGTCTAATCTCTGCTTAGCGTGTTCCTGACACCTACCAAAAGGGAAAAGTTACACATTACCTTTTTAGTGCAACAATTAACAGCTGGACAAAAGAAAAAGCAGCTAAACCCAGACACTTCCAATACAGAGACACAGCCAAAAGAGTACAGAATTGCTGATCTACATAACATGGGTTTGCTGTAATACGGGTGCTTAGGGGCACTCAGAGAATTTCAAGCACTTCTGAAGTGTGAAGCATTGCCAAATACTAGCTCAGATGTGTTAAATATATTGTCAGGTGGTGTGCCTGGTTAAACACAATAGAAAATTACTACATACTCCCACAGCTTGTAGTTTTGCAACAAGAATGTAGAAAGAACAAACTTTATGCTACGCAACTGACAGGAGGGCACCAACAGTTCCACTTAGAAAGTGTAACTGAAAGTACAAAACCACATACCTGATCTAAATTTGTTCCTTTTAGGCCTTGCAGTAGAATTAAAAGCTACTGTAATTAATGCAGAAACCTATTCTAGTATACACGAGGAAAGAGGGCTCACTTCTTACCAGTGACACTGGGCTCCCCAGTGACACATCTAATAGTATTTTGTTGGTGGGTATGTATGTTAGCTAGTTTTTGCAGGTGCAGCATACTTCCTTTCCTGTGTTCTGCCAGGCCTACTGCTGGCAAAGAAAATAAGTCATGAAGAATTTACTTAGGTGATCACCCGTAACGTCCTAGTGGGAATGGACCTAAGTGTCCCCAGTAAAGAGTCAACCCCACATGCTTGCTTTCTTGCTAAAAAAAGAAAATATATCAAGGCTGCTACAGGAGTGTTATTGCTCAGAACTATGTGAGAACAGTTAACACCTTGGAAGTTACTGACATGGGTGGATTAAGAAAAAGAACATCAAAACAATCACATTCAAGCAGATCACAGATACACCTTCCTGGGAAGAGAGTCATTCTTGCATGTGGCAGCAAACTGTGAAACCACGCACGAAACAACTTTCTTATTTCAGCATGCTAACAACCCATAAACAAATATACAAACCCCGCTGAATAAAATTAAAGGAAACCGGGAATTTTCATACACCACTTTATGAAGGAGCAGTTTGACTTAATGGAGCGTTACCCATACCAGCCAGTCATCTGCTGATTTCTAGTTATGAAGGTATGAACGACTGCCAATGAACCTATCAAGCAGAAGAAAAAGAGACTGTTTCCCTATTACAGAAACAAAGACAACCCCAAGAATCAATAGTTTTTAGTCATCTACCCCATTTTTTCAAAAAGAGATAATATACAATTTTCCATCCTTAAGTACTCTGATGTACCTTTCATACACTCCACTGGGGTCAAGAGTGTTCACAATTAGCAGAACTCAGCCAGAAAAAATAACCAGCCTGAGTTACACAACTGTTTGAAACTAATTCAAGAACATAGAGCAAAAAGAATAGAGTTTCAACCTATTCCCTATATATGCTGTGCATATGTCAGTTTATTTCTTCACCCCAGCCTGTCAAGACTCTGCCCCCTGCAAAAGAAGCATTTTTACTTGTGTAACTTCTCCCTCTCAGGGCAGCTGATACCCTTCCATTCCCAATGTGGCTGTTTAGAATATTCAGGGAATCAAATTAAAATAGACACTCACATCAATAGTTTGGATTTTCTGGCCCTAAATGCCAGTCCCTGCCTAGAGGTGCTAAGATTGGTACAAGATTTAAGAGGACCTTGTTTGCAATTTCCTAAAATTAGATCTTCACTGTGGACTATACAAGCAGCCAAGAGAGAGGTAGACTGTCTTTGGTCATGCCCTAGGTGGGCTGAATTTCCAAGTGACCCAAACCTATGGCTCTTTCATGTGTACAAAGTTGTGCAAAGCAGTCCCAAAAAGACCTTAAAAGCAAATGCTCTTATTTCTGCCAGCTAGCTAGAAGAATGAAGATGTTCTACACAGCTATCCACAAAAACTTCCCAAATTGTTTCTAGTCCCAAATGAATTTTTAATAACAACCCAATAACTGCATGAAGAATCAATCAATGAAGGGAAACCAGAAAGAACAACTGCCTCTTGTTCACTTAGTAAGCATTACAGATTGCTTCCAGACAAATGACAGTAACTTTTTCTCACTTAATGATTGACTTATACATACAACAAGAAAACAGAGGGAGTATACCATCTGAGATTTCCATGTTATCAACACCCATAAATCACAACTCATACTTAAAGCTAATGCCGTAACTATTATAAAATGCAGTTTCACAGTATGGATTTGATGAGAATTATATCACCTCACTTCTGGACCAGGGGTCCAGAATCTTTATCACCTCTCACAATGCCTTTCTGCTCTTTACAACAGGAAGTACACCACATACACATAAATTCCATCCATCTCTGGTGTGAACACTTTCAATATTCAATCATTTACAGAAAAAACATAATAGCTTCATAAAGGGAAGACAGCCTTCCATGTCAAAATACAGGCTGCTGTGGGCAGTTTTGCTAAGCTGGGTTTCATTTTTTCAAATACCGGGCATTCAGAACTTTGGTTGAAATCGAATGCAACTGAAAGTAATCAGCTCCTTGGTAATCAGGCCTGATGTGTTAGTGCACGCATGAAGAAGAGTATAGTGTGACTCTCAAGACCTAGATTCTACCCTCAACATGATGCTGGTCTGCTGGAGGGCCTCCAAGGAGTGATTTCATTGCCTGTGACATGGTTCCTCTGTTAATAAAATCAGCCTAAGGGTACTTAGCTCTTTTGAAAAGCACTTTTTGATCTGCTGATGAAAACCATTACAAAAATCAGTCCTCCTCATTTCCTGATTCTGTATTTGTACAGTAAGAACCTAACTAGGACTTAAGGGTTCTACACCAATGAAAACCAAAGTAAGTATGATGATAGTCATCGCCAGAAAGAGATTTAATCAGGACAGTCATTGCTACTTGATCATCAAAAAGCAAACCCCAATCATCTGAAATCTAATAGTCCCTATGTAGGTTTACCTTATATGACAGCACTAAAAGTGAAAAATGCTCTTTACAGAATCAATTCATCCCTTACAGTTGCAAAATTCTTCTAGATCATCTGTCATCCACACAGCCATCATGTCCAAACCTCCTCCATACAATGAAAATGAAGTTGTCAATATTCTGTTTTTCAAGGGGAATTGGGCTGAATCCTCACCAAGTGCTTATGCATAGAGGCAGATACAAACTAGGTGGCAAGAGATCTGTCACTAACAATCTGGACTGGATTTGAAACTGTGACCTGCTGTACAATGCTTTATACGTCAGTCAGATGAGTAGTTCCCTTCTTTCTGTGTCTCAAATGTAAAAGAAAATATTATGGTGGTATTCCTTCATCATAATGTTTTTTCTTGAATCCTACCTCATAACATAGACATATATTGCCCTTTACTACCATAACTTCAGCCAGATGGCTGTCTATAAAAATGCTCTGAAGACAGCATCTAGCCAAGACACATATTGATAATGGACAATTTGTATGTGCATAATCAGATCACATTAAACGAAAATAACCCACAATTAAGTAGTATGTGGATCCTTTTAAGTCTTTAAATACTAGCAGAGGACCAACAAACTGCCCTGTCAGCTTTTTACTGGTCTTCATTTTGCATTACTGGATGAAAAGCCCTTAGAACGCACTACATGCAGATGCTGCACTCCCTTAATCGAGTATACATCTTGCACTCTTTATAACAGCAGTTATCTCAAGAATCATTGCAGACATACAGATTACTCTTCCGGAGTAGAAGGCCCCCACAAATTCATGCAGGCTATATAACAATGAACACACAACTATAAATGAATCCTTACCCCTTAGGAGACTACAAACCAAAAAAACAGTCAGCAAGTCACTACCTCCACACACCAGAACACAGATCCCCTGAGGACAACTTGGGATATCTCCTAAAAAATGAAGAAAAGGGTTCTGGAGAATTTTTGGAAATTAAAAATGAAAATTCAGGACCAAATTACTCAATTTTCAATGAAGTTTAGTGTTACATATGCCTTCTAGAAAATGTTGTACACAGCCAGAAAAAGGAAGATTCTTCAGTGTAGACTTAGATTAAATAACATGTGAACCAGATTCAGTAATGTAATTTACTAACTGTCTCAGTTCTAAACCTGGCCAAGTACTGCATCACAATGAAGCTGATATTTAGCCTTACTTTTAAACTTCCTTATTTCATCCACCAGCTACTCCTGTATAATAAGAAGCAAAGTATTTTTTCAGTCTTCTTGCAATGACAGGTGATTGAAGTGCACACCTGCAATCTTCTCCATAAAATTTAGGAAACTGCAGAAATGTCTGTGGGTTAGAACAAAAACATTATTGCAATAGGATAGTGCAAATACAAGTCAAGAAAAAACAACCAGCTTGTGTCTTTTTTCCACCTCCTCCTTCACCCCTCTGTCCACACAGGCATATGTATATATAATAAGTAAGCCATATGCTTTGTCAAAAACAACAGCAAACCAATCTATCCCTGTATCTCTTTTGTGCATGCAAAAGCAATGTAAGTGCACGCACAAGCAATGTACGTGCACGTAATTAAAAAGTGAGATTACACTTTCTATTTCAGTAGATTCACATGGATGACAGGAGATTGCCATTAAAAAGGTCAACAAAATTCTTAGCCACAGAGCTAAGAAAATTTCCAGGTCTAACCATTATTTCCTTTTGTTAACATCTGCTTAACTAATTCATTGTAAATGGGCTGAGGAAAAGTTCCCACTTCTAATAGCTCCACTGTGGTGGTTTGGTGTCTGGCGGGATTTTGGCACAGTTTTGGTAGTGGGGGAGGGAGCTACAGAGGTGGCTCCTGTAAAAGGCTTTGAGAAGATTTCCCCACTCCAATTTTGGACCCGCTGCTGGCCAAGGCCAGACGTATAACTATTCAAGAGTCAAAGCAGCAGTTGATTGCTATCTCTGTTCTGTCTCTTTGCGTTGGTGAGCGAAGGGTGATGGCAGAGACAACTCTGCGGACACCCAGGTCAGTGAGGAAGCAGAGGGGGAGCTGTGCCGGAGCAGGGGTTCCCCTGCGGCCCATAGCGGTGGGGGGGCGGCTGAGCCCCTGCAGTCCAGCGGCGGCCCAGAGGTCGCCCTGCAGCCCGCGGAGGGCCCCGGGCCGGAGGGGCAGGGACCGGGCCCGGAGCAGAGCGCGACTGCGGCCGCGCTGGAGCCGCCCGTGGGTGGGAGGGCGGCAGCCCCGGGAGGGACCCGCGCTGGGGGGTTCTGGGGAGCTGCGGCCCCGCGGGAAGGACTCGCGTTGGGGCAGCGGGAGGAGGAATGTCTGCCGGGAGAGGGACCCCGCGGTGGGGCAGGGGAGGGCTGCGAGGGCCCCTCTGCCTGAGGGGGAAGGAGCAGCGGAGACACCTTGTGCCGGACGGACTGTGCCCCCCATTCCCTGCTGGGGAGGAAGAGGGAGCAGAGCTGAGCCCGGGGAGAGTGGTGTGTGGTGGGGGAAAGTGTGTTGCATTTAAGACCTGGTTGTATCTCTCATTCTTGATGGTGGTGGTTGTTTGTACTAAATGTATGTTGTCATCCCCAAGGTGAGTCTGTCTTTTGCCCATGACCATAACTGGTGAGTGAGCCCTCCCTGTCCTTTGTCTTGACTCTCAAGTCTTTTTGGTTGCATTTTCTCCTCCCCATTCCTCAGGGGACAGCGTAGGGGTGAGCAAGCAGCTTTGTGGTTGCTTTTGGAGACAGCTGGGTAGGCTCAAACCACGACACTTCACATTTTCTCTTCAGCCAAAGAGAAAGTCAGAAGATTCCAGCATCTTCAAAGACAATTAACAATAGGAAGCAACATCAAAGCCATCAGTGTTAGTTTGTCAAAAGTCAATGTCAAGACATTTCTTTTTAAGAAGGAAAAATAATCCAAATTTTTCACTTTCTATCTATACAATAAAGAACTGAAGACAAGAGCAAGAAAAAATTTTTTTAACTTTGTCAGCCTCCCTGAATTCTTGCAGCTAAAGCTGCTCTTACTATATCTTATACATACACACTTACTGATTAAAAGTAATTTACATGATGAAAGTGATGCCCACTAGCTTTTAAGAGCCTACAAAACCAAAGACTCCAGTGCAAGAATGCAAGGAATTTTATTTTTTTTTCCTAGTCACCTTAATGTCATTCTTCCTTTTATGAAGAAGATAATCACTGGCTTTTCTGTGAAGTTACAGTCCTTAGAATCCCAAGTGTCTTCACAATGGTTTCAGAATCTGCATCTTCAGTTCACTTGACAGCTTGCTCCTATGTTGTTAGTTGTTTCTCAAATGTTTAGTTTGTGCTAGTCCTGCCACTAAGATGGAAGTTCCTAGCTCACCTCTTTGTATGAAGCAACCCATTCTTACTGTTCCCTGACATGCATTAAGTTCCACAAGAGAGTCCTGTAAGTGAGACAAAGGCTCCAAATTATTTACAGTGAGACTTGGGAGCCCAAGGTCTGTTAACTAACCGCTCTTGCAACTACGAAGAAAGGTCTCTTTGAAGACTGTAACTACTAATTGCAACTTTCTTAGGGTCCTGTGTAGCTAGTAGCATTCAGGTCAGAGCAAATGACTACATTTAATTAAGAAAAGGTAGCACATAAAAAATGCCGAAAGAAATGAAGAGCAAGAACAAAAAAGATCATTGAGCTTGTACTCTCCGCATTTCAACCAGGGAAAAGAACAAGAGAGAGCCTCAAAATTACTATATTCAGTATTCTTTTCCACTGCACTTTAGTAGTAAACCTCTGGGCCATGCTTTCTGACATGACATAGGTATTCAAATTATATTTATTCCTTCATGTTCTATTAAGATCCCTCTTAAGTAGTGTTCTTTTAAAATATGCACACAGGACCATTTTATAAATGCAAGAGGACATCATGAGGCAAGTGTGTGATACTGTGAAAGCCTTGCTTCATAGCTGGTATGAGAATTCTGCTCCGAATGTTACCTTCGTTTCTGTCTGGTTAAAGAACAGTGATGTTGTAGCATGACGATACCTTAGTAGGCCATGGCATTCTTCCTGTGTTAAATAATTCTATGCTACTGAAGCTGCACTACCACTATTTTTAAGAAGGTTAATGGAAACAGGTTTAGTCTAGATTGCCCCTAACAGCAATTGCTGGTGCCTAACAAAACAAGAGCCTTTTCCCTATTAATATCAACAGCACAGGACTTAGGCATGATCAATTACTGAAGTACTTTTAAAACTACTCCACAAAGGCTGGGCAACTCCAAGTACGATCAGAACCTACCAGGACATGAAGTGATGCAATACGGCAATGTGAAAGCATGGGTTAAATATTTCTTATTCCAGATTCAGTACCATAATTTCTAGGATTCTACTACAGATGAACTGCCATACTACCTCAAATGTTAAGTCTCCACCACCCCAGTAGGTTGCGTTTGATAATGTGTGACAACCAGACACATCCAAAGGAAGCCAAATAAGCAAAACACACCCATGAAAGCCAATTTAAGAATGTCAGTTGACTCCCTAGGAAAAAGATCAGATTAAGTCAAAATGCAAGTGAGACTTTATTTTCCTCTGAAATTTGGGTAGGCTTATCATACAGAAACTCAAATTGTCTTTGAATCCTTTGGTACTGATATCATCTTATAGCAGTAAAGTTCCACAGCCAAAGCATGCACCACGAAAGCTGCATTTCGGAACTTTTGGGGTTTCAAGTAATTTGCATATTGATTTGCCACATCCTGTGGAACAGATGAAGACAATCTATAGATGCCTCCTCTATCAAGTTTCATTATTTTGCAGTCTGTTACAGAGTTATTTACTCAACTCATGTAATTTCATTATTCAACTAAGACAAACGGTAGCAGTCTTCTCAGGCTCTTCATACTTGTTGCATCTCTTTGAAGAGAAGGACAGAGTAACCTTTCTCCTTCAATGCCAAAAGTATCTTTGAAAAGAAGCAGGATCCTCCCTTCATCTAGGAAGTGAAAGTCTTTTATCCATCCTGTTCCCAATACATGTGAAGCTCGAGCATTAGACAGCACAGCACAAAGACCAACATATCATCTCTCTACAACACATTCTCAGTCAGCCATGAGCAGTTACAACTGCAATGCCCGTAACCGCTGCAATTCACCACTCCAAAAGATTCAAAGACAATACATTTGTTTTGAGCACAGACAAGCGATCGCTATCAGTTTTTAAAGGCCAGCAGCTTTAAAAACAAACCAGAAAGAAAATTATTAGGTTAATCCATACCAAAATGGTATCACAGATTGTTTCCTGCTCTTTTCATGAAGTAAAGCTGCTTGGCTTCATTTGCTGACACAAACTGAAAACAAAAACTTTTACAAGGAATTGGACAGTTTTATATGAAGGTCATGTGACTGCCTCCCTGCTGAAGCCCATATATCAAAGCAGGCAGCTGCTAGCATGAGAGCAGTGCACAGCATCTATTTTCACATAGGAATTACTGTGTTTCTTGGCAGAATTCTGTTCTATATTCAGACGGTGACATAAACCACAGCAATGAACCCTGGAAGCTGAGTCTCTCTCTCTCCTCCCTGTACTGCACTCAGAGGTGAAATGCCAGCAAAACGAAACCTGTCCCGTGCCAGGAAAGCGTATGCTGAACAAGCATTCTCTCTTTCTTGGTCCTTTACTCCAATAAGGAAAGGTTGGGCTCAGTTTAATTAATAATTAAAATTAGATATGCATAAATTATGTTCATGGAAACCACAGAGAGGTTAAGCTGACCAAAGTGAGAAATAATCCTCTAGCAATACATAGTTCAAAATGCCATACTCAGAAATACTATTGTGTGCTAACATACCGTATGCTACTCACTAAGTATTTTATCTGTCTGAGCTACAAACTATTAAAAAGATTAAAAAAAAAATTCTTTCTCAATTCACAAAATGGCATGAGCCAGAGAGGAAAAAAAAAAAAAATCAGAAAAATTATGCTGTAGAAAGAATAAGACAAAGCTCTCTGGCAGAAGCAATGTACACTCACTCAATCCCAGAGCAAAAAAAAATATTTTTCCAAAGAAAAGAGAGTTTTGGGGTTTTTCTCATAATTTCTTTTAAAAATTACAGCCATCTCATAAAAAGGTAGCTTTAAAATTGGGATATTGCCAAGGAGCTTAACCTTCAATCTAGTAATAAAACTGACAGATTGAAGGAGAGGACAGAAATTAATTAAAGTGAACTACAATAAAGACAAATGGGAAGCAATTCACAGTGATTATTCCCTTCTAATGCACAAAACCAGAACAGGCTTAGCAGCTGTTCCACATGGACAGATCTTGTTGGTCAGACTGGGCAGTAAATTGAATACTGAATTTGAATGCCAAGATGATAATCTTCCCAAAAATGGAAAATGGCAGCGTGCACGGCAATCTCAGCTGATGACATATGCATGAGAGTTTATTTATTTATTTATTTATTTACCTAAACACAAATCAATGTATCAGGCTGGGCTGTTTTTTTAAAGCTTAAGGCAAATGCATGGCAAATTGTTTATCATTTCCTCTTTAGCAGCCAAAATGTAGACGGCTTCTTGTTCTGACTTGCTCACTAGCTAACATAAGCTGGGGCTACAGGCTGGCAGCTTGGCCTCCCAAATCCCAGAGCTGAAGTGCCTCACTAGGCACCCATGTCTGGAAATCTCAGCCAATATTTTACTTTAAAAATTCCTAGATGTGAAAATCAATGCAACACTGCAACTAAACTTACACTTACTTATTGTACGAGTCTCTTTATATTGCTTTTCCCTGACCTTTCATAACTATTTATGTATTATTCACTTTCTAGTCTTCATGTTTTGCCTTTCTTAATGAAATGTGGCAAAACCCCTGCATTAAGAAATTAGTATTTTTCCCTTTTCCTTAAGCAAGTCTCTCTTTAAATTAAGCTAACTCTGTGCTTTGTGATGAGTAATGCTGGTGAATGTAGGGTTACAATAACACAACAAATTTAGAAAGGAGAGATGATATATGCACAGCTGAGAGATCTATTCAGAACGTGGAAGGCTTACTACAAAAGAGAAAGTAAAATCTCGTTTACCCATTAGTCAACAGAAACAGAATTAGGAATCCAGTTTGATCAGGCTGGTGCAGAGAGGTTAAATTTAGGATATATTTTCTCTTACGGAGGTGAAGAAAATGGAAATAATAGCAATTTCTATCAAAGAAGTGGTAGTGAGTGCTGAAAAACTGCAGAGCCATGATGACCTTGGTGACTTGAGAGAGAAGGAATTCTGTAATTCTGCAAAACGGGAGGAGGAATTGAGGAACATCAGTTAATAATTGAGCTTAAATGCTGGGCACATTTTGAGACATCTGTTTTTTCTTAGAATGATAGTGGTATTTTTTCATAGATGACAGACAAAAAAGCCCCAAGCAACCAAATCCTAAGCTAAGAATGCAGGATGCAAGAAAACCCAAAGTATTAGGAGAAGGACTGGGAGTGTGTGGTCTTTTAGTCAGTATCTTCCTTGCATATCCTGTGCTTCACAGCACACGGTTACCTTTCAGCCAAAATTCAAGTGCTCACCCAACACATCTTCCCAAGCAAGCAGTCAAACTCTTCACTAATCCCACCACCTGCTCTGGTCACCAGGCAGGAGAAAGAGGGAGAAAGTCACAATGGCAGAGGACTCGGTACCAGACTGTCTTTTACCTCCTTACCTCACGGGTGCCTCCCCTTAGCTCAGCGTGGTAGACACTGTTAATTCAAATAAGGGAGGGTGGCAAGAGAAAAAAATCAGCTTTACACCTTTTTATAAACAGCCTATACAAGCCATTCCTTTCAACTTCGTCCTTCACTTCCCAAAGCCCATTTCTGATGGTCTTGATGTTAGTACTGATGTTTTACTGGATTTGTGGCTGCAATGTCACATGTGCAAAGCTACCAGCTGACTGTGACATTTCACCTTCTCCTCTGTCTCCACTGTTGGAACAAGGCCACCTGCATGGCTGCCCTATTTAACAGTCACAGTGGAAAACGCACTGCTGAAGCAGTCCTTCACCTAAAGTTTCCTGTCTTTCCAGGGTTACAATGCTGCTCAACAACCAGAGACCATGCTCCATGTTTTCCTGGGGCTCTGATAATTTGTCCACCTCCAAGCAGCGTAGGTATATATACCAATGAGTGTGGTTAAACTTTTTTTATAGGCCACAACATTATCATCCACTTTGTAAAAATTCAGTCCAATTTATTTCTTTTCACATCACCAAACAGTTGCCTTTCAGCATAGATGCTTTAGAAGTGCTTAACTATAGAGTTTAAATTACATACGAATTATTCACAATGAGCAGCAATGATGCTAAGAAAGCACAAAAGTCCCTTGCAGACCGTTTTTCTTCCATGAAGTGAGTAAAAGGGACATGCTTTAATAAAGACAGCTTTCCCAGTTAAAATCCTATGAATTATTAATGCTCCTCTGAGATGTTTGGGTACACGTCCAACCATTATATTACATACTCAGGATATCAGAAAAAAACAGAATCATTCCTGCAAAGAACTGGAATTACAGCAGAGTCTAGCCAAGAAGAAAATGTAGAGTGAGACAACTACTGCCCTCCCCTCCTGAAGTGTTCACGTTTGGAGTTCACCTGCAACACAGAATACAGTTTGTTCATAAACCAGAATTTATACATACACTTGTGTTCATAGTTCTACATTTAAAATCAAACTAGACTATGAACACATACTGTCTATACAAAAAGTCCTTTCTTTTACGCAAACAACCTTGCTTTCTTAAAAACAAAAATAGGGAGTTCTACATTTGATTTTCTACCTGGTCCTTTTGTCCATTCATTTTGAATAAGAAGGTGGTACTAATAACATGATATGTGGCACTTTGAAAGAGAAATACACGTTAGGTATACTGTCTATCTGTGCGTCTGACTTGGACTAAGGCAGAAATGCTGTCTTCCTCTATATGTACATCAACAGCATTGGCACAGCGAGTGTAAATAACAGTGTTCAGCAATTACATCAAAATACCACATAATTAGTATCAAACCCTATGGTGAACACTGGCTGATAGGACTGTAAAAGGAAACAGCATGTGCAGGGAGGGAGAGAGCAGCTAAAGAAAGACTGGGAATAGACGAAGCTCTTCTTTCAGGCTGCAATGGGCTTAACGCAAGAGAAGAACAACAAAGTCTGCCCACTGGCAGTAAGCATACCGAGTTTTGAACAAAATGGTTAACTACAGATGGCAACACACAGATACGGGTATAGGGAAACAGATCACTGAAAAACACACGGCTTTTAGAAGTGCCAGAGCTCAGCACCTGAAAGGGAGAAACAGCTGACAAAATGGTGGAGGCGTCTGGGGGCTTGGAGCAGAGCTGTGAGACACCAGAACTGTGAAACTAACCTCAATCACAACCCAGCAATCACTCCTCTCTTCGCAGCTTTTCAAATCAAAAGACATCCAGAGGCTGAGATGAAAATAGTCCGTGTGTTTAAACCATCAAACCAATGAATCCAGCAGTAAGGACGCTGGATGCAGCTCTAGTTCCTGGTGGGGTTTGTTTCCTTATTAAGCTTTATGACAGAAAAAAAAAAAAGTGTGTTTGATGTTTCCAGTTAGAAAATGTAACCCAAAGGCATGCAGCTAAATACAAGCAAAACGTCTGATATCTGAATTAATTCCTGGAGAAGCAACTTCAAGAAAATAACGGGAAAAGGCAGATTTTGACCCCTTCCCTTCTCCTTCCATGTTCTCAGCCTCTTCCCAACCCCACTCTCTTCTTCCTCTTATTTTCCCTCCTCTTTTCTCTTAAACCACACAAATCTTCTGTTTCTCCCTTACAGCCCTCCTACTACCCAATTATTCTGTTGTTTACTGCTCTGTGACAGTCAACTTTTTCTATTTCTCTTCTTGAATACTACACCACAAGCATGTTTCCTCACTCCTCTATGCTCTCAACACATATTATCTGACCAGTTTGCGCTAGACAGAATGAAAATGCATGTCTTTTACTAAGGTAATTAGCTAGTACACAGAAACACGAGCTGTCAACAATTACCAGAAGGCGCAGCAGAGATCACAAGTGTCAGTTCAAGGAGAGAGAAGGGAATTCCCATTAGGGAGTTAACAACTCTACCCTGGACAGAAAGGCTCAAAGGGTGAATGGGGCTACACCTGGCTGGCGAGTGGTCACCAGCGGTGTTCCTCAGAGCTCAATCCTAGGGCCAGGTCTGTTCAATCTTTTTATCTATGATCTGGATGCAGGACTTGAATGCACCATTAGTAACTTTGCTGTCGATACTAAACTGAGAGGTGCTGTTGACTCTCTGAGGGGACAAGAGACCTTCCAGAGGGACCCGGATAGACTGAAGCACTGGGCAATCATCCGTGGCATGAAATCGAACAAGAACAAATGCCAGATTCTCCACCTGGGATGGAGTAACACTGGGCACAAGTATAGCCTGGGAAGGGAGCGGCTGGAGAGCAGCCCTGCAGAGAGGGACCTGGAGGTGCTGGTCAACAGCAGGCTCAACAGGAGTCAGCAGCGTGCCCTGGCAGCCCAGAGGGCAAACGGCATCCTGGGGTGCATCAAACACAGCACAACCAGCCAGTTAAAAAAAAGGTGATTATCTCCCTGTATTCAGCATTGGTGCAGCCTCACCTGGAGTACTGTGTGCACCTCTGGGCCCCACAACTTAAGAAGGATGTGAAGGTACTTGAACGCCTCCAGAGGAGGGCAACAAAGCTGGTGGAAGGGCTGGAAGGAAAGTCCTGTGAGGAACATCTGAGGACTCTGGGTTTGTCTAGTTTGGAGAAAAGGAGGCTGAGGGGCGACCTCCTTGCTCTCTAGAGCTTCCTGAGGAGGGGAAGCGGAGAGGGAGGTGCTGATCTCCTCTCCCTGGAAGTCAGTGACAGGACACATGGGAATGGCTCAAAGCTGGATCAGGGGAGGTTCAGACTTGACATTCGGAAGCATGTCTTTACCAAGAGGGTGGTCAAACACTGGAACAGGCTTCCTAGAGAGGTGGTCTATGCCCCATGCCTGTCAGTGTTGAAGAGGCATTTGGACCTTGCCCTTAATAATATGCTTTATCTTCTGGTCAGCCCTGAAGTAGTCAGGCAGTTGGACTAACTGATCATTGCAGGTCCCTTCCAAATGAACTACTCTGTTCTAGTCTCGTCTAGTCTATTCCAAATTAAACTGATAGAAATATAGATGTGTATGTCTTTACAAATAAAGTTTGTTGTAATATGGGTGTGTATAACTTTACTTTCTCAAAAATTTTAGTCATGCCTTAAGCTGCAATTTATCTTTGAACAGAAGAACATCTGTCAGAAGCACACAAAGAGTGTCAGTTGCCAGATAACCTGAAAGAACCAGTCAGGTTCTGGAAAAATGGGTAACTCGATCAAACCCAAAAGTTCATCGTAAAACCCAAGTATAGTCTGAACTTCAAGAAAGAGTGCACAGGCTTGATAGACTTATGAATATTAACTTCTCAGCCCTGGGTGGCATAAAGTTAGAGATAATGATACATGGAATGTATGTTGCAGGAGGGTATACATGTTAAGGGGGAATATGTAACAAGCAGATCGGGAAGTCTGTACCTTCCTAGTACCTCAGCCAATGGGGAAAGGAGGAAGGTCATATGTGGTCAGGAAATCAAGATAAAAGGAGGCTGCGTCCTGCAGCAATTTTGAGAGACCCCACAACTTCAAATAAAATTGATTTTTACAGGACTCCTCTGTCTGCTTTGTGAACATCGACCTCTAGCAGTGTGATTTTCTGCATAAAACTGAGGAAGCAACTGTCCTTTGGAAACAAAGGAATAGCATACTAAGTGAAATGTATAAGCCTCCTGCCCAGCACCCACACACGTGAAGATCATTTTGATCCATAGCATCATGGGTGGAACTAGCCATGATGTGACTGCCTGGTAAGAAACAGGAAGGGAAGACCTGTGCTTTCATGCATCCAGGAGAACATGCAAGGTACACGCGGGTGCTAATGGAGGCACTCTACCCACAATAATCACACCTTCGCAGACTTTCACAGACAGGGATGGTAATATCAGTCTATATTTCTACCATTGCTGTTACCTTGGGATCACTGAATTCTGCACCAACATAAATATAAGCTGCCGTACAGCAGTCCTACTCCTTATACCGGTATGTCTTCACATGACAGAAATCATCTGTTCCCAAATCAGGACAAGTAGAATTGTAGCTGATGCACTGACTGGAGTTCTAAGCTTGCTTCTTTCATCAGTTGTGCCCTATTGCTCATTTTGAAGTTACCCCTGACAAGCAGAAACAATAATACATCTGAAAGAGGTGTAATGGAACATTCACTGCACCTCCAAAGAGCTACTAATAGGCCTTCTACCCCTGCTCCCAGGCTACTACGCCTCAGATCCAGGTAGCTCCATGTTTCCTGAGTTCACTTGAGGTGTGCAATAACCTGAAGCACGGGAAATCTCCAAATACAGAAAAGCACTTAAAGGACTCATAACTTCAAAGTGATTGAACTCAGGCCTAAGTCTCATATACCTTTACCGTATTACTTTGTTTCATAACATGGACTTTAACTTCACATTTTCCAAGTTTGTCAAGCATAGAATTAAAACCTCCTCTTCCCAGATGATGCTTCAGAAGAGTAAAGCTAGACTATAAACTCAGTATGTAAGCTAGAAATAATGTATAGTATGAAAGGTGTCAAATAAAATTGCCATTCCAAGTAGATCACTTCAGATACAACATGCAAGATACCCTTTATGCTGAATAACACAAGTCTGGCTGAGCATAAATTATTCCACACTGTTCTTACTCAAATCAGAAGAACTACCATTTAAGCCATTTATTGTCAGTCCATTAGCTTGCCTTTAATTAACATGGGTATGCTTATCATTTTACAGGTGATTATTTTACATCAATTATGCAACCAATGAAAGTTTTCTTGTGATTCAGATTAATACTACCCCCCCCTTCCCAGAATCTACAGTCTATACACCTAAGGAAAAGCCAGAAACTCAGAGGAGATTGATACACAGATAAAAGGACTACATTTAGGTAAAGCTGTATCTATACCTCAGTGCATGTGACAAACAAAAATACTAATCACAATCAGGTCTGATGAACAGAAATACTGAAACTGATTTTACATGAAGAAGTAACAAATAAATGGGTCTTGAAATGCACATACCAAGCAAAAAGTAGCACTACTTATTATGGCACTCTAAAAGGCATTAATAAACCACCCAAAGAATATTTGTATGTCATTACAATCACTGTATTTTAGGAAGAATATTGCTGCAGAAGAAAGCAATTTAGATGACTTCATTTTGTGTGTCTGAGCTGCAAAAGTTGATTATTGAGACATGGCATTTACAGGTCTGACAAACAGAAACCAGCAAAATGTCGAAGATGGCACAAACTCTGAAAAGAAAGGAACAGGTTGACACCAATAATCAATTTCAGATGGTACCTAATTTAATCATAAACTGAAATACAGTCAATATTTCTGAACTCCAGAAATAAATACACCTGTAAATTTCATCTGCTTTTGCCCAAGATCCTTTCTCTTCCCCATCACAAAAAGTATTTCCTTCTTAATAAGGTCGCACGTTGTAAAACTAAATGAATAAATGACTAACAGATACAATGATAACAAAAAACCATAAGGATGATCCCCGCTTGGGGAGAAGGCAACGATGACTCTGGATATAGTTTCCTTGCTTCATCTTCTCAACTATTACCCATTTAACATTGCTAAGGCTTTTCATTTCAAGTTCCCACACCAGGAATTCAAACACAAAACATTTATTATTGCAACTTCGACAGTTCAGCACCAACAGTGTGTTTAAGCAATTAAGTCTCAGTACGTCCACAACATGGGTACCACTGTACCTTCCCACAAAGAAAAGGAAATCGGAACAGAATATACAATCCAGCTAAAATGTCACAGCAAGTCAACAGCAGCCCCTGAAACAGAGGTCTTGTGATTCACTTCTCAGATCTTTGTCCTAGCCAGTAAACAATGAATGTAATGCAATGTAGTTTAAAATCTATTTTCAAAGGCACAAAAAATGAGCAAGGCACCCAGCTTCCACTGAAAGCCAGCTAGAATTGGTAGGGGCAGGAGAGGGAAGCCAGATCTCACTTAGGTATTTTAAAATCCCTCCCCCAAGCACCTTAAAAGTACCAGTCAAAACAACACTTGACAACAGCACTTAAAGCTGAGAGTAGTTTTGTAAGGAAGTGAAATTAGACTGCAAATTGTTGGGAGCTCAGTGAAAACCTTAATGGGTAACAGATAACGTATAAACTAATCATTAATTAATTTTAGCAAATACAGCAAAGGTGGAATGCTCATTTCAGGTAAGGAGGGAGCCAGCAGGCCGTTTCAAGCAGGATTCTGCACTGAACCCATCAGAGTGGGCACACAGCTGGCACAGAAGCAGCAGGGTGAGTGTATGTCTGCACAGAGGGGCTGCAGGGGAGCAGGCTGCTGAGTTACACAGGACAATCCCGCTCATCTTGTAGGACCTGAGGCAGTAAGCTTTACTAAAACTCAGTGGTTAAACTGGCAGGTCACAAGAACTCCTCCTACATATATCTTGTTAAGTAATTACCATTTTTCAAAAAGAGACAAAAGAATACAGACATAAACTGAGTTTTTTAAGACGTAACGAGGAAGAGGGAAGACAGAACTGTGCAGATTTCTGGGCAGTCCTGCTCTCCCAAGAAGGTGCCCCACCTAAGTCTGTTTTTTCAATATTATTGCATGCAATTCCACACAATAAAATTACCCTGATTAAATAACCTAACATTAACTAACCTCATCTGTGTGTTGCATGTCTGGTGTACTCAGCTGATCCTCCAGTCCTCATTAAATTAGATGTTAAACTAACTCAGTAATTCCTTTCTCATCCTCTGCAGTGCTCAAGGTCTCAGGCTTGTTGAAAAAAAAAAAAAAAAAAAAGCGGGCCGGAAGATAGAAGACATGAAGAGTAAATGGTGAACTTTTAAGCATAGAGACGGTGTCAGCACTGGCAAAAGACACACCTGAGGAACAGATGGGTCTGTCAAGCCCCTGCTCACTGGTGACAAACAGAAGTACTGAAGAACATCAAAGAAGCCTGATGACATCTTTCAAACAGAGTAAACCAAAAAGTTCCTGATGAGTTGTTTCCTATTTAGACTTTTTTCACTTCTTTTTTTTTAATAACAAAAATTGTAATTAAAAAGCAGGAATCCTTTTGCTGATTCACCATTTTTTCAATCATTCCCCCACAGCTGCCTGAAGTATAGCAGGAATAAATGAAGCCACGTTCCATTCAGAACACCTGCATTCACAGACCATGTTTTCACATAATTCTTATCTCACTTTCAGAGTTTTTTTAATGACCCTGCACAACTTGCCATTTTTAAATGTGTTTACTATTTGTCACTTCTTACTCTCCATTCAGAAGTTTTGCTGCGGCAATGTTTCAGTTGATAATTTAACAGTAAAAAATGTCTGGGACAAGAGCATGCCATTATTTAGACGGAAAGATGTGCATTTCCCTGAAAAAGATTACTAATTTTGCATTGCAAATCAACCTTCCCTTCCTACCATACCTATCAAAAGTGCCAATGACTTATTTCTAGACATGTTAACTCTATAAGTATTACCAATAAACTTTCCCTCCTTACATTCCTTTCACTCCTTTGAACTACACAGGAGCACAAAATGGGGATTACAGCTTTGAAAGGAAAAGCAATCATTATTGACCAGCACACTTTGGATTCTGCTCTCTGTTTCCCTGCATAGTATTACAGATGGGAAGCTGGAAGGCCAGGCAGAATAGTTCTCTAGGCGAGATCCAACCCATGGGCTATATGCTACACTTCACAACTGGACAGGCAAGACAAAGAAAACAAAGGAAAAGAAAGTTTTCTCCATTTTGCAGAAAGAGAAGAAAGAAAAAATGAAACTGTCTCCCATAACATTACCCCAAGGTTCTGCAGCAGAAACAAGAACTCAGTAAAGGTCTTTCCAAGCCCCACCTGAATTATTCCTGACCTCTTCCAACACAATTCAAACCTGAAATAAAATTCTGTACTTGAGAAAGAGATTGCACATCAACTGTGAAGATCAAATAGAAATTTCAGTTAATTTGGGAACAACAGGCAACGCATTCCATGGCAGAAGTTTCATACTTGACAAATAAGTTGTTACTATTTTTTATCTCTACATTTGGGATGCTATTCAAGACTTCCCAAACTTCATTGCTCCTAGAAATCGTGACATTCCAGGGTGTCCTGGGTTACAGTGTAAAATGTGCCAAAAGGAAAAAAAATATATTCTATTACCATCTTCAGGAGCTGTTGAGACCAGGTGGGGCGGTGCTCCCTGCCTCCCCCCTCTGGACTATCTCCTGTTACTGGGCACAACAATGCCTTATCGCCTGACCCATCGGTAACTCGCTCCTGGACTATCTCCTGTTAATGGCCCATCAAGGAACTGCCTCACGACTCCCCATCCCATTGTGAGATGCTCCGCCCGGGGGGGGGGGGGGGGGGGAAGGAGCCAAGCAGTCCATGCCAAATAAAAAACGGAGATTTTGAACACCCTAGCAGCCTTCTTCCACTGGATTCCCAGAGGAGCTTTTCCCCCCACTGGAGTTCCAGAGGACAAGAGCTACCTGCCGACCACTGGACCTTCGGAGGAAGACCAGACTCTTTTACCTGATTGCTGCTTCAACAGAACTACATCCATCACTTCAGGAGGACTGCAGCCAGCATCTTATCGGACTGCTACTGCCACCCTAACAGGGTGTCAGGTTGTATTCCTGACTCTGTCAGTGTAAACCAGTGGGTTGTTTGTTTTTCCCTGCCTTGTGTTATATATATATATATATATATATTAGTAAAGAACTGTTATTCCTATTCCCCATATCTTTGCCTGAAGGCCCGTTAATTTCAAAATTATAATAGTTTGGAGGGAAGGGGGTTGCACTCTCCATTTCAAGGGAGGCTCCTGCCTTCCTCCACAGACACCTGTCTTTTCAAACCAAGACACAGGGAAAGGACTGGGATATCAGATGATGTCCTAGAAGCAAAACCAGATGGAATAGCAAACCAATAAATGTATTTTCATGGACGTGGTTCACACAGTCAGACGGGAACAAACTCCATAGATACTGAGAATATATAACCAGCTAACGAAACACATAACTCTCTAAACAGGATGCTTTCCAAAATTTTCCTAGAAAACAGGAATCATCAGTGTTTACGGTCAGTGAGCAGGCTGTAACTGCAACAATGCAATTAATAAGCATGTGCAACATATCAAGAGAATGTCATAATTTATAGCAGAAGAGCAATATTGCTACTGCTGATCTGGGATGCAAAGCCTGCTTTCTATAACCTTCAATCCAGCTCCATACCTAGAGAGATAGAGTAGCAATGGGTTTAGGACAGATTTAGCATTTTTAAAAAATCCTGCTCTTTCAATTTTACAGTCCCATTTGGCTGGCAAAATGCCACCCCAGTATGCAATTTAATAGTCATAGCTGTCACAAGACATACTAGATTGCTCTACCCATGGACTGTCTTCTATATATAACTGATAAGAGCTTGCATAATTAAGGTTGCATTTAGAAGTCTCAGCTATGTGACAAACAGCTCTCTGCAGTGAGCTTTCATTATATATGGAACACAAGCCTTTCCCGCAACAATAATTTTTCTTCTCCAAAAATGCCTCAAATGTTTTAATGTTGTATTTACAATAATCTTCAGTGATAACGAGTGCTCTAATTTTAAAACCTGGTACAATTCCTTTGAACTTTTACTATAAACTGCAGATATTTTCTTCATATAGAACAGAAACAGAATTTCATATGAATGTTAAATAAGCAAAAGTCTGTGTATTATTGTTATTATACACTGGATTGTGAAACAACTGGAGGCTCCTTTTCCTGAGACTCATCAAGGAGTCCATTTCACTTCATACACAGCACAAAAAGAAGCTGTCAAAAGCTTCTTATACAAAAATACCTGGAAAGCTGCCAGCAAAAAGTCAATTCTGTGCAGAGTTGTGCTACTGTTACTTCCAAAGGAAACAAAACACATCTAAACATGCCACGAGACTTTCCCTTCCCAGGCAATAAGCAAGATGTCACAAGAAAAAAAAAATGAGATGACAAATGTAGGAGGCATGACATTTCGAAACAATCCATGCAACTACTTACTACTGCATCTTTTGCTTGTAATTCAGAGGGCCATCTCCATCAAAGGAACTCTAGTTTGTGTGCATCAGTTACGCACTTGGGTACCAATCCACAGAATAAACAGAAAGCTTTTTTGAACCATAGAAGTCAAACAGACTAAATCAATTTATAACAGTAACTTTAGAACAGTTCATTTTTTTTCCTTGTTTGGCACAGGACAATGAAAATTAAGTTAGGTGTTAAACACTCAATACATCGTTTACAATCAGTGGAATCTCAGCACCTTTGAAGTAGAAATAGGCCCCTTCTCTGGTGGTCAAGTAATTCACCACAGACAATAGCAGTTGCAGGATCTCAGGTATGCCACAGCTTTACCATTATCCAAGGTTCTTTTGAATTTCCTTTCAGCATTATTTGTTCCTCTGTTATTTCTAAGAAGTTGGCAATAAGCACCCAAAATACCCTGAAAATAAGCACTGGGTCTTCTAACAAACTTCTACATCTACTGGAACAGAATTCAGTTCACCAGTTCTGCTTTATGGAGCATTAAAGTTATGCAAAGGCTTCACTTACTTTCAGAGCCTTTCACGACAATTTTTGGACAGGCTCTATTTTGCTCATTTTTAAAAGTGGTCTATTAACCTCAGACAAGTGTGGGCTATTTTGACCCTATACATACTTAAAGCAGCTGGAAATCAAGCGAATTGAATTCTCCATTATGCAACTCTATTTATTGTCCAAGAGCTAATACGACAAAGAAAGTCTCACTTCCTTCTTTCACTTCCTCTCCCTGCCCTCAGGGGTAAATATGCAGTTTGAATCTACAGTAATAATCCCTATATGAAAATTGTGACTGTTGTCCAAACCTTTTACTTTCACATCCTATAGCACAAATCCCTACCATCACAGAAAGTAAAATACTTGATCCTTAGAATAATATTAGAAATGCACACAACACACTCTGTACCTTATAGCTCACCACCCACACCTGTGCATGCTGAGACTTTAAAAAGATGTTATGAGACATCTGTTGTGAGCACGCAGCTAATCTCATATGTAGATAGTACAATTAGCATTTATTTATCTGTCTAGATACTTACATAGCTCCATCACTGTATTACTAAGGCATTTCACATGCAGTAATTAATTTCTCCAGGAAATAGCCTTGCAAAATAAGCATGATTATCTCCAGTTGAGAGGTGAAGAACAGACATACGCAGGAACGGAGTGCATTGCTGAAGGTCCCATTGAAAGTCTATGAAATAACCATAATCAGACCAGAAGTCTCCCAAAATCACAGGTTGGCTCTCACTCCTTCCATGCTGTCTTGGCTGAACAGAAAGTCAAAAAGAAGGTGTAACATGACCTTTTGCTTCTCAAGTTTGAGACAAAATTATTACCTCTGACTGAAATAATCTTAAAATGTTAAGAACACTAAGATTTTCTGTATCATGCCACTGCAAATACCTTAGTATGCATTTAGCCCTAATATCCTTAATAAAATGCTTATATTGTAATTGTCCCACCAATCACTACTGCTGCTAGTGGTAGCTGTATCAGAGCTGAGTAACTGTGGCTATTTCATCATGCAGAAATAATTCTGCAGCACCTAATATTGAGTTCATACCATTTAGAAGCAAAGATGACAGCAATCTACCATTCAGGAGTTTTTTAGAGTCCTTGTGATCGATTCCCATTAACTTTAAAACTAAGATGCATGTGTGTCAAACCTGTAAAATCTATGGAAGTGATTTGAAGAAACGTAGGGACAAGAGGGATTCAAATTTAACAAAGAAGTTGTATGCCTGAAATCATCCCTTTTTTGGGAGGTATCAATTGGTATAATGAAAGAAATATACTAATCTTTCTTGATTTTCATCCTATACCACTAGTAAAAAACTCAATGTTCATATTAGAAAACCCCCGCTGCAAACAGCCTAATAACACTAGGAATGATGCTGGTAAGCAAGAACATTTATAGCTTGGTTTTGATGGCCATTCTGTTTCTTTGGGAATATAAAACACAGGCTTCATGGTTTTGTAGTGCTCCTAGCACTGAGAAACTACCAGGAAGCTTACTGGTGTGACTTGACTGTGAAAGGAAAGTAAAGAGAAGCACAGATTTAGGCTCAGAAAGGAGTTTCTCTGAAGCAGGAATACTAGGATTCACAGGGGTAATTTGCCTACTCTGTAATACTGTCTACTCGAAGGATCACATGGTCATTTTTGACTAACCATGTCCACACTACTGTACAGGCCTGTGAGTAGTACTTCCCTGCAGCTTTTGATAGCTTTTTTGTATTTCTCATCTTTTGTACAAAAGATATTTAGTTTGCTTCAATCTACTAGAGTGTTTTATGAGTTAACATGGGGAGGGCAGGTCTCTGGATGGGTGTTCAACAAGCCTTTCTGCACCATACACATATCGCATGTTGCCTGCCTGAACAAGTCTGATTGACTTTTTCTGTCCTGAGTTCTTATCCTACCAGCAAGCCTGAGAAAGTGCCTGAAGCAGGCTCACCCTGTCCATACCAAATCTGCCATCAGAAGGACTGCAGAAACAACACTAAACAAATGTCTAATATAACTTGGAGGATGAAAAAATCAGCACGTGATTTAAAAATCTGTGAGCTTTCAGCATCATACACAAAAACTAGCTGCAAGCAGTACTTCTCAGGTGCACCACTTCTCTTAAAGTAGCTTATTAATGATCAGCGAGCGGCCCATTTAATGAGTCTAAAGCAGCACCAGTTGGGTATGACATAGCTCAGGCTATCCCAAAGACACAGATTCAATCAGTAGCTCCCCTTTTCCCCATCCGACAGACCATCTTACAAAAAATGCTAATTCATAATCACAGAAAACAGTCAGGATACCCATTTCACACCAAACAGAAATCAGCTTATGCAGGAGCGACATCACAGAACGGCCAATGTGTGATACTTTCATACCCTTGACAGCAATGTAACCAGTCATCAAGCCAATCAGCCAATCCTTCCTAATACATCACAAATCAGCATCACAATTCAAACATCTATGGTTGAGACAGCACATGTAACGAACAGAAGCGTTGAGATTAGAACCTGGTACTATTCTCTGGGTCTTTCCTGTGCCAGAGAAGGCTTAAAGGCCAGGAACATACATAAAACCTCTGAATGAAAACCACAGGTCAAAAAAGGACTTCATCTTACAAAGATGACAGTAAAACTTTAGATTGAAAATATGGCAGCTGTAAGCAAAACCAGCACATCATCCCAGCAAACTTCTCATCAGAAGCTTGTGTCTAACTGCTTTGCAGTAAGTAGCAAATAGTACTGCTACTGCAGTAAGTAGTAAATATGCTACAGCATGTTTAGCTATTTCTGAATGGGAACACAGAGCACCATCTGCTGATTCCCAACATCAAATCCTCCAGCAAACAGCCTCCCTTTAGGATCACCCAGTCTAGTCCTTACCATGCCCAACTCCTGCATACATTGCCAGATCAGATCAGCCCACCATGATGGGACATAACATGGTCAGATTCCACCATCTGGTGTGACAAGAAATTGGTTTTCATTCAAATTTTAGAAATTTATTGAGTGCATTTGCTTCAGTACATATTTTCCCACAAAAGGTCTCTGGACTGTTTAAGCACCCCAAGGCTCCCCAAATAATTCACTCCAACTATCTACTTCCCCTAGCAACTCTTCACCCTCTTCTTCCCCTTTGTTAAGCATCTAGAAAAGATGCCAGACATAAAGGATTTTCTTTTATCTTCCTCTGACACTTTTCTATATAGTTAGGATAAGATGAGAGTTTTCACCAGTATTTGCCAATTCAATTATCACCTTCAGCCTCTGCCCCTGCAACAGATTAATCACTGCATTCCTCAGGAGAATTGAGCATCCTGGACCCACTCCTTTCTTCCCATCATCAGCTGTGGAGAAATGTTCACAAGCAGTAAACATTTCAGGGTTTTCTTAAATATTCATGAATTTACTACATTTGGGCACAAGAGTGATGGCACCAGAGAGAGATGCTGTCTTTGCATCCTTTTTTTTTTGCGTCCTTTCTCATACATGAACTCACATTAAAAAGTGCTTTCTTTCCCCTGTGTGCATCCTTTAGTTAAAGAATGTGCATTGTCCTTTAATTTCTTACGATATTCCACACATCCTTTTGATGCACTAGTGGATCACTACTACCATTTTACTAATACTCCCCAGCAAACCTTAAAAGCCTGCAAAACAGAATGATGCCATACTTTTGATGTAGACAGAGTGTTACAGTTCCTTCCTTCACAGAGGTCGCTACCTGCACAGACTGCATACTCACACAAACTTGTTTATATCCTTCATCTTTCCCCTCCACAACGACAAGCTCATTGTGTTTTTTTATTAAAGACCTTCGGTTTTCTCAAGTGTAAAATACATTAAATGTACGGTAACTTTAGCAGGGTAATTTAAGACTTACCTTCAAGTCAGTACTTCCATTCTCAGCTTCTGGCTTTAGTTCTTAAGTCTACCACTAAGTGTTAACACTTGCACCCAGCTCTAGTGTTGATATTCAACAGCGAGCAGCTTGCTGTGTGACCCTGACCATATCATTTCAGTTATGCTTCCCATCTTTCTTACTTGTAAAGAGCCTGTAATTCTCAGACAAGGGAAGCCACTCATTGCAAATGCCAAATATTCTTATAGTAAGCATGTTGAAGTCCCATGATGAAAGGCTCTACATAAGTGTAAAGTGATAGTAAAACGTTATTATTGTGTGTATGAAGATATTGCCACCTGAACTTCCAAGCAGCTTTTCACCCCTGGAGAGGACATCAGAACCAAGAAACAGTGCTGCAAGAAAACTAGCTATTACATGAAGGGTACAATAGCAATAATGAAAGTTTTTTTCTCAGATCGAGATGGAACCCTTTTATTTTTTACTCAAGTTTTAACACAAAACATTGATGACATTTTAACAGTTCCTGGCACCAATATATACGAGGAGTAACAAGCAAGGTGCTTTTCCCCCACATGAACAAGACTGGAGAGAAAAAGAAATTCTAGCAGTAAAAAAAATGTAGTAAAACGCTGACATCCTGACTTAGTTCTAAGTTTATACACTTGACATTCATATTCTTAACTTCTTATTCATCTACAGAGAAGATTCCTTTATATTTATAACACAATCATTTGAGTTGCTCTGCAGCATAACTTCAATCTAATGTTAAAGTCATAATACACATACATGCACACACTTCTGTATAGCCGAAGTGAGCAATCAACTCATAAAGCGATAAAGTAACTTCAACTTTTAACATTTTCACAAAGTGCAGGTGTGTAGATACACAGCTGGGCAAATTGATTTTTGGAGTCAGGCCAAACCTAAAACTAAATGCTTTGTGACAGCTGTAACTATGTGTCTGTCACACACTAGAGAATATCGGGCCATACTATGACACCAGTTGAAGAACATACATCCTTTTGTCTAAGCTACCGTCTAGTTCAGTGCTTTCATGACAACCCTTTCGCACATTTCTTAAATCTTTAATTGATACCTGGCATGACATTACAAGTGAAATTCTGATTGCACCACTCCCTTGCTTCTTTCCTATATCAGGAGTAGAAATACTCACAGGGGCCCAACTTTAATCCTTGCCAGGTAAAATGCAACAGTACAATTCAGGAGCAACCTCCAACCACTCAGCACCTACTCTAGAGGCCTTCCACCATCTCTGTGGATTTGCAATTACTGTTCTTTATTACTCTTCTCCACCCACAGAAGATCCACAAGCACCTTCAGAGAAAGTGAGATGTAACAGCACATTCTCATTGCTCGTTCCCTAAACTTTCTCCAACATGCAAACTAGGCAACTGAAAAAAAAAACAAAACCTTTAGTGGCATATACTTCAAATACATATATCAAATTAATTTATCAAAACACTGCAGACAGTCACAGAAATCAAACAACTGCACTTACTTTCTTCGTTTATTACAGGAGGAGTGGGCACTCTACATTAGACTGAGCAACTTGCTTTGTTAGTAGCCAATGTGCCAACTATCAGGAGAGCTTGGGAATATGTTAATATAGGTATACCAAATACAACTGATCGTATTTGTCCACAATAAGAACCGCAAAAATGGTAAATGGGGGGGACACAGGGCCAAAGTGTAAAGTTACCACAGAATACAAAAGATAACAAGCTAACAAGCTTCAGCATGACCAAATGTTGAATGAGACAGCAGATACCTGCAGACAGGCATCTGAAAAGCTGCATCTGGAAGACAGATAAGCAGCGTACCTGCAATGCTCTTGCAAGGTGGTTAATCAAGACAGCTCATCATGATGTGTTCCATCCCTCTTTTTCTATAGCAACCAACTTTAAAAGTCTAAGAACCTATACTGTAAACATTCGTTCCAATTAGCTTGGAAATGGACATGGAATTTAGCTGTAATTGCTTGTGTTTGTGCCAAGTATTGCTGCTATAGCACATTTCTCTCGTTAATGCCTTTCAACTATGAGCACACTGCAATTACTCTGCATTGATTTTAAAGACAGACTTAGCACAATAACATCTCCAATATGTAAGTAAAACAGCAACACTAAAAATCAAACTGTTAAAGCCACTATTTGAGCCAAACATGAGCAAATTAATAGAGAACAAGTATGGAGATCTGTCTTCAGATTTCTGTATATTAAAACTGTGGACTTTAGCACCCATCACATTGCACTTTATGTCATTTGCATGGCATAGGAAGAGAATTGCTGAATGATGTTAGTTTATTGCTGTGTCACTGACTGTAAGTCAATATACAGAGAAGTGAAGACGACTTGCGGGTTCTTCCTTCTGCAAGGTTAAGAAGTGCAGACATAGGAAAGCTATTTGCTTGGCATTACAAGCCTTTCACATATGGCCTTACAGTGGAAATGGTAGTAAAATCTCCAACCTCTGTGCCACGGAAGTATGACAGAGGAGCAGGATGTCGAACGAGCAAGTGATAATAACTTGATTATAAGACACGATTAGATAAATCTCTCTGTATAATGCAACAAAGCACTTTATAACAACACAGATCAAGCCTCCAGTGCACCATCAGGCCAACAAAACTAGAGAAATACACTATATTCAGCAGTTTCTGGCTCAGAAGACTACAGATATTCTACGGTTAAACTTGTGACGCTTACAACAGCATAAATCTGAGAAACACGCAACAAACCCAAAAAAAATAAAAAAAAAAAGACTCCCACTAAAATTGGGCTCTGACACTTTCAGTGTGACCTCGGCGCGAGCCCCCGCCGACGGGAACTGCTCCGGAGCCGTTCGGGCCCCCAGCGGCGCGCCACGGCCGCGCGCGCAGCGGCCGGTCCCGAGGCCCAGAAACGCCCGAGCACCGGGGAGGCCCGCCGGGGGCCGGCAGCTCTCGCGGGAGGTGCTGACGAGACCTGGGCGTTGCCAGGGCAACCGCGAGACACACCCCCACCCCCACCCCCCACCCCAAAAAAAGCAGCCTGGGGAACACCAGAGACCAGAGCATGGCGTGGCAGTTCGTGCAGGAAGACCACAGCCACCCGACCAGCTCAAGAGGTGAGTTCAACGGGTGGTCACCACCCTCTGAGAAGGAGCTTAGCTATAGCATCCACCCGGCAGAAGGTTCTGTCCTCAGCACTCGCCAGAATGGATGTGTCCACCCCGACAGAGCTCCCATGAAAACATCCAGCCATCCAGGCCTCGGGCTGCAGGGCGTGCCAGAGCCTTTCACTGGTAATGGGTGGCAGCGGTGAGAACAGCTGTGTGCAGTGTGACCAGGTGGATGATCTGCTCAGCCTGGTGTCAGAGCTACGAGAGGAAACAGGTTAAGAAGCATCAGGAAGGCCTGAGAAAGTGACAGTCTGGTGGAACTGTGGTCTGCCCTCCCTGAGACAGGAACAGCCACCAGAAAAAAGAAAAAACAAAACCAAACCAAAACAAACAAAAAAAACCAACAACAAACCCACAAGATCAAAGGGACCCTGGATCCTCCCTGTGCCAGTCTGAAGCAGCAGCTTAAAGGAAAGGAGTAAATTTGAGGCAAGTAAGTCCACGCTTGGGGCAGTAGGCAAACCCCCTCCTTGCCCATCTCACCCCCCCAGGTCCCTCTGTACAACAGGTATGAGGGTCTCAATGTGGAAGGTCAGTGAATGGATGATGTGGATGACGGTCCATCTACACCAGAGGTGTCACCAAGGTCAGAAAGGCCTACCCCCCCATATCATAACCACCTCCATGAGAAAGAAAAGACTGGTTATAGTTGTAGGTGACTCCCTTAAGAGGAGGGTCTCCCCTCAGAAGGAAGTCTGCTGCCTCCCTAGGGCCTGGGTTAAGGGCTTCACTAGGAAACTTCCTAGCTTGGTAAGGCCCTTGGACCTATTACTGCTCTTTCATGGGAGTGGTGATGAAGCTGCAACATGTAGACCAACAGCAATCAAAAAAGACTTCAGGGTCTTAGGATGGCTGGTGAGGGAATCTGGAGCACAAGTTATTTTTATCTCTCTTCTTCCAGTCATGGCCAGTGACATTAGAAGAAACAGACAGACCAGGCAGACTCAGTCTATTAATACTTGCCTCTGGGGCTTGTGTCATGGTCACAATTTGGGTTTTTTTGATAATTGGATGGCCTACATGGCACTGGGCTTGCTGGCATCAGATGGGATTTACCTTTCTCAAAGGGGGAAGAAGGTCTTTGCTCAGGAGCGTGCAGGGCTTATTGACAGAACTTTAAATGAGACTTGAAGATGTCTAGTTTAGACATCCATTTTTTAGATGGGGATGGTGTTAATACCAGGCTTGCTTGTGACAAGCTGTGGAATGACACACCATGGTTAGAGGAACAGGGTGCTAGCAAGGGCCTTCAGCCTTTTGCTCTGAGGCATGCTGGGTACACTGCAGCACACCTGAAGTCTGATGGAGAGGAGCCTGGTTGCCATTCCTGAAACTTGGTGGGACGAATCCCATGGCTATTGATAGCTACAGGCTGTTCAGAAGGGACAAGTGAGGAAGGAGGGGTGGAGGCATTGCCTTCTACATCAAGAAATAGAGTGCAAAGAGGTGTCTCTGAAGAACAGCCACGAGCAGGTTGAAAGCTTATGGGTAAGAACTGGAGACGGCGACAAAGGGAACCTTGTGGTTGGTGCCTTACCACAGGCCGCCCGATCAAGGGGAGCCTATGGATGAAGTCATCTTACTCCAGCTACTCCAGGCTCTCGTCCTGCTGGGGGACTTCAACCACCCTGACATCTGCTGGGAAAGTAGCATGGTGAACTGTAGGCAATGCAGGAGACTCCTGGAGTGCATGGAGGATAACTTATTAAGCCAGGTAATAGCCCTACCAGAGGGGATGCAATACTGGACCTGATGGTCACAAATGCAAGTGAGCTAATTGGTGACGTCAAGATTGGAGGCAGCCTGGGCTGCAGTGATCATGCACTGTTTCACAGTCCTGAGGGATATGGGTCATATGAAGATATGAAGAGTAAAGTCAGCACCCTGAATTTTAGGAAAGCAAACTTCCAGCTCTTCAAAGAGTTAGTCAATAGGACCTCCTGGGAAACTGCCCTCAGGGACAAGGGTGCAGAAGAGAGCTGGCAGATCTTTAAGAGTGATTTCCATACAGCGCAAGAGCTCTTGATCCCCAGATGTAACAAACCACAAAAGGAAGGCAAGAGACCGGCATGGCTGAGTTGAGACCTACTGGTCAAACTAAAGGGCAAGAAGGAAATGCACAGGCAGTGGAATCAGGGACAGGTATCCTGGGAAGAGTATAGAGACACTGCCTGGTTGTGTAGGGATGGGGTCAGGAAGGCCAAAGCACAGCTGGAGCTGAAATCGGCAAGGGATGCAAAGAATAAGGGCTTCTACAGGTATGTCAACCAGAAAAGGAAGGTTAAAGAAAGTGTACCTCCTTGGTAATGATGGATGAGGAGAAGGCTGAGGTACTCAACAACATTTTTGCCACCGTCTTCACTGCCAGCCTCTCTTCCCACACATCACAAGTGGATGGACTGCAAGACAGGGACCAGAAGAGCAAAGACCTTCCCACTGTAAGAGAAGGTCAGGTTTGTGATCACCTGAAGAACCTGAACATACATAACTCTGAGACCTGATGAGATGCATCCCAGAGTCCTGAGGGAATCATCTGATGTAGTTGCCAAGCCACTCTCCATGATATTTGAAAAGTCATGACAGTCAGGTGAAGTCTCTGGTGACTGGATAAAAGGAAACATTACACCCATTTTTAGAAAGGGTAGAAAGGAGGACTCTGGGAAGTAACAACCTGTCAGCCTCATCTCTGTGCCTGGGACAACCATGGAACAGATCCTCCTTGAAACTGTGCTAAGGCACATGGAGATGATTTGAGACAGACAGAATGACTTCACCAAGGGCACTCAATGCCACTGTCAATATAATTAATGAAAGTATTAAACAACGCTGGTCCCAGTACAGACCCCTGAGTGACACCACTTGTCACCGTTTTCCATCTGGACATGGAGCCATTGACCACTACTCTCTGGATGTGATCACCCAGCCAATTCCTTATCCACTGAAGAGTCCACCCATCCAACCCGTATCTCCCCAATTTAGAAGGATGTTGTGGGAGACCGTGTCAAAGGCCTTGCAGAAGTCCAGATAGATGACATCTGTAGCTCTTCCCTTGTCCACTGATGTAGTCACTCCATCACAGAAGACCACCAGGTTGGTCAGGCAGGACTTGCCCTTGGCCCTTCTGCAAGGCCTTTGGCACGGTCCCCCACAACATCCTTCTCTCTAAGTTGAAGTGTATCAGTTATACTGGACAGGGAGTATCTTCTTCAACAGTCCTAGCAGACAGAGAAAGCTGTCCTCCAGAAATGCAAGAGCCAAGATCCCACCAAAAAAAAGGGGGGGGGGGGGGGGGCGGGGGTAGCAGCAGAGAGTGTATTTCCTCTGACTGTCATTTTAGTAGCAGAATAAGAAGCTGCAGTTGCTGCACTCTAACCAGACAATGACTGGAAGGCACTTAATTTTCCAATTAATTAGATCCTAACTCTAAATGTAGAAGTAATTGATGTGTCAACACAGGCAAATGAAACATCTCTCAACATAAAAGAGAGTTGCTTCTATCACTAAATACTGGATGAAGGATTCTACTTTTTTTGTAAAAATTGATTCTGTGAGAAGCAATGCCACTGCAGCTCAGCAGCCATGCAGTTGCATGTTTATTATATAAGGTACCTTCCCATCATTCCACACTTTTACTGGCAACACACCCCTTCAAAACCCACCACTTCTCTACTTTGGCTGTAAAAACTCCTTTATCATCTTTTGATCATGTATGGTTCACCATATATAAGCATTCACTGACACATTTATCTTCCAAACACTGTTTGCTTTCTTCTTTGACAAACACACTACATGGCATCAATTAAACACTTAAAATTATAAAGATAAATGCTTGATCTTCTTTTAAAAGCTCTCACAAAAATAGCAGCCAGCTGCCCCCAGTTAAATTGTCACCAGTCAAGACTCAAAGCACTAAGAATCTAACACACACCACTGAACTTGCTACTTGCTCTTAATTACACTTTTAGGCTGGGCATCAACCATTGTACTCAATGAAATTTCTTAACTACAGTTTTTAAGAGGCAAGGGCTGTCTCCTTTGCCTTCATCTGTAGTGACCACTATAAGGGGGGACTTACTGGGTTCTACCAAACTTAACTGAAGTAATAATTTGGCAGAGAAAGTTACAGGAAAGGCAAACCAGGTGTTAGTTGGGAAGCTTACATAACGTCAGAGCAATTCCTCCCTGTTTTTTTTGTTCTGCAAACATACGCATGCACGTGTGCACACATACACAGAGTTAGCAAGCACTATCAAGGATTGTTTTAAGCCTTTTTGTAATGCTAGCCTTTTTTTTTTTTAATCTATTTAAATTAGTAGCTCTAGGTAGGAAACTTTGACTAGTCTGCTTCTAAAATGCTTGCTGGAAAGTTGCAAACTAACTGGCAACTGAGGCATGACAAACAAAAATACTCACAAACCCTTCACTTGAGCCATGCAGCTATTACAGGACACTGGCAATGTGCTGTATAATACTGCAGTTCAGAATACCTTAGTTCCTACAATTCCACAACCTTGCTCATATATCACTCCTAATATTCTTTTAAAAGAAAAATGTATTAACAGGATACCAGAAATTCAGCCATAACTGGGGGAGACAGGTTTCATGTAAGTTTAAATGAGGTTCTTAAGAAAGTCACTTAATAAATGTTTTTTGCTTTATCCATTTAGTGCATGCAGCCATGAAACCAAGGCACTATCCAGTCTTTCAGTATTTGAACTATAAATGCAAACGTGCAGGGAAGGAAACAGATGGCTCCAGGGATGACAGGCTGGTCTAGGGATATTCCGTCTTTCACCTTATCTAGGTCAACAGTTTGAAACAGACTGAAAAAATTACCAGCTGACAGGACAGAACCTGCTGGCCCATCCCAGTCCCCATTTTGCCCACAGCAACTGGCAGCTTTTCTAACATCTAATCAGCAATATCAGGGGATGACCAAACACAGAGATGACCTCAACCAGTTCTCTCTGGAACACCGTCAGGGTGGGATGTACAAGTGTAGGAGTCTTGCTTGACAGATCCCAAACTCCTCTGTTCTGAAGCAAAAAATCTGCTTACACTAAGGCTAGCAGACAGTTAACTTTTCACAGATACTGAAGGGCTTCAACACAAAAGAGAACTGCCATTTCAAGGAGGTAGAAAAAAATTGCTTAGCCTCTTCCCCTGGCAACACCATCTTCCTCAAATGTTTTCCAAGCTCTAGCACACAGCACCTGAGAAAGCTGAAAGGCTGATTCAAGCCAGTTCTTATTTAAACACTTTCCGAAATTGTCTAAAAGCTCATCCTCTTCTAACAACAAAGTTGTTTAAATACCAGCAAACATTACTTTAGTCTTGTGAAATGTTGGCTGAAGAACCCTTATGCATCTGAATTCTGGTACGTACCTACATGGCTTTGACTCCTCTCTGTGCACGCATCAGATACAGGAGGGGTTACACAATGGTTCTTACAAACCCATCTGATTAGAAACCTCTTCTCTGGGCATATATCAGAGCAGTCATTAATGAGTATGAATGAGAGCAAATTCCATAAGAATCCATTCCTACAATACTTGGGGAAAAGTTCATTCCTTCTCAGTTTTGAAACACCTCTTGCTGCAGAACAGCCAGTGAACAAGTTTCACAACACTACAAGCAGCAAAACTGCAGCTTCTGACTTTATAGGAGCACTACAGACACAGAGCTGGCACGAGGGGTTGGCGGGGGCGGGGGGGTGAGGGCAGCTCTCCAGAGCCCGCTACTCTAACATGTAGATGTACACCATAACTTCCAGATGTCAGATTCAGCAGCCACCCAAGTAAGCTAGCTTGCTCCCTTCTGCAGCTGGGGACTGGAGTACCCAGCACCCTGCTTCTGGCCGCATGATTAAATCCCAGGCAGTGGCAGATCATGAAGTATTTCAGACCTACAAAGTAGCTCTCCTGAAGTATATGATTTAGATACTGGGCAAATGAGTTCTTTCCTAATAATAGACAGAGAGTATCTTCCAGAGAGAGCAGTAACATACACATCTTATTTAGTAAAGTATAGAGTGAGCAACTGTGGCTTGTAACAAATTTTATTTCCCTGCTAATTCCGGTATATCCAAAGGTGCATACAATCAAAGACAGCAGTTAAAGCAGCTTATGATATAGCTGAGCATAAAGCCCCATGAAAATATTCAGAAATGCATTTAAAATTTAATCTTTGTTTAGAGACTTTCTTTTCAAAATGCTGCTAATGTGTATGACAGATGAGCACTACACCAGATATTCTCCAGTATTCTCTATTCTATTCACCTGTATTCTTCTACACATCTAGACATAATCTTGATACATCTATCTCTATACATTATCTATTTTATACATCTGAACAAGTTCTACTTTACCGGCATTACTCTTTGTTTGCGTGCAGTAGCACCCATGATAGGCAAAGCACTGTTCTAATGCACCAGGAGACAGAACTGTTGCCCCCAAAACCTCCATGTGAAACTAGCACTGCAATTTCAAATCACAGAACAACTAATAAGAATTAGGAAGTATTTCTAGAGAGTGCTGCAGTTACTTGATAAAACCTGCTGTGCAGTATACTGCTTTGCTATCTTCTCCACAGCTGAAACTTGCTCCTCACCATTACAAGCAGGAACAATTTTACTGCCCTCTAAAGTTCTTCATTTGCTTTTTTGTATTAAATCTCTCATGCTGAATGCCCCTGCCACCTCTCTTGATAAATGGATCAACTTGAACGTGACAGCAAAGTGCTGAGTCATCACTCAAGTCCCACTGAAAATACAAAGAGCTGAGCACAATCCGTCAATGGAAGGACTTACTCTTTTAAGTCTTCTAGTTATAAATTACTATAAGAGAAGCCTCTTTCACTTCCAACTTCATGCCAATTCCTGTTATTACAATGGCTCAACCACTTGATTTCCAAATGCACATTTCACCTTTTACTAATTACTCCCTTTGTTTACAGTAAAAATTAAGTCAGGTCCCTCTAAAATTAATGTTTAAGAGCTTTATTAAAAAACAAACAAAACCTGTGATTTTTTTATGAAGTAATATATTCTGTGTTCTTTTTCTGTCCCCCTATACCTTTTGACTCATGTTTTCAAGCTTTTCTCCCAAACTGCCAGGGTTAATGCTTTGTCTAGTTTGTTGGTTTGGTTTCTTTTCAGCTAATACTTTGAACAATCACATGATTCTGGGATCAAGGCCTTAAGATAATTCTTGAAATACTGGAGATTCACAGTCACGATATTTGGCAACATAGAAATCTTTCTAATTCTAACTGCTACACTGCTATCTTACAATTTTCTGGTAAAGCCATTGTGAAGGAGTCTGATTTTTTTGCCTTAAACAAGCTGTTTTGCCGATCTTATGTATGTGTCTTGAACAAACCTGTTTTACAGTGCAAGTTTCATGTATTAGCCCTAAAACCAGCCTGCTTTGCAGGACAGTCTGCTCCAAGGAGGAAACAGGCCCTGTGAAGGTGGTGCTCCCTCCTCAGAGATAGGAGGGTGGAGTGGTGCTCTCCTTCAGAAACTTTAGTTGGGGTGATCGATACGGGGGCTTCAGTTGAAGCGGCTACTCAACCTCCCCTATCCAAACAGACAAACCCTGCAGAAGAGGGATGTTTCTGGACTTGGGGAAGCCCGTTCACTTATGTATAGTAGACAAAACCCCCTTGAAGCCTCCAGAATGTTGTATACTGCACCTGCATCCTAAATAGCATGAAAAGCGAGAAAAGGAGGGAATAACATGAACAGGATTCATTAATATTAATAGAAGGGACAATAAAAATACCAATGATCAAGACACAGGTGTGCACCTACCACCGAAGAACCTAAGATCAGACCAGATCTGCAAGATGTCATTGGACCCCAGGAGTGGTGATATTTCTTTCTCTCTTTTTTCTTTCTTTCTTTCTTTCTCTCTTCCTTTATTTCTCTTTTTCACTCTTTCTTTTCTCTCTCCATATTACTAGATAAAATTAGAGAAAGCCATACCTTTATCTGATCTGTGAAATATTACGATTATCTGAACTATGAAATATTACTAATAAAGTACGTTATCACTGCCAGTCTACCAACCAAAGAGGGTTATTAACTCACTACCTTTGCCAAGCAAAGGCTCTCTGCCATGCAGAGGAAAACCCCTTTTAAAAGGGAGGATACAAAAGATTCACTTACCCTGAAACCCACCAAGTGGGATGGGACAGTCATCCATCCATCTTACTGGTTTCAAATGGAGATTCAATTCAGTCAAGGAAAGTAACATCATTAGATGTCTTGAATCTACCCATACAGTGCTAGCACACACACTTCATAATAAAAATGAGTACTACACAAAAAGAAGGAATTTATTTTGGATCAAGAAGGCAGAAAAGCAAAATCAAATCAGGCTAATGCTGATGAAACAAACAGCTCAAAATGAGCATGCATTACTGCAAGGGCTTAATAAAACTATTTTTTTCCCATAACTTGGAGAGACTCTTTATTGCTTAATTTAGTCAGAACACTACGAGCAGGCTCAAACACCAACCAGCCAAACCCCTCTATTTATAAGAACCTGTCTCACCTCCTCTTTTTCCATCTCTGCTCACTGAGCCAAGATAACACTATAAGCATTACAACACAGTATGTCCTTCTAAAAGTTTGAAACTTAACATTTGCACAATACAAATAAGTGGAAAGTTGATCTCTTGGGTGGTCGTGTTCAGCTGTCCAGTCATGGAGTAACTAAGGAACCAGAACTGAGGACAAGAATCAAAAATAAAACCAAAATCAGAGTCTGAGTAACTGAAGCAGTGAAAAGATGCTGGTTGCCTCTCATCCAAAGGAAATAAACCCATCATCTGCTAAGATGTCTCCCCTCCATAAGGAGAACATAGATAAAACATAAAACTTACTTCCACTCAGCAGTCAAAAAATAAATGTAGACCTCTGCATTTTGTCAGGGATTTGGGTTTTGACCATAAAAAGAGCATTAAGAAAAATGTGCTGAGCAATCCTAATCCAGTACAAGTACTGCAATGAGTATAGAATTACTCTGTTCCTCAGCTTAGGCTATTTCAAATGTTACTTGTGCTCATGCAGGTATGGGGGCCATGAGAAACCAGTGGGGGAGAGTACTTACACCTACCTCACTGGTGGGCCATGTGCAGGCCAGTCGTTGTGGTTTCCACAAAATGCCAAAACACTTTGCTTTTTATATTTGGTTGCTAAAAGAGCTGCAATCAGCAAGTTCTGCAGGGTATGACCGAATGAAAAATCCACTTTTTCACAGCTGATTTTTACAGAAACTGGCATCATAAAACGTAACAATACTCTAAGACACTACCATAAAGAGCAGATGTGTTTATGGCAAGTGTTCCCCAATATCACAACCAAATAGTGAGATCTCCACAGTAGCTGGAAGAGAGTCATTTTGCAAGCAGGTCATTTGGAGAACAGTCAGGGTTCTCTTCCCAGGACTTTTCCAATCGGGTGATATTCCTCTCCAAGTAGCAACACTAATCTGAAGCTAAGATCCCTTTTCTCCTTGCTTTCAAAGACAGAGGACAAAGTGCCAAAAGCTGGCTCACCTAAGCTGCTTAAAAAGCTCTGTACCATTTTGATTAGCGGCAGAGTGGCTGCACTGACCAGCTATGTGAGATGCTCCATCCCAGCACCATTCCACCCCCATGCAACATTCAGTGGAAAATGAATGAAGAGGCCAAGGTGGGACTATCTGTGTTACCCAGAGCATCTTAAATGTAAGCTCTGGAACAAAGTACTATTTCCCCTTTTCTGTCCATAGACACACAACTGTCTTCCACGCCCACTCCAACCCATGTAGAACTGGGTACCAGGAACCTAGATCCAGAGGCCAAACAAAGAGAATGAGTCCCAGCTTGCTCTACAGTAGGCAAAATTGGTACTGATGATCACATAGAGTTTCACCTGAAGAGTTTCTTCCGTTGTTCCAATCAGCCGCTTGCTTGAACACCAGTTTTCACAACCTGCTAATCTCACCTCTGCTCTACCCAGTTTCCTTACCTTCTTTGGCCTAGGGGCTCATGAATTCCTATCTCTTCCACATTTATTCTCCCTTCATATCTTGTGAATTAACTCACCACCTCCAGAATGAATTCCTCACCTGTTTCACAAGCAAAATTTCTACCTGTCACCCCATCATTCACTCTGCTTGCACACTTCTAACCCTTTACTTGCCTCATTTTCTGAGTGTGTAAGCTCCAAAACCAGACCGTGCCTATAACTCTGCATTTACAAAATACCTTGCACAACCAGCCCCAGGTCTCTACTAGTCCCTAGACATTGTTCTAACACTTTATTAAGGCTTTTTTCTTCAGCTATGTTATTTGGTCAAATAAAGATATCATCTCTTCCTACAAACCTCAGCACAATAATGGGACGTCAATAATAATGGTGGTAAAAGCAATAGCAGTAGCACTGTGTGAGATCCATATAATCAGCACAAGGTACAGCAGGGAAAATACCTAACCGTGATGCCACATCTGGGACACGAATTGAAGAATAGTCAGCCCACTTGGTCATGATGTGGAATTTAAGAAGTCAGCACATAATTACCTGAGCTGGTCTTGGCTAGGATGCCAGGATTAGCACTCCAATACTTCTGAAAAGTGGCCAGGAAGGCTATTTTGCCTCTCATACAAAGGAAATAAACCCATCATCTGCTAGATGGCCTCCAAACACTATGTGAGGCATCATTTTTACATAGATTTGATTAAAGTGCCTTTACTGATCCACCTGAGTGACCTGCAGCATCAATGCATCCCTTAGCAGTGCTCCCGACCAGTATCAACCCAAAAAACCAAGTGCTCTTCCCTTGTTCATCAAAAACACACTCTTTGCTGTCTCAATTTTTCTGTGGATTTCTCAGCCAGTTACACAGAGTCATTACAGGAAACAGTGACCTAATTCTGACACTGTGGTTTCATAATGTAAAGATAACCTAATTCTTCCCTAGTCCCAAAACCCCTCTTCCTGATAAACGACCTTCTCTCTAGAGTATTTAATACTACTTTTGGCAATAAGAGGACTGAGTAGAATATGCAAATGGGAAATGAAAAAGCCTTGCTTTTCCTTGAGAATTAGATAACATGCAGAAACACAGAAAAAGAGTATGAAATATATTAATGTGCAGCTCTGCATCCTAAGATATGGGCAATCAAATCTCTTGCTTCAGTAAGTACTGAGATCAAGGGTCATGAAGGAAAGTTGTTTTCCCCCCATGGTACAACACTACTTAATTGTTTAGATGCATAGAAGTTTTCTTTAGTTTTCTTCAGCAACAACAGGATTGGCCCTAAATAAGGTCAAGAAGGGTCTTGGTACATTTCCAATTAAAGTTAGCAAGTGAGTATCGCCAAAGACATTTGGCAAGTAAGAATGTGATAGATTCCTACCATACTAATCTCATCAAAAAGGGTTTAAATAATTAATTTAAAAAAACTTGCCAACCAAGAAACAATTTCAACAGAAAACTGCTAAACTGTTGTTAGCATTACTTACCTTTATGCATGGCTTGAAAAAGTGGAGGAGGATGAGATAGGGAATGGTCATGGACTTTTTAGGGAACAGGCTAACTGTACGAGCTCATTAACCACAGGTAGTGAAGCGGAGAAGAGCTTCTACAAAGCATGATGCTGGGCATGAAGTATTAGTGTTCTCAGAGGAATGCCCTTACTTCAATAAGGAAGTGCAACAGATGAAGTCAAGTTACACCTTCCATCACTCCTGCATTACTAGGAATGCAAGTAAAAAAGGGTTAGCTTCTCTTAGAGCAACATCTTATAACTATTACATCACTATACACAGAATCTGCACACACACACAAAACCATGTAGCTATCTGCAGCCATCATTAAAACAACTGGATTATTTCATTTTATTTCATAGAAACACTAACAATAATGCTAACAAATACTTTATTAAAATGATGGCTATTCTTTTTGGACTGCTTTCTAGCCAGAATGTTTGCTCAGCATTCACTCTTCACTTCTGCAATCTTCATCCCTTTAGAATGCCACATGGGTGCATGATGGCCTCATGTCACATTATCTGTGAATTTCATTGCACAAAACTCAATGTACTTTCTTTGAGAAGTATTATTCATGACTTCCCAAGACTTCTTTCCAATGACATCAATAGCAATTCCCACAGAGTGTAAATGCAGCAAGGTAAGTCCTCCACCCTGGACTAAGAAACTCAAACAAAATGTTTTTTGAAGTAGCAAGACTGCATGCGCTAAACAAAATGCTATGCTTCACCATGAAGACTTGGCCAGCTTGGGCAACCCCCATTATTGGAAAGCAAGCAAATGGAAACTTTCTTTTCATAAGCTGCTAAGAGCAATAGGATGAAACTTCCAAAATCCTCCTGGCTAACACCTATTACTGTTGTATCCATGAGCAGCATCCTTACTGAAAAGTACACACTATATCCTTTCTCTCTCCTTCGTAAGTAACTCTCCTCTAACAGATGGTCAGTTTACATGTGGTAAAGATCCACTGTAACTAAAAACTCCATTCTCTTTGAAGCTCACTCACCAATTTTTCACTTACTTCAAACTTCCCATGAGCCTAGCAAAAACCTGACTGCAACAACCTGTCTCAGATCATTCTGAAAGTGAGTATTTGTGACCCATAAGCAAGTCAGAAAAAGCAGGTATCTTCTACTGCCAGGTCTGACTCTTCCACAGAAAATTATAATTATCAAGACAAGACTATTTTATGTGGCAGTGATGACACACAATCCCTCTCACAGGGAGCTCTATTTTCCATTTCAAGCAAATGGATTTTCTGTCCTGAGCATCAAAAATTTAAATCATTCATGTTCCCCAGCATTTTGCATTCAGTGCGGCTCTCTTCCAAAAGGCAATGTCAAAAAGCAATAGGGAAGTCCAGTGCTACATTATATCTCAATTTTTTTTTTGCATTAGCCATGTTTGGTTTGCAGTTATCAAATACAGTTTTGTGGGGGTTTTTTCCTATTGACTCTGAACCCTGAAGTATCAGCCTTGAGACAAGCTGAGCTATTTTCTTCTGTCACACTTACACTAACAGCAATGCTTTCACAGGCAAATTGTCTTCTTCAAGAAGCTGGTGCAGTTCTATTGCGCAGGGTCTCATTGCCTCAACAAAGCCGCTATTTCTATGAAACATGCAGACCTGTTCCTGGGCTGGATAAGCACTAAAAGGACAAGAAGTGAGAAGCTCTCCAAGTTACCTCAGTCACCAAAGTCAATAAGCGTGACTACGTACATCACAGGTGGCCAACTTATAGCATTTGAGCCACGTATGACTTGAATACTTTGAGTGCAGATGACAGTCGTGGGTCAGCCCTATGCAACTACATATCCAGGTTAGCCTCACGCAGCAACAAAGCAAAGGGACCTATAAGAAGTTGTCACCTCACACTTCTAAATTTCTTATAAAAACCCCCTATCCCAGAGCTCTCCTAAGTGTGAGGTATGTACCCTGTGGCATTCCACTGCTGAGAAGTTTAATTCAAGACTCATACGGTTTGAAGAGCTGGACTCCTATAAGACACAAATGGCTGCATCAAGTGTCACTTTTACACAGCTCTCAGACCACAATCAACATAGCTAATAAAATGTCACCTCATCCAGAGGTCATTACAACTACAGCAAAAAAATAAACGGGAAAAAAACCAGAGAGATGATCTATAGCAGACACGGCACCTGACTAGAAGGGAAGAGAAGTACACAGTGCTACTCTAGGTCTGCCATGTCCTCCTGCATGACCCTGGTTAAGACAGTCAAACCTGTATCTCAGGTGCCTACCTTGTAATCCTTAATAAGGGGCTTTGAAATTGAAGGAGAGAAGTGTCTTAACACTCCTTGTCCCTATCTTCATATTTCTGTTAGTTTTCCTTTCAGGAGAGTTAGCATAGGAAAAGTACTAGGCTTCACCTGAGTCTTGCCTTTTATTTATTTATTTGACTTATGCTCATGAAAGGCAGCAGTAGAAAGCAACTTACACACAATCACAAAGCAAACCCAGTATCTCCCAGGTCCTTGGGTTCTTCTCAGTTTTGACCCAAGTTCTTGCTTAGGAAATGAAAAAACTACAAGGTCTTTCATCTACAGCACAGATAAGCACAATATAAGACACTCTCATGCTTCCCTCTACCAGTGTATCCCAAACCTATTTGGAAGGCATCATTGCCAGGCATCTTTTTGTGAGCAAATCTATTAAAGGAAACCTCTGTAAAGAAATTGCCTCAAGGCTACAGTTCAGTGGTAGCCATGGCAGTGCTCCTGTGCTGTTGGCTTGCACTCACTGTGGAAAGTCCCCATGAAATCACGAATAAATGGAGCACTTTATGCTTTTGCCATGGGATCACATGGGTGTATCAGTCCAGAATGAGCAGGAATGTCTTTTACAGAATCACACTACTCTGAAAATAGGAGAATGCATCCATTTAAGCGGGTCTTCCCAATTCAGTACCTTTGAATAAGAACTGTTAAATAACAGCTCGTCATTTGTCAGCTGAAATGTATTTTCTATCCCTATTGCTATATTTGAATGACTAGGCTCTGAAAACAACTTTTAAAAGTCTCTTCCCAATTAATACCTTAAACAGAGATAACTTGGGAATCATGTGACTTAACATCAACTAAATCAAGGTTTCCATTTTTGCTTAATGCTGAAGACATTTTAAATTAAGTCTCCCACTAAATGACAGACAACTCTAGTCATAGAGAAAAAAAAAAAAACAGCAACAACAACAACAAAAAAGTAAAAAAAGCTAGAACAAGTCAATATTCCCTGTGAATCTGCAAATGGAAACATCCTTGTCATTAATCACTCATGCTAAATGGAATAGTCAAGCTAAGAGCCATCTCACTTTGCTTTAGTCATCTACAAAGTAACAATGTAGAAGCTCTTGTAATCATGTTTACCTGTCTGATCTGAAGCATCTATATTACAAGTTTAACCATAGCCCCTCTGGCAACTATGAAGGGAGCTTTTGGGGAATCTCTCAGATACAGTATCCATAGCACAGATCACCACAGCAGACATCTCTTAGCACAGATAAATAACTAAGGCAAGATGACTCTTGTCCATGGAGCTGGAAAGACAACAGAGTTTTCAAGACACAAAGAACTCCGTCACATGCTGTTGAAAGCAAGCTTAGCAAATCCTCAGGCACTAGCATCTGCCCAGTCACTGAATAGAGTACCAGGCGCTCAGAAGTTTGAACGGGCCATCAACCCATTCGTTTTTCAGACAGCTTGACTTCAGCAGCAGCAAAGCCCAGTCACTGATGAAAGCTTTCAAAAACCCTACTTTTGATTATGGATGTTCAAGTTCAGGACTTCCATTGAAGTTGTTGGTTTGGTGGGTTTTTTTGGTTATCTGTTTCATTGGGTTTTTTGCAATTGATGGCTCAGGTATCATCTTCCAAAAATGGATCTCAGAGAGGGCTCGAGTACAAGGCTTGATTTTCCAAGTATTTGCACAAGTGTTATAAAACAACAACTTTACTTATAACAACACAGTCTATTAAAAAGGCATATTTTGATGGGCTCAACTATTGTGAAGTACTCAAAAACAATTTGGTAGGCATATTCATGACTAAGAGTACTCAGCCCTTCTCCAATGCCCAATGTTTCACCTTGGAGAACCAAAAATATTTGCACACTCTTCTTGCTCCTTCTTCCTGGAGTGCTAGGCAAAAGGCTGCCTCTGCTCAGTTTCAAAGAGCTGAGCTGTGCCTTATCACTAGAACAATCTCGAACTCCATCATGCAGAATGTCTGTCTCTCTCTCTGTGTTTCTTAACCATTTTTAGATTACAATAATGGGACACCCAACTCAAGCAAAATAAGAACCACAAATACTACCTAATCCTTCAGAGGAAAAAAAAAAATCAGGGTCCATCCAGCACAGTAATGACACTGTCATGTCTCTGTGGAAAGCTCTGTGCTCCCAAGGTTTTTCCTTTCGAGCACATGTTCCTGATTCTGTACACTGCCTTTTGTTTCAGCACTGCTGTGCTCGTTCCAGCCCTAAGACAGATCTTAGGTCTATATAACCCTAAGCAGCCACAATTTAATAAGCCTGGTTTTCCTCTTCATGCTATTGAGTTTGAACATTTTCTTTGCTAAACCTATCCACAACACATCCTATAACACAGATAACCTTGAGCTGACTATGCAGAAAATACATTGTATCAATGACCAGACATAAATCTGCACTGATACTGCAGCAAAAAGAGCCATTGCTGAAGTAAGTGTCACATCAGGTTGCAGCCTTGGAAGAACAGACAGAAACAGGAGACACTACATTGCAGAAACAATGAAGGAAGAAGCCTCCCTCTCTCCCCCAAGCTGTAATGAAGCAAAAAATTATACCAGAGACTGTCATTAAAGTGCTATTGTAATTACACCTTCTAGAACATTTTACCAATCAGTTGAGGACAGAAAGAAGGTTCTCTAGAAGGTGTTGAGCTTCTTTCAACAGAAAACAGAAAAAAATCTACCAATAGATCCAAAAAATCTCAAGTCACATCACAGAACTGTGAGCATGCAAGCACAGTGCTATCACATTTATAAAAGCAGTGCCTCACACAAGTGCAAATGAGCCCTCTCAGCTTTCTCTGATGGAGGTTGGGAAAGAAAGCAAATAAGCCAGCAGCTGTTATTCCTCAGAAACCTGATCATAACCTCATCAGGATCTTTGCTTCCCCCACTCAGTTACTCTCATTTTGAATCACAAAAGGGCAGGTACAACATTAGGACGAGCTAGGCTGGGCATGGGGAACAAATAGGTGTGCAGTTAAACTTGGGGCAGCAACAAATTTTGTGTTGTGGATTCTGACAGAAGAAAGAAGGAAGAAGAGACTAGGGGGAACACAGGGGAAGAAATGAAGGATACTTTTATCCTCCCCATTTTCTTTCATGATGCACACATTAAAGCTCTAAAAGACAAAAATACTTCTATGTATATGTTTCCACAAGTAAGAAACCATATAGAATTACAATAGCATTGTTTTCGTCCTTTTATATTAATTTTATGCACAGCCTTCTTGAAAATGTTTGTTGGAGAACTCAGAATCAGGGTCTCCTAATTGCAATTTCAAGAGTTCTTGAATAATAAGAAAACAGAAACCATACATTTCCAAACCAGAAACTCTTTCTCCTTTCCATGGCTCTGGGTCCACTCCCTTATCTTCCTGCTGTGCTGTAATGCTATCTGTTGTTTTGAGCTTCTGAGAGTCTCCCAAAATGCAGGAACTGGGGCAGCCAATATCTACAGAAAAGTTATACACAGAACCACAAACCAAGGTGGGACACAACCAAAAAATACCAACATCAGGGATACAGGAGATAAGGACAGCCTCAAAGGAAAACAAATCTTTTCCCACCTATTGCATATCACCTTTTGAGATGAAAAATAGTGAATGATGCAAAGAAATAATAGTTTTATGAGGGATACATTCCAGGGAAGGAAGCACAGAGAGAGAAAAAAGTATCAGTGGTTAAGAACCAGAAAAATTAGAAGTAACAATTTAAATGTCAGTGAAATTTCTGATAAGGTTTCTAAATGTATGACGCAGAAGAAAATTCATCCTTAGCTTTCTAATTTAGATTTATGGGAGAAGTATATAATTCAGTGGGTCTTCAGCATGTAACTTACAGCAAGTATTTAAGCTTTTCAAAAGCATGCACTGCTCCAATCAGGATATGCCATTTTGAATAGGTTGAGGGGAACTCATTAAATCACTTGTTTATTATTCACACTACAGGAATGTGAATTCTATTGGCAAAATGAATCACTCAGACAGCAAAGAGCTATTCTCTGGAGTCTGCATTTATCAGCTCGACAAGCTGTCACTAAGGATTGGGTCAGGCTCATAACATAGCATCCAACCAGTGGGGAAAAAAATCCCCGAGTACTGAAACAGGGAACAGCTCACCCATTTAAAGTTGTTACCAGAGGCTTGTGTCAACCATTTATTATTGCTCACACACAGCTGCAGAAGCTTTTAAGTGAGAAACCTGCATTCTTGGACGTTCCAGAACTGTGTCTGTTGTGGAAACATGCCTGATGCCAGCTATTTTTGTGACGACAAGCAAGATGAAGTATCCTGAAAGAAATATTGTTGGGCTCTAATATACCCCTCTGAAGAAAACAAATTCATCAATCTGAAAAAGGACTAAAACTAGGACACATGTCAGAAAAGATACACTATTGGGAAACACACAGAGTTGTCACGCAGTCTGCACTTCAATAAAATGTTTATAAACCCCAATAATTCTATTTCTACAGACTGTTTTTCATACAGACACATTATTTTCAAGGTTTAGCTGTTCCTCGACCTCCTCAATGTAAGTCTAAAATATAAAGTATCATTTTAAAAAAATGCCATGTATGAGAATGCACCAAAAAAATTAGCTTTTTATTTGAAACAAAACAAAACCAAACAAAACCCCACAACCATTAACCGGCCCTACCCCCAGCCCTGGTAAAAATCATGAACTCCTAAAATCTTGTGATTCTGAGGTACACACTCTGTACGTGAGACTAAACATAACAGAGAAAACAAGCACTAGCTGGACTGCAGGAGTCCTGATCAGACCAGAACTTAAAGTACTGTGGAAGAAAAAAAGCAGTCAGCAGTTCTGACAAATACTGTGAAGCAGTGTAACACTGCAATGCATAAAATCAATATACTGCACTAGAGAACACAAGCATACACTGTGGCTGCTTGGATGGGGGAGTGATAAGATCAATGTTTTTGTTCTTGTCAGCACTTGTGCCAACTGTACATTCAAGCTGCCTGAAGTTTAAAACTAGTTACGATTTACAGTGACACAGCTTCAGGTTGGGCTACAAAAATTGCTGAATGGCTCAAAGAAGCAGAAGTGTTTTAGCTGAAGCGTACTTCAGGAGAAGCTACATGGGAAGGCAGTCAGATCCACTCTCGGAGGCAAAAACAATAAAAAGATGAAAGTGTTTGACTGCAACAATGTAATATGAGTGTGAATGCTCAAACGTGAGGAAGAAAACATTTCTGTCCTCACAATAAAGCTTCTTCATCTCACTGAACTCTATATGGAGTGTTGCGCATGCTGCTGTTCTAAACTTGATGTTAAAAGCTACACCACACTACATCAGGACAGCATAAATATTAGTATAAGCATTTAAATCCAGCCTCAGGCTGCAATGGCAAGACTATAACCAGCAGATCAAGCGATGTGATTATTCCACTTTACTCAGGACTTGTTAGAACACACTTAGACTACTGTGTCCAATTTTGGTTGTCCCAGCTCAAGAAATTGGAGACCATCCAGCAGAGTGCCACCAAGATGAACAATGGACACAAGTTGCTTCAGGGAAAATTTTGGTGTGGCTATAAGAAAAACTGAGAACAAATTGAATGAATTGAGAACACTGGAATAGATTATCAAGAGAAATGGTGGAATCTCTCTTGCTATAAATATTCAAGGCTGAGCTTGACAGGGACTTTGGTAACATAATCTAAGGCCTTGCTTTCAACAGAAGGTTGGAGCAGCTGTTCTCTAGAGGTTCCTACCAACCTAGAATTGTTCTATGATTCTGTGATCTAACCATATGCTATGCTAAGCACTGCTAAATACTATTTTTGCAGTAACCTCATTTTACGTCATAATTTCTCTGATTTTTCTTCTCATTCCAGTAATAAAAAAAATTTAAACCCCCCAAACAATAATGACAAGTAGAAAGGAGGACAGTTCACTATTTTTCAGAATATGTCAGCATCTATTGAAATTATCAAGCAGTAGGCTTAAAAGGAAGTGCCCTTTCACAGAATACATAATTAAACAAGTGAACCTACTGCCAGAGAATTTAGAAAGGCCATAGGATAAATGACTCAAAGGAATTCCATGAATTTGTTCAATTTCTTTAGTGTCTATTAAGCATTCTTTACCATCTACTTTCAAAGACAGGATATACAAACTTTTGGTCTGATCCGAGATATCCAGTTTTGCATTTCAGCCTCATGAATGGGAGATAAATCAAACCACTAGAAGTCAAACATAGTAGTCTTAACTGTCTAACTTGTAACCACACTACAGTTTATCTGAATGATCAATTTAGATGTTCACAGCAGAATGACAGAAACCTTACCACTAACATCTAATAAATCATAAAGCACAAGAATGATTTATTCCAATTAAGCTGCAAATGGAAGAACAGGCTAAGAAATAAAACAAGGAGAAAACTCCAGCAATAGTGTCAGCTTCCATTTCTTTAGGCAGAAAGAAAGAGTTAAAATTCCCAAGAAAATGGGATTCCAACCTGCCAAAGTAATAGATAGCTCTATCACAACAAGGTCATAGATCATAGCCACCTCCACAGGTCACTTCTATGATGCAAGTAGATAACACCTGAAAAAAGCCTAAACAAACACAAAAATAACAAAACAGGATCCAAGATAACACTATCTGTCTGCATTTTAAAGTACATTCCATAAGACACAAAACCAACGTTGCATTGAAAGTTGCACATCCTACTAGATGCTGACAGTGGAAAAAAGAGCCAACCAGAGAGTTCTTTTTACGTTCCACATGCTTAAAAAGCCATTACAGCAAACGTTGCTCTGGCAGTAGAAGACAAACACATGGCTTCAGGGGCTATGGAAAGTAGGAAGTATTTTTACTGCCAGCCATGCACAGGAAACTTTTTCATCTTCTTACCTCTACCTTCTGTAAGTGTTAAATACAGTGTTGGTTTATTTATTTATCATTTATGGAACTATTTTATTAGCTGGTTTGGAGTCATAAAAAAAATAAGTACTACAATGGACAACATAAAGAGAGACATCCCATAGCAAAGTATTCACCTTGACTGTCATCTATTGGATGACGCATCTTAAGGAGAGAACCTCGGTTTTCTTGGTGACACTTCACAGGTGGGGGGGAGGTTTAGGATTTATGTAATAAGAAAACTTCCATTTAGGATTTCTGTGATGAGAAAACTTCCATTCTTCTAGGTACTTCTGGAAGTCAGTGACATGCTAGACCTCTGGAGTACACAGCCAAATAAGAGGATGGTCTACAGGTGCTAAATCTGAAAGGAGTTTTGTGCCTGTGGACCATGCTGCATAATCATGTGGAGATCAGAGGTGCCTTGCCTGCATCAAGTCTCTCACAAGGCACGGCGCTAACAGATGGCGTCAAGGACTTTGGAGACCCAGATTCAATTTCAGTTTAACTTTGTACAAGTCTCTTAGTAGGACATATCTACACCATGGACGTAGACAGATTTAAGCTGTCTCTGCCCAAGCTAATCTGGAAATGAAAGTGCAGGGAAGACTGCTGCAAAGACACCCAAGCTCAAGACAGCTGATTGGCAGGATTTCTGAGCTCATGGGCAATGCCATGCAGAACTAAACATAAGCCTACCTGTGCTGAACTGCACTGCACGTGGACTTGCTAGTTTTGATCTCCAGTAGCTCTCAACCCTCTACCCTGTGCTCCACTGCAGACATTCTCTTTGTTTTAGTGGCTGTTTTCCATCTGTACCAGAGTGATAAAAGCACGGCCCATATTTACAAGTTGTCAAGAGGATAAACATATTAAGTGGTCCTAAGGCACTCTGGGATTATGGCAACAGATGTAATTCTGTAATTCAATTCCTTAAAGCAGGAAAAATTGAGATGATAGGGCAATGACAACTCTAAGGGCATAGCCACTGAGAACATAGAGTTTACTTTTTTGTAATTTAACCATCTCTTTGCATCCAGAGGTCACCGCAGACGAAAAGGCAATCTGTGGAACACAGCAATAGCTAGATCAAGCAGACAAAGGCATGGGGAGGCACAGAAGTACAGAGCAATAAGATTCTTAACCACCAATTTAGTTTAAAACTACTATGAAATGAGACAAAATGAGATGTTTACATTTCTGAATTACAATCCATTGACAGACAGCTCTCTTACCTGCTTAAGATCATAACTGGTTGGAAGCTCTCCAAGACAATATAGAGGAAGAAATGAGCCTTGTGAAGAACGCACGCTACTCAGCAGTGACACAGCTACTAACAAAATGTAAGTATTCAGCAGCATCATTTAAAGAAAAGTGTGCTTAATACATCAGTCAAGAAGCCTAAAAGAAAAAACCTCTCATACTACAAGCAGCCCTTCTAGATCATAACTTTCAGTTCTCCATGACAGCAAATTAAGTGAGAAATTTTGATTGAATAGTACAATGCCAGTTCTTTTCCGTCTATTTCATTTTTGCATCATTTCAGACTCAGTGATTGTATGCTGTGGTATACAGAGATGATTATATATGATAGAATTACTACAAGTTAACTGCTTCCACTGTTAACCGTTACACACATTATTTGCAGAATAAACTGCTTGGTTTGAGTTAACATGCTTTGCATCACATGTGCAGCATGGTAGAAACGTGCACACAAGCAAGTAATGCACCTCTACTAATGACCAGTAATTTGTTAATCTGATGAACCTCTACAGCTTGCAAGTCATCTGTTCATAATCTTATCTTCATCCACAGCTCATGATTGTCTTACTTCAATCTTCTTCACCACAAACAAATTAAAAAACATTAAAACCCACTTATTTTAGTAAAAAAACCACTTATCAGTATCACTCCTTACAGTGTTACAAATTAATAATTCTGTAATTAACAAACAATTAGCATACCAGTTTCTGCTGATTTTATTTCCTTGCAGAAACTCTCAATACATATCAAACATTTAACAATCAATAGTAATGTGATCATTTCCTACTGCAGACCTACGATTTGTATCTATAGCAGTAGAAATTGTACCAGAATGCACATAAAACAGAAGCATGGGGAAATCCACAAAAGAAATAAAAATATACAAATCCAATCTCTGATGCCTCATGTCTTGCCAGTGTTGTATGGGAAGAAAGACATACAGACAGTAGTTTAACATATTTTCAAAACTATGCATCCCTGGTGCATTGATTAGAAACAGGACAAGGGGTTTTCATTCAGGAGAGTCAGAAGACAGGCAAGAACACAAGAGTACTAAATGCAGCTTGCAGTGAGGACCAAGTATATTCAACAAGAATCCACAGGTGCAGAATTCCTTCCCCACTAAAAAAGAAGCAATATTTGCAAACATTATTAATTCCTTTGGCTCTGAAAAGTTAATTCTCATTTACTGCATGGAACAACAAAAACATAGCAAATACAAGGAGGCAAAGAAAGAAATAAAGGAAATGGCAAGCTAATCATTCTGTGCATCAGCTTGCACCCCCTTCCAAGGGATGCAAGAGGTAACCAGCAGCTCAGTGTTCCCAGATAGCACAGAGGCTCTGGGTGAGAGACAAGAGAGCCAGCATGTTAACTGTGACATTAAACACTTAAAGATGGGTTCAGATTGGTTACTAAGATTGTACAGATTTGGCTATGCCCTGATTAAGGACAACGGCAAAGATTGCCTGGATGTATTGTAGCCACCTAGCCCTACCGGCATTACTTGAGCAGTGATAAAGCTATTGGCCATGGTGCCAAGTTTTGAGAGACATTATTGAAGATGACTTTTAAAATTCCAACAGGCAGCAGGTCCCAAGATACAGCAGTTAAATGAAAAAGGTTCGGACAGCCATGAGAACTTTGGCCCAGCTCGAAAAAAGCAAGAGGAAAGAACGATCACCCCAGTCAAATTTCCAAACACTTGGAAGATCAGTTATCTCTGCTGAATAAAATCAGCAATTTAAGTTGCTCCTAAGCAGCAAGGGACTGAGCTGAATGGGGATGTGAGTTGACTTAAAGCTAATTTGTTTCATAAAGTTGTGAAATTGCTTTGAGTTCAGTGCCTGCCATCACTTCTTATAGAGTGACATTAAAATGATTAAGCTTTACATGACAAGTCCCCAAGAAGCCCCCAAGTTCAGCAAACATCCACTGTTTAATAACACACCTTTAGCCATATTAGGTTCCTTTACTTTATTTGGAAGGTATGGTTTATTTATTTCTGCAAGATATTTAAAGCAAAGGCCAAGATATCCAGCATAATTCCTCCTCTGATTCACAGCTTCCATGAGTTGCTGAAAGGCTTGATAACTTTACAAATTACATGGGATAAACACAGAGGAGCTACTAAGTATAGCATAACATACTATCTGTGGCAACTTGGCTGCCCATTAGGAACATCCTAACTTTATGTACATCAAAACCCCAATAAACCGAACTTTCCACAAACTGGACTGAATCCTCCCATCTTTTCTACCCAGGTCTCGTTCTGTGTCAGCAGCATTTAAATAAGCAAATTAGATGCCTTCTTGGACATCCAGATAATGGAGTTACAAGCTTATCCTCTACTCGTGTGAGGAAGATTATACTCCTTTGCATCAGCCTCTGGCACACTTACTTACCTGGAAGGGAGCCGGAACAGACAAAAAGGGAGCATGCTAACCAAGGCCCAGCCAAGCAGCTTACTGAAATGTTCTGCATGGGTCTAGAGTCCAGAGGTAACTAAGAAACATTACAGTTATTAAACTTATTCAAAGTTAACCATAATTGTACCCCAGGACTACAACCATCGCTTTATAAAAGTTGATATCATCATGTTTTTTAAAAGTTAGGGGAATTGAGACACAGAAGGCTGAAGAAACTTGCTTAAGGTCACATAGCTGGACGACACGAGGAATAGAACCTGAGTCATATATTTAAAGAAAGATTTAACTCTAGGAGTATGGGGGGACAGGGAGGGCTGGAGGGGAGTAATTTGGTTTCCAATTTGAAATTCTTATTCCGTTTCTCACTTTCAATGACTATAAACCTCGTTATACACAAATGATTAAACTATGTCCAGCAGGCTACATTATAACAGATGTATACAACAAATCTGCTTTTTGAGTCATGAATCAACTCATCGTTTATCCAAAATAAGACACAAATGGCTCTCACACCTACCTACAGTTAGAGTAGAAACACTTCCAGACAGAAGGAAAACAAAAATAATTAAAAAACCCCAACAAACCAAAATAAAATAACCTGAATGGAATATGGTGTTAGCAAAGAGCAGTTAGTGAGAGGAACACTGTGAAAAATGCCATATTGGATGTCTTCCCTATCAAGTTGAAACAGCTTAGACGCTAAAACCAGTTATGGGGCCCTTGCCACCTGGATTAGCCAGCCTAACTCAGCTCTGAAGCAAACGTCGCTATTTTAAAGTAAAACTAGTCTCAAGCCTCAAAATAATGTTTGAGTATTATTCTGTAATGTCATCGTACAGGTTTTTAAATGGACTCTAGTTACATCTTATTCATTAGGACACCACACTGAACTAAATATTACCTTTCCTTCTCCTCCCAGCCAAAACACTGACACTCTAAAATGTTTATCTAACTGCTCTCCCCCACTGAGCTGCATGTTTGCATAGGCACACCATCAGTGCTATACCATTTGAAAGGGAAACTAAAACTAAAAGCTGAAATCTTTTCACAGCTTATTGAATCCCTACTAAAAACTGAATTCTTCCTGCTAATGTGACTGAAAACACCAGCTTTTCCCAGATTTCACTGTCTTGCTTGTTTTGTTTGAGGGTTTTTTGTTTGGGTTTTTTGGTGGTTTTTCTTTTTTCGTTGGTTGTTTTTGAGTAGTCTTTCACAGGATTGTACTGCAACTGTCACTGCACTGCTGACTTACGTCATTAAAGTACGACAGAAGTAAATATCACTATTATGTCAAGAGACAAGCATCCCAGGGTCACTCACTGTCTCTCCCTGTCATTATTCCCTGTGACAGAAAAACGGGAATAACAGATAATGCAGCCAGGGGAAGGACAACAAAAAAAGAGAGAATTTGAACGTGTTTCCTGTTCTAAGCGATCTACAGTTACCAATTTTGTTCTCATTTCAGGGACCCCCCTGTTCACCCCTCTTAAACCTCAAAGATTAACTTTCAGTTATGCATAGGGACAAAGTCTCTTCACAAGATTTAACTGTCTGTCCAAAAGGTTCAGTTAAGCATTAAAGCTTTGTACTTCAAACTAAACAGTGCACTATAGTGTATGGTCCAGTTTGGTATAAAAAGTATGGATTACTTTATAAACACCATTCTAAAACTCTTAGCTGCTTTACAGTACCAATAGCTCTGTCAGCAGCCAGACCCAGAGAATGGACACGCTCTCTTTCTTGTAGTCTAATCTGAGACTTTAGTAAAAGTGACCTGCATGGCTGCTGTACTCTCTTTATGCTCACTGATAAACACACAACATTGTTGTTAATGTACAGGAAAAAAAATATTAATTACTGTCAGTATAAGATTAAATTAGACAAATAATTAATACAGAAAAATACTCTTCAGGTCATCCATTATTTTAATAACAAAGTATCAGTAAAAAATTTGCTGTACTTGAGTTTTTGCTGCTACTTCTGGACCAGCAAGATTCCAGTCCATCCTTTTCTCTTGTGTTTTAGCAAAAGGAAAATGCTCCCAACCTATTATAAAATTTACTTTGAAACTGAATATTAAATATCTGAAATACGTTAATTTCACTCCATTTAACTTAGATAAACGATAACTTCTGCTTATAATTACATCATTAATAAAGAGGTATTATTCCTATCAGATTTTTTTGGTAGTAGTTTAAATATAAACAATTTAACAAATAAAACACACTAAGGATCTTCTTGACTGTATTTTTCCTTAACTCTTCCTGAAACACAGATCAGAGATTTAATAATCTTGACATATGTTCCCCCTAATCAAATGCATTTTATATGAAAATTAAGCAAAGCTAAAATCTAACAAGATGTGTATTATGAATGCTTCATTGTACATGGACTCATTAACCTTAGTTAAATGAAGAGAACAACCCAAAATTTAACCATGATCACTGTCTACTTGCAAAGCTCTCCAGTGAGTTTTGACAGCTGATTCCTGTTAGTCCAAAATTTCCCTTTTAGGACCCTATGAAATTCTCATTTCACAAGTGAAATTTCTTTTAAGAATTTATGTTTTATGGAATTTCCATTTCACACCCAGTTAAGATTTTTTTGATACATTTTGTGAAAATAATTATTGTAATCCTTTTCTCTAATAAAACAATGAAGTGAAATCTTACCTAGAAAGACATATACCCTAATGTTTACATTTGGTGATTACCTTTCTTGACAATTAAGCTGCTATCTGTAGAAGCAAAAATCAATATTCTATTTCCTCTGCAGAGCTATATTGGCTACTTTTCAATCTCCGTATGTTTGCACATAAATGTTCTTGAAGGCAAACTAAATCAAGTAACATTTGTAGTTGCCTAGTCTCTTTGCAAAACGTATTATGCACTTAGGATGAATTCAGTGTAAATCATCATCCTAGCCACACAAATAAATACTATAAGCTTCCTTAACCCTCAGCTCAGACTTCCCTAATCTCTAAAATAAAGCAATGCCAGATGGCCAAGAACAACTGCTAAGAATCAGAGGGCCACAGAGAAATACCTGAAGCTCTTAGTAATAGGGTGGAGAAACACCTTTTGTTTCAACTTACTGCTGGGCCCCGCTTAGATGAATTTCCTTTGAAGAACTCATATGCAATCCTTCCACATTAACTAACACACATGCTACTAATTTTCAAAAACTGGATTTTGTTGTCATGAATCTAATTCACAAACGTTGAATTCTTGCTGGGCAGAAACAATGCACCTTTATCACAGTTATCACAGTGACAATATGTTTACTACATAACAACAGAAAGACTCCACTAACCACTGCAATTCTCCATCACCTTCAAACATATATAAGTGTATACATACACATGTATATATACTAAAATATAAAATATATATTCTATATAAAAATAGTGTGTATAATATACATGTACAATTGGTCTTCAAATATATATGAGCTGGCTGCCAGGCTGAAGGATTGTACAGTTCTCTGCCCCCATGAGGGACAGATTAGATCCCAGCCTTTTTCTCAATGTTAAGAAGCAAATAATGGAAAAAGAGTCCTTTTTTTCTATGGACGAACATCCTTCTTTGGGCCAACACTGAGAATCGTTCAAGACAATAATGCCCAGCAGTCTGGGATGCCAAAGCATTCCATGAGTCTTCCTTTTTAGAGAAAGCATCTCAGAAACATCATGGCAGAAAAACATTTCCCATGAGACAGCCCTTCTGCTACTGCAGGCTCAGAACAATGTAGCTTTGTGGCAAGCAAGCTGGTCAGCTGGATTGCCTATTGCAGCTGCACAGCTGCTAGACTGGCACCTGTTTAAACATGCCCTGAAATACAGTTTTTCCACCTCTGTTTCCAGCTGCCTAAATCGGTTCCTGTATAAAAACAAAACAAAACAAAACAAAACTCTTCTTGACTTTGTCAGAAGATAACAGTGTGGAAGCGGTCTCCTCTCTTCTGAAGACCAGGAGTCTCATTCTGCTTTGAATTACAGGTTCAGAAAATTTCATGCTTAAAAATGAGTCTTCTCTTTTTAAAAATAAAAAAAACCCCACATTTTGCATTACAGAAGATGACAGCCACTGCTCAAGAGCAGGCCACAACTTCCACGTTTCTGGACTTGGGTTTCTTAATAGAAATTCAGAAGGAAGTAATGAGAACAGGCAAACCTGGGAACGGAAAAAACGGGTTAAGAAGAAAGACAGGACTGAAATAGCAGGGAGTGCTTCAGGCAGGAGCAGAGGGCACTGGCAGGGCTGTGTAGGGGGCCCAGGGTTGGGGCATGAGGAGGGTTCAGGGCAGGGGTGAGAGAAAACTGCAAGTGCACAGTGTCAGCAAAGTGCACACACAGAGCCAAACATCCAAAACCTGTCAGACAGCTGTAGTAGAACTAATGTAGATTCCAAGTACAAAGCCAGAGGCAGCAAACTACAGAACAATGGCCTGTAGTACACTCCATTCTAGCTTGCATTTCCATGAGTAAAAAGAGATGATAATGTTACTCATTTGAATGGCTCAAGACAATAAAACAGCCTGTTAAAAAACACCCAAGAATCTGCAAGACTGCAGCCCTCTGGAAGGTTACATAGGAACATCAAGACTGGCTTGCAAAATTGAGTCTAAGCCAGCTAAACTGAAGAAAGGGAGACTTCTGAACAATTTAAACCAAGCTGGTGGATCACATTTCTGCTGTAATCTACCTCGAAAGTACCTGACATCTTGCATTTAGCATTTTTCTATAATCTCTCAAATTCACAATTCCAGAGTATCATTTTCATTCTGTATAGCCTAGTTCATACAAAAAGTGGTTTTAGAATATTAGACAGAGATGTGGTAGACAAAGTTCAGTAACAGAAAGAAAAGTGGTATAAGCCTCACAACAAAAGACATGGTGCGGAGGATGTAAAGGGGATTAAGAGGTAAGAGTAAGAGCTGAAGAAGCACTGGACACTAGAAAACTCTTCCAGATGGCTGGCTACTTTTAACCTAAGAAGCAATGTGTTTGTGTAAGTCCAGTGGGAGCTGAGCAGACAGAGATGAGCACGCAGATAAGGTCTGAAATACTTTTGCAAGTTCAAGGAATGGAAAAATGGACTCTGAAGGTCTGATGCAGAGTCAAGAAAATTGCTGCTTGGGAAGGAGATAAAAGCAAAGAAAGATACTACATCTAAGCAGGTGAGGGGTAGGAGATGCCTAATGACACGTCACGGAGGACATGAGTAATGACATCAGAAAAAAGATGTGCCAAAACTAATCACATCATATAGCCTATGAAAAAAATATTCCCAGGATGTCAAAGTAATGCAGCATTGGGTCAAATAGCCAGTTTGATACAATTCTGCTGTGTTCAAAGTGATTTATTGCAGAAATAGTTAAGGCAACTTTCCGGTAGGGTCTGTGTACAGAACAGAAAAAAAAATTTAAAAATCACAAGTGAACTTTCATCAGATGATCTTCAGTGACTAGTTCTACCTTTCTACTTAAGTAAGACTCCCACAAGTTCAGTGATTATAGCATTTTATTATTTTATTGCTGATAAAAGCTCACTGTTGTGTGAGTGCTTCAACACCATAGCAAACCTCCCACTAACTCTTGCTCTTAAACGTTATTTCAATAAGTAGGTCAAGATAAACAGAGAAGCTGTTAGTAAGACTCCTAATTTCAACAATGGTATCTCTACACCAGAGGTAGCTATCTGAACTAAACTGTTAATGTCCCTTTTCCCAAAATAAATCCACAGATAGCTTTTTCATTTATTTATGAAGCATATTGTATGTTTCTGGATCACAACCATGAATGATTCTGTTCATGTGCCCAAGGTTTGCAGCCATCAGGAAAGCAGTGATCTTTGATTTCAAACTAAGCAAACTGTTTCATATCAGGCTACATTCAAGCATACTCAGTATTTCAATTAGCCTGTGATTTCCTCAACAATACTGGTCACTCAAAGATGCCTAGCTGCCAGATGACTTAACTTTCCTCCCTGCCTTGTACATGACAATACCTTGCTCAAAGTAGCCATTATGCTTTTAGCTTGCTTGCTAAGGCATTGTTACAACTCCTTATGCCTCTTGGCTGATGGAGGAAAATCAATTTTGATCCCTCAGAAGCAAGTGCAAGTCTCCAACTTCACATGCCAATGTGGACAACTGCAGCTGAAACTGAATCCAAATTAATTCACCATTCCAGTCATTTCACATCTATGCTGATATCTTAAGAGGTTAGCATATACGTGATTTACTGCTTTTAATTGGAGAAATGGGACAGAACTTCTTTCAAACGAAAAAGCACTTTGTCAAATGAAGTTTACAAAAAGCAAATGAAATTTATGCTGACAATGAGAATGTACTTCAAATTTAAATTAACCTGCATCTTAATGCAACACGAGGTATTACAACAGAATGCAAAAATCCTGCCACTGCAGGATTTTAATGCTACAATAATTCTGCTTTTCCTTCAAGGGCAACAATTCTGCCCTTTCTTAGACAACCCAGTTCAAAACACATCTTAGAACAGCAAGTTTGAGGAATTAGTAGCCAAACTACAGTAACCAGGTAGTAATAAAGATATAGAAAGCATGTACATTTTCCCAACAGACGCAAGTTTACACTGAAAATATTCCAAGCAGGTATGATGAGATAGGGAGGGTAGGGGGGAGCTTACTGTACTGCTTCAAAGATGCACTATACACACAATGCAGCAGTACAGGGTACACTAACAAATTAAGGCAACTGAAAAGGCAGTACTCACCCAAAATATTAAATTGAAAAGGAACATCATGTATTTCAAACAACACAGGCAGCCTCTTGCCATGTTGCACTTCTTAAATTCTAAAAGGAAAACAAAGGATAGATCCAGGTAAAAGACCACGTATTTGCTGCCTTTGGGTGCACTGTATTTGTCACTTTTCACGCCAGTCCCAGTCCCAACGCCGGTCCTGGTTCCGACCCCAGTGTGGCTCTGTGTGCGTGATCCAGTTGTACCATAGAAAGCTCCAGCAGTAAAACCTCGACCAAATTGCCTCCCTGAGGTAGAAGGTTTAGCAAAATCTGAGTCTTTGCTATCCAAAGATGGACTCCGGTGAATTGAAGAATCCTCACTACTTGACTTCTCCATGATCTCTCTTTTCACAGTTGTCAGATTTAATGTATAGCATCTCTTAGCATTAAATGCAGTGCCTTGCAAATGCCACAGTGCGGTAAGAGCTGTCTGCGTTTTGCTTCTCTTTTTCTCCAAACATAAATCAGATAATCACTGCAGAATTTATTCACTGCATTGTTGCTTGTTTTATTTTTTATAGCAATGTAGGCTGCACTCTGTCTATCTGTAGCATGGATTTATACATTAATAGCCCATGCAAGAGCATACTCATGATTTATTTTGATGAATCAGTTATGCAGAACTTCAATTTTTATTCAAAAGAGCAATAAGCTCTTTTTCTCGACTCCTAGTCTACAGCCCTCTAATCTATAGGCAGCAGATGATCCTTGCATCCATTTCCAAAAAGCTTCTGCAGTACACCTGGGAGACTCTCCTCGAGCCGGAGCACTTTCCTCGCTCTCAGCTTCCCTCTCTGTGTCTCTCTGACTCTGTCACATGCTGGCTTTTTTCTTTCCACCCATTTGCAGTATCTCATTCAGTAACCAGCTATCGGAGCGCACTCTGTGTTTCACTGCTGTTGCCGTGAAATCATCAGCAACTGCAAACGCTGGGCATTTCCCACAGAAATCCCTGACCTAACTATCGGGTAATAAATCCTCCCTCCTGCTCGCCCCTCCCCTCTGCTTTCCATTGGACCAGTTAGCAGAAGCCCTCTCCCCCAGGGCACACCTCCATGACATAATATCTTTAATAGGATTAGAATTACTCTTGACTATACAAGTGCACAACAGAAAATCTCTTTAAATGACAAGTACTGTTTAGCTGTTTATGAGCTAGACATGTGAGGCAGTGATACTCCTTTAACGCAACAAAATACTGGAAAAGTATGGATTAGATAGACAGGTGCTGACCTCTCCCTCCTCATTAAATTAACAGCGACTTACATTTTTTTTCTGGCTTAAACAAATGCCATGGGACAAGGAACTGGAATAGACTAGTACCCAGCATACACTGAATAGGCACATGTCTCAGTTATGCATGCACGTAATGTGACGCCATCACCATAATTAACCATAACCAGAAAAGCAGAGCTGCTGCGTCTTACAGGGTCATCAATCAATTCTTAAAACTCTTGATATCTGAACCTGCAGCTATTTACACTGTATTTAACTAGTATGTCAGAGATTGTTCTTGTGTGTAGGAACGAGCCATCTTACATCGCAGATAGTCTGTAAACTAGAAACACTGACCCAAATGCCACATTTCTTTTCCAGACGGTAGTGCAACACTCCTGCTAGAACTCTGAAACAGAGAGGGCACAACCGTGCACGTGTGTCTGTGCATATGTGTGCAAGTGCCTGGAGAAATACTTCAGGTCACGCCTGGTGCTTCCAAATCCGTCATTTTGTCATAAGCGTAAAAGCAGCGCACTGATGGTGCAAAGTGACACAGCAGATTTAAAATGCAGGTTATCCTTTTCTTTTCGTAAAGGAAGAAACCATATTAGGAGGCCACTCTAAAAGAAATATAGCTACCAGGAAAAGCAAAAATTATGCACAATTTTCAACTGGTCCTTTCACATGCAAATTATAACGCACTGTTATTATTTAATCAGGTATCTTTTCAAACTTAGAAATTTATTCAATCTTGGACATCTATGCCAAAAAGTCCCTTAAAATTCTGTAATTTTTATGTAACAACATCAGAATCAACACCCTAAAGCAGTGCTGTACCTTTCTTGACAGTTTTTTTCTGAGGAAAGACCCCTCCACCATAAAGTACTGCATGACATGAAATATCTAGTATTTGTATGTGTAATATCTTTCTCTCACCTCTTCTGCTAGAATAACATTTTAACAACAGGCAGGCCCAAGTCTGTATCAACACTGTTTATTCACTTTGTTTTTCAAAAACCATTTCAGAACCACTTGCATCAAAAGGGTCCTCCAGAAAGGCCACTGCAAGATGACCGTTCAGCAGTGTGTATGATAGCAGAAAAGGGTACACAGAAAACATGCAAGTGAAAAAAGATAAACTAGCAGTGACCAAAGTAGAGTGGGGTATTTCTAGACATGTTTATAAGGCACGTACAAACTTCAATGTGAGCAGTCATCAAGAACCAACTTTCTCATAAAAAAAAACCCAGAAGAGACTTGTAGGCTACGGCCAGGTACCTGACTCGGACACTGGAGCCTGCTGGATAAGTCACATTCAAACACAAGTCAAATGTCCAAGTATGGTTTTAGAAGTCTGAAAAAACTCTTCTGTTTGAAATTCACTTACTGGCAGCATAAAGTGGTGCCATTGCAATTCTATGCTGCAGCTAGATACTTTCAGTGGTTTTTACTTGTCACAAAATTGAGCCCTCAGACAAAACATTATGAGGATGCCTAAGTATTTTCAAGCATTTTTTTTCCCGTTGCACCCATTGGTTTGCCATAAAACTTACACTGACATAGTCTTGCTTCAGAAAAAAAATAAAATGCTGTGCATTTGTGAAAACTAATACAATATAAATATCTGTCTTAGCTTCCCATATGAAGTCACATGACAATAATAATTAATCCACCATCCTCAAGGTTAAAAAACTGAAAGAATATTTTGAAATAAAAAATCTCTACAAAACCAGTGAGAATTTGTAAATAGGGGAATCACTTCTATTAGTGGGTAAAAAACAAAAACAAAACTAAAAAAACCCCAAACAGACAGACAAAAACCCCACAGCTTTTATTATTAGACCTTATAGAAGTTTTCTAGTTTTCTATTTTTGCCTCCAAATACTGCAAAAAATCACTTTTCTTTACCATTACCTGTAATGCAACTTTCATTGCAGTTCTCCATAACTGGTCTACTTCACAGTTTATATTTCAGAACAAACAACCGAAGACACACATATAGCCAACAGCCAGCTTCAAAATCCAAGCCTGAGCAAGGAGCACCAGGGCAAACACAGTTCCAGGTCAGCCTCCCCTCCCGCTGTGTACAAAGGAAACATATGACCTCTTACAGTTATGCTGTTGCCACCAAGGAGACTGCTTCAGTAACCTTCCACCACTTGAATTTGTGTCCACAGAACAGCTTTACAGATTAGATGCCACTTCCTCCTGCTGGAACTCTTAACTCAGTATTTATGTAGCTCATTTAATCAATCACACAGGACTGCTTATTTGCTGAAAATATAAGCAGTGAAAAAAAGCTGTAACCAGTTTATCCAGCTGTGTTTTGACTAGCCATTGCACTTAACTGCCTCTGATTGAGACTTCAGTGGTACGTGTTGCTGCAAGGCCATCCAACAAGCACCTTACAGTGGTCCCACTTGACAGTGTAACCCCAGCATGAGAAGAAACACATTTTGCTTCACTACAGATCTCACCTCTGTTAAGTAGTTACGGCATGAAAAACATTCAAAAGCTCACTCAGTACTTCATTAATCTTTGATTACGGAATCACAGAATTTTGTTGCTGAGAGATGTCTCCACATCAAGAAAATCATTTCAGTCCCACACACAAATGCCTGGGACAAGGCAATGAACATCAGTCCATTGCATCTAAATAGCTCAGCCAAGTATTAAGGATAAGAATTTAGGCCACTTTCAGATTCCAGGCATGAAAATGCATGTCACAATGGCTGTACAGAAAAATGCAAAGGAAGTATTAGTAATAAGGCCCAAACAACATAGATCGGTTCTCCTACCGTAACTGACTTACTTGGTTTGCTCCTGCGAACAGTCCACCATAGTCCAACCTCAAAATACAGATCCTAACAACTTCAATTTTTATTGAAAGTCACAAAATATTTAATATTTTTTCTCAACCCTTAGTTTTATCTCACCAGAACTTCAGTGACAATTACACCCAGCTACAGTGCTCCTGAACACCTCTGTTTCTGTCCTCAGCTGTTTTTGCAGAATTGGCTTGTGGAACCATACTGCAAAACAGCAAAAGCTGACCAAGTTTACACACATATTTATAACCATGTATTTACACAGACATGATACAGACATAAAATGTACTTCAGCAACATATAAAACTATGCTTATTTTTCCCCTTGTGAAAGTTCCAAATCCATTTTACAAGACATTCTCCTTAAATGATCTTGCTGATCCAGTGAGAGGGACTACAACAGGCAAGAACAGGAACAAACGCTGAAGGCTTAGCAAAAATATCTTAAGCTTTTGGTATGGTCCCCCATGATTCACGACTTGAAAATATGAAATTCTAGGAGATTTTTAAAACAGAGAATAAAAATTCCAGTCAGCACAATATATGAGCCATTTTACAACTTATTATGTATTTACCTTGCAATTTCTCTTATGTAGGAAAGTGCTTCTGCCACCATTTTAAATATGGGAAACTCAAGGACTAAGACATTTGCTGAGGATGAATAGGAAATTGCTGGTAGAGAAGCAAGCTGAATCTGTGTCTCACACGGCCTCAGCTACTACACTAACTACTGCACCATTCTCAAATTAATTCCTTTTAGAAGTCATGAGTTTTATTAACCCTGCCACGTGACTTCAGAACAATACTGAGCCCTGTAGAGAGACACACAAATGCATACACTATCAAGTGCTCGAGGGATACGGTTCTTAAATTCATTCTTTCCTTTTGAATGATATTGACCAAGAATTCAATTATACAAGTCTTCCTCAGGGTACATGAGGTAGACAAAGATCCGAGATTGCTGAGTATAAACTCAGTGACTACATCTTTCCAGTCATTGCCATGAGAAGGAGATAAGGAACAAGAGTTGTAAAGAATAGCATGTGACTCAGGCATACAGCTGTATACAGATGAAAGCTCAGATTAAAAAACCCACACAATTTATTTTAGAGTAAGCTTAAAGGGAAAAGAATGTACAAATAATTGAACTGAAATCAGTATCACACAAGAGACAGAAACATGCAGTTCTCAGGACTTCCACGCTCCTGGTTCCACAACAAAGAGCTTACAGACTCTAGCAAGTCAAAACACCTGGAGTTCCCAGGGCTCTCAAGACCACAGGATTTACAACCAAAACCCTGGGTGCTCTGAGGGCTGTATTCCGCATGCTGGGGCCTTCCAAGTTCCCAGCTTGCATGTTGTAAATCCAAACCGTTCTGCCCATCATGGGATTGGACAGAAACAAGATTGGTTTCAAGGATAACTTTGTATGGCAGATAAGTTTTGAAACTTGCCTGTGTTTTTCAGAACCAAATATCCCAAGCCATAATTTACCTTAGACATAGTTTAATTTTCCAATAGGAAATGTCTCCCTAAGAAACAGACAGAACTACTGCAACTTCAGTTTTCAAGCCTCCAATCACCGACCATAGTTTCCCGCGTTATTTAGAGCATATATGAACAGCTTGTTTGTTATAAATGCTAAAAAGAATCACTACTAAGTGTTCAGAGAAGAGCGAAATGCATACTTAGTTTCCTTAGTAGCATGAACACCAGCCATTTCTAACACCTTCAGAAAACCACCAGTTCCTTGGGCACCTGATGGACAGACAGACAACTGAGGGGGAGACTGGATTCATTAAGAAACAGACTTACTCACAGCTGGTACCTGCGATCTGACCAGTAAATGATTCTCTTCTAATGATTGGTAAGAAAGGAGACAAGCTCATGCCCTTCTCTCTTCACCCTGTAGGTGGCCCAAGAGCATCCAGAAGGCATCATCTGACCCTCAGTTCCACTTGCAGGACCTCCAGAGGCCAGGTAAAAGAACCTGGGACAGGTAAATGTGTATACAGCGTAAGCTGGAAGGAAAACAGACACTCGGGTGAGTTCTTAGAGGCTGGGCTCTATGTTTTGGGACTCCATCTAGCACTGGCATGGCTGAAGTAAAGGAAGCCTGGCAGAGAGACAGGAGTGAGACAGCACTCCAGGATGCAGGAATCATGTGAAAAAGCACCCCTGAGAAGACACTGAGTTTGAGATCTATGGGGAAAGGATCTGTTCTTACAGACAAAAGAATTGTGTGTCTAGCCACCTCAACCCATCACCCACCTTCATCCATCCTGACTTCACCCAGAGAAATTATCCGTCTTGACATTGTTAGTGGAGAGGAAAATAAGTGTTTCCTCTGACACAATGGCAGTAGCAGCTTGCGGTCACCTCTGATGAGTAACAGTCCTTGCCTCCACAGGGCAAAGAGGTAAAAAAACAAGTGAAGTCTCTCTGAACAGCCAAAACTAATACTTACTAGTTTATACTTCCATATACCAATAAGAACAGTTTATCCTTCCAACATGGGGTTCTCACTGGATGGATGATCAAGAAAACAAGACCCTGTTATAAGACTTTCCACTGTGCCAAACATTCCTTGTCATTTGGTCCCCAAGATTTCCACTAAAAATCATTTACTGCCAACAGTGCATATGTGGCTAAGATTTCTCATTTAGGATTTCACACCAGAGACAGAATGAGATTCTGTCCCAAAGTTGTACAAAGGAACTAGTTGTAAACCACATCAGGGACCGTAATCCCCTCTGATCAGATGCAGATGATGACTTGATATGCTAATGCACAGGAGACATGGGAGATGAGGGTCTAAGTGCAATATGGGGTCCTGAGATAAGAGATTGTGATTATGGCACACCTTCATACCAGTTGTCCCTCAGGGGCCCTCAGACTGAGCAGAAAGAATGACAGAGTTCCCAAGCTGACAGAGAAACAGAACTTTATAAAAAATAGAAATCTTGCTACCTACATTTAGGCTTTTAAAAAAACCTCATACACATGGCTCCACGTGAAGAAAGAACCAAGACAATGATGTGAGCACTTGTTTTTAAAAGGCAGCACATTTCTGAAACCTGCTCAGTTATGCCATGAAGGAACATTTCTAGTAACATTCCTCTCACAATTGAGTGAATTCCTTCATTGCTAAAATATTCATTTTTTGGCACTTAAGCGTAAACAGGTGTGATTCCATGAATAGGGACATTTTAAACCACTGTGTCAGGGCTGGCAGAGACCCAAATGTCTACAATGGGCAGCAAACTTACCACCTTCTTTCAGGCTCCCTCCCCCATTAATGCATCACCAGCCCCAGCCTCCAACTGAAGACATCGCTGAAAGTGACAGACTGATTGCCTTACTGGAAAGCCATCACCTCAGAGATGTGTGAGTTATCAAAAGGCTGTTTAACAGCAGCATTTCCAAGCAAACCCTGATCCCAGGTTCCACCTTCAAGTCAAAGAGACACAGCTTTCATAAAGGAGCCAAACTGCCAAATTAATTAAGTACCCCCTCAGAGCCAGTAGCCTCACAGCTGAAAGCTGTCAGAAGAGTAGTCTGAATTCAAGCCACAGTACAAGGTTCCCCTCTGCTGGGCCCCAAACATGACCCAGGGTAGAAATGTCTAGAAACAAGGGTGGGATCTAGACTCTACAGCCATTCAGTCCCCAGTTATTCCCGGCCTTCCCTGAGGTCTACCAACTGTGGTAACAAGCCACATCGCCTAACAATTCCCCACAGGTACCTGCTTTTGTCTTTCAGGGAAGACATTCCTGAATTCATGAGAAACAGTTTTTGAATAATTCAAGCTAACTAGAATGTACCTGAAGTGCTATTAACAGCACTTCTCAAGTTCTGATCAAAGCACTGCGTAACAGCCATGTTTCATCCTGCTGGTTTGGGCTGGTCTCTTTCCTACAGCTTCCAACAAACTTCCACAACGTCTAGCCAGAGCAAAGTCCACATACTCCTTCCTGTCTTGAAGCTCTTTAGATTTAGAAAAACAATCCTACCCGAGCATCAGCATCTGCCCTTGCAATAAAGCTTATCTACCCTCACAATAAAGTGAGGGTATGTTATGTGGTAGTTATGTGGTAACACTGTGGGATACGGTCAACTTCAACACTAAAAATAGGATCTGCCTGTAACATAACAGTCATGCAATTAATGCTTTTTGCTTTGCCAACAACAACAAACTCAGATTTAAACCCCAAGAGAAGGCAGATACTTTAGCCACCTTACTCATCTCACAAGAATAAGGCTAAATGGTTCTCATCTATTCTGCATGAGATACAAGAAAGAGTGTAAAAATGAAACCAAGGTAAAACCCTTATTGTAATCCAGCAGGTTTTATGTGCTGCTATTCATGAGCTTTGTGATTTGTCAGCTCTTATTACAAGGGTGTGAGAGATTTAAAATGACAAAGGAGGAAAGGGAAAAATGCAGAGTACAGTTTGACATGACTGTCTGTCAAGCCACAAAAACCCATGCAGCAGTTCAATCACCTTATTTACAGTAGGGGCTACTTAATTTTTTACAGTGTATTAATTAACAAGCTTTTGCAAAAGCAGAAGAATAACGGCAAAACATAGTTTTATGACCTTATCTGCATTTACACTTGGTGAGAATGCTGTGTGCTAGCTGCAATACCAGGCATTCAGAGCCTAATATGGGGTGTAAAGAATGGATGCAAGCATGTTTGACTCCTTCCCAAAAGCCAAGCCCACATTCACTTGAGTTCTGAAAAAGTTTATTCATACCATCAGTGTCTCTCAAGAGATGAGAAAACCAAAACACCCTTGAGCAGCAGCCAGAAACCAAGAACCTTGCAAAAATTCCTCACAGTGGCATCTGAAAGACAAAAAAGGTTTTTCTGGAGGAGAAAACTACTTTGTCATTCAATCTGCTCTGATCTACTTAAGTGTGTAAGAAGTATGCAGTAGTTACAGTATGAAATATCAACTGGCCTTTAGAAGCAACACTTTGTTAATTCATCACAGGCAGATATTTTCCATTAACAAATTAATGGGATGCTGGCATTTTGTTTCAGAAACAATCAACACATTGCTACGTGCTAGGCTCTGCAGACTGGTTCAGAGGAGCTTAGGAAATGGTGTGTATCCAGATGGGCTTCTAAACACTAAAACTAAAGACTTCTAAAATGCAATACCACATAAGGGTAGCCAGTGCTAGTTTTGGTCCATATATGCCTTGTAGGAGTCAAATTTGATGCACATAGCAACAATATATATATATAATCTTTCTCTTTTCTCTCCTAAACATCCAAGTCTAGACTAATCTCAAACCTAACCTAATTTACTGAAAAGGCTTTCCAGACTTCTTCCCTTCAGAAAAACAAGTTAATAGTAAATCTATAATAATATAATCCATGTGGTAACTTTTTGTTTGCATTTGTTGTTGTTTTACCCCTATAATCTCAGTTCTAGAAAACAGATCTATACAGGTTTGGACATTAATGCCCCTGACATGAAAGATACTTTGCCCCCTGGATTTTATCCAGCCTATGGGTTCTCCTTCTGTGTTATTTTTCTCATATGCTCATTTCTTGTGTCACGCTAGTCCCTTTCCTGCCAAGCATATGTACAGAAGAAACATAAAACTCTCCCAGGCCACCCAGACACTTCTCAGAAGAGTTTTATGAACTCATCATCCTATCCCATACCTGAAACCAAACTTTTCTAAATTGACCACATCTCAGTCTTCTCCTCCACCTCCTTCTGTGCCATTGGTTTTATTACAGGACACTCTTGCATAGTACTTAGTGTTTCTATTCCAGCAGCATGGAAACTACCATATTAAATATTTATCAGTAATGGGGTTACTCCTTTCTACTGCAAGCTGAAGCATGATAATTTGGCAGATATAATCATGAAAAGATTCTGTATGTTCATCTCTTTTTGAAGAAATACTATACTCAAGTACACAGCTTTAAACATTATTCCAAACAAAACCTGATTGTATAAACTGCAGTCTGAAATCCCATCTTTCTTGTATTCCAAGGATTGCTAAATCAAGTCAGCTCTGTTCCTTGTGGTTTTTTCTTTTAAATCGACTTGAACACTTTCTGTCCTGTATGCTGAAAACAAAGGTTCTGAAATTGTAACTATGATAAGTAATTTGGTCTAAGACTGAAAATAAAGAAGAAGAAAAAATTTCTACTCACTCCCTAACAGCTGTGCCATTGCATCTTTGTAGGTTTAAAAGAAACAAAAAGCAATAAAACCTTAATTAATACAATCAGGAGTTATGGATCTCTGAACATACAAAGGGAATAGAGCTGATGAACTGGAAGATGCAGTTTTCTCTTTCTACACAGACTATTTTTCCAAACGAATGATACTTTGCACCTGTCTTGTAAATTGATGCCAGGTTTATGCATTATGCTGCAAAAAAGACTGAGAGGTGTCCTGATCATCTCAAAGAAACGTTATTCCAGTTCAGTGCCTCCCAAAGAATGCCTATTGCTAGCACTTTTAGCTCCATTTACACGGATATCTCCATTTCGTCCTTATCTAATACAACTGCTATCTTTATATAATCTCTGTCAAATATCGATGATCTCTAACTGAGTCTAAAAGACAACATCAATACTAACCTGTAAGTGGGGAGTGGGGAGTAATGAATTCTTCCCTATGAATTGTTCCCAGGCACCAGAGCCTTCAAAATGTCTATCACAGGACTATCTTCGTATATTTTAAATACCCTTCATATTTAAGATCCGGTTATTTTTATTTTAATATAAAGAACAAATACATAAAAGCCAAAGACAGATATCTACATGTGTCCTGCATTCTCAAGCAGCGAAAAAAAAAACAACAAACTGACCACTTAGGCCTGGCATGGTACACTGCTACGTTATTGCTGCAAAGTTCTGTCAACCAGATTCCCTCTCAGATTTCACAGGCTGGTCACCAACAGCTCTTACACACAATCTGTAAACCACATTTATAAAGCAACCAGGGAATCTCTGAAATGAAAAACTAGATATGCATTATTGACGCACATTTCTCAATACAGGGAAATCTTAAAGCATTGAGTTCTATTATAGAAAAGATACATGCCTAGGGACAGAATTCCAAATGAAGATACACTCAAGAGATGCTACACACTATTTTGAAATAAAACTTCGAGCTCATAAAATGTTAATATTGGGGCTTTAGGCAGACACTAGGGTGAGGACATATGTCCTGCCTAACACCTAAAAGACTCTCACTTTCTAGAAGGCTAATCCACATCTTCCAGTAACTAAAAGGGAGTTACAGAAGATGGTGGTACTTTGTTCACAAAGATGCACGTTGGCAGGACATGCAATAGAAATAAGTTGGTCAGGAGAAAATGTGGTCTGCATATAAGGGAAAAAACCCCTTCAATGGTAGAACAATTAAACATTGGAATACATTGATTAGAGAGATGGTAGAATCTCCCTCGCTGGAAATATTTAAGACTCAGTTTGACAGGGGCCTGGATAACCTAAACTGGAGCCCTGGTTTCAACACAAAGTTGGACCACATGGTCTCCAGCATCTCCTTCCAACCTAGACTTTGCTGTGATTGTAACATTTTGTCCTAATATCCAAAACTTGAGTAAGTCAGTGACCTCAAAGATAGGCTGTGTGATTCCCTACCATAGCATAACGCCTCCCAGGAGTGCAAAAGACTGACACTGAACTCCAGGTGTAGAGCTCTCTAAAGATAGAGTAGTAATGACTTGCTTGCAATGTAAGTACAATTGCAGGCGCTGAAAAACTGGCAAACATCCACACCCTATCAATTGAGTATCTACAGACCACAAAGCCTGTCTTGATCTGTGTGAATTAATTTGGTAGTTATCCCTTCTAATCTGCTAACTGCTGTCTAGTTGAAAAACACATTTAACAGAAGAAATGACACAACAAAGTCCAGCTTTTCCCACAACCAAGCTCTGCATTCTTTTTGCCCTACTGGAGTGTGAATCCCATACAAGGGTCTATTTGTCAGAATGCAGGACCTTCCCCAAGGAAGCAAAGGTAATTTATTTGCAAAACCAGTGATTAGTAATTATTTAAAGGCAATCCATCTGCCCCTAGTTATGTACCGTCTGCATAGATGAAGGGCTGTTTTAATCTCCTCAAAAGTAAATTTCTTAAAGAACCCAAATTAAAGTTATTTATATGGGAGAAGAAACATTGACCCTTGAGCACATAGATGCTGCAGTTTCTTTTGGTGTTGCCACTACGTTATGACAGTGGAAAGCTATTTGAGGACTTTGACAAGATGATAGAGTTTTAGATGCACCCATCTCCTTCACTAGACATTATCAACATAAAATAATGTCAGTTTTTACAAACAGTCTAGAAAGTTGTTTCAGATCCATCTTGTGTTGCAAGTCTCTCCCTACAGCTTCTACCATACTGCTCTCTTCTTATAGACCCCATAAGGAAGAAAGGAGAGTCTGTGAAACTGCACAAAATCCATCAGTGGAGAAGAGGGGAGGGAGGATAAAGAAAGAGGAGGGAGAAGAAGAAGAAGGGAGAAAAATCCTTCTGCTCACTCGAACACCTTAACTCAGGGCACCTCAAATGCTACTGTAACAAGAGAGAATAACACTTTTTGGACAGGAGTCTGACTTTAGCAGCTGTTGTTCCTTTAAGTGCTAAAAGAGATATCAGATTGAGTATATGAATAATGTATATTGGTTTGATTACTACTATTTTTCATCAAAACATTGAGTAAAGGACTAGGCTTTCAAAGGAAGAAGGCAATTTACCAAGCAAAATGGTGTCACATCTGACCACACCCCTAAATAACTGTTTTATTGTTAGACCCTTTACCAGTTATGGACAGTCTTATCATTGGGCTGAGCCTACCTAGATGTTTTATTCTACAGCAGACATACATGGTGTGTTATTTTCCTTGGGATTTTGAAGATTATTAGCCACATTGCCTCTAACCTCTTTGTCACAAGCTCTTCTAATGGCAAGCATGTGTCTTTACAGTGCTATATGACAAGGAGCATTAAATATGAAGAAGACAAACAAACACAGGTTTGTTCCTTGGGTACTAATAATGCTAAAGAGCTAATTTGAGGGAACTGCTGAAAGAATTGAAATCTTTTTAACTTCCCAACTTCCAGTACTCATGTGACTGTAAAACACAATTAATTTGGATGATCAAGTTAATGAATCCTACGCCCATACCTTCAAAGTGCTGCACATTTCTTTCATTCTTACAGAATCAAATGGATTTTCATATCCTGACACGATTTATCTTTTCAAGGCTTATCTGGGTAGCCATGCAGATTGACAACAGAGTTTCTTCTCATAGCAAGTGACCATATTCTACATTAAACTACCATTGTCTGCTGTAACTCAGAGGAAAAACAACTCTTAACAGTCCAAAATAAAAACGCATGGCATCGTCCCTATAGATTTAAAAAATAATAAGCAATTCTTCCGTTCCTAACAGGATCAGGTCTCCCTCAGAGATTTAGAAGTCGCGTTTCAGCTTGTCAGTACAAATAGGTGCACACTTAAAAGCTGTTATAAGAATCAAAGTGGATGCACAGACAGAAAAGTAACTGAACTTCCTTTTTAGCCTCTAAAAGAAATACAGCCAGCGATAAAAATAAGTCGTCCAGCGGTTGGGGTTTGGGTTACTTTTTTCCAATAGAGAGGCTTGAACTGTTGTACATTTCTCTAGAGCATTTCTCTTTCCTCTTCTCCAGAGTCTAAAGCGTTACTGCCCATCTCTGGCTGTACCTGTGCCCTGATCTTGTCATGGAACTGCTCCACAGACACAGTTCAGAAAATCATCTAGGAATACATCTCAAATTCTAGCCTATCCTGGTGGCCTCTTTGCCTCCACACTTCCTAAACAGAACTCAAACCCTAGCTGTTATAATCAAGCTTGCATTTTAAATAGATAATTGCTTTCATTGATAACTAATTGCTTTTAATGAACGAGTTGATTACTTTAAGGAATATCTAACGCTATGTATTGATGATATTAGTTTACACTATAGCAAGAAATATACAAAACCTCACTTATGCTAAGAAATAACCGATGCAGGCCTTGCAAAGAGGGTCGAGGCTAGGGCTGCGGTTAGTTGTGAAATTGTCTAGAACAGAACAGGGAGGTAGGGAGACAGGTACAGGGAGTGAAATTGTACATTCTCAGCTAGTTATCTTATGTGATGAAACCATAGAAACAAAGGAAAGTTGCTGTGAAGACTTTCACATCCTCCCCATCCTGATTTGTCTATCAGAGATTTTGATCAGTAAAATAACCAATGATTATATTAGTATAGGAATATTAATGAAGTTAGTTAATAGGTGGACCAATCATTGTAATTGTCAAAATTAATAGCGGTCATAACATGCATACTTATGTTAAAATATGTTAAAGACCATGACTTTGCAGAAAAAGGATATAAAATGCTGAACTTTTTATGTAATTTTGAAGCACATCAGGTGGAGCTATCCTCCATGCTTCCCAGCGCTGCAATAAAGAAGTGTCTCCTTATCTGCAATTGTGTAGAGAAGTTTGTCGTGATTGCGACCTTTCGTCAACACAGCTACCTCTTTACTATAAATGAAGTTGCAACATGGCAACAGCAACAGGTGCTAGCCAATCTTCTTTCCCCAAACCACATGACTTATTTTTACTCTGGATTTCTAAAGAAGGACTATTTATGCAACTGGACTGTCTATCAGCTTCAGTAAAACCCAAAGGAAGGTAGCAAGCACAGTGCCCTGTGAGTCCTGGAAACCCAAACCAACACACAGCAGCATGTGTTTGGGGTATCAATAGCAGCGAGGCAGAAAAGCCTGCAAGGCTGACCCAGAGCCTGCCTGAGGAACAGGCATGCACATGACTCTGGACTCACACCCTGGACGCCGTGCTCTTACCCTGCATGCCGTGCTCTTACCCTGCACAGCCCTATCAGAGGGACATAGGGGAGACCTTGGAATCTGCAGGGGTGGAAGCTGGGAAAGGAAGGGACGAGTCTGTAATGAGGTCGACCATAAAAGTCCAAAAGAAAATAAGAAATCATTTGTTCTGCTTTTGGCAGAATTTTAAATGGTAAAAGACAGAACTGGAACTGGACGGTCACACTTACACCTCTAACAGTGTGCAAAGTAGCCTCAAGTACACATCACAACAGTAGCATGAAGTGAATATTCACAAGGTGGTTCCTGGTAGTTTAACAGCTGTATTCATGAACCTTAGCCATGTGCAAAAGGGCCCAGGCTCTCTCTTCCAGTGCAGGGCATTCTGCAAGGAAATCTATGGACTCCCACCATAAAGGAACTATGACTTTACTGGATGGCAGAACCTTCATGTATTAATGAACATCATTTTAATTTCTATGCCTATCAAGATTAACTTTTTTTTTTTTTTTGCAAACAACTGAACCTGATTCTTACGACCAGGCACAGGTGTCCCTGAAATCATAACAGCAAGCAGGAGATAAAAGAAATTACATGCCTTATACCAGAGCCAGACCTCTGAAGCTGAGACAGTGTTTCTTTAAAGACATTAGAGGGAGTTTGATTGAAGTTGTCAGCTGAGCAGCAGTCAACACGAATGCAATAATCAAAGCAGCATGGCTAGGAGGAGGTGAGGCAGAAGCTCACTTTGAAGGTTACTCTCACGTAATCATTGAAAAAAAGATCCCAAAATACTCAAATATTTTAGAAATTCCGCACACAGCTCTTGCAGTTCTCAGGCAATGCTCAAATAGACCACTCCCAACAACATTCAGAGTAGTTTTGGCTATTTTTTTTACCACAGCTGTTATTTTCTACAATACTCACAAAACCAGGTAAGAAAACAAAGCAATACACTCCACTGTAGCAGCACTGAGTCATCCAAAACACAAGATAAATACTGAGATGAAACTGAAGACAGAAAGTGCTAGTGATAGTTCAAGCTATTTAGTGTATGTACAAAAACAAAGTCATATTAATATCCAGCCATTATGCTTATTTCTCTATTTCAACCAGGTAACAAGTCTTCAAGGGTCTAGCATAGACTTGTAACTGTCCAGTCCTCATTCAGTACATTCCTCATATATCTCCATGGGATTATGTTCTGATTGAACCTTACCTCCCTAAAAGCCCTGTGACTCCTAATTTAACCAGCACATTAGTCCCAAAATTGCTCCTGCAAGTGCAAAAACCACCCTTACCTAAATCTTAGCTGTGCTAATGCCCCTCTCAGTAAGCAGAGAAGTTAAAAAACCAAACCTGGCTATGGATTGTCCTGATCTTCAACTACCTCTAAGTAGACAAATAAGCCAATGTAAGTTTAAAAATTCTTTTCAGGTTAGGACGGTGAGTTTCACTCATTATAATGTATCTTTTTTTTTCTCCAAGCTGTGATCTTTTATGCCATGAGATCAAAGGTACTACATCCTTTCATGTAAATAAGAATAATTCATGTAGTTCAGTATCAGCTCTCAACTTGCACCTAGCATGATAGAACTAAACCACTCTGCATGCTAGAGAGCCAAGGGAGGTTGTGAACAGTCATAAAGAATTTGAGGGGTACCACAACAGCTACAACAAACTCTGAGCCAAGGATTGTTTGCTGACGATACTAAACTGGGAGGAGTGCCTGACATGCCAGAAGGCTGTGCTGCCGTTCAGCGAGACATGGACAGGCTGGAGAGCTGGGCAGAGAGGAACCTAATGAGGTTCAATAAGGGCAAGTGTAGGGTCCTGCACTTGGGGAGGAATAACCCTATGCATCAGTACAGGCTGGGGATCCACCAGCTAAAGAGCAGCTCTGTGGAGAAGGACCTGAGGGTTGTGGTAGACAAGAAGTTGGTCATGAGCCCGCAATGTGCCCTTGTGGCCAAGAAGGCAAATGGTACCCTGGGGTGCATTAAGAAGAGTGTGGCCAGCAGGTCGAGGGAGGTTATCCTCCCACTCTACTCTGCCCTGGTGAGGCCAAATCTGGAGTACTGTGTCCAGTTCTGGGCCCCCCAGTTCAAGAGGAACAGGGAACTACTGGAGAGAGTCCAGCAGAGAGCTACGAAGATGATTAGAGGGCTGGAGAATCTCTCCTATGAGGAAAGGCTGAGAGACCCGAGGCTCTTTAGCCTCAAGAAGAGAAGACCAAGAGGGAATCTTATTAATGCTTATAAATATCTAAAGGGCGGGTGTCAAGAGGATGGGGCCAGGCTCTTTTCAGTGGCGCCCAGTGACAGGACAAGGGGCAATGGGCACAAACTCGAGCACAGAAAGTTTCGCCTCGACATGAGGAAAAACATCTTTACATTAAGGGTGGCAAAGCACTGGAACAGGCTGCCCAGGGAGGTTGTGGAGTCTCCTTCCCTGGAGATATTCAAGGCCCGCCTGGACGCGGTCCTGTGCAACCTGCTCTAAGTGAACCTGCTTTGGCAGGGGGATTGGACTAGATGTTTTCCAGAGATCCCTTCCAACTGCTACCATTTTGTGATTCTGTGATCATTTTCTGCGTTGTGTTTCACAGCTCTTAAGTCTAGTCCCTCACTGTAGTTTCTAAGAAAGTCTGCAACACAAAAAATACAAGCTTTTGGCATTGTACAAATCTGTTTTTAGCAGGTGCACACAATTCATATCGAAAAAAGTGAGCCCTTGCTAGTGTGGTGGTCACAGGGTTGTATAGGTTGCACAGTGCTTTCTGAAAATGGTATGCAGAACTCATCATACAAAAAACATGTGCTGATAACACTACTTAAGAAGTGGAGTTCAGAAGACCTACCACCAAAATACACTTTCAGCTGTGTACGTTTTTCCTCGCACACCTTCTGTCATAAGCTGTGACATTAACTCCCATAACTCCCAGTTCCCATAACTGGGTGGAAAAGGTCATTCTGTTCATTATCTGAACAGATCTGGATGCAATCATTTCCCATCAGTCATTTTCAAGCCAATCTCATTTTATCAAGACAGGCACTTCCAGACAATAAATTTCACCGACAGGTCATCCTAGTACCTCCAAAATGCTCTTAGAGGGTGTAGTGACTCCTGCAGAGAGGACAAAGTTTATTCTAAGCGATTTCTGCAGTGTACTCTGTTGTTCAGGCCTGATGGCATGGGCAAGGGGTTTAAGGTGGCCCTGCCCAGTAGCAGAAGCAAAACCAAGTCCCCTACTCAGAAGGGGTTCTAGGACCCTAGCTGTCATTTTCAGCACCAAAACCTGGCATGTCTCTTTTGAACATCTCCCTCCACCCTTCTGTTTAGGATATGGCTCCAGCTAGCATACGTGCTCCTGATTTAACAGTTCTACAAGTTAAATCTCATTTTATTTTCTCTTTATGTATCTAAACCCACTGGCCCCTCATTTTTCTGCTCAGAGGCTCACAATTCCCAGTTTATTTTCAAAGTTCTTTAAGAGTATCTTCTGTCTCCGTCATATCATTACAAAAACAACACACCACCAGTCTAACTCCCAAACTATAAAACCATTGCACTGCTGTTGATAATCAGCTTTTGTTTACTATCTTTCACCCAAATTTTAATTCACCTGATACTCTTCCTACCCAAACCAATTTCTATTTATCTTCATGTTAAAAAGTAAACATATACCTACTTCCCTCTTCGTTCCCTAAAATAATTAATTTTGCAATTCTATCAAAAAAAGCAATTACATTGTCTGGCAAGATTTATTTTTTATGAACTCATGTTGTTACTGCTTACAATTCTGTCACCCTACAGACTCTTAGTTTTGCATCCTCTTTTAATATCAGGCCCATTATTTTACCAGCAGTTACACTTTCAGGAAGGTAATTGCTAAGAAAACCTTGCCTTTCTTTTGAAGGTCAACACTATAGCTGCCATTCTTCATTCACGCTGACAATTCATTTTAGCTACCATCTCACTAAAACAATAATCACACAATAGTGGAGCTGCAAAAAATGTTTGCTAAACACAAATTACTTAAACTCAGGGGTAAGGAAGAGAAAAAAAAATCAACCTCTTTTTCACACACTCCCTTAATTACTCTTTAACAATAGAAGAATTTTTAACAGTCAGCCTTCTGCTACAAGAAAGCACTCAGTAATACTGTTTGGACCCAGAGAATAATTCAGGTTGGAAGGGACCTCTCGAGATCACCTAGTCCAACCCCATGATCAGAACAGGACTAACTTCAAAGCTGTATCATATAATTTCAGATCTTGTTCAGCTGAATTTGGAAAATTTCCAAGGTTGGTAATTCCACAGGTTCTTTGAGTAACCTCTTCCCACAGCAACGCTCCCAGGGAAGAATTTTTTCCTTCACCATTTGGGACTTACTCAGCCACCAACTGTGAGCACTGCCTCTTGTCCTTCCTATGCACCTCTGAGAAGAACCTGACTACATTGTCTCTACCACCCCCTCTAGGTACAGTGAAACTATGTAAATCAGCCTGTCTTCAAGCTAAATGAATCCAGCTACCTAGGCCTTGTAAATGGCACGTACTCCAGATGCTCAAAAATCTACTTGTGGCCCTTCACTGCATTTGCTTGTCAGCATCTCCCTTGTACTGGGAGGCCCAGATTGTGCCCAGCATTCCCAATGTAGTCTCATGAGTACTGAGCAGCAGGAAACAGAAATAATCACTTCCCCTTTGTATTATAAGGCATCTGACTGTAGCTTCTCAATTTCATTTTTCCAGGTTTTCTCATAGTAATAAATTTTAATATCGATTGTTCTTGTACCCTATGCAAAGGATTTCTAATCTAATCACACTGAAAATTCAATCTTTGAACTGATACATTCAGCAAAGCTAGTGTTTAATAAACCAAATCATAAAATCTGCACTTCATCTATTGTAATGCGTTTGCATGGCAAGGTTTTGGTAGCAGGGGGGTTACAGGGGTGGCTTCTGTGAGAAGCTGCTAGAAGTTTCCCCTACGTCTGATACAATGCCAATGCCAGCTGGCTCCAAGACAGATCTGCCACTAGCCAAGGCTGAGCCAATCAGCAATGGTGGTAGCGCCTCTGTGATGAAGTGTTTAAGAAAGGGAAGAAGTTACTGGATGGCAGCAATTGCAGCCAGAGAGAGGAGAAAGAATATGTGAGAGAAACAACTTTGCAGACACTAAGGTCAGTGAAGAAGGAGGGGGAGGAGGTGTTTCAGGTGCTGGAGCAGCAATTGCCCTGCAAACTGTGGTGAAGACCATGGTGAGGCAGGCTGTCCCTCTGCAACCCATGGAGGTTAATGGTGGAGCAGATATCTGCCTATGGCCTGTGGAGGACCCCAACCGGAGTAGTCGGATGCCCAAAGGAGGCTGTGACCCTGTGGGAAGCCTGCGCTGGAGCAGGCTCCTGGCAGGACCTGTGGCCCCATGGAGAGAGGAGCCCCCACTGGAGCAGGTTTGCTGGCAGGACTTGAGACCCCACAGGGTACCCACGCAGGAGGAGTCTGTTCCTGAAGACTGCACCCTGTGGAAGGGACCCATGCTGGAGTAGGGGAAGAGTGTGAGGAGTCCTCCCCTGAGGAGAAAGGAGCAGCAGAAACGTGTGATGAACTGACTGCAACTCCCATTCCCGGTCCCCATTGCACTGCTCAGGGTGAGGAGGTAGAGAAATTGGGAATAAAGTTAAGCCTAGGAACAAGGGATGGGTGGGGAGGAAGGTGTTTTAAGATTTGGGTTTATTTCTTATTACTCTTCTCTGATTTGATCGGTAATAAATTACGTTTTCCCCTAAGTCAAGTCTGTTTCGCCTGTGACAGTAATGGCTGAGGGATCTCCCTGTCCTTACTTTGACATACAAGCCTGTCATTTATTTTCTCTCCCCTGTCCAGCTGAGAAGGGAGAGTGATAGAGCAGCTTTGGTAGGCACCTGGCATCCAGCCAGAGTCAACCCACCACATCTATATAAGCCTCCGAATGCTTTTAACCAGTATTCCCTGGTCAATCAAGCAACAACTGAACAGAATAAAAAGCAGTTCACTGAAGTGGCTAACACATGGAGGAGATGACATTTGACCAAAGTCTCCTATTTGTACACTAGTGTTAGAGAAATGGAAGACAGGGAAATTACAGACAGGATCATCAGAATGCAGTGAGGAAAAGCTGACATGCAAGTCTCAAAGTTGGAAACAGATGCCAAGCAGAGTGACAGAAGAGCTGCAACAAACAGGCCAGGTAAGAGAAGACAGACGGGAATTCAGATCTAAAATTTCCTAGAAATGCAAAAACATACAACAGAAGAAAAAAGCAAAGGTGTAGGGTACAAACACTGTTGTCATGCCTGAGAGAAAGCAGCACAAAAGGGAGGAAAGGGCAGGGCAGACAGGAGCAAGCAGCTGTACCAGTTCAGTCACTTCAGAAGGCTCAGATTTTAGTAAGCTAGGAACAGGTAAATACATACAAAAATTAAGACCTTCTCATGCGTATGCTTAAAGCCCAGCTTTTGAACACCTTCTGTGCTGCTGTTTATATCAGATTGAGAAAGATTTCTCTGTACTGAACATATTGCAGGGAACATGGAAGGTGGAAAAGAGACATGAGTGAAGATGGTCTGGTTTTTTTCACATGAACACTCTGTCATAAGCCAAGAAAAAACAAGGTTAATGCTCTTCTGGTACATGGCACAGACCAATGGCTCCAGCAGCAACAGAATAAATAAAGGAGCAATGCTGGCTGGGAGTTCATAAAGGGACATACACATTGTACAATTTCTTTGGTTCTGAATTTCAGTTCATGAATCTGTGAATCAGCCACTGCTTTCCATTCTGCATTAATAGTGACGGCCTGATGAACGCAGTTCTATTATAGTTTAGGAGTAACACAGTCTAATTTTACTCTCAGGATATTTATTGCATTCATATAGTGGCTTAACAGAGAAGCTGAAAAAGCAAAACAAACAGAAAACAGAATGGCTTAAAAAGCATTTATTTGCTAACATCTGAGGGCTATTACGAGACAAAGGCCTACATGCTACACAAATCACAAATTAAAGAAGTTCCCTCTCTCAGAAGAGGCCAGCTCCTTGGGCAATTGTTTAGGGAGCCAGGCAGAATGCTGGGTTCTAGCTCCAGGAGAAACAAAAATACAGGGTCTGACAACTGAGAGGGGAGCACTTTGAGACAAAGAAGTAAACAAAGTGGTATCTAGCCCTGTAACTGTCTCACAAAAATGTATGTTATTTTGTTTTTCTTCACTTCTAGTATTTTCTAAGTTCTTGGAAAAGGAAAAGCGCTCAGGCACTAAGTGACACCTGCACGTCCTTCAAAAACGTTTCCAGTGTGGTTACAGAATACGGGAAGTGCACTTCAATGTTTGGTGACATACAGAGTTTTTATTTTGTAAAAACCTGTGCAAGAAACTTTTCCAAGCCAAACTCCACATGGAGCTTCATCCACTGTTTTACATCCCAGCTTCACAGTCCGGGATCACCAGATGAATCACACATGTAAGTGGACAACACAAAATCCACTAGAAGTTATTTTTAAATAAATACACTTTTATCACTTTTCACCACTTGTAACAGCATTCTGCACTGTCAACAGAACCAGCTGTGCACTTCTGAGCAGCCTGCCTTCATAATTAGATTAGCCGAGCCATTTTATTCGGGATGCCCTAGAATTCATGCATCCTGTGTCCTGGAAAAGTTTCACGGGGACAGACCAATGTTGTTGCTCAACAGCAAGATGTCAGAGATGGAGAAAGGCCAATTGGAAGTGCCAGAAGGAGGTACAGAGTCTAAGACACATGAGTGCGAGCCTAGTCCCAGTTGCTAACACAGGCAAACCTCTAAGAATACTATGTTACAACTCATTCGTGTAAAAGATTCCAAATTCTTTGTGAACTACTTTGTTCTCAAATGTCCAATGCAAAAAAAAAAAACAAAAAAAACACCCCATACACACCAAACCAACCCCCTTTTCTCATTTTAACATCAGACTTCTATCTATCCAGTTAGAAAGGGTAACTGGATCCTAAGAGCTGCCAAATCTGACAGTCCCACAGAGGCAAGGCTGCTGCAGGTTCAGGTCCCTGCATCCAGTAGCATATATTCCCAATGCACATGCACACATACATAGAATATATATATATACATGGCCAGTCACATAGGTACAGACAATAGGAATGGACTGATCCTGTGTCCCTCACTTGGCTGATCAGAAAGGAAGCTCATTAAAGTAAAAACTATACTATTCGCACACATACACAACATGGATCCCTCCAGTTGCTGCATTAGATGCTTAGTCTATCTAGTATCTGGTCCCTTGTCTCCACTGTTGCTGACACCTGGATATATCACCCCAGAGGCCTGCAACATCTCTCCAGTGGTTTGTACTCAGACCCCTTCATCCCAGACACATGCACATAAGGACATACTATGGATCCCTCCATTAGCTGGCCTTACTCAGCCTGCACAGTAGCTGAGTAAGGATCTCCTGGTCTCCCAGTTAACTTATGTGCACACACACAAAAGTGTCTCTCCAGTAACTGCTTCAGATGTATGGCTTCCCCAGTAGCTGATTCCCCCCTGGTCTCTACATAGCTGTCTTGGACTTCCCAATTTCTCCAGCAGCTGACCCTCTGGTCTCTCCAGCATCCAGTCCAGATTTATGGCCTCCCCAATACTCCAAATCTTTTCTCTTGCTCCCCAGCTACACTGGCTGGATGTTCACTAGCAGTTACACAAACTGACACACACTCACACACAAGATGCACACACTGCACTTTCTAGATGCTGGTGCTATGGGTGCATCAGACCCTATGATCCCTGGCACCTTCTCTATTTACTGGCACTTAGACTTCATGTATCCACAGAGAAAAGTGAGCCCCTCACTCATGGAAACAGTCAGAACTAGAATTCAGTAAGAAGATAAGATGAACTGCAGTGATTAGGCACAGGGAATGGGGGGAGGGGAGGGGAGGGGAGGGGAGGGGAGGGGAGGGGAGGGGAGGGGAGGGGAGGGGAGGGGAGGGGAGGGGAGGGGAGGGGAGGGGAGGGGAGGGGAGGGGAGGGGAGGGGAGGGGAGGGGAGGGGAGGGGAGGGGAGGGGGAAGAATAGTTCCAGTTGGAAGAGACCTACAACGATCATCTAGTCCAACTGCCTGACCACTTCAGGGCTGACCAAAAGTTAGAGCATTAAGGGCATTGTCCAAACGCCTGTTCAACACTGACAGGCATGGGGCATAGACCACCTCTCTAGGAAGCCTGTTCCAGTGTTTGACCACCCTCTTGGTAAAGACATGCTTCCGAATGTCAAGTCTGAACCTCCCCTGATCCAGCTTTGAGCCATTCCCATGTGTCCTGTCACTGACTTCCAGGGAGAGGAGATCAGCACCTCCCTCTCCGCTTTCCCTCCTCAGGAAGCTCTAGAGAGCAAGGAGGTTGCACCTCAGACTCCTTTTCTCCAAACTAGACAAACCCAGAGTCCTCAGATGTTCCTCACAGGACTTGCCTTCCAGCCCTTCCACCAGCTTTGTTGCCCTCCTCTGGAGGCGTTCAAGTACCTTCACATCCTTCTTAAGTTGTGGGGCCCAGAGGTGCACGCAGTACTCCAGGTGAGGCTGCACCAATGCTGAATACAGGGAGATAATCACCTTTTTCTGACTGGCTGGTTGTGCTGTGTTTGATGCACCTCAGGATGCCGTTTGCCCTCTGGGCTGCCAGGGCACGCTGCTGACTCCTGTTGAGCCTGCTGTTGACCAGCACCCCCAGGTCCTTCTCTGCAGGGCTGCTCTCCAGCCACTCTCCTCCCAATCTACACTTGTGCCCGGTGTTACTCCATCCCAGGTGGAGAATCTGGCATTTGTTCTTGTTCGATTTCATGCCACGGATGATTGCAAATGTACTGACCAGCCTCTCATGTTGACAGGTTCCACACCCAGACCGCAGGCTGATGCGTTTCCTGTGATAGTTTGGGGAGGAGCCAGATTAGGGTGCTCCCTTTGCACTACTTCAGGTTAGTGGGGTTCCCTCACCTTCTGCTCCTTTGTTTTTATGAGCCTTTTATTACATAACATAACAGAATCCTGTGAAATTTAGTGTGAATGAGATTATGAGTGCATTATGCTTAACCATTGCACTTATTCCTCCCACAGAATCAAGGGAAGCAGAGGCAGGGGATACAGGTTATCAAGAACATACTGCAAGTTTATGAAAATAATCCAAGTCCTTTCTTGAACACTGACTTTAAAATTTAGATTTGCTCTTAAAAATTCATTTCCCCCCTGCACAGAATATGTATATATACATATATTACAGTATATCTGAATGACAGTAGATATGAAGTATTTTGATGTCTGCTGCCAGCAGGGACACTGAAGAGCTAAATGTACAGGCCCAGAGCTACTTTTCCCAGTGATTTGTTCCTTATGAGATGTCTTTCAGAACTATTTACTCTTCAGTGAAATGCTGCATTATCAACACACTTCCCCATGCCTTTAGAAGAATTTGCAACAGAGTCTCACGCCCTGCATGCTGGGGACCAAATCAAATAAAGCGTTATTTTCAATTCCTCCCCTCCTTTTGGTTTTTTGGTTTTGGGGGGCAGTTTGCACTTGTAGAACCTTGGAAAGGAAAGAGAGAGGGAAAGTAACCTCCTCCATATTAAGAACAACATGAAAGAGGGTTGGGTTTGTTCTGCAGGAGAAAAGGATTAAGGCAAACGAAGAAGAATTGCTTTGGAGTTCAGAGACAAATGCTATGAATGGCATAGGAGGAGATTCAGCACAGGGAGGTACATTCAAGTACAAGAAACACTGGGACTGACTGGAATATAGATTGTGGAAGGAGAATGAAAATTTCTCAACATACTGAGCGTAGGCTGGAGAAAACTCTAAGAATTTTACTTTAAGATACCATTCCGTACCAGCTTTCAAGCAAGGAGGACCCACACACCAAGTCTGTGGAGAACAAGGTGTCTTTATATTGGTCTGTACACAGCTGTTTATTCAACATCATTATTTCATCACTAACACTGTAGTCTCTTTCTAGGTTGCAGGGTTTTGGCAACCCAAAGCCAGAGCAAATCCAAACTCCTGAGTTCCTCTGGTCTCCTCACTTCCCCTGTAGCATGCTACCCTTCCCAAGTGCTAGCATTTCCATCTATTCAGTGAGACATTTCAAGAAGCTGAGCTGACCACAAACTATCCCTATGAAAAAAGCACCATCGATCTGGCTAAGGCAGCTCCACAAGGTACTAGCACACATAGGAAAGCATGCTCAGGGGAAAAGGAGGGCAGTAATCCCAATTTAAGGTCAGCTTCAAAAGCTGTGCAACCACAGCCGCAATGTGTCTATTCTTGAGGATGTGCCCCCTGGATATTCTTGTGCAGCAGGACATGCCTATTCTCTCATTTCATGGATAGCAAAGAGATGCCAAGTAAACTGCCAAAGCTCACACAGGAAACCTCTGGCAGGAGTGGGAAGCTGAATTTAGGCTTGTCATGATTCAGTAAGTACCTTCTCCAACAACTGGGCCTTTCACTTGAAGCTGTCTCTGCAGCAAAGAGCTGTAATCCTAAGAGAGAAAGGAAGTGCTGTTTTAAAGATGGGAAGGAGATACAGATATGAGAAAAGTGACTTTCCCAAAGTCAGTTGCAGTCGTTCCGAATCACAGGCAAAAGCCACAGCTGACAGAACCATAGACAAAAATTAATTCGGAACTACAGAAATTTGTGTTTACAAGACAGTCCTTGCCTAATATTATAAGATCCTGAAACGAAGAGTAACTGCTTTTTTAAAAAAATTAAACCCCTAGGTTCCTTTTTTCTGATGGGGAAGAAAACAACTGTTAAACAGCCAGCTGATGATCATCAGAATACATTCTCAGCAACGTTTCATTTTTGCTGCTTTGTTCTTGAGAAGACATCTTTTGGCAAAATCAAAAGCTGCACATGCTGAATAATTTCCTATTAAGGGCATAGAGGAGAACGAAGAGACTACAAATGCTTGTGTATCAAGTCATTCTATGCCTCATAATGTATTTGGGTTTTTTCCTATGTTTATATCTAATAAGAAAAAGACAGGTTCTCCCCTTCAGCTTAAATAAAAGTAATAGCACAGTCAAGGTATCTCACAACAAATAGACACTCTCGACTTCAACCTCTTAGAAACCTAGCAAGCTTTTACATTCTCCCTGTCACCTTTCTCAGCTTTTGATGATTCCCATCCTGCTCCATCTATGGTAGTGGATCAGTGCTTTACCAGAGGCTTTAGATGCTAAAGGGTATAAGGAAGCAGGTTATGCAGAAAGCATCTATTTCCGGCACAGGAATGCAGTCTGTAACTATCCCATGACAGGGATCTCAGCTCAAATAGAAAGTGTAAGACCGAGCATATCAAAGCACCAGGAGCACTGCATCCTGAGACACCAGTGGGAAATCAGGGCGGGGTGTGTGGAATGAACAAGCAGTTCAGTCTAAAAGAGTAAAGGAAACAGGAAGGCAGATCCTGAAGTTCTATAAAGGAGGCTGAAAAGCACCTCACAGCCTTAGACTGAAAGACTCAGCATATAAAATATCAGAAAAAAAAAACTCCACAGAGAAAACTAAAAAAAAAAAAAGTTATATTAATTCTTCAAGATGGAAGAAGCATTAGAATTAAAGCTCCTGTTTTAGCCTCTGATTCCTAAAAGAGCTCAGAGCCCAACACCCCTCTTCTCAGTAGCCAAAGGCACTCAGCACTCTACAGCTCTTTCACATGGAGGACTTGTTATCATTCCTGTCAATGTCTATTGCATTATCAATGGGCATTGACAGCAATTATGGATATTAAGGTGACCACGTAAGAACTAACATTTTACAAAATCTACTCTATATGTAGCCCTCCCCAAAAAACAAAATTAAGCAAAACAAACCTTGCACACTCAGTGCTGAACTCAAGTACTGCATAACTGTTTTGAAGGTCACATCTTGAACGAGTTATGAACATTTAGGCCACACATACAGTTTAGAAATGCTGATATATCTTCATTCCAGCTCTCCCACTGAAGTGATAACAGAATTGCAGCTTTCCATTCACATCTAGAAAATGGTAATCGTGCTGCCCACAGACAGTTCAGGAAATGTTCTTCTCATCCATTGAAATGATCTTTCACATTTGAAGCCTATAGAGCTCAACTCTGACCACAACAGGGCATTAGTTATAACATAAATGAATAATACTCACTTTCTCCATATACTCTTGCTCATGCATGTACTAGAACACAAATCCAGGTGAACACCATCATGAAAAATGGTAAGTATTTAAGGAAATAATTCATTATTTATATTAATCTATCATTTATAACCTAATTACAGGTTGCTTCTTTTATGGAAGGAGCAAGTAAGTATCATGAAATTACTCTGAGACAGCAGAAGCCTCAACAGTTTGGTCGTAGAATCTAAAAGAAGCAGGGAGGAACACATAACATTATTAGGGAGTTAAATGAATCAACTTCGTGAACTAGGAAGGGACATTAAAACCAACATCACTTTATCCTCATGCACAATGACATTTTGGGCAAAATGTTCTCCAGAAAAAAAAAAAAAAAAGGGTATTTACAGTCAGATTTAATGAGAAAACATGACAAGTGAAGAAAAGCCAACCCTTTCATAATCACCAGAATCAGTCCGAACCGCAGGCCATTTTTGCAGTGATGAAAATATGACTACATCTATTTATAAATATATTTTTTAAATGTGTCTCATCTTCAACGGGGACTAAATACCAGGGACATGTTCCTGCATATCTACTTTCCACATAAGATTGTGGTTTCTCAAATACTGTACAGGAGGAGTTCTGAAGCTCACCGGAATGGTGTGGAAAACCCAGCTGTTTACACTGAAAGCCCTCAGAAATACCAGTGGCACAGATCAGCAACGAACAAGAACACAAATACGAAAAATCTGGAGCACAGGGACATGAAAAGGCCAGAGGAGAAGAAGGTGACTAAAATAAAACCACAGATACACAAGTCACCACTGAAACTTGATAGTAGAGACAAACTTATCTTTGAGGGAAGGGGAACTTCCTCCAAGAAAGAACTTACCAGACTGACGGATGAGATCCAGCTGCCTTTTTAAATATCCTGCTGCACAGCTAATAGCTGCAAAACTCAAAGGCAAAGTGACTAGCACAGAGGACAACCACTCAGCAAACACTGATGGAATAGACATCGTTAGTAAAAGGGGCAGAGTTGAGTGCTATGAATCTACAACTGCCTGCCTACAATCCATGACAGCACCACAACACATATGGAAAAGTTGAGGGGGATTAACATTTGCTTTTTTAAAACCTGGGAAATAATATGTCAAGATCCACATTAAAAGGATATTACAATTGCGAATTCACCCACTAAACACTGGGAACCATCATTATCAGCCCACTGCAGGTTCATTCAGGCAATCACAGGTTCATTTTCTCTATGAGAATAAAGTGGTTACCACACTCCATGAGTACAACCAGCCTGCTCTAGGAAGAAAGGATTCATGTACAACCTAATCACGTAAGGATACAGGTCCTGTGATGGAGAAGGCCAAGACTGCACAAACAGGAACAATGCTTTGACAGTCAAGGCAGTTAACTCCTGTCCTTGAAATCCAGTATGATCCTTGCATTTACCACAGAGTTTTTTTGCAATGCATAGCAAAATTCTTCACATAGTCATGTTTCTCCTAATCACATTCCTTGTTTCTTAGTTGTGTTACTTGAGACCAAGGTTGCTCTGCAGGAAGAATGGCCATGTACTTACAATTATAATGCAACCTGCACTGTGAACACGGGCTGCTATTTAACACCAAATTTTATGAAGCACTCCAATATCATCACGATAAGGTCACTGCAGGCTGTCTTCAGAGCAGAGTTTAAATAGCACACACTAATTACAACTGAACAATGAGTAAAAGTAAAACAGGTGCTCATTGGCTCTCTGGTGCAGCACACTCCCCTTGATGACAATGAGATGGCATCTCAGGGAACTGAAAAGTGGCATCAGACTGAATCCACATAAGGCAACTGAACAGTGTCATGTACCTTAATCCCATTATTCTGCTAACTTTCACAGAATCAGACTCACAGCCAAGTAGGGCTCAACGATCCTTTTAGTATAGCCTTCTCTCCAAAAGCATATCAACAGATAAAGACATCTGCTCAGCAGGAAGCTATGTCCCAGTTTCAGCTCTGCCAGATGCTGCATGCCACACTCGCAGCCAGGATGCAGTAGAGATGTCCCATAAATGCTTCTCAAGACACCAGCAGAGGAAGAAAAACACTGCCTTTCATAGCTCTGTGGGAAATATTTCATGTTTGTCAGACCTCACAAAAATTGCAGAAATATCTACTCACTTTCCAGAGCTGTACTCTCTATCTGAATAGCTTGTGCAATATATGTTCCTAAAAGCCTCCAAGGCTAGAGGCTCTGTACCTTCTTCAGTCAATCTGGGCCAAGGCTGTCTTTTCCCTGGTGTTAGAACAGCCACCACGAGCTCACTTTGCTTTTTACTTCTTGTGAGTGCTTAACTTCTGCAGCCTCAGTAGTGTTCTTTCAGTTTCCTCCTCAGTATGTAAGACCAGCATAGTTTATTCCTATTACTGGTTTTACTGTATTTGCTTTTAACACCTTGTTCTGTAAAAACAATGTTGTTGTGTTTGTACAAAGTCTCTCTGTAGCCTAGCCCTCCCTTACAGTCTGTTCTGAAACACACGCAGTTATTTTTTGGCCACATAAGTCCAAAGTAATTCAGTCTCCTGATAGGTATCTTTCTGCCTCTGCACCTCTGTCGACACTGTAAATAGGGACTAAGCAGTGAAACTGCATTTGTCTACCAGAAACCTCTACTCAGTAAGGCCTGGATGGTAACTAATTTCTCACAGCCCACCAGAAAGCTATCAGTTGGCAACAGCTTTCAGACCTTACTACCTGGGCCGGATGCAAACCAGTAATATAGATATGGAGACGCTATTATAGATCATTACATACATGCCATCTGTCCTCCTGGAATTTTTTCCCTTAAACACAGTGAAAGGATGGGTTTAAGGGGAAGGTCAAAAGGAAGCATAGAATCATAGAATCACAGAATGGTTTGGGTTGGAAGTGACCTCAAAGATCATCTAGTTCCAATGCCCCTGCCATGGCAGAGACACCTCCCACTAGATCAGGTTGCTCAAGGCTCCATCCAACCTGGTCTTGAACACTTCTAGGGATGGAGCATCCACAACTTCCTTAGGCAACCTGTTCCACTGTCTCACCGCCCTCAGGGTAAAGAACTTCTGTCTTATAGCTAGTCTAAGCGTGCCCTCTCCCAGCTTCCAACCATCACCCCTCGTCCCATCACTGCAGGCCCTTGTAAAAAGTCCCTCCCCAGCCTTCTTGTAAGCCCCCTTCAGGTACCGGAAGGCCGCTATAAGGTGACCCTGGAGCCTTCTCCTGTCCAGGCTGAACAAGCCCAACTCTCTCAGTCTGTCCTCGTAGGAAAGGTGTTCCAACCCTCTGACCATCTTGGTAGCCCTCCTCTAGACTTGCTCCAACAGCTCCATCTCTTTCTTGTGTGGGGGACTCCAGAGCTGGACGCAGTATTCCAGGTAGGGTCTCATGAGGGCAGAGTAGAGGGGCAGAATCACCTCCCTCAACCTGCCGGCCACATATCTTTTGATGCAGCCCAGGATATGGTTGGCTTTTTCAGCTGCAAGTGCACACTGTTGGCTCACGTCCATCCCATCAGAAAAGGCAAGCTGCAATGCTCTACAACAAGAGCAATTCAGAGAACTATCTTCAAATTTATGTTTGTAGAATCTCATCTTGGGCAGGGGTGACCCAGACAGGCTCTTTCAACCATCAAGATTTATGATTACTCATAATCAGCATTACTTCCACATCTATTTTAGCACAGCAGTTTCTTACTTCAGTACATGGCCACCAAAATCACATGGGAAACAGCTGAAGCAAGTTTTAAACACAATGGTATTAGCACAATAAATATTAAAATGGAAAGGTGTCTTATCCCTTAGGACCTCATACAAATGCTCACCAGCCTCCTCACATCAGCAAGGCTTTTACGGGGGGTGCGGGTAGAGGAGGGGGAGGGAGAGAGAGAGATTGCCTGACAGAGAGACCACCCATCTGTTCCTGTGCAGAGATCCCTAAGGTTTATTTCACGATGACAAAGTTTTTGAGTTTACTTCGATTTTTCCAGAAGACAGATAGACGACATTTACGTTTGTAGCTACAGCTTCTCAAAAAATGAGGCAATAAAAATCTCCCCAGCCATCACTTATAACATGTAACACTGAAAATTAAGTTCCACATTCAGAAACTGTACCAACTGTTGCTGAAAAAAACTCCACATTCATTCCAAGGATAGGATATCATGGCAATTGTAACTGAGATTGATCAAAGCTGCTTGTCTTTTATGGTCTTCATTTGCAAAGGACCGAATATAACTGGATTACTGGTAATACAGTACAGCTCAGAATAAAAGGACCTTCATTTTCTTCGCCTGGAAAAGGCTTTCAGCTTTTTTCTTGTAATCACACCAAAGTCCAAGCCAACTCTAGGACTACAAGGGAGAACTGTGAGGAGAAAAACAGGAACAAACCTTCAGTGGGATCTGAACTTGGGGAAATAATCCCTGCACATTCAGAATGAGCAACATCACTTTCACCTCCTCTGATGAAAGTTCACATTGCTCAGCTTTACGAAAGCATTTGAAACAGCAGGGAGGAAGGGAATTACAGCAGGAGCGAGAGGGAACGTGTATTGCCTCTGATGAATGGCACACCGCCCAGGCAGCTGCTGCGCAAATGCCAGAAGTGGGACCTTCGTTGCTTCAGCTGGATCCCTCTCGAAGTTTTGCATTACAGACGGGTACCTCATGTTATGGGATTGTGCTGCAACATGGCAATGCAGAGACTGCTTGCTACATGTGTCTTTTTCATTCTGAAATTGAAACCCTGATGGGAAACTAGCCTCTCCAACAGCCTCGCACAGCAGCTGAAAAATACATTTCATCACTTTTACACCAGACCTTGCAGGAATTAACAGTATCCCAGATCTTTGTTCATCTTTCAAAAGCAAAAAGCTACATCAGGATTGTAATTGACTTTAGACAGCCATTTTTTAAAAACAAAAACTGAAAAAGCTAAGGTGTGCACAGTAACTGAAAGAAAATTAATTCTTTAAGATACTGTGAACAACTTGGAGGTTGGTTGCTACATTTTAAATGAGAACCGTGTCATTTTCCACATCGTAAACACAGTAGGTAAAATAACAAACCACAGAATAACTTGAGTTGGAAGGGACCCATAAGGATCATCAAGTCCAACTCCCTGCTCCTCACAGGACTACCTAAAACTAAACCACACAACTAAAAGCATCGCCCAGATGCTCCTTGAACTCTGACAGGCTTGGTGACATGACCACTTCCCTGGGGAGCCTGTTCCAGTGACTGACCACCCTCTCAGTGAAGAACATTTTCCTAATGTCCAAGCTGAACTTCCCCTGATGCAGCTTCATTCCATTTCCTTGTGTCCTGTTGCTGATCACCAGAGAGAGGAGATCAGCACCAGGATTATCCTGTCCCAGGTGGAGAATCCAGCACTTGCTCTTCTTAAATTTCAGGCTGGTGATTGCCCAGCTCTTGAGCCTATCCAGGTCTCTCTGTAAGGCCTCTCTACCCTCAAATGAGACCACAGCTCCTCCTAGTTTAGTATTGTTGGCAAATATACTTAATGTATATTCTATTCCTGCGTCCAGATCATTTATAAAACCATTAAAGAGCACTGGCCCTAAAATGGAGCCCTGGGGAACTCCATTGGTGACTGTCTGCCAGCCCATTTACTACAGCCCTTTGAGGCCAACCCGCCAGCCAATTACTCACCCAATGTATTATGGGCTTGTCTAGTCATGTGCTGGACATTTTGCCCAGAAGGATACTGTGAGAGACAGTACAGAAAGCTTTGCTAAAATAAAAAAAAAAAAAACCTGGCTTCCCTTGGTCAACTAGATGGACGACCTTGTCATAAAAGGAAATTAAGTTGGTTAAGCAGGACTTTCTCCTTGTGAACCCATGCTGGCTATGACCAATGACTGTGCTGTCTCTCAATGCTTCAAGTAAATCAGATATACCTGCAAGTATAAGGTGTATTTTCATCTAAACTGAAATTACTAAAAATTCCAAGCGATGACAACTTTTAAGATCTAAAAATTGCCGAGCTATTAAAATATTTTTAATTAGATAAACATATTCAAGTATTCCAGGTTTGCTGTTAAATAAAGTGCAGTATAGAACTGGGGGATGTCACCTTTGACAGCAGCAATATTTTCTGCGAAGCTACTGTTTTCATTCCAGCCTAATCAACTAGTTCTGTCTAGTTCTGTTTCATCACTACATCATATTAAGTTGCAAGCTAATGGGAAAAAAAAAAAAAAAAAAAAAAAGGAGGGGGGGAGAGCTTGATTTCTTCCTATCTAAAAAACCCCTTGATAAGCAGGGATAAATTCCATGTTTACACTTTAACACACTGACTGACAAATACAGATACTACACATATCAACACACTATACAGATATCAACATACAGATACAACACACCACAGATACTTTGCCCTAATACTAATTTTAAATGCAAAGCATGTATTTAAAACCATTTTTCTTTAAGCCTCCAGCACAACTAAAGTAGCCTTATGTAACCATGTAACAAACTTGTATAGTTTTAACTAATTTCCAGATTTCAAGCCACATCCAATTTTACATAATCCTAAATTAAATACTACACCAGCAGGTAAGGTTTTTTTGAGTTTTTAACATAATGTAAACCACATGGAAATTAAAATTCTCAATCAATGGACCATTCATTGTACGATGAGAAATAGTAAAACCCATTTTCCTACTTCACCCTTTTTCAGCCAAAACTAACACCAAAGTTAACACTAAATCAGTTTTTCCCCAGAGGATAACAACTGAATTAATAATGCAGAACAAGATTAAAGCAGATCATTTCCATTTTATTTAGTTTGTCATAAAATTGGCAATTTAAAACTGCACTACAAAAATGAAAAAGGATTTTGCTTAACATGTTTTGGCCTTTTGGACCTCTTTAATATAGCAGAATGATGAAGTTTTGTTTTCACTGTTTTCTGAAAATGGACAATTCTGCTGTGGACCTGTGGTTCTTCCACTCTTAAATTTCTCATACAATCCAGAAAGTGCTGGAATTACATTTAAAAAAAAAAGATAGGGATCTTTAAGTAATAATTTATTTCCAAATTAATTTGAAAGATGTGATGCCACTACTCTCCAATTACTGAAAAGTCTTTTGATGTTTAGCCAGATCTGAGTTTCTATTGTTATCAGGAAGGAAAACACGGAAATAATCTCCCAAGCTTCCTTTAAGTAGCACAAACAAGAGGAAAAAACCTGAAGCAGCTCATTTTTCCTTCTTTATAGGTCACCCTGCTACAGGTCACTCTATTGCAACTGTCAAGCTTTTTACAATTCTTTCATTTGTTTTGACGAAGTTGGAATAAAGAATCTAGCACAGTTCCACAAAAGCCTTTAACTTCACAAACCTCACTTAAATCACCTGAAGACAAGTAAATCCATATCTTTCACTGTAGCTATTGCTGACGTAGTTTTCTGGAAGGCTGGGATAACAGAGCACCAGTGTATCTCTTTATATCAACACCCCTCTGTTCTGGCAACTGCTAGAGAGAAATAGTTTAGGTTTATTTTTAGAAAGAAGCTTAGAATGCTTAGTATTAGAAATAGGAGAAATAAAACTGGAGGTCTGATGTGAAGCAAAAAAAAAAATATAAACATTTTTAAGATACACCTACCACAAACTAAAGAGGCCACCTCAAATACTAAGTGTCTGAGCTCTTATCGAAAATTTCTAGAATGACTGGGAATTGGTTTGCCAGTGTCATGCTGACCTGGAAAGAGCTGCTAGTAAATAGCGTCAGCTATTTACCTATTACTCCTTCTCCATTGCACTTTCTTTCATTTCTCTTTCCATGTTGATGGTGAGTGAGAAACAGCTGAAGGGGCAACTACTTGTGATGCATTGTTGACTTGTCTTGTTAACACTGTATTTGCACTCAGGGTCCTTACGTAAGGGGGTTGTGTAGGGAGTCAAGGAGTAGAACAAAACGTCTATAAAATCTCTATAAGTGAGCATCCATCCTCTCCTCTACTCCTCCCTCTCCTCTCCAGCTCCACCACTTCTGGTTGGAACAACACCAAACTCAGCCTTATACAATAGCCACACAGCCGTAGGGTACTAATAAATAACCAGTGTGGATTATGACCTAATGAGACACAGCACTGCACAAGGAAGGACTCCTGAGTGATGGGTACTTCTCAATTTGACACAGGCTTGACACATGCCTTGAAATGGGCCATCTCTCAGCATTGTTTCTTTGTCCTGTCAACTGACTGTCCAAGCTCTTTGGTTCAAGGTTACCTCTTCAGGCTGTTCTTCACAGTATATGTAACTTGGTGAGGGATTTTTTCGGTTAGGTTTTGTGGTTTTTTTTCTTGAGTCTTTTTCATAGTTCACTAATATTTTTCATCTGGACTGTCAGATAAAGCCAGGTACTTTGCTGGTAAACCCAACCTGTTTGCAAGGGTGAGAACAACAGAATCGACTGCTTCTGTGCCAACAGCCTGTCAATGTTCTTTTTTCCACTGCAGGCCTCACAAACTCCATGCCTAAGCGGACAGACAAGCTCTCCTACAGTCAACCAGAAGATAGTCTAGATTCCTACAGTATAAACTGCCCCCACAGAGGTCCCACAGACACCCATACAAGAAGCTGGTTTCCAGAAAAGACACAGTCAAGCAGACAGTCTTGGGTTTGACTTCAAGGTGTAGGTACTCACACCCATGTGCTAACCATCAGGTATACTACTATGGTACTAAATGTATACACAAGACCTAGTAATTTTGTACCTCTGAGCATCACTGTGCTAGAAAGAATTATACCCCCTCCACCCCCCCAATCATTGACAACGATTATAAATAATTATAGCAGGTTTAGCAGTGAGTCAGTTCAGATCAGACTACTGCCCATACACTTAGATAGTCAATATGAAAAGTTAACAGCAACACAGATCTCACCAAATTTCAACATTTGTATGAACTGTTTCATCATGTGAGGGCCCTTTAAAAAAAGCAGTTAAAAATACAATTTCTCCACAGACAGCAACTCCCAATTCCAGTGTTATGATCTACGACTTGACAGCATTTCATCTTCTTGTGAGGGGGCTTTCTTTTCTTTTTTTTTAATACAGCAGCATGGTTTCATCTCAAACAATAGACTTAAGTAAAATTCAGTTATTCATTTTCTTAAATGGTGCTGCATCGTTAGAACCCTATAATCATTTTGTATGCATGAATGTATGACTGCATTAGCTCAGAATAAAAGTCTTAAATTTATGCAATCTTACAGCACCTTTGGCATAAATCATACGCTGCTAGATATTTTTCATGATAACTCAGCCTGTACGAAACACATCAGCTTTTGAAAATGCCTTGTATTATAGGCTACTCAGCAGAAGATTTGTTACGTTTACAATATTTCTATCAGCCAGTACCATGCAATTAAATATAAACTATGAATATAAATTATCACAACTAAAAAAATAAGATTCAGTTAAGTCCAAACAGCCAGTCACCCAGAGCAAAAAGATCTTACCTTAAAACAACTAGCACTTGTAGTTCTTATTATTGGGTCATATTTCTTGCATATACTTGCCTACCTGTTGTAGTCTCACTTCCAAAAAGTATACAAGTGCAACACATTCCTCTCTACATATACGTGTCTAACCTTCAGGGTTGAATATTGAGACTAGCAAATGTAAAAATCCTGAAATTCCCAAGGTGGTGTTTGTAAGAAGACCATGACTTTCCACGCTCGGGACTTTCATCAGCTACAAGTATCTCGCCCTTTCAATGAAGAAAATTCCACTCTCAACAGATAAGGCATTCCATAAGGCTTTCAACCAACTCAGGCACTCAACTATGGAGAAAGAGAAGAATCCTCATTTGCTCAGAGTACAGATAATGCACAACTTTCAACACTCATGCTCGAACTACACTCCTGAGACAAGCCAGCCTGCTGCTACACCACAGCTAAAAGCTGGAGCATCAACAGAACTCTCTCAAACCAAGCCATAACAAATTTTGTTCTTGCCCACCACAGTGCTATAGAAGGTCCTGACTAGCTTGCTGACTGACTCACACAGCAATCCTTAAGAGGACTGAAGAGTCACAAAAAGACATCAGAGATTCAAGATAATATCCGTGATGAATGTGAACTACCTAGTACTTCTCAGATGTTCTATCAGGTTTTTGAAACTGGATAACAAATAGAAGATTTGGGGTTTCTGAGGTAAATTAACCAGTTAAAACATCAAACAGGAACTCTTCAGATCAAAACCTCACATCTCAAGCATAATGAGGATTGGTAGTGGTCTGAACTAATAATACTGACTAACTGCTGAAATTTGTTTGCTTAAAGTTCTGAAATTCATATTTAAGGTCAATTTGTAAAACTGTCTATTATCCACAACCTTGTTAAAAAAAAAAAAAACTTTCACTATAAAAAAAGGAAACATATTCAAGTCTATTTTTTAAGTGCAAAAGTTTGCAAATGTTGGCCTAAACATAGCTCTACTGACAGAATTCATTATCTTTATATTATCATTATATTTTGAATCAAAAGAAACTATAAGGAGTAATTTTCAGAATGAGACAAAAAAGTAGAAGTGAGACTAAACAGATGTGCCCAATTGTCTTGAAAGGGAAGAAAGTTTTCAATTAAATCTTAAGATTACAACTAGCTTATATGTTCAGTAACTGTTTTGTATTTTTTTTCTACTTAAACTGGACTCCGTTTTGATACACTAAACAGTAACTGTTTTGTATTTTTTTTCTACTTAAACTGGACTCCGATTTGATACACTAAATATAACAGAATTTTTGATACTGACTTTCATGGATGAAAACTTCAGAATTTGAAAATAAAAAAGCTTTTGGTTAAGATTCAAGCACTAAACCTTAATAGAACCAATGACTTGCCGGAAACAAAGAAAGAAACTAGTGCTGCAATAATACTATTTTTAAGACTAAAACCTAGAAATAAAAATTTCCATTAATACATGCAAGGATAAAGTGATACTATGTACCTTTACAACAAGGTAGGAAAGGTGTTCTTCAACATATGCTCCTTTACACAAATGGCACTGATCCATCACCATACTCTCTGCTGGTTATTCTCAGAGGTATACTAACACTCAAAATAAAGAAGGCACTCAAATTCCTGAGGGTGACAGGAAATCCAGCAGAGTAAGAAATTTTAGACAGAGCTATTTACAGATATTTTCCTGTGAGAAAAGAATGGTAAGAATGTAGCTTGAACATTAACAAATCCACTAGAATATCAGTCTGCCTTGTATAGTCAGCAGGTTTGGAGGGGGATTCAGTGGGGCTGGAAATTCAAACTTTAGCTTGTAATCAGAAAAATCCTACTTTAGAAATTTGAACCAGCAACTAGAAACATGTAATATAATATAGAACTCTCCTAAAAAGGTACCCAGCTAGAGGGATCTTATACTGTGTACGTGAAGTCTATGACTATTTAGCTAAAAAAAAAAAAAAAAAGCCAATGACATCGAAGCTCTTTATTATTCTGCAGGGTGTGAGTGACATGGACAAAATGTGCATTTCCTTCCTTTTCTTTCCTTGGGAATTTGTGTGTAGTTCCTCCATTAGGACACTGTCAGAGCAAACATTAAACTGAAATAAATTTCCAACTGAAATAGTCTAGTCTATTCTAAAGATACACCCATGGTTTATTCAAATTGTTTATTCAGATTGTTTATTAAAGAATTATTCAGAATGTCTGGGCAACAGTTTAAATGAACTGGTTACTAGTTACTAATGTTTCACTGCCAAATAGGAAGGCACATGCAGTGGGGATCTATGGGAGATCCAGTTCACATCCTGCAAATAGCCACGAATTTCATTGTTGGCTTTAGAAATGAGAAGTTCAATACAATGCAGGAAGCCCAGAATTAACTAGTTCCCTGTTGCTTTAGAATAGCAGAGACATGCAAGACCTATTTTGTATTATTCTCCCAAGGCACCTCTACACCACCCAGCAACACCACTATGTAGTGTGCTGTTCTTCAAAGAACACTGACAAATACACCACACTATACAGAAGCTGCTATGTGGTTCAACCAAGTAGCAGCTCACATGTAAGTCAGTTTAGGCTTCTTGGAGAAAGGAAAGATTGTTTATTTATTAAATAAGCAAATAAATAATGAAAATGAAGGAACAGATTCGGGGATTATTAAGGAATACTTATTTGGCAGCAGAAAGCAGACAGGACTTGAAATGGGTAAATCCATGAAAAACATTGTTAACAGAACTAATTAGTTAAGTCCACATCCCCTAAGTAAGTTGGCAATCAGTTTTCAACACCTGTTTTCAGACCAGTGCTCGCAGAGTTTAAATGCATTTTTTAAAGTGATCTCCCCACAACCTCTAGGTCAAGAAACACAAGGTAAAACTGCACTTTCAGGATTGCTTACTGTGAACATTAGCCATAACAGATGCAATTTTCAACAGATAGCATTCAACACCATGGGGAGGAGGGCTGAGCATTTTGTCCTGAACGGAGCATATCAAAATCACGTGACCAACAAGTCACAGACCACTGAAGAAAGCAAGTCCCTCCTAACTAGTAAAAGTAAGAAACAGAAAGGTTCATCCAAGATAGTCACAAAACCATTATTTATTTACAAAAAAATCACATTTCCGTTAACTCAAAATGTGCTGAGCATTACTCATATACTGGGAGACACCACCTGCAGCACTCCCTAGAGTCTCATAAGGATTCCCACCTAGGATCTCTTTGACTTATGGGATCAAAAGCAAGCATCAAAAGTAGTCATTTGAAGTGTTCATTTCAGCCTTTACATCAGCAAACACTCTCTAGTGTAGGACAACCTTCCTGAATAATTAAAACACAGAAAGGACACATACAGTCCTCATCAGTGGATGATTCCAAGAGCCCTGAAGTGGAGGAACACTGTCTTAAGCTTAACACAATGGAGCCATACTGCATTCAACAAACACTCTTTCTCCCTAGGTCACCTGGCAAGATCCTGCTTTCACTCTGAGCTCAGTCTGAGCTACTGAAGTAAGTGAGAATTTTGTGAAGCTGTATTTGCCACTACCACTCTCCTCCCTTGACAGGTTTGCAGATGATACAAAATCAAGAAGAGTGTTTGATACACCAGATGGTTATGGTACCATTCACAGGGACCTTGACAGGCTGGAGAAATGGGCTGACAGGAACCTCATGAAAACTGACAAAGGGAAATGCGAAGTCTCGCACCTGAAGAGGAATAACCTCATGCACCTTTTACGCTGGGGGCAAACCAACTGGAAAGCAGTTTTGCAGAAACAAACCTGGGGGTCTCGGTGGACAATGGGTTGAACGTGACCAAGCGATGTGCCCTTGAGGCAAAGGCAGCCAACAGCATCCAGGGCTATATTAAGAGCAGCATCACCAGCAGGACAAGAAAGGTGATCATCCGCCTCTACTCAGCACTGGTGAGGCTACACCTGAAGCACTATGCCATGTGCTGGGCTACCCAGTACAAGATAGACATGGACATACTGAAGTGACTCCAGTGAAGGTCCACAGAGTTGATTAAGGGACTGGAACATCTTCCATATGAGGAGATGCTGAGATATTCTGATTAAATGTAAGGAAAAACTTTTTTATTCTAAGGATGATCAAACACTGGCACAGATTGCCCAAAAAACTTGTAGAATGTCCATCCTTGGAGATATTAAAAATCTGACTGGACACAGAGCTGGGCAACCTGCTCTAGTTGACTCTACTTTAAGCAAGTGGATTGGACTAAAAGATCTCCAGAGGTCCTTTCCAACCTCACTGATTCTGTGATGAACCCCAGACCAACACCAATGTCCAACACTGAACTCTGGCAAACCTTTAGCTTTGCAACTCCTGCCCTCAGGAAAGCGTCCTAAGCCCATGCATTATACAGAGAACTAACACTGCAAAAGGAGCTGCATCTTCTAGCTCTTTGTAAAGGATGTAATGAAACAAACATGTTAGAAGAGAGAAAAATATCTGGAATTGTCCAAATGCTGTGCAAATACCCTTGCTACTTTTTGAGAGGGAAGAACAGAAGATGAGAGGTCCAGTCAAAGTATTTCGCTTTAAACTGTCTTAAATTGCATGAAGATTGTATTTGCACAACATGCATCCAGTGTAGAAATGAGACAATATACAATGGCATGTAACACTGAACACAGATACTTTCAATGCTCAGGTGTGCAAAGAGTGTAGAAGCTCTGCATCAATGATCACAGATGCCCATGACTTCATTTTATACATCCAAGGTCACACAGTTTCTTTTGGCACACAGATACACACATGTAGGCTACATATGCAGGTATATACCAGTGTGACTCCTACCAATTATGACTGAAAGGCCCATTCTGTCCCCTGGAACGAGGTTCACCTCCCCAGTGGTCTAGTAAGTTAAATTCCACAGACGTTGTCCTAGGACTATCAATTTATGTTCCAGATACTCTCTCCACCCAGGTATTACACACTTTAAAAAAAAAATCCAAACACCATGTCTGAGGAAGTAAGACCTGTGTTAAAGAGAACCAGAGGGAACTAGTCATGCGGATCACAAATGTGGCAAAGGAACACTGTAATTAACATTTATTTTAGGCCATTTTATGGGACCTGCAATTTCTACTGCACATGTGAAAAACCTAACAGCTTGCTCAAGGTCTCTTCTACCCACAAATGATTCAGTAAGAATTGTGTAGATATGAAGAACGAGACAGCAAGACAGAACCAATGTACAAATAAGTTAGAACACCAAGCTGACCCTTGGGTCCAAGTTAAGATTCACTGACAGGCTTGCAGAAGGAGTCCAGCAGAGGCTCTGTAATCACAGGAGACTGTAAGGAAAGAGCAAGCACATTGCCAGAGCTTTGTTGAGAAGCCAAGGTAAGTGCAAAATGGATACGAGGCAGAAATGAAGACAGTGGGCAGAAAGATCTTCGCAAAAGCAGTTGACTGAAAACACACACATTTACACAAACCTAAAAATCCGCTGTAAGAAATGCCAACAGATAGACATATAGATAAGGAACATTAAAATGGGCAGTAATTTCATACCTGCAAATCTTTTTTTAGGATAATCCATCTAAATATATGATACAACCGTGACAGTCAATGAGTGATACGTCACTAAAACTGCCAAAAGGAACAAATATGCTGGCATTCAGTGTTAAATCAAGTACTGATAAGGCTAACTACAGCGCAAAAGCGTTTGAAAAGTAGAGCATGGGAACAAAAAGGCTTAACCATTTTCTTCTAGCAAGTCTGCAAATCTCACCCTTCAATATTTCTGCATCTTCTATGTGCCTCTTACCAAGGAATTCAGCCTTCCAGCAGTCAAAGGCGTAAGTACTACTTTGGCTGCAGACCACCTAACAATAATACACATGCAACGCATACAAACAGACATTCCCCTTAGCACACACAGAAGGAGCTGTGGTGCTAATGGGAACTGTGGTATTTGAAGACAATGATGAAATTCTAACAGCTGCAGCAGACTGGAGTGGGGGGAGAAAAAAAAAAAAAAAAAAAAGAGAGAAAGGGGAAAGGGAGGGAGAATACAGGAGGACTGGAGCCTGTAAGATGAGAGGTATCTTTGGAGTTCCCACACCCTTTTCATCCCTCTTATATTTTACCAGTTACAGAGAAAAAAGTAGTAGTGCATAAATAAATTACCTAGAATTATTCTCATCAACCCTGCCATGTCATCACTCATCACATCATGAATCTTCTTTATATAAACACATAAACACACTGATGATGACCACTACAGAAATCCCCATAACAGAAAAATAAATGCAAAGATGACCAGAAAGCCAAGCATCAAACACTGTCATGTCCTACACAAAGAGGTTTTGCAGCTACCCAATAGTTAAGAATTCTTAAATAAGTCATACAAAAAGAGAAATGAAGAAAAAAGAAACAAATTTCCTCTGCTTTATACGAGAACAAATGGTACCCAAAAGTTGGTGCCTACTTACTTGCCTTCCTGCAGATGGTGACGGTTTGGTTGTGTGATAACCAAACACACACACAGGAGCACAGAGAGTCAACAGCAGGTGCTGGAACTCCAAAAACCCCTTGCACAGCTACTCCCAGGGCCATCACAGGAGAATGATTATCCCCTCAAAGGCTTTTATGTACACATACGTACATATAAGCACAAAGGCATGGAGACTCCCAAAAATTCATTTGGGAAAACAGAGCCCCAGCCCCCAGCTAGGGCAGTCCCAGGAGACGCATCAGCTCCATTGCTCCAGATGAGTCACCTGGAGAGGCTCTCAGGGTCACCTTACAGACTAAGGGGGGTTATTGCCCAGGAGTATGGGACACATTACAGGATGCAGAGGAAGACCATTTTGGGATTGCACAAGAATTATTATAGGATGCTTAGGGTAGGAAACAAAGGCAGGGGAAGGGAAGGATCAAGGTGATTTAACAGGGAACATGCATAGAAAACAGAGGGACAAGAGGATAAAATGGGCCAGTCATGTAAACAGGCTTGCTGATTGGAGTGGGACTACAGGTCTTGCAGCCCACATATCTGCGGTGCCAGCAACTACAGTGAGTGTGTAATTGCTAGTAACTATCAAGCACACTAGTCAGCAACTACTTGCTGGCTAAGCAAGTAGTTAAGCTAAGTGGCTTGGCAGACAGGTATCTGTGTGTCTCTGGGAGTGAGGCAACTGGTGGAATCGGCTTCTTGAGAGATCAGGGTGGTCCTAGCCAACTTTTGGAGAGACTCAGGTCTGAAGGTCAACTGGAAGACCTGCTACTAGATGGACTCTATGTCCATGTCAGGGGGCCCAGGGGGATCCACCATGCAGGGGGCACAGGAGGCGGGGGCTGTCTGTGTGTGTCTGTGAGCGAGCGGATCTATATCAAAAAAAGGAGTGGGGCTACAGCACTGGGGACTCATGTTCAGGTGCCAGGAACTGGGGAGACTGGGATCTGGGGAACAGCTGCTAGGCAAACAGTGTCTAAACCCAAGTACTGCTGGCATCAACACTGCATGTATGTACATATTTTCCACTAACAAACCCATCCTGCTCAGCCAGAGAGAGAGGAATAGGATGAGGCCATTGACACTGGTTGTATTTGCACAAATGTTAAGTGTTTCTATCTTGATCTGCGTGACCAACTGTGTATATATATGTGTGTGTCATACATGCTTGCTTGTGTGTGTCCGCAATGGGAACACATGTCCAGCCTCACTAGCAGTTGCACCTGGAGACAGAGCTGCAGCAGCTGCATTTCTATCAGGTTACCAGATCTGTCAGTCCGCTAATAACGACAAGGCTTCCTAGATTTCCATACAGAAAGAGGCAGAAAGAAGTCCAAATACATGCACTGCACAGCATGCAGTGTCCATTATGGGTTCACACGCTTCCTGCAATTCTGACAGGGTCATCAAGAAATCACAGGCAAACAGCAAGTTTCTCTTTTTCTGCCTTTTGAAAACAAAAGCCAAAACCAGCTCTTAACTTGACAAAGAGCAATTCAAATGCTCATCACACCTACAAATTCCAGTGTGTTTCTATTGTACCAATTGCCAATTTAACAACATACCTAAGCAGGAACAGAGGAAACCCTCATCTACTGGTGGGAGGGTAGGAATAGGTAAAAGACAGAAAAATCAACTCCACAGCTGCTTCCGTAAGATCAAGTGTGCAATACTAGGTAGAATCAGTGAATGACCACAATTCCTTAGATGCACCTGTACATGTGTCCAGTATGTTGGCATATGTTGTACACCAGTACATGTTGGCAACTTCACAGTCATACTGTTTGTTCTGAAATTGCAGATTCTTTCTTTAAATTCTAATTTATACTAGCAAAGGTAGCGAGGTGGGAAGGGAGTGGAAATTCTGGTTCTGGTCTCCAGGGCTGCGAAAAATAAGCCTGAAAGAGTGAACTTCCATGGCAAATAAAACGAATGCAAAATAGCTTTACAATAAAAAAGGAAGAGACACAGAGAGAAAGGACAAAGCTTTAACGTGCCCCCTACCCCCTTACTTCCCATCTCTGTTTCCCTCACTTTGTACTAACAGCAGTCTTGCTTCCACCATACTGCTGGTGCATCTGAATTTGTACTGTAAGGGCACAAATAACATAAGTAAACAAAATAGATAAAAGAAACGAACCCCTTTAAAGGCATTCTTCACATAGTACAAAGGCAAAAAAGAGACTGGTTTGGGGTTCTTCCTCTATCCCTTATTTTCACATTATACTTATTATATGAGCTTTAGAGTGGACAAAGAAAGAGTAAAGAAAGAGTAAAGAAAGCAAGCTTAGAGGAAGCCATCCTTAAACACATTACTGATAATTATTTTGTGATTTTACATTTACTTTCTATTTAATTGATTCTTCTCATGCATGCTTACAGACTAAGAAAAATAGGCTGCAACTGGAGTAGCAGCAGCCACATTTGTTCTTTGTTCTGAAAGGACTGGGATTAGAGTAATGCATGCATGTTTTTCACCACCACTCCTTTTTTATTACATTTAATTACATTTTCAGACTATGCTGACCTGTCCTATATATATACTTATGCGACATGAACAGACACAACATCCCTTTGTGTTCCTTTGCATTCTGGACACTTGCATGCTCCTGATCAAACAATGAGCTAGCAGGAAAGGGAGCTGATCTTAACTCACTGAAGAAAGAGTTCAGTGAGACATGAAGATGCACAGTGGGATCTTTTTCCAATCTAAGGTTGTCAAAATAAGGCTTCAAATGAGCCACTGTCTCACACAAAACAGTTTTGTTCAGTGCTTGGTTGGTTTTTTGTAGGGCAATTTTTGTTTTCATCTTATTAATGCAAACTGTAAACCAAAATGCTTTATGTCATTAGATAACAGGAAACAAAAGCAAGAAGCACAGGCAGAGAGTATGTCTCAGCCGAGCCTGGATATGAGAGGGGAATTCACTGAAATGGACAGACACAGAGATTTCAGCAGTGCAGAGGCAGCAGCTGTTGTACTGACAGTAATTAGACTGGGCTGAGGACCTGAGGAAGGGAAACAATAAAGCAGTGAAAGAACACAAAGCAAAGGGATACAGACTCCTTTCTGAATCAGAAGCTTATTTCAAGTTTTAGAGGTGAAGGAAATAAAGCAGAGTAATTCTCGCAAGAATGTCATCATTTTATTTACACAGACAAAAGCTTGTTCAAAAGCTGTTAAACAAGTGATGCATTATATGGAACAAAAGCAGAAAGTGTTGACGTTTCTATCTTTTACTCCTTTGTTTCATGTGGACACCCTTTTCCTGCATACTGGCTAAACAAAGTTATAATAGAAAAATATAATCCCTAGTAACTAGTTACATAAGAGTGAATTTCATTTTGTCAAGTTCAATACATCTTACAAGCAGTATCCCACCTAGCAGATGGGAGTATTAAAGCAGAGGCTGGTAAAACTACTGTACCAAGTGGTTTAAAGAACCAGGAACACAACTCCCCCACTCCCTCATATTATATCCTTTTGCACTGGATCTTGGCTGCCTTATACAGCCAACACATTCCTCATCAGCCCAGGCTCCTAATCAAATGCTCTTTGAGGACTGCTGACCATTCTTCTACCTCTTCCCTCGCTCCCAGTTCCTGGAGTTTTCTGATGTAACAGGAACTTTCAAGACACCCAAGTGAGAGTCAGTTGACCACCATATGGAAGGCAATTAGAAGCTCACTCTATCAAATTAATATGAATCACAACATGAATCCCACTCCTGTTCTGCAGCAGGATAGGAATGCGCAGCTGTTACTACCTCTCATTTCAGAGAGGCATCAGAAACCTGACATTCATGACCACCACAAGCACATTCTGAAACTCTGCCCTACTCAGGTCCTCACTGGCAATTTGCCAGGCTGTTAGTGGTTGGGACCACTGTGCATAAAATGTATCAGATGACACATTGTCTTTTGTCATTTCTGGGAACTGGATTAAGTACAAGGACTGCTGCAACACTTCATCTCGGTCCCACTGCCCTCCTACCTCAAATGGAGATAGAGCATTAGTCTGTAGTCTTGCAGAGATGTAGCCAACAGATAAAACACATCCCAGCCTGCACTGCATCCCTCTGATTCTAGTGACTCTGAGTTTTGGAAATTGTGATGACACTCCACAGCAGACAAATAAATGCAGTGCAGCATATTCACTAAAAAGAAATACCCCTAAACAATAATTCCTTGATGCCTTTCAAATCAATGAGGTGCTGCTTGGCACTTGTGTGTTAGCAAAATTCTTGGTAGAAGCTGCAATAGCCTACGTCTTGCACATTTTTATTAAAAGCAAGACTATAAAAAAAAACAGGAAGACAAGCAGTAGCTGGGTGAATAGTGAATAAGCTTTTAATTAGAAGATTTTCCTTCAAATGAAGACATGTGGTTTAACAGTTCAAGTAAGAAAACACAGCATATTTGCTGCAGTAGATTTTCAGCTTCTCTTCTCAGTTGCAACAGGGACTTCACAGGTAGCTACATCAGGTCACTTAGTGCCTTGGGATCCCACATCCAGAAGGGGAACAGTAATAAATACCCTTCTCTGTAACACACTTTGGGGTCTTCAGTTCTACACACCAGCAAAGCTTCTGTCCTTTCACTGTCTATGAATTAAAGCTCAGTTAGTCTACTGGGAAGAGCAAGGGGAAAAAAAAAAGGAGAAAGCAGAGGGAAAAAATGACAGGTTTAAGTGCTTTTTGCCTCTCAGCTGTTTGACCATATTTTTTTCATTTGAGAATGTTTTGGCAGTTCTCTGTTGCAGCTACGGTGAGCAAGAAGCAGCATCTTTGTTGCTGACAAACAGTTGGAAGTTTTGAGCCAATGAAAACAGCAATGTACATGAACACTGTACGTTGGAGAACCAGCTACACAGCGATTATGAAATTGAGCTCTTTGGCCAGAGGGCAGGATTTACATATGGAAGAGAAACACTACAGTTTAAATCAAGAGCTCAACAGTATCCCCAGTTGACTGCTGCAGACTTTCTCCACTTCTCCATTCTGCAGCCACATTTCATTTCCACTGAGCCCAAATTCAGTTCTGGTTTCAGTTCAACAGAAGATTCATTTACAAAGCATATCTTGGACCCCTTAGTGTCAACAATTTAATTCTTTTTTTTTTTTTTTTTTAAATGAGGACGTCTCACACTGTTTGTGCAAGGGTATCTCCTGAAGCTCTGTGCATTTTAACACAGGATTGAGATGCTGGACTGTATCTGACACACACCAAACAACTATGACTGTACCAAGCCACATGACATCACATAGTCTAAACAGCTATAGTCTCTATTTAATTACCTCAAGGTTGTCCACTTAGAGCTGTATTCAGCAGAGTGGATCCAGCCTTCCACATACCAACAGCCTTTAAGCCACAGCCTTTGCCCACATACCCTTTAACAATGCTTACAGAAACAAGGAAGTGCAAGAGCTCTAATGAGCACTACCGACCGAATCGGCAGAGTACAACACTGACCACAAAGTACTACTTTAACAAGTACTGCCACCGATAGGCCAATGAAGGCTTGGGGTCATTCGTCTACACTTTCAGTTTTGCCAGCAAGAATGCTGTCTGCCTCAGTCCCACCCTTAAATTGACATAGACTGGAAATTCATACTGTGCCATCACATCAGCAAAATTCAACTTGCCATTGTCTATCTTTCCACTTAAAGAACCGATTTAAACTGCAACTCCAACAGGAAGCTTATTGATATACCTCTACAAAGAAAATGAATTACTGTGTAATAAATAAGCTGCAATACTGAGCTCCCGCATGGCTATTACTGCATATCTGCAGTGCATTTACAGCATCATGCGCTTTTTTTCCCCCAACTCTTAGCATTCCAGTTTGTTTTCCATGATATTAAATGGTTACTATTCCCAAATTTGAAAGCTCCCACTTCTTGCACACCAGTTCCTGAAACATAATTCACTTGGTTGGCACAGTTGCACTGAAGTAACTTACAGACATTCCACCAAATTACATATTTTCCAGTCTGCACAAACCTCCCGTTTTTCCTGTTTACCTGTAGAAACCTCAAGTTCTTCCACCACAACGAGATTCCTTTCTTTTCAATCTTGTATCTTCCAAGAAGCTCCAATTTTGAATTTTCTCTCAGGCTGCCTTATATAGTTGAATAATTAGCAACCTCCAGCTTCTTTTATCATCCACACAACCTTGAGTGTTACTTGTCTGGTATAGAGTTACTTCATCTATCCTGTGAACTTCAGAAATGTGAACTTCAAACATTCAAGAAAGCAAACAATGAAGAATGGCAAGACTGCAATCTAATTGTGAAGAAAATCCAAAGAAAGTACCAAGAGTGACATGTAACATCTATACTATGATCTGGACCATCCACAGAAAATCTTACTAACAATCAGCCATCTCTTTCCCCCACCCAGACATGACAGTATTGGGAAGAAGCTTATTTAATTTGTTACTAAGAAAGCTGGTGCCCAGTCAGTGCAGAATGACCCTAAATAAAACCATTGGCAAAAATAATCCTAACACTGGGCACACCAGCTAGCAACCAGCAGAGCCAGTGAGCAAAAAATTCACCCTTCCAGCAGAAGTGAGGCCTTTTCATTCCACTGTTAAAAGGGCTGAACATGTTCCCAGACATTCTGCTTTTCCCATATATCTGATGGAGCTTGGAAGTATCCGCTGCAGCTCCCCAGTCCATCTTCAAGTCCACCTGGTTCTTCATGGGGTAACTTTAGTTACTATTTGTTTCATATTACTGAAGATAATTGCCATTAATACTATATAGGCAGAAGTAAGGTAGCAACTACCACCTATCATATTCTGCAAAGGCTTCTTGTTCATGCAGTAGCGCAGCAAATTATCCAAATTCAAAACTTAAAAACTGATTTTTAAAAAGTCTGATAGCTTAAAAAAAAAAAAAAACCACAACTAATTTAACAGAAAACAACCTGTGTCTTCTCCTTTGCAAAGCTTTTATGGTCGTGTTCTTCTTCCCTCCTGCTATTGAATACTGAACAAAAGAAGGCAGTACCTGCCATGTTAACCAAAAGAGCCCTCCTGCTAATTTCTAACGTTCCATTTCCAATCTAGTCTTTCAAAGGTCTGTGCATCTTTCCATGCAGTACCAGAAACAGCTACAATAAAATTGCCTATCTGAATCATCTATTAAGGAAAGTATTGTTTCGCTGCTACCTACCAGAATGGTATGCTCTAATGGATATGCATGACTAAAAAAAATGAAGAGCAACTTGAAACTGGAATTAATCATATAAACTTCATGATAACTGTGTTCTGATAAACAGAACTCTAAATCCACCCTAAATTATCAGTCACATCAAACTGATAAATGTTCTTCACAATAGAAAAAGCATTATCAAGGAAGAAAAACTTGCCTCCCAAGATAAGACTTATTCTCAACAAGTATCTAGGAGGTTTGATATAATATATGTAAGGTGGGGCAAATGCTCCCATTATGGGGGAATTCCTATGCAGTTTATTAGAAACAAAACTCAGAAACACTTGATAAGTTTTTTTACAAAAATGTACTGAAGATACCCCCGTTACCTGTTCTACAGAAAGTAAGCATTCTAAATATTTTTAGAAGGACTGACTGTGCAAAATGGCTGATTAAATATTGCTGGTGATTTTGTAGCCATTATCAAGACTTGATTTGATTTTCTGGAACAAATTTCGAGGAAAGTTTCAAGATATTGGGCATATACAGTAAGTAAAACAACACCATTAATTAACTTGTCCTGAAGCCTCTTCTTCGCACAAACTGGTCCTGGTGCTTGTATTTGCTCTCTACTGAGCTTGTATTCTGTGACTCAGAGGTGCTTTTATCTGCTTAGCACTTCCCTCACTCTTTTGTTACACCTAGAGTGGAAAAGCCTGCAAGCTTTCACAGCCTTCCTATCTTACTTAGACAACCTACTACAGCCCTAACTACAGATAACAAAACACTTCTCTTGCATACTGCATTAGGATGCAACTAGAAAGGGTCCTGATAGATTAACAGATAGGAAATAAAAGCATGAGAATTAATTAATGGGCTCACTCCAGAAAATGTTAAGACATTGATCAAATGTAAGTAGTAAAGGTGGGCATCTTCTTATAGTTCAGGAAGCTTACAAAACATAACAGCTGCAGGTTTAACATTTCTCATGTACATGTCTATGTTACTGCCGGTCCTGAAGAGCACATCAGCAGCAGTCATTAAAAGCAGGGCTTTAAAACAGGGAACATATCCATCTTAAATCGCTAATAAATGAACACAAATAACAGAATTTTCCCTAATCTGCTTTCGCCAGCTTTCCATCCAGAATAAACAGAAAGTCAAGATTTCCACAAAGCTGTTATCCTTTACCCTTGAAGTTTACCTTCTACCTATAATTGTTCTCAAGCTCTTAATGCTTGCCTAGCTGGCTAAGAGACTGCTAAATGATTTGAAGCATAAGACTTTTGGACTCTCTCCTTCTAACGCTGGGGTGATACAGAGTTTAAATCTTTACAAATCAGGGTGCCACAGTTCTGTGTACTTACACAGTTAAGGAAGGAAATGTCCAGCAGGCAGGAAAGAGGAAAGAAAAGGGACAAACAAGATATGCTTTGGGTTCAGTTTACATTCGCTCCAGGCTAATGATGTACAGATCACTGGAAAACAGAGGAATAAGTGTCTACACTGAATCAGCTATTCCTCTACATGTTCTTTACTGTTGATAGCCAGGCACCGAAAATTTTTTAAAATCCTACTTAGATAATGAGTTTCTTCCTCATCAAAAGCCAAAATCATCATGCTGCCAAGAACTACCTTTCTGTAAGACGAAGTTTTGTTTTCAATAAATCTATCCATCAATAGAGAGTAACTATCTCGGATTTGAGGAATTCCTATATTGTCAGTCTTTATGACTGCACTGAAATCTCACAATTTCTCCTAAAGGCTCAGCCCATGCAGTCCTGCAGTGGCATAGCTTCAGATATGTTTTTTCAAGTGTTTTGGATTCCAGAAATCCTTGTTTAAAAACCCTCTCTGTAAGCTCCAACACTAACAGAAAATAACCCCCACTGATCTCACCATAGAAACAAAAAGAATCTCTAATTTTAAGCTGTTTCATCACATCAAGGAGAGTTGACTTACACTTTAAAAATTACATAGCACAGAATATTAAAAAAACCTTTCCATCTTCAAGGCAAAGATGCATTTTACATGAGAAAATCTGTTCTCTAGAAGGTATGTTGAAAAGTAATATAAAGTGTGTCTAAACTATTGTCCAGACAAAACCTATTTCCTGATCAACCCTTCCAACCTCTATCTCAAATACATGCAGTCTCATACATCAGGGACAGACTGATGAGTCTGTATGTCCCAAGTCATTAGAATTACCATGGCTAGAAGCTGCACTGGATTTCTTAATGAGCTGAAAACAGTATGTTAAAGAACTATAGATGAAGCTACAGATGCTCTATTATGCTCTGACAGCCAGTACTCTCTCTGTCGAGACTATTTAAAAAATGTTGGAACTTGGTGGAAATTTTTCTATTAGCTTCAGTATCTCTAATCTGTACCTCCCTCCAAATACACTATGAAGCTGCAACCTATACAAATTATAGATACCACCACTTACTGCTACTTCTCTTGTCCCAGTAAAAAGCCAAATGAAGGACTAAGCAAAAAACAACCAAAAGACAGGAACAGCTGAGAGTGAGATCTTTTGTATGTTACATTTTTCTGGATTTTAGTAAGGCTTTTGATACTGTCCCTCACAGCATCCTTCTGGACACACTGTCCAGCTGTGACATGAGCAGGTTCATAGTGTGCTGGGTGAAGAACTGGCTCAACAGAGAGTCCAAAGGGTGAATGAGGCTACATCTGGCTGGCACCAGTGGTGTTCCTCAGAGCTCAATCCTAGGGCCAGGTCTGTTCAATCTTTTTATCTACGATCTGGACGCAAGACTTGAATGCACCTTTAGCAACTTTGCTGTCAATACTAAACTGAGAGGTGCTGTTGACTCTCTGGAGGGGCAAGAGGCCTTGCAGAGGGATCTGGACAGACTGAAGCACTGGGCAATCATCTGTGGCATGAAATCGAACAAGAACAAATGCCAGATTCTCCACCTGGGATGGAGTAACACCGGCCACAAGTATAGACTAGGAAGGGAGTGGCTGGAGAGCAGCCCTGCAGAGAAGGACCTGGGGGTGCTGGTCAACAGCAGGCTCAACAGGAGTCAGCAGCGTGCCCTGGCAGCCCAGAGGGCAAACTGCATCCTGAGGTGCATCAAACACAGCACAACCAGCCAGTCAGAAAAAGGTGATTATCTCCCTGTATTCAGCATTGGTGCAGCCTCACCTGGAGTACTGTGTGCACCTCTGGGCCCCACAACTTAAGAAGGATGTCAGGTACTTGAACGCCTCCAGAGGAGGGCAACAAAGCTGGTGGAAGGGCTGGAAGGCAAGTCCTGTGAGGAGTATCTGAGGACTCTGGGTTTGTCTAGTTTGGAGAAAAGGAGGCTGAGGGGCGACCTCCTTGCTCTCTAGAGCTTCCTGAGGAGGGGAAGTGGAGAGGGAGGTCCTGGTGTCTTCTCATGACACACAGGAATTTCTCAAATGGGAATGACGCATGAGAATGTCTCATGACACATGGGAATATCTCAAATGTCTCAATGGATGGGGGAGGTTCAGACTTGACATTCGGAAGCATGTCTTTACCAAGAGGGTGGTCAAACACTGGAACAGGCTTCCTAGAGAGGTGGTCAATGCCCCATGCCTGTCAGTGTTGAAGAGGCATTTGGACAATGCCCTTAATAATATGCTTTAACTTTTGGTCAGCCCTGAAGTGGTCAGGCAGTTGGACTAATTATCGCTGTAGGTCCCTTCCAGCTGAACTATTTGACCCAATTAGATTCTATTCTATGTTTCTTTTTTAACTTTTAAGGTTCTTCCTGTTAAGTTTCTTCTAAAACTTCTCAAATCCTAAGTCCCTGGCCAGTTATAATTAATATAGCATAAAGCTGTACTATCCCCATTTTTCGATCTTTACCACACCATTAGCCAGCACTCCTTATATGCTGTTAGCTCCAGGTCATTTTCAGATCAACCAGTACTGTAAGAATGTTACTAGAACAATATATTGGGTACTTAAAACCAAAGTAAGAATTTGCCAGGAAGAGGTGCCAACTAGAGACTATAGCAAACAGAACTATTTTTTATGTGTATCTCATTGTACTGCATTGCTTGTCATTGCTGGGCCCAACTGCATCTTGCCACAGCAATGCATGAACTTGCCACCTCAAAATCAGACTGCTGTGACCTAGGCGGTGTGATGCCATCCAGTCCCTGCAGCTGACAAGGAATGCTGAGGCTCATTCATGAGATGTAATTTTAAAAATTCAAGGTTCTGATTTTAATCATTACAGCCAAATTGCTAGAGAGAGCAATCCAAGGGACTGAGCCCTGCTGACAACTGCTGATGTAACAACTTGGACTTGGAGATAAACAAAAGGAAACTACCAAAGGTCATTCTCAAAGACAGTTCTTGATTTGGTTTGTTTACATCTACTGAGAGTAAGGCACACTCCTCCCAACCTTTCCCAAACTCTAGCAAAAGGATGGGTTGGAGATTAGCAGTGACTAACTTATAAACAGTCCTTTTATCTGCATTTTATTTGTCAATAAAGGACCTATACAACAAAACATGCTCTTTCAATAAACACAACCCTGCTGTTAAAAAAAAAAAAAAAAAAAAAAAACCAACAAACACACAACACCCCCTCCCCCAAACCACAACCAAAAAACCCAAACAAAACCTTTCTAACAGAAACCCTTTACCCATGCAGATATTGTGACCATCTCAGGTGACCACTGAAGCAACTGAGAGCACAGGATTTCACTTAGTTGTTCCTCTCTTGACAATCATCACTTCTACTTCATTTTTTTGGAAAAGTGTTTTAGAAAGACTTGCCAATTTTGCTTTAGTTACTTCTAGTTAAGGGTGTTCAAATCCATTTTGAACCAATACAATCACCAGAAATTCATTAAATCACTAAAGGAATCATTAGCACATAAATCACACAGAACCCATCCCTATAATCACAAAACTGTCTACGTATCTCTTGGTTTATATGCAAGGACATGATAGCCCCTTTCAACCTAAAATACAGATTACATATCATTAAAACAGAGAGGTGCCCCTGCCAATCCTGTTCTGTTCCTCTAAAAACACGTCATTTATGCGTATTATCAAAACGCAATAACCTACCTCTTGAAATATCTTCAGATGCTCCTACACTCAAAGCTTCTAATACCATCTTTTTAGGTATTTCTTAAAGTCTAAGGTATTTCCTACAACTAAGAAGACATGAGGTCATATTTTAAGCAACTGAACAGATACATTAGAAGCAGATTTAGCTTCATACAGAATAAAGTAGCTATAGGATTACTTCAGGAACAGAATCACATGGTGCAGATGTGTGGATCCACAGCATCCTATGTCACCGAGAAGCAGGTAATACCTGAGCCGTTTAGATACCAGCATTACTACTAGTGATTTCCCACATTGTTACATATGAGAAAATCATGAAGCAACCAAAACAGCATTCATCTGTGAGAAGTTCATGCACTGTATGACTCACGTCAAAAAGGAGTCTTCTTGCAAACTGTTTTTTTCTGGTTCTTGTTTTAATACGGTTTACAATCATTGTATATGACCCAGAAAAAAAATCACTATGACACAGTTGGTTGTGGGAAGCTGTAACTAATCACAGTTCAAAGCTGACTGAAAATAAAATGCTTGTAGTTTTGCCTCACTCTTAGGGAATAACCTTAGCATGCTACAAATAAACCTACTGTGCACTGCCCCCTTTTCCCCAAAAAATACTCTATAAAAATTAAATGTAACATTATGTCACTTGGCAATATATCAAGATTTATTGCAGAAGGACAGCTAAGGGCTGTACCAGGTGCTTCTTCATCAGAAAACTAAGAGAAACTGGAGCAAGACAGAGGAGGCTTTTGTTATTGTTAATGCTTCCATGTTTGTTCTCATGAGCTTGACACCGTTAGGGAGGAAGACACCATTACAATAGCTCCTCACAGACTTAACTAACTTACAAGGAGAATTTAAGCTATTTGGATCACCAGCCAAACCAATGCAGTGGTGCTGTTACAGATAGCAATCCGATCCGTTTTATACTGAAAGAAGCACAGAGGCAAACAAGCAGTGCCTAGTTGCTGCTGCAAAACTCTTCCTCTGAGAGGATGTTTCTCAACTCCTGATCTTCCAGATATAGTGGGAATATGGAGGAAAGCTCACATATTTCAATCCTATGACTTCCTCATATACAACCATAGAGGAAAATTGTCTATTGCTCCGCTGTCCCCACCCCACCCAGACAGACTGCAGTGGAGTATAGAGAGATATCCAACATCTTCCTCACACTGCACAGAGAAGAGATTCAAGACGAAAGAGAACAAGACTCGTGGCTTACCTCAGGATTTTTTCACCAGCTTGATTTGTTTCACTCCTTTTGACTGCCCCAGTCTGACCGGCTTTATGCCATGGGGCACAGTAGTGTGCTGGTAAGCAAATCTCAAACAAGATCAAAATAAAAGCCAGTGATGTAGAAGTAAACAGTAATGAATGATAGCACACTTTTCTATGTCAAAAACATCAAAGCTTTATATTTTTTTGAAAAGGATTATTTCCTTTAAATTCTCACACTCTAGAGGAAGCTGTAATGGACTATCAAAACCTAAACTTCTGTAAGAACTTTTCTCCCAAGAGCACAAAGTAACTGCTGCCAGGACTCTGTATAAACAGGCAAAAAATGAAGCAAGCTACTAAAGGGGCTAGTCTTCCAACTGCTAATATTTTAAATAGGAAAGAAGCAACGGGAAAATACCAAAGAAAGCTTATTTTCTACTAGGATATTTAAATATGAAACCTGAATATTAAAATATAGAAAGTGCCTACTAGAAAGTAATTTCTTTCACAAGAGACACATCCAAAGAAGGATGGCCTATTAAGCAGTTAAGCTCAAATGCAATCTGCTCTCCAATGTCATCAGAATAGCAATTCTTTGCACCAGGTCTATTCCCTACATACAGCCTCAGTTTCATCTATTAAATATAACGGTAAAACTAGCCAATGAAGGTTTATCGCTCCTTTTTGTCCTATGAAGGCAATGCAGTTCAGAGAGAGGGAGCAGAAGTTTACCCTTGACTATAAGTCATCAAAATAATTTACCGCTAGTTTAATTTCTGCACATCTACAAACAATGAGTATGCATAGTGACAATTCAGGGCATAATCACAACCAAACAATTCACAGGAAGAAAATTTGGCCCTTGGCAACTTCTCTTCTACTGTTTATAAGTAAAGCCTACTATAATATTTCAATTTGCAAGGCAGGTATCTAGGAACAAAATAAAAATGCTATGGTTTTGCTCATTTTTATCAGTTTCTTCTTGTGATCCAGAACCAGTAAGAGAAAGAAAGTTCTACTACCATTCTACTACCTCATTTTTTCACAATCGCTTCTATGGAAATCCAGTTCTTACTAAAGTAGTACTATAGCACTGTCCAAAAGCCAAGCAGCCCTGCACTTTGCAGAACCTCGTATGAAAAAATTAAGCAAGTATCAACCATTTTCAAAATCTGTCTTATCAATCAGCCAGGCTGGTGAGAATGCTTATGTTATGCCCAAAATTGCCAAGGAAGTGTCAGAGATAACAGATATTCTCTGCAATACAAAAAGGAAATGATGGGAGAAACCAAGCAAAGGCACAAAAAATGCAGCACTTTCAGGATAACAGAACAAAAAGATAAAGCCATTCCATTCTCAGTGACTCTAGCTCAGGCCTTTCTCTCCTCAAACCTGGCAAAACTGCAATCCAGAGTTTCACATCAGTGTCAGCATCACAAGCCAAACCGTGCAGTCCACTGTCTGAAACCAGTCTCTTTTTTTTTTTTCTTTTTTCTTCAAAATAATAAATTACACAATTTTTTCTCTTCTTGTTTGTGCTTATAGCTTAATTATTTCAATTCTTCTCTCCCCCTCTGAAAGCTAAAGAAAAGCTTTTGATAAAAATAGGTAAGATTTTCTTACCGCTACACAATTCCAGAAGCTTAGCTTGAAAGAGAAATCTCTATGTCTTTACTGTCACTACAAAATTGCTAGGGTGTAATACGAGGCATGGGTTACTTTTCAGATCGCATAGTTTGTAGAGAGGGAAACAGTCTGACACCAAGTCAAAGAAAAATCAGATTAATCTTTTACACTAAACACAAAAGAAAAAGCGTTCCTTTCTTAAAGGCTTACTGATACTATTTTGTTACTATTCCAAACACCATTCAAAGTTCAAGTGCAAATAAACATTTGATCACTCAGCTCCTGAAAAATATCGTTCAGCAAGCACAACGGACTCAAAACAGGGAGAGGAAATAAACCCCAAAGAGATACATAAGCAAGCAACTCACAAGACAGAATAGATTCTTACTTTACATCCAGAAAAGATGAATATCACATCTCTGACAATACATCCTTGAAGCAACTTAAAAGAGTACTATGTTTCACTATGTATTTCAACATACTTTCTTAATAAAAAAATGTAATGTTTCCAATTTTAGGTTTAAGCCAATTAAGAACTCCTGTGGCAATTTTCACATGAGCTCTGAAAAAAATCAATTTTAACGTTTTGACTTTTCGTTTCTAAAGTTTTCATATTAGATTATGTTTTCTGATTGCTGAGAGGGTAGAATAACATCTGGAAGGACCAGAGCTGCCATTTTGAAGCTCTGCAAGGGAAAAATGATATTTAAAGCCAAGCATAGAATAACGAAAGACTCAAGTGTTTTGTAATTTAATTCAAAATTCCATACCACAAAAACTACAAAATTAATCAGAAGTGCTATAAAATAAACTTTTACTTCTTGAGAAAAATTAACAGAAGAGTTCTTTAATACATTCCCATCTCTGGCAACTCCCCTCCTTGTTTCTGAAACAAGGTGGTCCAAAACACCCATCTAATCACACAGGAAGTACAAGCAGTGTGTCTTCATAGCTACTAAAATGTGAAACTACTCTCCCTCTGACTGCTGATGAGCCTAAATGCATGATAAAGCTACAAAGGCACAAAGAAAGACAGACAGTTAAAAGCTAGATTTTTAGGTTTTAAAAGGACTGGAAGAAGTAAAGCAAATTAATTGCTAAAAATAAACATTGCATAATAGGCAGCTAACAAAACTCCTTTCTTCTGGTAATGAAAAATGAAAGCTGTTCTCCTTAAGTTGGTTTCCTGAAAGAACCAAAGTGTTTCAACCGCCCTCTAGTGTTAATATGAATGCAAAGGCTAGCCAAGAGGAAGACTGAAAAGATACTTAAGAAATTAATTACTATGTTGTATTGTTAAGCACTGTAAAGCTAAAAATTAAAAAGTAGACTTTAAAAAGAGCAGTGAGCCAATTTTGTCTTTAAAATGAAGGTTTTCAAACCCTCTTTGTAAGGTGCAGTTCTGCCCCACAGCAGCTGACTACATCACAGAATGATAGGGGTTGGAAGGAACCTCTGGAGATCATCTAGTCCAACCCCCCTGCTAAAGAATGCTCACCTAAAGCAGGTTGCACAGGACTGAATCCAGGAGGGATCTGAATATCTCCAGGTAAGGAGACTCCACAACCTCCCTGGGCAGCCTGTTCCAGTGCTCTGTCATCCTCAATGTAAAGAAGTTTTTCCTCATGTTCAGGCAAAACTTTCTGTGCTCCAGTTTGTGCCTATTGCCTCTTGTTGTGTCACTGGGCATTACTGAAAAGAGCCTGGCCCCATCCTCTTGACAGCCACCCTTTAGATATTTATAAGCATTGATAAGATTCCCTCTCAGTCTTCTCTTCTCCAGGCTAAACAGAGCCAGGTGTTTCAGCCTTTCCTCATAAGAAAGATGCTCCAATACCCTAATCATCTTCGTAGCCCTGAAACTGAAATTATGGGAGTTTTTTTACTGAACTTCAGCTCTATATTTCTATGATAACTGAAAACAGTGCCTAAGGAAAAGTTCCACTTGACGCTAAAGAAGGAAATTATCAGAATTTTAAAAGAGAAAAGACTCAACCATCTATTTCTGTACACCAAGCTGTAAGATAAGCAAACAATAAAACTAAAGGGAGAACTACTGGCTTTCATAGCTTGCTTTATTTAAAATAAGCTGCTCATATATAAGCATTGCTAAAAATTCTCCTTTTCCTCCTCAGGCCCAACATATGAATTTTAACTTGAGTTTAACTAGCATGCAGAACAAGGAAAGCTCAGATGAAAACCTTCTCTGAAAGGCATAAAGTCCTTTACCAGCAAATTAAATGAAATCCTGAGCACCAATAAAAATTAAGTTGATGCGCAAAAATGTGAGACTCCTAAGAATATTAGGTACTGATAGAAGAAAGATAAATGTTCTAACATAGAAAAATAGAAAAACACAGATGAAAGATTTACTGACTAAGAAAAACATCACCACCACATTTGGATTGCTACATCAAATTCAGCCAGGGGTACTGCTGAAGGAGTTACGGCCTAGTCTAAAGCTGGATATAATGCACACAGCTCAGTGGAAATCAGCAGATCCATTATTCATGGCTGGGTTTGTTGTATGCAATACAGAGCTTTTACTCTGAGCTTGTACTGACAAAGTTTTCTGCAGAACCAGTGACTGTAATCGCATAGGGCCAGTGCTGTTCCTGATCTAACTAATGCTGCTGAGAGATAAGGGTGATTAGCTCAGTTGTAACACTGTAATAACACATTTACTCCTCTTTCAGGACTTAGATATTATCTCCACGGGATATTATAGGTGTACTACTTCAGTCTGCAATAACCAAGGATTTTCTGAACATGGTGTCTGACATTACATGTGTACTACTGTCTTTGCAAGATCAGGGATTGTATTTGCTATAGCCTACCAGCAGGCCTATCACATAATTAAAACCTGGTTTACATTTAGTCCATACCTGCAGTCTCAGGAAAGTCAGTAGACTCTTTTGGAATGAGTGACCTTCTTATGAGTGACCTCTTAAACCAAGGAAGGAGAGGCTGGTAGGTCCTTGATGGCAACCTCCTCAAAGCACAAGAACAGTCTGCTCTACTACTCAGGAAAATAAGAATACACATAGGACACTGGCTTGGGTAAACAAGGAATGTAGAATTGCGCTCTAACGCAAATAGGACATTCACAAAAGATAGAAATGAGGGCAGGTTACACAGGAGGAATACAGAAACTCTGCCTGGCATGTCAAATGCTGCTAGGAAAGCCAAAGCTCACCTAAATTGAAATTGGCAAGGGACACCAAGGGCAAGAATGAAAGCTAAATTAGCAGCAAAAGAGTAAATGAGGAAAATACAGGCCTGCTGGGGGTCAGATGCTATAGTGTCAGCAGGTACAGATAAGTCTGAGGTTCTTAACACCTTCCTTGCCTCAGCCTTCACAAGGAAGGTCTCAGGCCCCTATGTCTAGAGAGAGTTCAAGGAGGATAAGGACTACCAGCAGCAGAAGAGAATCAAGTCGGTGATCTCATAAAAAATCTCAATCCATAGAAGTCCCTGAGACAAGATAGGATGCATTTGACAGTGTTGAAATAATTGGTCAATGTAACAGCAAGACTGCTCAATGTTATGTTTGAGAGCTTGTAGAGATCACAGTAGGTCTCCCACAACTGGAGAAAGGCAAACGTTTAACCTGTCTTCAAAAAGGCAAAATGGACAATCCAGGCAACTACAGACTGGCCAATCTCACTTTGGTACCTGAGAAAAATCACATAATCATGGAGGCTGGAACAGCTCATCTTGAGATCACCTTGTCCAGCCTCCTGCTCATGCAGGGTCAGCTACAGCAGGTTCCCAGAACTGTGTCCAGCTGGGTTTAGAGTATCTCCCAAGATGGAGACTCCTCAGCCTCTCTGAGCAACCCATTCCAATGTTTGACTATGCTCACAGTAAAAAAAAAAAAAATAAATTTTATTGTGTTCAGATGGAATTTCATGTTTTAATCTGCGTCCATTGCCTCTTGCCCTGTCAGTGGGCAGTACTGAGAAGAGTCTAGCTCCCTCTTCTTCATTTGCACACACACAGCCTCGATCAAGTATTATACACATTGGTACGATTTTTTTCCCCATTGAGCCTTCTCTTTTCCAGGCTGAACAGTACCAGCTATCACAGCCTCTCCTTATATGAAAGATGTTCCAGTCCCTTAATAACTTTCGTGGATTTTTGCTAGTATAGCTCCAATATGTCCATACTTTTCTTTTGATGAGGAGACCACAACTAGACACAGTACTCCAGGTGTGGCTTACCAGTGCTAAGCAGAAAGGAAGGACCACCTTCCTCAGCCTGCTGGAAATGCTCTTCCGAATGCAGTTGACTGCCTTTGCCACGAGGGTGCATTGCTGGCTCATGGTCAGCTTGTCGTCAACCAGGACCTCAAGGTCCTTCTCTGCAGAGCTGCTTTCCAGTCAGCCCACAGCGTGTACTGGTGCATGAAGCAGATATTCCTGGAACACATTTCTGGGCAGATGCAGATCCTGTTGGTGAGTGGGAACAGTCAACACAGATTTACCAGTGATAAATCGTGCCTCACCAACCTGACTGTCTTACATGATAAATCAATTTGATTTGTGGACAATGGGAGAGCATTGGATGTAATTTACCTCAGCAAGTCTTTTAACAGTCTCTCAGAGTGCTCTTGTTTTCCAAGTTATGACATTACAGTCTGGATGGGTGCACAACTAGATAGGTAAAAAACTGGTTGTAAGGTTGAGCTAGAAGAATAGAAGTGTCATACTCCACACTGGAGACGTGCAACAAGCAGAGTACCACATGGATCTGTCTTGAGGCTTGTCCTGTTTAACATCTTTATCAATGACGTGGAGAAGCTGACACAGTTCTCTCTCATCAAGTTTGCAGACGACAGCAAACTAGGGGATGCTGTCAATATGCTCCAGGGCAGGGCTACCATTTTGAGGGACCTAGACAGGCCAGAGGAAAAGGCCATCAGGGAAGGATTTCTGCTGAAAAGGATTTGTAAGTCCTAGTGGACACAAGGCTAAACAGGAGTCAGAACTACGCTGTGACAGCAAGGAAGGTTAAAAGCTTATTGGACAGTATCCACAGAAGCATACACAGTAGATAATGGAAGAAATTATTCTCCTTACACTGTACTAAATCTGGGTTTGGGCCTCCAGTACAAGAAAGATGTTGATAAACTCAACCAAGTCCTGCCAAAGGCCACCAAGATGCTCAGGGAGCTAGAGCACTGGACCTGTGAAGAAAGGCCGAGACAATTGGGCTTGTTTAGCCTGTGAAGGCTTTGGGGGAATATAATAGCAGACTTCCGGTTCCTAAGAGAAGGTTACCAAGAACACAGAGGTAGGCTCTCTATCAAAGTATATAGTAGGCGAACAAAAGACAACAAACTGAAGTTGCCACGGGACATTAAAAAAAAAAAAAAATCACTGTTCTGAAGTACTGGAACAAGTGTCCAAGAGGTTGTGGAATCTACATCTGTTTTCAAGATTTTCAAGACCCAAAGTCTAAGCAACCTAGTCTGAAGTCAGCATTGATCCTGCTTTGAGTAGGAGCTGGGATAGATGATCCCTGGAGGTCCCTTCCAACCTGAATGATTCTGCAAGTGATGGCACCTTATAACCCTAACCACAACAGAGTCAGGGGTATCATAGATTCAATGCCCTTTCTGATAGTAACACCACAAACATTAATATTTATTTATTTTTAGGTGCTCACCACTCCAAAGCAATTGCATTTATAAATGCTTTTAAAATGATATTTGAAATGGCATTAACATCTGGCATATGCCTGTGCCAGGGTTTCCTGTTCTGCATTCACAAGGGTTGCTGCCATATATTTGTAGCATTGAGGAATGTTTGGTCTGCTCACCCACAGCTTACATGCTTAGTTAGCAGCATTTGTTTCAACAAAATTTAAATTAGTGTCCCCGCTCCCTCCGCATGCTTCCTTCAGTGCAAACATACTCATATGGGTACAAAGATTCATAAGGTCATATAGACACAAGCTTTTAATCAGGCTGGAAGCAAGTCTTCGGAAAGTTTCCATGACACAGATGGTCATCCTTACCCTGTGTATCAACTCTGTAGTGCCACTATCCTTACCATATCTGCTCCATAAAAGCCATCATAAGCATGAAGGCTGCCAGTTGTAGAACAGTGTTAAGTATCTCACCACAATAGTCAATTATGGGACCTACATTTAATGTCATTGATCTAGATTAAAATTTCATGTCAGTCATGAGTAGACTTGCTGACACAAACTTTGTGAGCAGCAATAACCCAGCAGGGCCAAATCAAATCACTGCCTGGAATGCAGAGTCTGATGTAATACTTGGCTTCAAGTTGCTCCCATGACTCTCAGTTACATATACAGAAACAGTCACCCACATTACACAGCTACTTTTGTTCAGCAGTTTTGTGAGATCTGTCAAAAAATTGAGCGCTGTTCACACCAGTATCAGCAGTAGGCATTACCTCACAGTAAGCACCCTGGATCTCTGAAGCACAGTTAAATACTTAGGAGGACAAAAGATAAATACAGTTTTAAAACAGAGAATGATGTTTATAAATAGTTCATAGGAATGTTGAAGTCTCTAAAGTAAAGGAGACCAGAGTTTATCAAGTACAGAAGTTTCAAAATCGCTTTGCTCAGCTACATACTTTCACAGCAGTGCTGCTGCTTTACGCACATTCTCAGCATGATAATATAATACCACAACCAGCACACGTACCATCCTTCGGGAATCTCTGAGTTAGTACAGCATCTAGTCTGGCATCCATCCACCTTTACAAAACAACTCATCTAACTCAAAGGCCACTTCCCATCATTTTTGTTGACTGTCCCACACCTGTGGGCAGACTAATTCCCCAAGAGCCTACAGCCTGTTTCCTTTCTCTCTTTTTCCTGACACTCCCATAATGCACTCCCGTTGCACGACAGGAGTTACTGAAATGGGAGGAAAACACCTCCATTTTTGCTGGATAATAAACACACATCCATTCGCATGCAACAACCTTCCCGTCACATGGTGACGCACTCATGTGCCATGTTCTTACAGCACCAGAAGTCCATCAGTCCTTTGACAGGAAGTTTGTGTGCACTGTGGTCAATTCAGAGCAGACACATCATGATGCGCAGCTCTGCCTGTGCTTCATTTAAAAAAACATTAGATCATGTGCAGACTTGAAACTCCAAGTGACACACTCTCACAGGAAGGGATGAGAATCTCAAGCAGTTAGTAAAAAGAGAAATTGTTCCCTAATTGAACTTAATAGGTGGAGAACAGATATAAGAGACTTAATATCCCTCTCGAAGTAGGATTTCTTGAATATTATATTTAGGTATCCATTACCTAACTGTACCCCCAAACTGGTTTAAATGCACTAAACTCACAGCCCCACCATCAACCTTGATGATGACTTCTACAATCTACGATGATACGCTGTATGAAAAGAAGTACACAATTTTCTTTCATTGTTTTTCCCATCTTTGAGTTTCAGGGAACCTCCTTCTTGTACATGACAGCAAGCAATCAAAAACTTTCTTTTAAGAACCTTGGAAGACTACCAAATTAAAAGATAGGATGGCATGTTTAATAATACTATATATTTTTGATTTTAAGTAAGTACTTCATACGTTTGTTCTGATTGGGTATTCATGGAATTATGATAATGCAAATAGAAGTGCATAAGGTGAATTAACAGATATTATTTTGAAACAAGGGTACACAAATATATCTACAGCTTTCTGTAAATTCAGTGCAGAAAACAAAAAGTGGACAAAGTCACTAAACAGTTTCAGTTTTTAACCTATAAAAATGTTGAAGATTAGTCTTTTTCTCTCTCTTTATACACTCTCCCTTAAAAGAGAAAATTTCCATGCCCATACTACATTATTTCTTCCCATATACTGCTACTATCTTCTCATTCATCTAAAGTTCATCAGCCCCATTCAATATATTTCAAATTGGGTACCTCTGGATGCTTTAACAAACAGGAATTTGTCTGAGCTTGGCTGGATTCCCTCATCCACCAGTTGCAGATGACTGGTACTAGCCAGCTGTAAATGACTGCTCCCGAACAAGTAACAATTGTTAACAAAAACAAAACAAACAAAAAAACCACACAAAAAACCACAACGTAGAGTTTAGTCAATGTATCGTTCAATTTTGCTATCAAAGGAAGCACACTCATGAAAATACAAAAGCAGGAAACATTAAAAAAGTACATTCCTTGGCAGCAGCTCTTTGCCGGCTTAAATCTTCATTGCATAGTGCATCATACCAATATGCATTGTGTGCAGCTTTAAAGCAAAAACAACCAAACCAAACACAAAACCAAACCAACCAAACAACCACCAGAACCCCCCAAAAATACCTTAACCAAACGACAAGCAGACTGAAGACTAAAGCAGCTAACACTTGAGACTTGTAAAAAATCTTCACAAAGGTCAATGTTGCCCTTGAGATTTTTGTTTTGGCCATTAGCTTTGAAAGCCATACAAATGTCAGTAAATGCCAAAGGCAAAAAATGGTACTGTTACACAGCCATACTCACTAGTTTTCCACAAATTCTCTCTTTTTTTAAATTAAGTAACAAGGTTATAATACTAAACTACAAGGAAGGATACCAGTTTTGCTAGCATACTAATTTTCTTACTCAAAACTGCAAAATATCAATATTCGATTCACTCCTGGAGTCCGATTCCCATCTTGCATGCTCTGGAATGACCCAAACAGCACCAAGTATCATAGCTGGACAAAGAGCACACTTGACAGTTTTTCTGTGTGAGGTCTCCCACATAAAAATCAGCTCTTAGCACATCTTTACTTTCTAGTAGATGAACAGAACTTAGAATCACAAGCCACAAGAAAAAAAAAAACAAACAGGTTTAATAATACGTATTTTAAGTAACGTTGATCATAATGCTTTAAGTTTAAATTGTATAGCACCCATTAAAAAAGTAACTTCAAAATTGTGAACAAAGCGTACACATCATAACATGCAGCCTTCACTAACTTCTTCTCGACTGTTTCTATATTCTTTTTAATATGTACAAGGCATGCAAGAAAAAAGTAGGAAATGGTGTTAGAGAAGCATATAACACAAACATAATTTAGATGCATAAACACTATTTAGGCTAAAAATAAATCCCTAGAGACAATATAAACTAATTGTTAGTCATTACCTTTTTAAAAGTATGCTTATAGAAACGCAAATACATTTTAAAATCAAAACCACTTTAAAAAAATGACATCTGAAACTACTAGTTTTTTGTTTTCACCTTAAATTGCACAAACACTTTAAAAAGATTACAAAAATTAATATGATCAAAAGATATAAGTGATGATATGAGTTTTGCCCAGTAATTGGTATGAACATACTTACTATTTTCAGCAGTGTTGTGTGACAAATCCATCAGCCTTCAGCTTGTTAAGGTCAAGAACAATCCAAAATAACTACAGTGTCAACACTCTGTGTGAACGCTCGTGTCAGGGACAGAGCCCCTGCAAAGTCTGATTGTGCTTTAAGCTTACTTTCTACCCAAATTCAAACTAACTTTTCTATAAGGACAAGTTTGTGCTTTTGCAAGCGCTCCCCACAAATCTGTGTCATCTGTCCTGCTCAGAGTAACAAGCACCAATTCTGTTCTTAGCCATGCGCAGTTCACTCTCCATGCCGAACAGCATCTCCCATCACTCTTACCACTGCTAGCAATGTACAGTCAAGCCTGACTTAATGCTCGTCGCTGGAACAGAAGGTAAAAATTAACACACAAAGGCAAACCAAATGCTAGAAACCTTGGGTTCATATTTTATCCATCTTGCATAGGAGCAAATACACCAGCTAAAAATGTTTGCTGCTTAACGTCCTCCTGGTCCACATGACAGGCTTTTGTCAGTTGGTATGCCTTTCAGTTTCCATTTGACTTTATTGCCTGCCTTTGTTACTGAATACCTTATCAAAATCCAAATAGGTTTTATCAACTCTCAATTCAATCAAAGAATTGCATCAGATAATAGTCTGGGATTTCCTTGATGCAAGGGTCTGGGATTTGCTTGATGCAGCCCACATAGAAAAAGAATTTTCCTGGTGAGTTACTATGGGGAATCTCTCCATGAGCCTCTGAAACCCACTACTAAGGGAAAATTAGAGGAAATACAACAGGCTTTCCATCTCTCACATCCTGAGCTCTATATAGCAATAGTGCATTTATGCCATACTTTTTCCATTAATAATACTGATTTGTGTTATCTGTCCTCAGATGTTGCACGCCAAATCCTAGCTAACTGACCACTTGTTTCCTAATTCCCAAATTTTCCTTCTTTTCTGGAGTGAAGACTTCAAAACACAAAAAATTTTACAATACTAGGTCAATAATCTCCATGTCAGCCTGAAGGCAATATAGAGGCAGGCAGAGAAGGAACTGGCAGGATGGAAAAGATAAAAAAGCTGAGTAGTATAGTTCAGTTAAGAACAGCACAGGGCTGAGAACAAGCTGACAGCCTCCTATTACTGCAATGGTAGGAACACAAAGCGGAAGACTGATTAATTAGCTTGATAGAAGGGAAAGAATTAGGATCAATGGCTATTCTTGTTACCTACATATCCCCAACTTTTTTCAAAAGCACTGAGCTATCAGCCCAAGCAATGAGCTTGTCAAAATCCTTAGCAATGACTTCTACAATCCATAATGATACACTAAACACAGAGTATAGAGTAGATCAGGAAAAGACTTGTGCCTCTGCTTGGGGGAAACCCAGCTGCCTGAGGGGCACTCACCTCCCTGAAAATCGGCAGCAACTGAACCAAAGAGGCAGGAAACACATTAATAGGAAGCATTTTGATATTGGCTTTAAGGAGGGCTGGAAATGGCCCTCACCACCATCTCTAACACCTGTGATGCTACAAATGCTTCTGCTGAGTGACAGAGGTGTCCCTTTCACAATTACGGGGAAGAGATCAGGGCTACTAGCAAGGAAAGTAGTGCAGCTCCTGAAATTATCACCTATGGCCACATTGAGCCACAGATATGTGACCTGAAGAAAATTGTCCAGGGATTATAAGGGCAATAATTTTATGCAAAAGAATAAAAAGAATGAGAGAATCCAATGATAATGAAAGTTTTGGTACTCTAATAGGTTAATTTGCTTGATTCCTTAATACAAACACACCTAACCACACATAGCTTCTCTGGAGTTGAGCAGCATAACAGCTGGGTCAAGAATTTAAATACACCAGCTGAAAAATCAGAGTTCAAAGTGGGTTTGAATTGACCGCACAGAGAGCCTCCAGTAGAAAATGTTTAAGGTTTGATAATAGAAAGACTGAAAACTACTGGTTTAAGAAACTTAATTTAGTTCACAGCTGTCCAATAGGCTAGCATATGATCATACACACATCACTATTAAAAACGAGGCCTTTCTATTTCATCGCAGAGACGCAGACAATACGCTGCCTGCAACAAAATAGGTACCATGGACCAGGCCAGAAAGAAGCACCCCGCAGTTGCTTTCAGAGCCAGCCATGCTCAAGAACTGCTGTATGGGAGGCAGCTGGGGAACACAGCTCTGCAGCAGCAATAGGGACAAAAAGCTGAGGAAGAGCAGACAATGGCGCTCCCTCAGTGATCACATTCCTCCATGCCTTCTCTCACATGACAAATGAGTAAGAGACAGGCTCACCTTATCATTGATAAGGAGACTTGGTTATACATGTCACTAAAGACCCAAGTGAAAATTTTCTTCTTAAATAAAAATCTACCTGTGGGAGAAAGCCACAAATCTGATATTCCAAGGAAGCAGAAGTAAGAAGAAAACACATTTTCTTGGTGACAGTGGTAGCACCAAAGAGAACCTCTGAAGTTAATTAAGGATGGGGACAAATATTCCAGGTTCAAGCAACCTAAGAATAGCCAGCAATTAACTCTTACCAATATCTCTGGGACGAATAATTTTCCTTTCCCCATAACTAATTTATCTTTTGCCAGTAGGGTACTCTCATACATGGAGATTTAAGTTTATGGCGCATTAAAGCTTAGCTATATCATATTTATCATTTACAGTTCTGCTTCAAGGCCTCAGAATCCAGTATGAACCAAAAGACCCCTGTAAATGAAATTAACCTGACCTGGGCAAAGGCCAACCACAAGGCCACTGCCCAGAGGAACTTTCTTTTCCTCATGCTACCTTAGCAGGACTTCTAATAATGCTCCTGAAGACCTGATCTAACATTGTTCATTTAATTGGACAACTCTTCCTACGACAAAAAAAGAGACCGATGCCAAGAAGTCACTCAAATCAGACACGAACGAGGTGCTGGCCAACAGTGGAACACCCTAGCACATTACACACTTCTTATAAATATGCACCTTTGACACAACCGGGTCATCAAGTTATTTCTATAACTGTAAGACAGCCAAATAAGTTAACTAAATCTGTTCTCATACTTTTCTTTCTCACCTTGCTTGTCTGATCTTGTTTTGGATTAAACTTTACAGTCTATATTTGTGCAGCACTTCCCAGGCTCTCCTCTCTGCGCCTCACTGCTGGGTGCAGTACAAAGAATTTGTGAGCAATAACCCTGCTCACAGTTCAAAACAAACTAGACAAATGGAAAACAGACCTGCCCCAATGAGGTATCCAGGGTCACCCTAAAAGATCCCACGATCCACCACACGGGTAAGGCATAGTGCCAACTTGCCCCTATACAACATTTGCCCCCACCTCAAACATTTAAATACATAAATACATCCTATATGTTAAAATGTCCATCTTATTTAAAATGGCTGTCTGCCAAAAACATACCATCACAAAGCATCTCATATGCCCTTTTTCATTCCATTACACAACAGTGAAAACAATTAGGGGTCACAGCGCTTTACGGACATTTGAAAAAAAAAAATCACAGTAAGTGGTGGTTTTAAGATATAACTGAAGACTCTCTCCACTTATCAGCCTAGGTCTGACTTCTCTTCTGAGCAGTTTCCTACAATAGCTTTTGCAATACACTGCATTTAATTTTGAGTGATGAGTAGGAGTGTTTCATTCAACTACAACATCACATGCTAGCAAGGTATTCAATCATTTTATTTTAACAACAAATTTGTTGTTCAGATACTAGAAATTCAAGTCTGGCAAGCTTTTTAATATGCGTAAGTAAAGTATGTTTCATAGAAAGCAGAAAGCACGTTTCTCATTCTGCTCAGCATGACAAAGTCCTATCTTCTTAGCAGAAATGGACACCTTTGAAAAGAAAATCCTTGAATTACAGTAAAGGGTATCTGAAATCCAATAACTAACACTGATCAGCAAGGTAAAGAAAGTGAGATAATTTCTAGACCTCCATTAGAAATGGGATACTAATTTTTCAATCTTCTGTGAAACTAATTTCAGAAACATAATGAAAAGGGGAGAAAATTGCATATTACCATGCATGCAAGAAAAATGTTTGAAATATCCTATTTATCTTCTCTCTCTGAGGGACATGGATTGTTTTGCACTCCTTGACGATGTGATTCACAGATCAGCATTCTGGGAATCAAGTCTATGCCCGTTTACCAGTAGAATATGATTATTTAGCATAATTAGCATATGATATTTCAACACTGCCATGGACTTGGACCAGATTCAAAATGTAAATATTTGCCATAGTACAACCTAGTGCCCAGTGCTACCTGACGATATGTCTTAACACACTCACTTGATGTGCTTTCTCTTCTGGGGGCAGAGTTAAGGCTGCTGTGGGAATTCTCACATTCATAACATAAGGCAGTTTAAACATTATAGATAATGTTACATTAATTTTGTGCAGTATCGAATTTTAAAGGGGTGGAAATAAGACGAAAGAGCTCACAATATAGCAATCACTTCAAGTGGCACAAGGATGAACAGACAGAAAACTCCTGGAACAAATAACAACCTTTTCAAGCTTCCCCAACTATCTTTTCCCTAGTGTGCTCCATCACCCAAGAGCAGAGTCCAGCTTTCCTAGGACGCAAGAATCAACAGAGCACGATTCAGTATGATTCAGAGCATGGCACATGTGCAAAAAGTAATTAAAAAAAAATCATTGCAAGATGTAAACACACAGCACCCTTACAGGAGAGACATTTTATGCCTAAGTCAAGGCTTTTTATAACTGTCTTAAATTCTACAGCATGAAATTTCACAGGTTCTTATCTTACAACATTTTGTCTCAGCTACTACAAATACAGACGCTACCTGTATCACTGCCTAACAACCCCCAACTATCTCTTCATTCTTTGTCTTGCAACAGAAATATCCAGAAGCTATTCATGTCCGATAGCAAATGTACAGATTTTAAGCGAGTTGTACATGTCTTATTAATACACCTTATTACAAATTTTTTCTCTCAGAAACATACAGATCCTACAAGTACAATTTTGCACAGCAGTTAGACACCAGAACTACTGCCTCGACATTAAAAAATCCCTCAGTATATTTTCTGAGTTCTCCCTTATATAAACAGTATCCCAAGAACAATGCATCCTTGTCATATGCCCAAGACTGAGTCATTGTGTGGCATCATCTGTAATGATGATTTACACAAGAGCAAAGCAAAGCTCCAGCATTTCTTTTTCTTAGCCTCACCTAACGTGTTCTTTGCCTTTTCTAATTGCAGGGAGATTTTTTTCCTTCACAGACTATAATCACTCATTACTCATTCCAAATGTACAACGGTAGCTGTTCTTTGCCTGCAGTTGTCTTTACAAGTTTTACAGAAGCAGCAACAGTCCTTGGCAAGCCAAGTGCAAGAGTGGACTGATCTCTCTGCTACTCCCATTGCTAGGAGCTACCAGCTTGCACTCCTTGTAGTCCTTGGCAGAACTCATGGCATTCAGCAGAAAGGTGGCAGTCACCTTTCCTTTCCCTGAAGGACCAGAAGTTGCTTCATCTATTCTGTCAGAAATGCAATGAAAGGTAGGCAGTGCCACATTTTCCACTCACTTCTTAGCCAAGGCTAAATCCCTGAAAAACGCAGGGAATGTAAAAACACAAAGCAATAGGCCCACAGCTGCACTAGAACACCAAACGTGAGGATGACACTGGGTGCTCCAAGATGAGTCTATTTTTCCAAGCCTGTTTATAAAATTATGCCTGCACAAAAGGACAAAACTTATACGGGCTAATGAAACTGCAATCAGTAGGAATCTTGTTTGGTTCTTCTCTGCTTCTTTTCCCTTCAAATGTCAGAGATAAGTAGGAAAACAGAGAAAGAATAATATTTGCATATAATGAAAAGAATTACTGTCCTCCTCTGTTACATTTCTTTGGGTACCTACAGCAGCACTTGGAGACAACCTCACCAATAACCACATCACCCTGGACTCTCTCAGCATTTGTGGCAAGAAAGTAACAGATCACAAGAAGGTTTCATAAGGGCTCCGTGTTGGCCCAACTCGTTTCCCCTTAAAGTCAATGGGACCAGCACTGAAGATCAGATTGATTGACTCCGAGTATCCTTCACAGAGATCTTACTTACTTGAGATAATTGGATGTACACCAATGGAAAAGTCACAGACCAAACCTGGAGAGATGAAGAAGACCAAAGTGAACCTTATTGCCTTTTGGACTCATCTCCCACCACAAACATAATTACCTCAAGAGGACAGAAAGCAGTGACTGAAGGGGGAAAAAAAAAAATAGGAAAAGTTTTGACAAATCCCACCTGCTTCTGAACAAAGGGAATAAGTCTAAACACTGGTCTCTAGGGCATAATATACTGAGTTAATCTGGACTCGAATTTAAATAATGGCAATAGGCAAAATATTAAAACAGACTCACAGAAACTAAAGTGAAAACAGAGACTGAAGGGAAAAGCAAATCTCGTCTGTCAATTAAACCAGAAATACTAGTCAGAAAAATCCAGTGCTTCTTGCTCTTTGCATTTAGGTCCCCTACCATCACCAAGACACCTGATGACCTGTTTAGAGCAGCAAGAACAGAAATTATGCAAGACCTTTCCTGCTGAACTCTCCTGCACTAGTCCCGGTTTCTGACTGGCCTCATCTTTGCTTCTAGTACAGCAAACCGCTGCTGGAGTGAAAATCACACAAAAACAACATAAAGCACCCCACTTTCTCTAATCCATACTGGTACCTTCAGGGCTGTAACAACACCAGCCCAATGTTGGAAGGGTGCTACAAAAACAGCAAACTGACAAAAGTGAGACTTCCTCCAGCCACACGGAGGAGAGACACAGAACAGCACCACCTCCAGTGTTTAAAAGCCCATCAAAATTATTGCAGCCGCATACAAAAAGTACAGAACTGATTAGTAAAAAAAAAAAGTGATCATTCACCAAACTTGCTCAATAGAAATGTTTCCATTATTCCATTGCTGTCGTTTGTTTTTAAATGAATGCTTTCCCTCGGCCTACTTCACTGTATCAAGATTCTGAAACACTGCCTTCAGAGTCTAGAAGTCACAAAAATACTCAAGCATATCTATAAGAAAATAATTAATTTCTAAATGTTTTCAGATTTCCAATATAAGGCATTTTTTAATGTGGATAAAAACCCAGTTTCAAGAATAGTGTTTTCAAAACTAGCTACTGCCCTTTTCAGAACAGTAAACATCGAGCTAATCAGTTGCCTTCACTTTCTATCTCTTCACATCCAGTTTCAAGACTTAATTTACCTTAAATTAACCGTTGGCTTTGTTGCCAAGAGAAGGTCTTGTTGATTTCACAGTTCATACAGTCTATTTACTATACCTGCTGGAGCGCACAGTCACCTCAACATATCATAGACAACAGTCCCATACATCTTCCATAAAGTGAACTAAAACTACATGAACACTAGGTTCCTGACTAATGTCAGGCTCTACGTCAAGCACATGTAGGCAACCAACCAACCAAACTAGCTTCCTAGACACACAAGAGACAACAATTTCAGCAATTGAATTAATCACAATGAAGTTAAATGTGGCTTAGCAAAAAATAAAAATATTTTTTAAAAAATCAAGAATTAAATAATCCAAGTTTCCCATAGTTCCACTGCATAGATGTTGGCCAGTTAGTCAAAATGATGCCACACACAGCATGCTGTCAATTACATTTAAAGATGAACTTCATTCACCGCTGGTGTAATCCTGTTATGAACACAGCATGATTTGTAGCAAAAGCAGAAATGGTCTGAGCGGAGTCCTTTGAGTCATGTAATCCAGTGCCAGGCAGTCATCTTAGCCACATCAGAGGTACGCTGGTTGGCTTGATGTAAGCCAGGTCTATACAGCAAAATTAAGAAAGGAAAATTAAATGCTTGCAAGAAATTGTCAGAGGAAAGAGGCCCTGCTGTTGACCATGGCAAATGCTGATAACAAACTCAAAGAAATAAGAATCTTCCCACAGACCAGAACTGGTGAGATGAAAATTCACAGGCAAATGCAACTGAAGAGCTCCAAGATTCACTGCAGCGCTCAGGTAGGTACGAGGTTGTCGCAACAAATGATGATGATGCAAGGAACAGACATTCTGCAAATCCTTTAGAAACATGCATCTTTCACCACGTTGTCTACATAAGTGGTGAACTGTACTCAACAGCCAGGCAATCTGTCCAATCCACTGTTCACAGCAGAAGGTCAGGAGACAGGGCTGCTTTCCAAACCAGAGCCCTATAACATAAGAGAAGACCTAGAAGAAAAGGTATTACTTTTCTCTTCTAGAAAGCTCAATGACTGGGAGGCAGTTACCGCCTGATAACCGTTAGATACATCTAACATCACCACACTTGGTCCTTTAAAATAAAGCATACTTATCTTTCAGTTCCTCAAATCATGTCCCAAGGGCAAGCAAAGGTTTGCTTTTGTAAATGGATGCCTTGGGCTAATGCCATCAGCACTAGGTAAATACCTACTCTGGCAGACACTGACAGTTTTGGTCTTGCTGTGGGGATATTTTGTACCTGAAGCATGGGACAATTGCATTTTATTAATAAAATTAAAATCTACATCTCTAACCACTGTCAGATCTTTGAAACAGTAACAGTGCTGTCTAGTGATTGAAGTAGAAACAGCCTGACAGCTATCTTCTACTGACTTAAGAACATGGAGCAAAGAACTTAATCTCTCAGTGACTCTTAAGAGTAAAGGACAGGGATGCCTTAGCACCTTCAAAAAAGACAAGAGCCTTAAGAAGACTTTGAGAAGTGACTTTCAAGTTTAAAAAACAGAGGAATGAAATATTATTTGCTAGAGCAGGAAGAAAGGTGGAGATTCCCACACAAAGCAACATTTCTCTTTAAAGCTCTTTAAAAAGCTGTTCAGAAAAAAAACAGCTGCATATCTAAATGACTTGAACTAGTTTTGATTCCCTTGTTGCAGTTTAATGTAAAAACAGCAAGGAAGACATGGACTACAGACAGCAAAACAGAGTATGTAGTTCTCTTACCACGGAATGAACTTCCTTAGCTCTTCAAAGAGGGATTTATGGAGAATAGAATGAGAAGAAAGAGTTTAAGATGGAGACTACGTAGCTGAGAAAATCAAGCTATGACGAGACACAAGCAGGACTTTTTGTTTTCATAAAAGCAAGCAAGACGTAATAGAGATTGCTTGGGGGTCCCTGAAGAGTACGAAACTTCAACTGGTAGTGTAAGAAAAGGAATGCATAAAAGGAAAAAAAAAGAGAAAACTTAATGAAGGTGAATTTTTCAGGGAAAAATGACTGCTTTAAAAAAGATGTCTTAGGAAATTATTTTACAAAAAATAGAATGAAAAGGGGAGAGTTTCTTGTGTAATTGTTGGGAGATACTTTGTGGTGACCATTCACCAGGAAAGGGTGGGACAACGTGGAACTTGGAAAATCGAAAGCCATGCAGACGAATTTACATTGGTGTGGGAACTTAAGACTCTGTCTGTTCTCATTTCCTCCTCCTCCTGGTTCTCCCTAGAACACCCCTTCTCTGCATCAGTCCTTTTCACTTTGCCTTCTATATTTGAAATAGAGAACACTTCCAAAAAGCTCCTATTCACAATGAAGTCACTTCCTCTCTTTCACATCCCTCTATGGATGTCTGGTGCCAGAAATTACTTCTACCATGGCTTTCTTATACTAATCTACAACCACATTCACCTGAAATACCATCCTGGTCTTCCCTGTTACCCACCTGAAACAGAAGAAGCTTCAGCCCCCCAAGCCAAGAGACAGGGGCCAGGAACAAAATGTCCCCCCCACAATCCAGGAGGAGATGGTCAATGACCTGCTGCTCCAATGTGCACAAATCTATGGGGCCGGATGGGCTACATCCTAGAGTGCTGAGAGAACTGGCAGGGGTGCTCACCAAGACACTATCCATCATTTACCAGCAGTCCTGGCTGACTGGTGAGGTCCCAGCAGATTGGAAGTCAGCCAATATAACACCCATATATAAGAAGGGACGGAAGGATGATCTGAGGAATTACAGGCCTGTCAGTTTGACTTCAGGGCCAGTGAAGCAGATCATCCTGACTTCCATTGTGCAGCACATGCAGGACAACCAGGTGGTCAGGCCCATCAGCATGGGTTTATGAAGGGCAGGTCCTATTTAACAAACCTGATCTCCTTCTATGACAGGGTGACCCGCTTGTTGGATGAGGGAAAGGCTGTGGATGTCATCTACCTCAACTTTAGTAAGGCATTTGGTGCTGTTTCCCACGGTGTTCTCCTAGAGAAATTGGCTGCTCTTGGCTTGGATGGGCATATGCTTCGCTGGGTGAAAAACTGGTTGGATGGCCGAGTCCAGAGAGTTGTGGTCAATGGAGTTAAATCCAGTTGGCGACCAGTCACGAGCAGTGTCCCTCAGGGCTCAGTACTGGGGCCACTCCTGTTTAACATCTTTATCAATGATTTGGATGAGGGGATGGAGTGCACCCTTAGTTAGTCTGCAGATGACACCAAGCTGGGTGGAAGTGTCGATCTACTTGAGGGTAGGGAAGATCTACAGAGGGATCTAGACAGGCTGGATCACTGGGCCAAGGCCAGTTCCATGAGTTTTGATAAGGCCAAGTGCTGGGTCCTGCACTTTGGCCACAACAACCCCCAGCAGCGCTACAGGCTTGGTCAGGGAGGAGTGGCTGGAGAGCTGCCAGGCAGAGAGGGACCTGGGACTGTTGACTGACGGCCGGCTGAACATGAGCCAGCAGTGTGCTCAGGTGGCCAAGAAGGCCAATGGCATCCTGGCCTGTATCAGGAATAGTGTTGTCAGCAGGAGCAGGGAGGTGATCATTCCCCTCTACTCAGCTTTGGTGAGGCTGCACCTTGAGTACCGTGTCCAGTTTTGGGCCCCTCTCTACAAGAAGGACATTGAGATGCTGGAGGGTACAGAGACGGGCTACCAAGCCAGTAAAGGATTTAGAGCGTGTCTCATATGAAGAACGGCTGAAGGATCTGGGACTGCTTAGCCTGGAGAAGAGAAGGCTGAGGGGAGACCTTACCACTCTCTACAACTACCTGAAGTTGTAGTGAGGCGGGGGTCGGTCTGTTCTCCCTAGTAACAAGCAACAGAACAAGGGGAAATGGCCTTATCTGCACCAGGGGAGGTTCAGGCTGGATATTAGGAAGAATTTCTTTACTGAAAGGCATTGGAACAGCCTGCACAGGGAGGTGGTGGAGTCACCATCCCTGGAGGTGTTTAAGAGATGGGTAGATGTTGTACTTCGGGACATGGTTTAGTGGTGTTTATAGAGCTAGGACACAGGTCTGACTCGATGACCTTGAAGACCTCTTCCAACCAAAACTGTTCTATGATTCTGTGATTCCATGATTCACAGTGTAGGATCCAGCCCATCTTCCACCTCGAATTGTTATGAGATGAATAAGTTGGAAATTTTTCCAGAGTTGCAGTTCTTCCCCCCTGCTCTTCATCTTCTATGGCATCAAATAGTTCAGCAATACGTGTCTACACAATTTATATCCTCCCCATAGATGTCTCTGCTGCTATGAATAGTGTTCCAGGTGCTATGAAATGCAAGTCTTGCCTGTCCTGATGCTTTCTCCATTGCTGGGAAACAGATCAGCAAGAGCCTTTTTAACACTTAGAGCTACTGTTACTTGGCAAAGCTTTGTGAGGCAGTACAGCAACACCGGAGAGATACAAATGCTCTGTATGACAGAGAATCACTTTATATTTGGAATGTTTCCTTTACAGGCTTTTAAGCCAGCCATTTAGTTTTTTAATTTACAAGGACACACGCTCCTGTCTGCTCGTTAGTACAGGTCTCTTGTATTGCTAGAGCCATTTGCCTGATGGCTTTTTGTCCACACGTATATAAATATATATAAACAATACTCTGCACACTGTCCTCCAGTGGAAACAACATGCAAGACATTCTTAGAACGTTGCTTTAGATCCTTCACAATTTCAGCTGCGCTTTCTTCAAATGAAGCAAAGTAACAACCTTCATTCATATACGGTTATGGTTTTAGCATAAAACACAATGCAAAGCTGATTTTGGGATAAGTACATATTTGACATATGAAAAAACTGTTCAAAATAAAGCTAGTTGAATGTCCTGTGCAGAACCACTTTACATTGAACTGTATATCAAGTTATGGGTAAAAATCAGCAACAGACACAGAGAAAGGAAATATGCTTTCAAAAGCATTCTTGAATTATTTAACCTTTAGAAATGAGAAAATCCAAATAGAGAGTCTCCTTGCCTGTGCTAAATATGAGTTTTGAGTACAGCTGCAACCACTAAAAAACAGTGTTTGTCAACATACTGCCATAAGGCACTTGTGGACACAGCATTCACCACCAAATTGCAAAAGACTAGGAACTTGGGTTAGTAACACTAGAGTGTGCAATGCTGCCTTTCAGGCTTTGCCCCTCTATAGCCATATTAATTCGGAAATTAGTAATGATTACCTAGAGGTTATAGAGAACAGTGCAACCCCTGAATACAGATAAAACCACCAATCAGAATGTACAACTCATCTAGCTTTGTCACAACATTTTCTTTCCTACAAGTCCTTTCCACCAGTGTGCTAAACCCAGGATTCCTTCAACTTCAAGCCCCGCCTCCCTCAATCCTTAAGGTCAAATGACTTTAATTAGGAGTGAAATTGAAGGACACCAAATACAGGAGAGCTCACAGAGCCCTCTGCTCCCAAGGATTCGAGCTGATCCCTGTTCCCTAGGACAGAGTCACAAGATTTTGAGCTAAGTCTCCGTCAAACCTGCTGGGTGTGACATTTCAGCTCTCCATTCTGTGTACCACCTCATCCTTCCTTTTCAGTCCTTCCTCCCAGGGGAAGGCCACAGACTTCCTCTCCGTTAGCCTACTATCTTCTCAAGACTCCCGCATTTTCACTTACTTCCTCCTGAGCTCCTTCTCCAGTCTAGCCCTGCCTCCTCCTCAGACATGCCACATAAGGATAATACAGCTCTAGCAGTCCTGTGGCTGCATGAAGTTGATACACTCCGTCATATCCTTATTATGAGCATACACAGACACACTCCAAGCAATTGTAAATCAGTGAAGACTGTCCACAGCAAAGGCAGCTCTAATTTAACAGCATCAGTGTAGAAACTAGTTAACACAGTTCAGCTGATTCTAGAGTGTGACTTGGCCTCAGAAATATTATCGGCTTTTCACTAGTTAATGCAGTTTGTTTCCTCTTTTGCATTTGTAACAGGGATCATGGAAATAAACACCCTGGCTAGTAGTCACTTCCACCTTCAGAAATACCAGGCATTAGAACAGCATGACAGAGTTGACATTAGAAAGGAGAACTCTGACAGCAAATGGAAAAAGTGCTTTCAAAAGAACTTAAATAAGAAAAATTTTCCTGTTACACCATTTGAAACAAAGATTAATGCAAACTTCAAATCTTTTAAACTGATACTACTACTTTGGTGTTACCATATTACAACATCATATTCACATCACAGCAAAGAAATGCTAAGCTCATTTAATACCTTTGTCCACTTGAAGGCTTATCAGAGAATATGTTTATGATTTACTCTGTCCATCTCCCTGGAGCTATCCCCAGAACATGCCTATTTGTTTTATACTCTTGATTTTAAAAGCTTTTCAACAGTAGGATTTTTTTTCACACCTCCTCAACAGGCAGTTTAACAGCCTAATACATCTCACTGCCATCAAAACGCATTACCTTCTGGGGATCCCACATTTCCTATCTGTTCTGTCTTCTATGTGAAGCACAGAGGTCAAATGCCTCCTGTTTTACTGTGCTTGCAGACATGGCAAAAGCAGCAGGGCTCTGCCCAAGCATTGTACCTTATTCTACAAACCCTAGTCCTCAGGGGTTATTTTTGACAGCACCGAATGCAAATGCTTGGAATATCAGAAGAAACAGTTTAATAGAGCCTGAAGAGGAAGTGCTTTCAGGCCGAGAAGTGAGGTAGGGGTTGAAAGACAGTTTAAGCACAATGCCATCTAACTGTGGCAACAGACAATTCAGAGAGGCGTGACTTCCCAGAAACACATGTGCAATGAGAAAAGTACCCAACATCTTTCATTGGAGAACAATGTCCTGCCTCATTACAAACACACCACAGAAAGTCAGTCACTGAACCAGAGAAAGTGATCCACAAGACTGATTTGATGGGTTTTTTCCCAGGAAACATAGCACTGACATTCAGCAATGCAAGTTTCATCCGAGAGAGGTTACAAGGAATAGCAGAAACAGTCTCTGGAAGTCTGCTTCAGGAGACCAGGAGGGATGAAGAGGAAGGACAGAGTGCACTGGTGATAGCTCTTTTGTCTCCGAAAGAGCATCTTGTCACACATGAGCCAAATACACAAAAGTTTGTATCCTCCTAAGAGCACTTCTCAAAATGAAATGTATTGAGTGAAGGCAGCTCCTCAGCACATCCCTACTTTGCCGCAATTTCACTGCCATGTAGAGTAGAAAAGACAAAGACCTACTTCTGATCCACCCACATTCTCTGGGTATTGCTAAGCCAGCCCTATGAGGATTGACTCAACCCCAAGGTCTGTTAACAACCACACCACACATGGGAAAATGCTCTGCTGATCCTGACATGTTTATTCTATTTTGTACAGAGTCAAAGAAGGTAATCCTCAGGTAAGAACTCTTCCCTGATCATACACTGTCTTTCCCCAAGCTCAGGACCATGCTTTATTGTCATCACCCTTCCTACATGAATTTTGAAAGAACATTGTTCGACCTATTCCAGAAAGCATCTTTAAGTGATGTTTGCTAAAAAGGCACTTTGTACATTCAGAATCACTAAAAGAAAGCAAGTTTTCAAATAGAAAAGATCTTTAGCCCCCCTGCCCACACACACACCTTTCCAGCATAAGACCTTAGTATAACGAAGAAAATTTTTAATTTCATTTTTAAAAATTCTTCTACTAAGTATCTTAGCAACACATCAGCATTCTAAAACCTTTCTCCGTTTCTTCATCTGTGGTGCTTATAAGTATTGCCATAGTTTTACACATCTCCTTCCTTCCCAGACCAAATGGCTGCTTGATCTTAGGATCAGAGAATTCATGTTGGAGAAGGCCTTAAGAGGTTCCTCTCCTGCTCTGCTCTACATAGTGTCAGCTATGAGGTCACAACAGGACTTTATCCACTTTGGTCTTGAAAATCTGTGAGGACAGACATTGCACAACCCCTCTGGGCAACTTGTTCCAACACTTGACTGTCCTCAAAGAAAAAAAGGTTTTCCTTACATCTGGCTTGAACCTCTTGTTTCAACTTACACTTGTTGCTCATACAACCAACATATACTAATGTGAAGAGCCTAGCTCTGTCTTCTTGACAAGTACTGGAAGGTTACTAGAGGTCCCATTGAAGCCTTCTCTTCTCCAGGCTGAACAAGCCGCATTCCTTCAGTATATGATCCTCATACTGTACCAAGGCCCCAAGCACACCGAAAGGCCTTTAAAGGCCCTGATCAGCCGCTCTTCCACCTCCCACTCTATGCTCATGGCACCAGGAGCCCCATTTAAGCTCCACCTTTGACCTTCAGTCCCTGCCCAAGCTATGTTGTAGGTGTGCCTGTCTCCAGTCATGCCTGTGTATGGTCATAGACACTGTTGATCCAGTCGCACTTGACTCATGGTGCGACTTCCTCACTTGATCTCAGACCTGCTGCATTGCTATGGCCCTGCTCAGTGATAACTGGACTGTGTCTGACCCTAACTACCACTGGGCCTGATCCTGACCTGCTGATTCACATCTCAACTTCATCTTGGACCTGCCTTATCACCACAAACCTGCCTAGCAATCTAGACTCTTGCTTGGCACTGGCGGCATAACTCGGTACCATGGGACAGGGCCCTGGCTGGTGGGGCACCTGCCTTGCCAGCTGGGTTACCACACTCCGATCCCAGCTCACCATCCCTTACCCAGGCCCAGCTGTTTCACAACACATGCTCTGGCCCCAGATGGGCCTAGTGGCTCTCCACTGCACTAGCTCCAGTTTATCCATACCGTTCTTCTCTCTGAGTGTAGAAAACTGGATGCAGTATTCTACTCTGTCTAACAAATGCTAAGTACAGGGAGACAATCATGTCCCTTGATATACTGACTGCAATCTTATTAGTATAGCCCTGCATACTGTCAGCCACCTTTGCTTCCAGGGCATACTGCTGGCTCATGCCCAGCTTCTTTAAAGCATCCTCATCTCTTTTTATGCATCAATAAATTAATGACATCCTTGCAATGCAGAAAACTAATGGGGCATCAGTCACTTGCAATCAGCACAATTCTGAAACATGACAAAAGTGAAAAACTGAGATGGGTTTTCAATTGTAAAACCCAATTGCAACAGGAACGGTAACGCACTGCTTCTAAAACAAATAGTCTCTTCTGATCAAGGCCAAACCAACTCCGTACCAGCTCTCACAGAGCAATACTGAGCAAAGTCTCGGATCCTCCACTGCAAACTTGCAAGTTTCACATGTGCCACAAATGTGAAAGTACCTCCCCAATCAGTGCTGCAGCCTCAATCTTGGTTTGCCATTTTATTTTGTAGTGTTCCTATGTTTCGCTTTTTTATTGCAATTTTTTAGTTTGTGTATTTGGGGAGGAAGGAGTTAAACACTAAAAATAAACAGTTGTGTTGGAAATACCCTCATGGACAGGCTGAGGTTTGGCATGCTTTGGAAGAAAATAAAATAGCAAGGAAAGCAAAGGTTGTGGGATACGGATCTCTGATGGCTATTTTCTGATAAAATAACCACAATAAGATAACACTGACGTTGCCAGTTAACCATCTACCCTCCTCAAGAGAGATGATCAGAATCATTCTAACCTCAGAGCTTTGCCTGAATAATGCAAATGATGTTGCATTAGTTATAGTCTGATCCAAATCTTCTCATGCAGCTTTATTGAAGAGAATTAGTTTTAAAGAAAGTGCAGATGCCCAAAACCAAGTTTGCCATAAGTTATACAGCCCCGTTATGGAAAAGACCTTGCCTGTAGGATTTTCAGTTTGAACATCACAGGTCTAAAATACAGAAGGGAAAGATCTGGAATCAGAAGCTACATTAGCTCCATCAGTTTTCATTCTCAGAGCTCAAAAAAATTCAAAATGGAAGCAAAGGGCATAGAACTATAAGGACTGATTTTTTTTCCTTGCTGTTATCAACCACATGCACATCACATTGATAGTTTATCTTTCAAAATTTTTAAAATTATTGAGTGCTAACTATGGCCCCATACTCTACACCAATGTAACTCGTATGAATGCATTTCTTCAGTGGCTATTAATTATCCTCTGCCATTATACACCCTGGCCATAAAGAACTTCACCTATCAACTTAAGCTATTAAAACTACCTGTGGCAACTGCTGCTAAGAACTCTGCTACAGAAATATGTTAAGTTTTGCATCCACAGATAAGGTGTAAGTCCACCTAGAAGTAACAGCACAAACAAACCTGGACTCTCATGCCTGTTCTGGAGAATATCCAACTCTTTCCCAGTCAAATCCCAGGTGACTTATGACAAAGTCTTAAAATAAGTTCAGTGCAGTCAGGTAGGAAAATGAGGTGCCCCCATTCCTAGCCCTATGGTTCAAACCACAGAACTATACAGAGTAAAAGCATACAACAGAAAAGTTGATAAAAGAACTAAGTAAAGAAATGCAGCTTTATTGACCCTTGTAGTCGTTTTCCCCCCAACACTTCATCCCCATACCACAGCTCCTCCTCTCTGCCCATCAGAAATCCCTGGAGTTGAAGGCCTTTTCGAGAGAGGCAGAGCTCATGGAGCTTCCACCTCCCATCAGGAGCACGGTGACAGGCAGACATCCAAGATTCAGCAAGAAAAGTTTCCAAAAACTTGAACAGGAAAAGGCAAAGCTGGGGTCAAGTTTTACGTAAGAACGGGTAAGGCAGGAACTGTTGGCACGACCTCTGCGAGCAGCTGCCGAGGAGAGCTGTCAGCCCACCGGCCAGCCGTGGGCTTGCTCCCCCATCGCCCCTGCACCGCAGCCTCCCTCCTGCCACCCGGCCTTTCTTTCCGCAGTCTCACGCGGGCTCTGCCCCCCGCGGGGGCTCCTCCGCACCCCCACCCATGCAAGGCTCGATTCGGCTCTGCGCCCTCACACCCCGCTGCAGGCTCGGGGGTGTGCAAGGCGAGAAGAAAGTAAGCCCCCCCCGCAGCGCTGTTGCAGGCGTATTTTCCCCGGTGGCAGGGAGAAATCCCCAGCCGAGGCCATCCGCTCCCGTGAGAGATGGGCAACGCGCGCTCTCGGGAGGAGAGCAGGACCGCGTAGGCAGACACCGCTGGGCTAGTCTCGTCCTCCTGAACTAACTTCCCTGTTTCCGCAAAAATATACGACACCGGGGGGTGGAGGATTACTGTTTTCACCACACACTCCTTACCCCTACAAGCCACCCGCATCCCCACCCTGCCCCGCCCGCCGGGACCCCACCGCTCCCCAGAGCCTCCAACCGCCAGGCCAGCACCCTCCGGCCCCTGCGACCGACACCCCCGCCACCGGCTGCCCCTCGCCGCCCCGCTCCTGCCACCTCCCAAGGCCGGGAAGCGCCCGCCACTCTCCGCGGCGGAGCCGGGTCTCACCCGCGGGTCCCTGGGCCGGGCCAGGCCGGGCCGGATGGGGCCGAGTGGTGGGGGAGCTGCAGAGGCACAGCAGGACACGGCTGCAGCTCCTGCCAGCGGAAACGGGAGGAGGGGCTCGGGCCGGCGCTACCGAGCGGGGAGGAGCTGGGGGCGCTGCCTGGGGGAGGCTCCAGCCCCGCGGGGCAGGGGAGGGCGCGCCGCCGGTGTGGCCCTCCAGGGCGCCTCCCGCCTCCCGCCACCCAGAGCCGGCTCGACTGCGTCCGCAACAAGAGGCTGCCTGCATCCCGCGCCGGATCCCCTTTCTGAGAGCTCTGCCGGAAGCCTGCTCGCCCGGGGGTCGCCCCGCTCCCTGTGCCGCCCACGCACCCCACGGAACCCCTCCGGAATCCCCTCGGATGGACGCAAGGGGCATCCCCCGCCTGCACCCTCCCAGAGCTGTCGGGCTGCGCCGGGGCTGGGGGCACCTACCGCCTCTCCCCCACCTCAGCTGCCTCCCTAGCCCTGAGGGGCCCGCGGTTGAACCTCTTCTCTGGGTTCACGTAGTCAGGGGCAGTAGCCACTCTTAAGTTGTGAGCCGGCAGTCTGTGGTGAATGCAACCCACTGGTGCCTAGACCGCTACTGCAAAAGGCAAACCCGTGGCTAAGCTGCTCGGTGGCCCCAAGCCCACGACTGCCGATATATTGCTGTGACTTCTAGCACAGAGGGTAAGTTTGTCTGAGTGCTCTTCTGAGCATTCTGCTCTGGCAGTGGGAGACTGCAGACTGCACAGTACATTATCCATTATCTGTGGTGCTACATGAGAGAAGGCCATGAGGGAGATTATCTGAGATCCTATAGAAAGTCCCCACCTGCCTTCCCCTGGGTGTCCGTGGAAGTGCAACAAAAAGTCAATGGAGCCAGCTTCAAATACTGTCTCCAGCAAAGGTTTCGCTCAAGTCTTAACAAGCTGGGGAAGGTTCTGGTGTGGACCACTAAGCGGAGTGTTGTGTGAGGGGGAAGTGGCCTAGAATTGGGACGGGGATACCTACAGAAATAGACCAGGGCAGTTATGGACATGGGCCTCCTATGGCCGGTGTATGAAGAGCAACTCAGGGCTCATCCATACACATTTCTGCACAAGTCCAGTTTCACATTCCTAGGTCCCCTGTGTGTTCTCATTTCCTTCTCTGCTGCTGCAGTTATTGTTACGCTTCTCAATTCAAGGGCGTGTTCACATCAAATATATTCTCTCATACCTTACATTCTGTCCTATGTGGATTTTTATAAACTGCTCGGTTCAGCATCCTGGTGGTAGTGCTGCCAACAACACGTCACTTGCCACATGTTTGTTCCTCTCTCCCCCAGAAAAGAAGCGTGTGCAGCAGATTTCTGTTCTTCATTTATTTATGTACAAAAGTACACAATGTTGCTATGTGTTTACCTTGAAGCAGGCAATGAAGGAAATCTGTCTTGCAATGCAGCAGGAGATAAAGAAATCTGTGGAGAGAATTTAGTTTGGTTCTTTGGTTCTAGGCTCTGAAAAAGGTCCATCTCCTAGATGCTGTAGCTCTAAATGTGGTAATTCCCATTGTACCTGAGGACTGAAGGATCTGCATTCCGGAATTGTTGTCAGTCTTTAAATAACTTAGGCTCAAACTTTGGAGATAAAGAACCACTTCCTCAAATATGAGCAGTGCAGGAAGCCAGTAGAAAATGAGGACAAGTTTGACAGTTTTGGTGGTGGTATTATTGTTGGTTGGTTGGTTGTTTCAACAGAGACAGCATGGTATTGTGTTCTTTACCTGTTGGCATAAGCACAAGCAGCTTTATATCCAGATATATGGGATATCTGTAGCTCAAGTCAAAGTGAATGATGAATAAGTCATCACTTGGAGTCTACCTTGCAAAGAAGGGAAAACGTGTGGAAAGCAGATGAAAAATACATGGTAGCTTTGTTTGAGATTGACTATCACTTAGGGAAGAACTTAAGGATCACTCTGAAACTGGGGACTGGAGTGGCTCATACTGCAGGTGAACTTTCTACCAAGGAGACAGCACTAGGCTGCAGATCTCTTCTCAATATACTAGTAAGCTCAAGAAGGTTATCTCATTAGACTTTTGTTTCAGCTTCACCAGCATGTGATCAAATCTAGCATGGCGGCACTCTGATGTTGGCCATACAATGGGGAACAGAAAGAGTTGCACCTCATCAGCAGTATACATGAATCTACGGCATCTGACCATCAAATCTAAAGGCTACGTAGAGCTTTTGAAAACAACTTTGAGTAGCTGGCTTTGAGGCATCTAGAAATGGGCGCACAGCTTTCCAGTGTGATTCACTGGGTGTAGCCCCTCTACCGTAACAAACAGACTGCTTGGGTCCCAGCCACCAATTTCAGATGAAATCATAGCATGACAACAATACTGAGTACCGTGGGGAAATTAGGGAGGCTGAAAATGAAAGTTGGTGCTTCTCTTTTTGACAGAAAGGCATCATCCATCTAGACTCTCTAGCTTTGCTATATTCATGTTCTTACCATCATTATTTCTATACTGCGCATTTGAAGGAGTGAGGGGGGTACTTTTATTTAATGATGCACTGCTTATTTTCCTCAGAATGAGCACCAGTGCTTTGTGGCTCATTTAAGAGGCCAAAAATGGTGTGGATACAGATCTGGACTCTTGACTAGTTGCTGAATCAGCATGTTAAATTACCCAAATGCAGGAAAAACATGGCTACCAGTGTAGTAGATCTGGATCTGGTGTCCAAGAGGAGGATTGTCCAAAAAAGCAGACCTTTGCAAGGTGTGAGACATGCCATGATGGGAGGGGAAGCTGCTCTTGGGGCCTTGTATGCACTGATAGGCCTCAAGTGCCCTGACTAGCTTTACCTGTGGGTTCCATCTGTGCACCCACTGTTCATTAGCCCAGGAGCTTTATCTATGCTCAGGTCTGGGCACTTTGCTCATTGTCTGAACTATGTTGTAGGTCTGTCTGCATCTAGTCCTGGATTGACTTCAGCCCTGACTTATTACATTGCCTTTGTCTGACAGTGACTGGACTGTCAGTGGAACCGTACACAACCCCTTGCTCTGCTCACCTGCTTAGATGCTGTGGAACTATAGCCCAGTCTGTGAGGTTACTGACAGAGCTGTGGTTAACCTGAGCTTCTGGCTAGCCTTCACTTGTAGAGTAGCACTTCTTTTGCAGTTCCATTACAAGCAAGCCTGTTGTCTGCTTCCTTGCTACTTGGTTTTGATGTAGACTGTGCTTGCAGGATTGATAAAGCAGCATGACTCCCTGGCAGCTTCTTGGAGGCTCAGCACATGTTCTCTCTGCCTCTGCTACAGCTTTAGAGCAAGTTTGAGGGTGTTGTTGCCTGTCTGAATCAGTTCTTATTCTTCACTGTCACTACTCAAGTTCTTTAATCCCTTCATCTGGTCCAAGATGTCGAAGAACCAAGGAAAAATTAGTGGGATAATGGGGAAGAAAAATTCACTGGGAAACCATTGCACCAAAGGTTAAAGCACGTACTCAAGGAAATAATGATCCTTGGGTCTAGATATTGAAGTAGAAAGACATTTAAGTTCAATCCCTACCTCTGCCTCTAGGCCTATCTACATGTTTTCTTTGTTGGCAATGTCAGCTTAAGAAGTTCCCACCCCCTCATCACAGATAAATGAATGAATTCAAATGAACTTGTCTTACCTGAACTGTTTCTTTTGGCTTTGAAGTGGTGATGAAGGGAGGGCTTCTGTCTTACCTAGTTCTGTGTTGCTCAGACCCATGGCTTCTTGTGTCTTATCTCAGAAGACACAAGTGGAATCAATTTGGTAATCAAGTTTGACATGATTTCACAAGCAGATGTATCTGCACAATTGAGGGCTGATAAACTGAAGCATGTAGGTTAGAAAAGAAAGGAGCCACACTTGAATGGAAACTTTTGAGCTGCTTTCTTACCAAGAAAGCATGGATATTTACATCCCTGTTTTGTCACTTTCATAGAATCATAGAATGGTTTAGGTTGGAAGGGACAGATGACCTAGTTCCAGCACCGCTGCCATGGGCAGGGACACCTTCTACTAGGCCAGGTTGCTCAAAGCCCCATCCAACCTGGTGTTGAACACTTCCAGGGAGGGGGCATCCACAACCTCTCTGGGCAACCTGTTCCAGTGTCTCACCACCCTCCCAGGAAAGAATTTCTTCCTTATATCGAATCTAAGGCTACCTTCTTTCAGTTTAAAACTGTTACCCCTCATGCTATCACTACACTCCCTGATAAAGAGTCTCTCACCACCTTTCCTGTAGGCCCCCTTTAGGTACTGCAAGGCCACTGTAAGGTCTCACCCAGAGTCTTTTTTTCTCCAGGCTAAACAACCCCAACTCTCTCAGCCTGTCCTCACAGGAGAGGTGCTCCAGCCCCTTGATCATCTTCGTGGCCCTCCTCTGAACCTGCTCAAGCAGCTCCATGTCTTTCTTATGCTGGGGGCCCCAGAGCTGAGCACAGTACTCCAGGTGGTGTCTCATGAAAGCAGAGTAGAGGGGCAGAATCACCTCCCTTGACCTGCTCACCACAATTTTCTTGTTGCAGCCCAGGATGCAATAGGCCTTCTGGGCTGCAAGCACACATTGGTGGCTTGTATTCAGTTTTTCACCCACCAACACCCCCAAGTCCATCTCCGCAGGGCTGCTCTCATTCCACTTGTCACCCGGCCTGTATTTGTGTTTGGGATTGCCCCAACCCAGGTGCAGGACCTTGCATTTGGCCTTGCTAAAATTCATGAGTTTTGCATGGGCCCACTTCTCAAGCCTGTCAAGGTCCATCTGAATGGCCTCCCTTCCCTCCAGCATGTCAACCTCACCACACAACTTGGTGGTGTTGGCAAATTTGCTGAGGGTGCACTCAATCCCACTGTCCATGTCACTGACAAAGATGTTAAACAGCACCAGTCCCAGTACTGACCCCCGAGGAATGCCACTTGTCCCTGGTCTCCACTTGGACATCAAGCTGTTGACTGTGACTCTTTGAGTGCAACCATCCAGCTAATTCCTTATCCATCGAGTGGTCCATCCGTCAAACTCATGTCTCTCCAATTCAGAGACAAGACTGTCATGCGAGACAGTGACAAATGCTTTGCACAAGCCTAGGTAGATGACATCAGTTGCTCTTCCCTTATCCACTATCACTGTAACCCCATCGTAGAAGGCCACCAAGTCTGTCAGGCACAATTTGCCCTCAGTGAAGCCATGTTGGCTGTCACCAATCACCTCCTTATTTTCTATGGGCCCTAGCATAGTTTCCAGGAGCATCCACTCCATGATCTTGCTGGGCACAGAGGTGAGACTGACTGGTTTGCAGTTCCCCGGGTCTTCCTTTTTTCCCCTTTTAAAACCAGAGTTTATGTTTCCCTTTTTCCAGTCAGTGGGAACTTTGCCAGACTGCCACGACTTCTCAAATATGATGGATAGTCTCTTAGCCACTTCATCCACCAGTTCCCTCAGGACCTGCAGATGCATCACATCTGGTCCCATGGACTTGTACACCTTCAGGTTCCTTAGATGGTCTCAAATCTGATCTTCAGCTGCAGTGGGCGGTTCTTCATTCTCCCAGTCCCTGCCTTTGCCTACTGTGACTTGGGCAGTGTAGCTGGAGCACTTGCTGGTGAAGACTGAGGCAAAAAAAAAGTCATTGAGTACCTCAGCCTTCTCCATATCTCGCATAACCAGATCTCCCATTTCCTTCTGGAGAGGGCCCACCTTTTCCCTGGTCTTCCTTTTATCACTGATGTACCTATACAAGCTTTTCTTATTGCCCTTGGTGTCCCTGGCCAGATTCAGTTCTGTCAGGGCTTTGGCTTTCCTAACCTGATCCGTGGCTGCTCAGGCAATTTCTCTGTATTCATCTTAAGATACCTGTCCTTGTTTTCACCCTCTGTAGACTTCCTTTTTTTTGGTTGGAGTTTGTCCAGGAGCTCATTGTTCATCCACAAAGGCCTCCTGGCATTTTTGCCTGACTTACTCTTTGTCGGGATACATCACTCCTGAGCTCGGAGGAGGTGATCCTTGAATATTAACCAGCTATCTTGGGCCCTTCTTCCCTCCAGGGCTTGTCTCATTGTACTCTGACAAGCAGTTCCCTGAAGAGGCCAAAGTCTGCTCTCTTGAAGTCCAGGCTAGCAAGCTTGCTGTGCACCATCCTCACTGCCCTAAGGATCTTGAACTCCATGATTTTATGGTCACTGCAGCCAAGGCTGCCCTTGAGCTTCACATTCCCCACCAACCCCTTCTTGTTGGTGAGAACAAGGTGCAGCATAGCACCTCTCCTTGTTGGCTCCTTCATCACTTGGAGAACGAGGTTATCATCAATACATTCCAGGAACCTCCTGGATTGCTTCTGCCCTGCTCTGTTGTCCCTCCAACAGATACCGGGGTGGTTGAAGTTCCCCAGGAGGACCAGGGCTTGTGAATGTGAGACTGCTCCAATGAGAGGGCCTCATCTGCTCTGTCTTCCAATTGAGTGGCCTGCAGCAGACCACCACTATAATGTCACCTGTCCCTGTTCTCCCTTTAACCCTGACCCATAAGCTCTCAGTCAGCTCCTCATCCAGGCCCAGACGGAGCTCCATGCAGTCCAGCTGGTTATTAACAAGAGGGCATGTGAAGGACAGTCTGATATTTTTTTTGCCTTAAACAACATGTTTTGCAGCTTTTATGTATGTGTCTTGAACGAACCTGTTTTACAGTTCAAGTTTTATGTATTAGCCCTAAAAGCAGCCTGCTTTGCAGGACAGCCTGCTCCAAGGAGGGAACAGGCCCTGTTAAGGTGGAGCAGTGTTCTTCCTTCAGAAACTTTAGTTGGGGTGATCAATAAGGGGGCTTCGGTTGGAGCAGCTACCGAACCTCCTCTTTCCAAATGATCAAACCCTGCAGAAGAGGGGTGTTTCTGAGCTTGGGGAGACCCATTCTCTTATCTACAACTGAACACTGGACTTGGGGAGGTCCACTCCCTTATCTATAGTGGACAAAATCCCCTTGGAGCCCCTAAAATGTTGTATACTGCACCTGCATCCTAATTAGCATGAAAAGCAAGAAGAGGAGGGGATAATGTGAACAGGACTCATGAATATATTCATCAATGACCTGGACGAGGGAACAGAGTGCACTGTCAGCAAGTTTGCTGATGACACGAAAATGGGAGGAGTGGTTGACACACCAGAATGCTGTGCTGCCATTCAGAGAGACCTGGACAGGCTGGAGAGTTGGGTGGGGAGAAGTTTAATGAACTACAACAAGGGCAAGTGTAGAGTCTTGCATCTGGGAAAGAACAACCCCATGTACCAGTATAGGCTGGGGACTGAGCTGTTAGAGAGTAGCATAGGGGAAAGGGACTTGGGGGTCCTGGTAGACAGCAGGATGACCATGAGCCAGCAATGTGCCTCATGGCCAAGAAGGCCAATGGCATCCTGGGGTGTATTAGAAGGGGTGTGGTCAGTAGGTCGAGAGAGGTTCTCCTTCACCTCTACTCTGCCCTGGTGATACCACATCTGGAATATTGTGTCCAGTTCTGGGCCCCTCAGTTCAAGAAGGACAGGGAACTGCTTGAAAGAGTCCAGTGCAGAGCCACAAAGGTGATTAAGGGGGTGGAACATCTCCCTTATCATGAAAGGCTGAGGGAGCTGGTGCTCTTTAGCTTGGAGAAGAGGAGACTGAGCGGTGACCTCATCATTGTTTGTAAATATGTAAAGGGCGAGTGTCAGGACAATGGAGCCGGGCTTTTCTTGGTGATGGACAATGATAGGAGAAGAGGCAATGGGCGCAAGCTGGAGGTTGTGAACTCTCCTTCTCCGGAGACATTCAAAACCCAACTGGACGTGTTCCTGTGTGATCTACTCTAGGTGGTCCTACTCTGGCAGGGGAGTTGCACTAGGTGATCTTTCGAGGTCTCTTCCAACCCCTAACATTCTGTGATTCTGTGAATATTAATGGAATGGGACAATAAAAATACCAATGATCAAGACACAGGTGTGCACCCACTACCCTAGAACCAAAGGTCCAGCCTGACCTGCAAGACATCACTGGACCCCAGGATTGGTGGTATTTCTTTCTGTCTTTCTTTCTTTCTCTCTTTCATTCTCTTTTTCACTCTTTCTTTTCTCCCTCCATATCATTAGATAAAATTAGGGAAAGCCATACCTTTATCCGATCTGTGAAATATTACTATTATCTGAACTGTGAAATATTACTAATAAAGTGCATTATCACTGCCAATCTACTGACGAAAGAGGGTTATTAACTCACTACCTTTGCCAAGCAAAGGGTCTCTGCTGTGCAGAGGAAAATCCCTTTTAAAAAGGAGGATACAATAGATTCACCTACCCCACAACCCACAGAGTGGGATGGGACAGGGCAACACCCCCTCCTCCTCTCCCCTGCCTGTCCTTCCTAAAGAGCCTGTATCCATCTGTTCCAACACTCCAGGCCTAGGAGTCATCCCACCAAGTCTCTGTGATGCCAATAAGATCACAGCCCTACAGGCATGTGCATGTCTCTAACTCCTCTTGTTCATTCCCCACGCTATGTGTGTTTGCATAGAGGCATTTAAGTTGTGCCCTGATGAAGCTGACTTACTGGCTGGAATTCCGTTGTGCTGCTCTTCATGTGATCTCCTGCTGACCTGTGATTCCTCTCCAGGCTCTGGGCATCTATTGCTGGCACTGGCATCAGACCAGTAGGAGTGGAGTTGGATTGAGGCAACTTAAGTTTAAAGCTCTCTTCACAGGCTTGGCAAGCCTATGACTGAAGATGCTCTTCCTCTTCTCGGACAGATGGACCCTATCAGCCCCCAGCAGACCAGATTTCTCAAAGTGAGTCCCACAGTCTAAGTAGAGGAACCCCTGGCTGTGGCACCAGTCCTGTAACCAAATGTTGATTCACCAGATTCGACTGGCACTTTCAAACTGCTTCCTTTTGACCAAGAGGACTGATGAAAAAACTACTTGCACTCCAGAGCCCCTTACTGCTGCTCCCAGGGATCCATAATCCTTCATGATACTCCTCAGACTGCTCCTGGCTATATCACTGGTGCTGCCATGAAACAACAGCAGCAGATAATAGTCAGGGGACTGTGCAAGGCTTGGTAGTCTCTTGGTGACATCCCTGATACAAGACCCTGGTAAGCAGCACACCTCACTGGAGAGTGTGTCAGATGAGCAGATGGGTGCCTTTGTACCTCTCAGAAGAGAGTCTCCTGCTACCTTTTCTTATTTGGGCTAGTTGTTATACAGAGAGCAGATCAGGCTCCAGCATCTCACCTGATGTAATGGGTCTTTCCTATTCAGTCTGCAGAGTGGAGAAGCAGTACTGCAAAAGCATCTCAGGCTTCAGGGGAAGTCTCTTCCTCCTGCAGGTCCTTGCTGTTACAGTCTTCCATTGTTCTACATTATTGGTCCCCCTGCATTCCATATGTGCTGGTGGAGGGCGTTTTTGGCTGTTTGGCCACGGACTGTGGTTCCACTGCAGACTGTGCTTGGAACCAGCTATCTAACTCCTTCCTAGCCTTCCTGATGTTACTCAGCCTTCTCACCACCTCCTGCAGCTCAGCCACCTGTTGCAGGAGATCGTCCACCTGGCTACACCTTTTGCAGGCAGGTCTGCCCCTTTTCCCTGACCCAGGAGAAGGGTCTAGGCACTTCCTGCAGTCTGAGCTCTGCACTGCAGCCTCTTCCTTTAGGAGTTCCATCTGTGTGGAGGCATCGGCCACCGCTGGAGTAGATGGTGTAGAGCCCCCCAGACAGAGCTGCAGCCTTTGCTCTCAGACAGGTGCCCACAATTCTTGAGAGTCAAGTAGGATGAGTGCCCCTTGATCTGTGCATGGTCACAGATGGTCATAGAACAGTACCTGGTTGCTTGGTTATGTGGATTTCAAGCCTCAGCCAGTGGCATGTCCCTCCTTCGAAGAGGCGCCCTCCTGTGCATACTGCTGTGCAAACTGCCGCACAAACTTTATCTTCTAATGCCTCAGTAGGTAAGTGGCTGTAAGTGGTCAGGGGAATCAGCTTTTGCTGTTTTGTCCTTTGATTTTACAGCAAGTTCTTATAGGTTAAGATTAGTATTTCTGCCTCAATTGAAATTACATTTGTAACACTCTGATGTCCTCATTTACCATCAGTTGTTTCGAGTTCAATTTAGCCTTTCCTCTTGAAAATAGGCTACCTCTTTTTTAACATATGCTGCTTTTTGGTGTTTACTTTCCTTTCTTTTCAGCATAATTGCATTTGGCTCTTATTTCTGATGTACTGTCTGGTTTCTTCTGGTGAAACTTCAAGAAAGGAAGCTTTGGGGACAGAGATCTTCAGTCTTTTCAGTCTTTGAAGTATTTTTGCATGGATCTCACCCAGTCTGCAAGAGGACAGCTTTTTAGTCCAGACAAAAATTTCCAATACTCCTTTTGACTCACACCTTTATTAAATCTTCTTCACCTGATAGCCTCCATAAAAGTGAGCTCTCCCAGACACATGAATTTTCTGTGGTTTCTCTGATGAGTTTGAAAGGTAGGTAGATGTCTCTTGCTGACCCTGGTTATTGATACCAAGGAGATGTGAAGTCCAAGTGATACAAAATTCGGAGCTTCCAAACCCCCTTGCTTTCTAACGCTCCTCACCGAGGTGGGAGGCTGGGTGTGGCTGGGTAAGGATTCCAAGGTGAAAACTCAACAACAACAGGGTGTTATTGAGCAGGCATTCTTTATTGCAGCGCTGGGCAGCACTGGAGATGTTCCATGAGTGCTCCAACGGGCTAGCAAAACACATCAGTTCATACACAAAAATCATACATATTCATCAGATTTCCTGAGAAGGGCAGTCTTATGGTGATGAGTTCCCAGTGTTCATAGTCTTCCTCATGCTGTCCTCTAGTTGAATCCTCCTTGAGCACAAGCCAGGGCCCCTTTTCTGATGCAACCTTTTGTAACAATCAGTGTACTAGAAGTGTCTCCTTAATGTCTGGAGCTTTGTCTCCTTGATGCCTCCTTAATGTCAGGCAAGATGCTATCTATTCATCAGCTTTGCTCAGCAAATAACTAAAGCCATCCTTGCAGGGGAAAAAAAAAAAACCTCAGGAAAAATGCAAGTAAAGTTTTCGTGTATATCTTAGTCAAGGATTGTCAGGCATTTAACTCTTTCACAAGAGCAAAGGTAGAAAGGAACAGTGCCAGAGAAGGGGCTTTCATTGCTACTAAGTGAAAAAAAGACCTGCATGAATGTCCCTAAATCAACGGTCCTAAGATTTCACCTGCTCTTCAGCCTGTTGGCTTGTATTCATTTCTTTGATAATATCTTAAAAGTGTGCTGATGGACTAAATAGACATCTAAGGCTCATCCTCTTTAGGGATTACTCCATGGGGGTCTGCTGTAGCGGTGTAAACCTGCAGTGGCTGCATGCAGGGCACCAGGTTCATGTTTGCAGAAGAGTACTAATACACATCACAAGCAATTTTCCATCACTGGGGACTAAACTCTGCCCCTTCTTTGTACAGGTTTCCATTTGAAAACATATTTGTTGTCTGTGTTGGCCAAAAATACTTTTCCCAAGAGCGAGGTTTATTTGATTTGTCTTCTGCTCAACACATGGTTCAGAGATCAGGAAGGAAATTGCATACGGCTGAAATAGGCAGGTGCATGCGTCGGTAGTGGACTATAGCCAGCTGTTGCCATTCATATGTGGCCGACCGTGGGGGCTGGCTGGTTTGCAGAGAAGTAGTTAGTTCGATCCCTGGTGGTTTGGTCACCTTGCTGTGGCTAACAATGACATCCGATGGGCAAGAGCGGGACTGCACTTGCATGGGTTTTCGATGTGCAGCACAGAACAGGAGGCATTTCGAGATGCTCTGTTTTCTAGGTGTTTTAAGTACTTGGCTTTTCTTTCTCAAAGCTTGGCTGATTCTGGTTACCAGCCATACAGATCTTACAGAAAGCTGTTGGCATCTGTGTTCTGTGTTGCTGTTTGGAAGTCAGTTCTTGAAGGCATGTGTTTGCCTTGGAGAGAGTAGCTGCAGCAGGAACTTTGTGCACAGGAAGAAGATGTAGATTTTGCTTAATAGGTGCAAAAGTGCTTCTGTCCTTTACTAGCCACTTTTGGCTCCTGCACAAAGAAGGTTAACAGTCCTTAAAAGCAGCCTCTGAGAGTGCAGGATCTGCAAGATTGGGGGGCGGGGCGGGGAGGGGGGGGCGGCGGAAATACTTCTTTATATATATAAAATAGAGTGCTTTTCCCCTAACAAGAACCAAACCATCTTTTTCCAGCTCTGACTTCATGGCATCACCTTTGTTATCCTCATTAACCACATCGTTTTCTTACTATGCTTCAAAGTACAGATTATGACCTAGATGCAGGGCATGAGCAGCAAAGTGTAGTATGCATGGCAGATGCAGTATCGTGTCAGCTGCTTCACAGTAATGTCTGGTGAAGACTCATCTTTGTGAGCAACCTCCTATGTGCAAATAGAAACCTGCACTTGGACAGTTAGAACAGATCAACTGGCATGCAAGAGTTTAATGACGAAGTAAGTCAGTTAGTCCCCCTTCCCCATCAAATTGATAGTCCAGGGACTCAAGCAGTGCAGGGCTACACATCGTAAGGCTCGTCCTGGTGCAGCTTGTGCTTACCTGAGCACAAAAACTGGAGGTCCTCGCTGACTGGAAGCTAGACAACATTATTCCAATCTACAAGAAGGGTGTGAGGGAAGACTCAGGAAGCTACAGACCTGTTAGTCTAACCTCAGAATCTGGAAAAAATTTGGAGAAGATCATGCTGGATGCTATTGAAAGGCATTTAAAGACCAATGCAAGCATCAGGCACAGTCAGCATGTATTCACAAAGGGAAAGTCCTGTCTAAAGAAGTTCATATCCTTCTATGATAAGGTCACCCACCAAGTGCGTCAAGGGAAGGCGGTGGATGTTGTTTTTCTGGATTTTAGTAAGGCTTTTGATACTGTCCCTCACAGCATCCTTCTGGACACACTGTCCAGCTGCGACATGAGCAGGTTCATAGTGTGCTGGGTGAAGAACTGGCTTAACAGCAGAGTCCAAAGGGTGAATGGGGCTACATCTGGCTGGCACCAGCGGTGTTCCTCAGAGCTCAATCCTAGGGCCAGATCTGTTCAATCTTTTTATCTATGATCTGGATGCAGGACTTGAATGCACCATTAGCAACTTTGCTGTCGATACTAAACTGAGAGGTGCTGTTGACTCTCTGGAGGGACAAGAGGCCTTGCAGAGGGATCTGGACAGACTGAAGCACTGGGCAATCATCCGTGGCATGAAATTGAACAAGAACAAATGCCAGATTCTCCACGTGGGACGGAGTAATGCTGGGCACAAGTATAGACTGGGAAGGGAGTGGCTGGAGAGCAGCCCTGCAGAGAGGGACCTGGGGGTGCTGGTCAACAGCAGGCTCAACAGGAGTCAGCAGCGTGCCCTGGCAGCCCAGAGGGCAAACTGCATCCTGGGGTGCATCAAACACAGCACAACCAGCCAGTCCCCCACAACATCCTTATCTTTAAGTTGGAGATATATGGATTTGATGGGTGGACTGTTTGGTAGGTATGGAAATGGCTCGATGTCCAGATAGAGACAGGTGATGAGTGGTGTCCCTCTGGGATCTGTGCTGGGATCAGTGCTGTTTAGTATCTTCATCAATGATACAGACAGTGGGATAGAGTGCACCCTCTGCAAGTTTGCAGATGATGCCAAGCTGAGTGGTGCAGTCGACACGCCTGAGGGATGGGATGCCATCCAAAGGGACCTGGACAAGCTGGAGACGTGAGCCCAGGTGAATCTCATGAGGTTCAACAAGGCCAAGTGCAAGGTCCTGCACGTGGGCCAGGGTAATCCTCATAATTAATACAAGCTGGGGGATTATATGATGGAGAACAGCCCTGCTGAGAAGGACTTGGGGGTACTGGTGGATGAACAGCTGGATATGAGCCAACAATGCGGGCTTGCAGCCCAGAAGGCCATTTGCATCCTGGGCTGTATCAAGAGAAGCATGGCCAGCAGATCAAGAGAAGTGATTCTCCCCCTCTACTTTGCTCTGGTGAGACCTCACCTGGAGTACTGCGTCCAGCTCTTGAGCCCCCTACACAAGAAGGGCATGGACCTGTTGGAGCAGGTCCAGAGGAGGGCCATGAAAATGATCAGGGGGCTGAAGCACCTCCCCATGAAGACAGGCTGAGAGAGTTGGGGTTGTTCAGCCTGGAGAAGACTCTAGAGAGACCTTATAGCGGCCTTCCAGTATGTGAAGGGGGACTACAGAAAGGCTGAGGAGGGACTGTTTACACGGGCATGTAGCGATAGGACAAGGGACAATGGTTTTAAACTAGAAACAGGTAGATTTAGATTGGATATTAGGAAGAAGTTCTTTACCATATGGGTGGTAAAGCACCAGAACAGTTTGCCCAGAGAGGTGGTGGAGGCCGTGTCCTTGGAGACATTCAAGATCAGTCTTGACGGGGCTCTGGGCAACCTGATGTAGCTAAAGATGTCCGTGCTTACTGCAGGGAGGTTGGACTGGATGACCTTTGGGGGTCCCTTCCAGCCCAATGCATTCTATTATTCTATGATTATCCCACTGTATTCAGCATTGGTGCAGCCTCACCTTGAGTACTGTGTGCACCTCTGGGCCCCCCAATTTAAGGATGTGAAGGTACTTGAGCGCCTCCAGAGGAGGGCAACAAAGCTGGTGGAAGGGCTGGAAGGCAAGTCTTGTGAGGAGCATCTGAGAACTCTGGGTTTGTCTAGTTTGGAGAAGAGGCTGAGGGGCGACCTCCTTGATCTCTAGAGCTTCCTGAGGAGGGGAAGCGGAGAGGGAGCACAGGAAGTTCCGCCTCAACATGAAGAAAAACTTCTTTACATTAAGGGAGACAGCACTGGAACAGACTGTCCAGGGAGGTTGTGGAGTCTCCTTCTCTGGAGATATTCAAAACCTACCTGGATGCAGTCCTGTGTAACCTGCTCTAGGTGAACCTGCTTTGGGAGCGGGGTTGGACTAGATGATCTCCAGAGGTCCCTTCCAATCCCTACCATTCTGTGATTCTGTGAGGGAGGTGCTGGTCTCTTTCTCCTTGAGATTCAGTGACAGGACACAAGGGAATGGTTCAAAGCTGCATCAGGGAAGGTTCAGACGACATTAGGAAACGTGTCTTTACTGAGAGGGTGGTCAAACACTGGAATAGGCTTCCTAGAGAGGTGGTCAATGCCCCATGCCTGTCAGTGTTGAACAGGCATTCGGACAATGCTCTTAATAACATGCTTTAACTTTTGGTCAGCCTGGAAGTCATCGTTGTGGGGCCCTTCCAACTGGAACTATTCTATGCCTACCTTTCATAGGGTCTGTCATCACCTCCTCCAGGGATAGTGAAATCTTCATCCTCCAGTGTACGTCTCTGATTGAGTTGGTAGCACTGTGAGACTTTCATCTGACACTCATGTTCATCTCTGTCACTGAAGTTTTGTGCTTGTGCATCTGTCCTTTGACAATTAGTTCCAACACGCTGTCCGATTTTGGATCATGTTCTGACTATGTATCTCTTAGGCACTGATTATCTTTCTGATAATTTACCTTTCATTTGCCATCTCTCTCTTTTTCTTTTAAGGACCTTTAAAATTGTATTTCAAATCATTATTAGTATTTATTCTCCCAGTTCAAGCCTAGTGTATTAATGGTGTTCTAGCTGCTCAAGTTCTCTAAAAAATACTCGGCTTTCAAAAACCTCATTTAGTCCTATCTGCAGATTAATTTACCCTGCTGCTTTCTCCCTCCTCCAGACCACTGATGATGTTAAAAGAAAAGGATCTATATTCATCTTTTTCAGCACACACCTTCCCCTCATTTAACAGTCATCTGTCATCTTTGTTAAAGGTCTTTTTAGTCGTTTGCTTTTCATCTAACTGCTGACAACCACACCAATGTGAACTCATGCTTCAGACAAAAATTTTTAGGCGGTCCCATATCAACATTTTACTGTAATAAACTTGTTTAACTCACTTGATTTGTAAGTTAAATTTTAATAGTTTGGTTTTTACTGTTTCTTGAATATTAATTCCTTGTGAGGAATCAACTCGTGCAATTGCAATATGGAGTCAAAAAAGATTGTATTGAATCCTAAGGTCATAAACTAAGCATTACAAGCCTAGAGGCAGCATTATAGGCTTGAATAACTTTTACACAGGCTTTGGAAAACAGTTCAGAGAAAGAAACTCAATACTATCAGCCAGCAACGTGCCAGAGGAATACTAAAGATTAAAGTCATTGGGGAAAACACCGCATGTTCCTCTACACTTAGAAACTGACCAAGAACAACTGCTGTCAATACCAGCTTCAAAACAAAACCATAACGATTCCAAGGTATCAGCAGATTCCTCCTCAGAAGTACTGCAGAGAGTGGTTGAAGCTACCATTATCTAGCTAAGTTCAGTGTTTACCAGAACTTGTTTAAAGCTGGGTGAGAGAAAGCACAGCTAGCGAAACACACACGCAAGTCTGTGAACACAGTCAAAATGAGCTAGTGAAAAATCAGATTGTTGAAACAAGCATCGAAAGCAGCAGATTGCGCAAAGCATCTTGTGGGGAAAAGCTAAGGAGCCTGAGAACACCTAGGAAGTGGAACAGCTAATGAGGGTTGATGTGAAAGATACCAGTGCTTTTTCCAAGCATAATGAAGAGTTTGGAGGAGCTAATTGAGTACAATACCAGATTAAATTTTAAAAACAATGTGTTCCAGTAAGGGAACCTTCCCTCCTTTCCTCCCCACAACTCCTCCCCTCCCCGAGTCTAGTATACCAAGTAGAAGTGATGCTGATGGTACACTGGAAGGTGACCAGCTGAGCATTTTTCATGAATTTCAATGAGAGGACGGGGAATACCCAATACTTGTGGAAAAGACCTTCAAGTATTTGAAGGATTAATCTGGGTCCATAAAACATAGGAAGAACATTCCTTAAGAGTAGAAGATTTAAACTTTGAAGTGAGTTGTGATTTAAATGCGCAGGAAACAAAATCATCAATCTGTGAGAAGACTCCTGGAGCACCTTGTAAATAAGTACAATTTACAACTTCAAATACAGAAATGAAACATTTTAAAGGAGAGGGAGATGGTTAGGAAGCTGGAGGAAATATGTGAGTCTGCAGGCCTCTATATATGCTGTGGGAAGAGTTGTACAGCATCTTCATGGAAGCCACAGAGCCCTTTAACCAGCAGACTGGAAGCTATAGAAGGGAGTACCAACAAACTCATAAGTTCTTGAAAGAAGTCAGACTTCATCTGTGTGTGGCTGAAGCCCTTACCTTGTGGCATTCTAATAAACCTTTGTTTTCTGATGGTATCAGAGATTCCTCACGTGCCCACGAGTACTTTCCTCTTTGCCAAAAATGCAAGGACGGAAACACTTGAAACAAGGGCAAAAGGTATTTCCTAAGGTGTTGTGATGCATTGTGGAAAGAAGAGTTGTAACACCATATATCCAAATCTGTACCATGGGACTTTGCCGGGCCACCCAATAAATTGCCTGTTCAGTGGCTGCCAGAGAGCATCATGCAACCTACCTCTTCCCTCAGAGTAACATGAATGGCTACATCTTCCCCCACATCAGCAGCATTGTGTGGACCAAGATTATTGCCTTTCGGTGACCCTCAAGTAAACAACTGCAGTTTGCAAGTACAGCAGAGAGTCTCCGTTTGATTACCTTGGAAACATGTACAGCTAACTTCTTTTCATTCTTCTCTCTCATCCTTTTCCTGTGATTTGCTGGACAAATGGCGTTCTTTGCAATACTTGTGTGCCTCACTGCCTGCAACTAACAGGTGGAATAATTTGATCTCAGTAAACAATTATTTTCCTGATGTGCAAGAAAAGAGCAGAGTCTAGCTCCCTGAGCAGTGCTAACTGTGCAGGAAGAACAGAAGCAAAAGCAGCAATAATTATTTTAGTCAAGTCAGCAGACCTGATAAATGGAGGAAATCTGCTGGGCAAGACAACATGATTTAACATACCCAATCTTCTAAGCATAACTTAATTTAAAAGGCAAAAGAAGGGTTGGTTTCTCACTATCATGCACGGAAGAGAGGGAAACGGTATCTGGCCTCTAACAGGAGGAAGGTTGAAGGAGCCTGTGACTACGCACCTGCTAAGGTGGACAGCTAGACAGGCAGATATGTAGGTTATAAGTGCAATCTCTATACACATGCATGTGCCTACACATGTCTAGCTGACATCTATATAAAAGTATGGTAAACATATCTGTGCACGTGTTGACCTTCAAATAGAAGTATACGAGTGCACACACTCAGACCAGATGTAGCATGAACATTTTCAACCTGTTCATATGTAGTCAAACTTGTGGAAACTGATGCCATTGCCCTACCTGTGTGCTCAGGTGCATACTACTTCTTATATGCATATGATCACACCCTGTGTGCTCTGTGGGAATTACATTCCAGAGGATGCTGTTTGTGGTGAAACACTTAAGCAGTTATCTGCGTGGTTTTTTGATTCAAAGTCTTTTTCCCATCTGCACAAACCTGGAGATACAAACTTATTTGACCCTGTCAATCACAAAACAGTTCAGAGGTGCTTTTCTGAAAATACACAATATCCGCAGTTTATTTTTCAGTTTGGTATGAGGGGGCAGGGGTTGTTCAAGCACAGGCTTTTTTCTTAGACATGCATCGCATGGATGACTCAGGGCAGAGAGTCTCTAGTCCTTCACCAGCCGGTAGATGTGATGCTGGGCACCGTGGTCACTAGCTGACACCTCAAAAACATATGCTATGCACAGCAAGGTCTCCTGTGTGTCCCTGTTTGTCACAACCTAGACAGAAAAGGAGAAGAAGCTGAGATGGCAGCTGCTGTTTCTCTGTGTACATATTCCAGCACATTTGACATAGAGCAAAAAAATCAGTAACAGGCAAAGAACAGAGAAGCACAGGAATAATACACAGCTCGACCACCACAACCCCCACTCTGTGTGTCAACACACCCAAGCAAAGCATTTTCGCAGCATCAGGACTACAATGCAGTGAAGAGACAGGTAGGTGAGCAGTCTACTGTGAAGAAAAGAAAGCTGTGACCAAGCAGTGACCACATAAGTGGAAGCAGGTCCACCAGGTTCTCTACTCTCCACCCCCTGGTGTTGCAGATTTCAACAGAGAGAAGGTGTTTCACAACAAAATCTCTTTTTGCTCTGTTTGTTGGGTATAGAGGCGCCACCTTCTGTGGCACATCTACTCCTGCTCATGTATATCTTGATAAATTATAGCCATGAATAGTTCTTTCCCTCCATCTGCTCCTGCTTGTAAGTGTAGATATAGACCATGAGGATTATAACTTATTTTACAGGAGACTTACAGGTTTGATTCCATTACGCCTCCCATTCCACACACTGTAGATGTCAGCAGAAGGATGGCTGCTACACTCACATGTTCTTGCAGAAGCTGCTTTTTTGCATTTCTTTATCTATAGTCTCTTAGGAACCTTAGCTTCTCTGCAATGTGACTCAAAGACAGCAGCATGGTGATGGAACAGTGTTGTCCTAGTTTCAGAAGCGTGCGCTGCCTAACTCTACGTGGCAGGGACAAGCAAGATGTTGGTCAAATAGTGGAATGAACATTTCCTTTACTGACTTTCGCATCCTTCTTCCTTTATCTCTCTGCCTCTTGAGTTCTCCCACTATCTTCCTTTTTTTCCTCTCTCTTACCCAGGTCTTTCAAATTCTTCTGCTGCTTCTCTGCATTAGGTACTATCTCTAGAGCTCCACAAATGGTCTTGAGGTTCGATACACGTGAGAGATACTAAGTTCAATTAGATGCTGAGCTGTAAAAGGGAATCTGCTTTGACTCACAACAGTGAACTCCTGCATGGGGCTTACATGTTTCCAAGCTCCAACAAAAACAGTTGAAAGTCCCACCTGTAAGATAGTAAAGTTCTCCAGCACACTGTTCATCATATACTTCTCAGGAAGATGCTTGAGTTTATGAATGAAATTTATCATGTATTCACAGAGAGGTGAACGGTGAATGCGATAGGAATAGTGTCCATTTTCATAGCGTGCATACTCTGTCTGCAATGCAAAACACAAAAGGGGCACATGGGGCTAATGTCACATTAGTAGCATTAACCGTATAAAGGGATTCAGAACAGAAAAATTACAATGGCATCTTCAAGTAATTTTACTAACAGTAATGAGCTGATTAATCGTTCCTCTACAGTACTTCGCACTGTACTTCGCTCAGTCTCCTTGAGACCTCTGCTTTCTTTGGCTTGATTTCTTTTTTCTTTAGAACAGTGAGCTCCAGCTTATGAGCGGCAAACTGCTAAGGAGCTGTGAAAGGTAATTAAGAGGAGCAGACCAATTGTCAGCTATGCTATGGTCTGCATCTCTACTGGAAAAATATTAGGTGTGAACAAACTAAAATAGTTAAAAACTACTGCTTTAGCAAGACCAGGAATCTCTTAGTAATGATGGTAATTGTATGCTCAGGATGCTTCACAGCTAGAAAGGACTAAAGCCTTCTGGTACCTGTGAGAGAGAACATGGTATCTCTACTTGCCCTTAGGAGAGGGTCTGGCCAATGTTAAACAGAGGGATTTTTTTTTTTCACATTCACATCTTAGCTCCTGTATATTTCAGCTCCCTCTGAACAGAAGCTGAGGCTGGATTCTATCATTAACAGACCCTTAAATGCCTGTTACTGCCTTTCACACCAAGAGTTTGGTCTCCTTTCCTGTGCACCATGACACCTTTCTTTGACCTGTCTATCCTATCATGCAAATATATAACCAGACTTGAGGCACGCCTGTCATGTGACTGGAGATGGGTCTTGGGGAAGGATGTAGCTTGAACTGACTGCTGACAGAATACCTGGTGTTCTGCACATAGCTGCCTCTCCTGTATCTAAAAGCTCCTAGAGAAAGAGAGCAGCAGGAAGCAGTTCAGAGCAGGCCTCTTAGCAGCTGAATGTGGCATCAGAAAGAATTTCTTTGATGTCAGATATATACATAATTATTCAGCTCCACTGTTGCTCGAGCTGTAAGTATTCAAGCTCTAAGATAAGCCTCATAAAACCATAAGACTACAGTCTGTAAATTGTTACAGTCAATTAATTACTGTAGTCTATAAATGATCTCTTTCACTGATGAGAGTGAGGTGTTGCCTATTTGTTTTCACCATTCTGGACTACAAGGGTCTAGGTTTCCCAGCTTTTCTTTGCTCCCCCAAGAATCACCAGACCTGAAAATCTTACATATTCACTTGTCTTCAGAAACTGAAGGAAAAAATTAGCGAATGCTACCAGACCTTCAATGAAGTCCTGAGACAAGGCCATGTTGCAGGCTGGAGCAATCTTACACCTGCATGTCTCAGAAATAATAGTCTATAGCATCCATCTCTCTGACAAGAAGCATGAGATATGTTTTGCCTTGAGATATATGCAGGATGCAAATACTTGAAGTGACAAAACAGCAACCAGAGAGAACCTTGCACCCAGGTGTCTCTTCCTACCTCCACTTTCTCCACAACCTGCTTTCCAAAGGAACACACTTTGGTGGAACAGGTAATGACCATGTTTTCTGGGCTCTCATATTGGCTGGAAACGCCATAGAAAGATCTGGATTCATCTTCTATATTGGTGTTCAAATCAGCCTGCCAAAAAAAAAAAAAAGGGGGGGCAAGAAAACAGATGGTTATCAATAAATGGTTGTGGTGTGTTTTCACCATTACCTTGCGTAGCCAAGATTGAAAGGTATTGAAAAGTCCAAAGCTCCTTAAGCAGATCAATGTGCATCAAGCAAGTATACACTAAAATCCAGTTCCTACTTCAGAAAATGGTCGTGGGGATTTGCATACACATTGATGAAGTCTGGTGGAATATCCACTTAACGTTAAAAACATAGGACACACCCCCTTGCCTTAGCTGGTATTTACCATAACTGAACAGTGCCAGGACAGCATGGAAATAAAATATTATCCTTACAAAGCATGTGGAAAGCAGACAGAAGGGCACTGTAAGACAAAGCAATGCAACACACAGGCTAGACAGGGCTGCCTTACTAAGGAGGAAAAATAAGGGTACAGTAACCGTAATAAGGGTTTTCTACCCTGAATATGTAGGTAAGGGGAAAGAGACATAGCAGAGAGAAGGAATGTGTGAGTACACACACACATTAGGCTCAGATACTATGATATCAAGAATATAAGTAGACAGGATGCAACTTAAAGAATGTAGGTTGCTGACGTGTCCAACCCCGTTCCACCTGAATACAAACCCATGTCCATTAGCAGCCACAGTTTTCAAATCCGGGTACCTAATGTTAGGCAACTGAAGCCTCATGTTGGGACCTAACTCCTAAAATTCCTCGTTGACTGAAGCTTCTAGCAGGGGTTATTCAAACCTCAGTTACGAAAAAAAGAATGGTTCCCTTAAGCTCTGAAAACACAATGAGTGTGGGGGGGTGTAGGAATGCCCAGTTTGGCTTCCTCCCTTTAAAAGCTAAAGGGCTAGAGCTTCTCTGTACTCCACAAGCCCAAGTGTTAACTTATATCAGCAGAAAAGCAATGATCAGTTCCTATAGGCTACTTCAGACTATTCTGTTCTTCCTGCTGAACTGAGGGAAACAGGAAACTGAAGAAAGTGTATTCCTGATACAGTGGATACAGTGTGAATAGGATTACATCAGATGCCGTTCTAGCATGGTTTTCTTAGCTAATGTCAGTGAAGGTATTTTTATTTGCAATCTAGAGCAGCACTTAGGACAAGCAGTGCTAGCCTTGGAACTGGACCACCTTGATAAAGAATCCCATTTTTCTTTGCCATACAAAATACCCACCTCTTCTCTGCCATGAGATAATACTGTTAGTTTGTTTCTCTTAAGTAGCAATTTCACAAGAGGTTTAAGTTAATCTAGAAAGTGGCAGTCCAGCCTTCTCTCCATCTGTAGCCACAGAAGGTCGCTGCTGCCTCTATGCTACCATTAGTAATTGTATGACTCTGGTTAGCCAGATGAGAGAGATGATCCCAGCCAAAACAAATTTTTCGTGGTTTTGGTGTCAGTTTGCTGTCAGACAAGAAAGCTTACTTGCATCTCCACAAAGCTGCAGGGGCTGGAAGATGTGAGAACACACACAAATGCTGAGGGTACAAAGACTGACTATTTTGATAGCAACACATACTCAGGTTGGCTTGACCCTCTTGGGAAACTGTACCTCAAAGTTGTAGTTTGATAACACCAGGTCCTGACACGGAGAGAGCAGTCTCACTGTTCCAGAGCAGTTTGTGCCGCTTCATTCCTCCCGTACAGACACAAATGTTTCTGTAGCTGTATTACAACTCACTGAGGAATTGCTCAGCTAGTTCTCAGTGGTATCAGTTCCCTGGCTTGATTTAGAAGCACTTGTGTATGTTCAAAGAACTTGTGTTGGGAGAATGGGCAGCAATAGGGAAAGCAGAAGGTAGGACTGCTTCTTCTAGTGAGTGCTGGGTTTGAGTAACTACAGCAGTAACTACTAACCTGCTAGAAGCCACGCTTTGTTACGGTTCCTTTCAAGTTAAAAGTTTTGCCCCTAGACTGTTGGGCTGGGCTGTCTCTGTATCACAACACTCACCAGCAGCTCCCATCACACAGAGTTAGTGTCACAGAAGAATTCATCATTTTGCTAATAGTGATGCCAAAAGCACTAGCAGGAAAACCAGCCATGTAATAATGTACAGTATTTCCATTCAATCTAATTCCCACAGCTGTGACCTTGCCACTTCAGGTGTGTGAAGGAGGAAGTTGTAAAGGAAATAAAAGAAAGCATCTCCCCATTTATTTCACAAAATTCAGTTACATTTTCCACTTAGCACAACACTGGGGCACTGCTGCCATTGTGCACGCATATTTCCACCTAGGGAAAAACTACCATCTGCATTAGATAAATGGTGCAACAGCATATGCAAGCAAACAAACCTACAAAATCCAATTACCATGATTTTTTTTTTCATGAAGTACAGTGAGCAATGAATCTCCTGGAGTATCTCCTAGACCAGCAATTGTAGCATTCAGATAATTCCAGTGAGACAAACGTTCAGCCAAGGCAAGATGACAGAATGATCCAATGTTCAAATGAACAGTGGCAGCATTAGGGATGGACATAAAGCTTTCACTCTGCTTTTAATGGAGAACATAACAGCACACTATTTAAATACACGAACACAAATTACTCTTCAAAATGACTGTGTTGTTTCACACAGCTTCTACAAAAATCCTTAACAGTTATACCATCTTCACCACAGATTACGGATGAAAGAAAGTCCATTTGTCAGAATGGCTTGCCTTCTTCTCTATGACTCTCCCTCTTAAGTAGAATACCTCCCTCTGGAGTAGTGACAGATCTTCAACCCTTATGAATACAGTTGGCCCTACATGCATAATACATTCATACTAGTTTACACCAGCTGTGCACTCATCCCTTTATATTTTCCTAAATTTGTCATCTCCTGCATACTATATATTCAACAGCATCCTCTGATTTATCAGGAGATAGTCATACAAAGCTGGTAATTATTTTATTCTCGTGTTTCCTTCTCCTCAGAAGATAGCTTCACAAAACAACGTATCCAGCTGAATAGGTTCCTGTCTTCTCTTAACAACTTATCCCTTTTTGCACCCAGTTTTCTGCCTCCTCATTGTGTTGAATACATATTTGGGCACACGTGTTAAAATATATCAGTAAAACAATTTGTATTTAAAACTTTTTTACAAATCATTTTACATCACTCACATTTGTACCACTGAGATAGTGATAACTTTTGTAATGCAGTGTTATGCTCCAATGGTTTGTTTACACTGGAGTACCGTTATATGGGCAAATCCAGGCTAGCTTTATCCTGGTAGCACAGGTATTAACAGTAACAAGGCACAGGCCTTACTGACTTAATCATAATTCAGGTTGCCAAGTGAATGATTATGATCACACTGAAGTCCTTGCTATCAAATTTTCCCCACTATAGTTATGCAGCTACTTTGTTTGCACCACAAATGTACATGTATTAGAGAGTAGCAATGCTACCTTATTCTAGTTTAGGTTTTTATTGAGTTACTGTAATACTCATTTACATGTCAATGCAACTAACTGTACTGTTTATTTGACCCATACACCAGACGTCTGAATAAAGATTAATTTATTCTCTTCTCCAAAAAGGAACTAAACTAGGAGTCCTCCACAATACTGTTCAGCTGTTTCTCTTGGGGGTAATAAACGCAACATATGTACCCAATTCTGCTTTTCCAAAGAAATTGTCCCGGTGAGTCAAAAGAACAATGGGTCAAGGCTACAGAAGCTTGGTCAGACAACTGCTACACAAACATAATGGAGGATCTCTCTGCAGAACCAGACAAATATTTTCAGGGTCTCATTAGCAAAGTTAAGGTTACATTCCCCTAAACTTTTAATGGCAAATTAAAAAAATAAGTGCAGTCAATATGAGGCAAAGCAGAAAGGTGCTGGTTCCATTTCATTAGAAAAGCTTCACTAGCCCTAAGAAGCCACTGGTAGGTGCCTCCACAATTTGGCAAGTCTCCCATCAAAAGACCAGATTAGAATTTCACAGCTAGTTAACATCTAATTAATCAACATTAAAGTATTTGGCAGTAGGCAAAATTACGGTAATACTGTTTGAATTAACCAGTCATTGCCATTCACTAACATAATGTACAATCAAGTTCCTGGAAGCCCTGTTGCAGTGAAGCAACGGGGTCATGTTGGAACTCCCTGATGTTTACACAGCACCTTTTATTCTAAAGCATGTCCCATATTATGGGCTAGGACTGTCAGACATGTCTTAGGGTGGTCAGTCAACAAAAGCTGTGCACTCACCTCCTTCTGTTACCTCTGAAAATCTCAGCCCATAAACATCCATACATGGAATTTCAGCAACTCCAGGGAATGACAGCAGCAGCTAGCTGAGGGCACCACTTCACGTTTGCAGGAGAATGGAGCTGCAGCACCTCAGGCAGGTACTGCTGGCCTTACAATTACAGCTTATTTACTTACTTAAAGCTGCTGGTTCCCACCCTCTCATGGAAGTGACTGTCCGCCTGTACTCTGCTTTGGTGAGGCCGCACCTTGAATACTGTGTGCAGTATTGGGCCCTCACTACAAGACAGATGCTGAGGTGCTGGAGCATGTCCAAAGAATGGCAATGAAGCTGGTGAAGGGTCTAAAGCACAAGGCTTATGAGAAGCAGCTGAGGCAACTGGGGTTGTTTAGTCTGGAGACGAAGAGGAGGCTGAGGGGAGACCTTATTGCTCTCTACAACTGAAACAAGGTTGTAATGAGGTGGGTGTTGGTCTCTTCTCCCAAGTAACAAGTGATAGGACGAGAGGAAATGGCCTCAAGTTATGCCATGGGAGGTTTGGATTGGACGTTACGAAAAATTTCTTCACCAAAACAGTTGTCAAGGATTGGAACAGCCTGTACAGGGAAGTACCCTGTAGGTATTTAAAAGACATGTAAATGTGGCGCTTAGTGACATGGTTTAGTGATGGACTTGGTTTATGATTGGACTCGATCTTAAAGGTCTTTTCCAACCAAAATGATTGTATGATTCTATGACTACCTCCTGAAGGGAGACAAGACAGAAAATTGAGAAAGAACACTGTTATCTGCCATAGCCAAATTAATGTCTAAATGTCAAGTGGACGCTGAGGTAGATCACTAATGGATGCAGTTAAACTTCACAGGATTGCACCAAGACAAAATCATACTGCACATCATGGGGTCTCTAATGGCCAAAAGAGCTATTGCTTTTAACTTAAATGTGCAAAACCGCTATGGCCTCCATGACTAGATTCCTATGAGCTCCTCACAACACCTGGGCCATCAGGACTAGAAACCACGTTGCTGCTTTGAGGAAAAGATTCTTCCTTTCTCTTCACTTTCAGAGTTTCTTTCTCTAAAGAAAACTTTATGTCGAAGCACACCCAATCCTGGGGTGAGCACCTAAGGCGAGTAGAGAAAGGTCTGCTTTAATCTGTCCAGCACCTTCCATCCCTCAAAGATGCAAAGGGAATAAAAGTGAATATGACTTAAAGGAAATTAATCTTCCCAGCACTTCATGAAGCAGGAAGACTAATCTTCACTTTATGATAGTCTGGAAATGCATGAACTTGTTGAATCATAGAATTATTAGGTTGGACTACACCACTAAGATCATCAAGTCCAACCATTGACCTAATACCACCACGCCCACTAAACTAGGTCTACATCAACACGGTTTTTTCATTCTTCCAGGGATGGTGGCTCCATCACTTCCCTGGGCAGCCTGTTCCAATGTATTTGACTACTCTCTCAGTAAAGAAATTTTTCCTAATGTCTAATCTAAACCCCCCCCGACACAACTTGAGGCCATTTCCTCTCGTCTGACTGCTAGTTACTTGGGAGAAGAGACCAAAACCCACCTCACTACAACTTCCTTTCAGGTAGTTGTAGAGTAAGGTCTCCCCTCAGCCTCCTCCTCATCTCCAGGCTAAACCACCTTAGTTCCCACAGCCGCTCCTCATAAGACCTGTTCTCCAGACCCTTTACCAGCTTTGTTGCCCTTCTCTTGACACACTCCAGCACCTCAATGACTTTCTTGTAGTAAGGGGCCCAAAACTGCACACAGTATTCAAGGTGCAGCCTTACACACTATTTCTGATACAGGCCAGGATGTTGTTGGTCTTCTTGGCCACCTGGGCACATTGCTGGCTCATGTTCAGCTGGCTGTCAAACAGCACCTCCAGGTCCTTTTCTTCCAGGCAGGTTTCCAGCCACTCTTCCCCAAGCCTGAACCATTGCATGGGGTTGTTGTGACAGAGTGCGGGACCCAGCACTTGGCCTTGTTAAACCTCATACAATTCGCGTCAGCCCATCAATCCAGCCTGTCCAGATCCCTCTGCAGAGCCTTCCTACCCTCGAGCAGGTCAACACTCCCACCCAATTTAGTGTCATCTGCAAACTTACTGAGGGAGCACTCAATCCCCTCATCCACACTATCGATAAAGATGTTAAACAAGACTGGACCCAAAACTGAGTCCTGGGGAACACTGCTTGTGACTGGCCGCCAGCTGGATTTAACTCCATTCACCACCACTCTCTGTGCTCGACTATCCAGCCAGTTTTTTTATGTAGCATAGAGTGCACCTGTCTATGCCATGAGCTGACAGCTTTCTTAGGAGAATGCTGTGGGAGACAGTGTCAAAGGCTTTACTAAAAGTCCAAGTAGATGACATCCACAGCCTTCCCCTCACTGACTAGGCAGGTCACCTGGTCATAGAAGGGGATCAGGTTGGTTAAGCAGGACCTGCCCTTCATGAACCCATGCTGGCTGGGCCCAAGACCCTGGTTGTCCTGCACATGCCACGTGAGCGCCCTCAAGATGAACCACTCCATAATCTTCCCCGGTACCAAGGCTGACAGGCCTGTAGTTCCCTGGATCCTCCTTCCGGCCCTTCTTGTAGATGGGTGTCACACTGGCAAGCCTCCAGTGTGGCAAGTCCCTCTCATCTGGGACCTCCTCTGTTGACCAGGACTTCTGACAAATCATTAAGAGTGGTTTGGCCAGCTCCTCCACCAGCTGTCTCAGTACTCTTGGGTGGATCCCATTCGGCCCCATAGACCTGTAGCTGTCCAGGTGGCATAGCAGGTCATTAACTGCTTCCTCCTGAATTATGAGGGGTTTATTCTGCTCTCTGTCCTTGTTTTCCAGCTCAGGGGGCTGATTACCTTGCAGATTGTTTGTCTGACTATTAAAGACTGAGACAAAGAAGACATTAAGTATCTCAGCCTTTTTCTTATCCTTGGTGACAATGTTCCACTCCGCATCCAACAGAGGATGGAGATTCTCCTCGGCTCTCTTTTTGTTGTTAATGTATTTGTAGAAACATTTCTTGTTGTCTCACAACAGTGGCCAGCCTGAGTTCTAGTTGGGCTTTTGCCTCTCTAATTTTCCCTCTGCACGACCTAACAAGATCCCTGTACTCTTCTTGAGTTGCCTGTCCTTTCTTCCAAGAGCAGTAAACCCTCCTTTTTACCCTGAGTTCTAGCAAATGCTCCCTGTTCAACCAAGCCGTCATCTTCCCTCCTGGTTCATCTTCCAGCACACAGGGACAGCCTGCTCCTGTGCCTTTAAGACTTCCTCCCTGAAGAATGTCCAGCCTTCCTGGACCCCCTTGCCCTTCAGGACCGTCTCCCAAGGGGCTCTCTCAACCTGTGTCCTGAACAGCCCAAAGTCAGCCCTCCGCAAGTCCATGGTTGTGGTTTGGCTGACCCTCCTCCTAACTTGACCAAGAATAGTGAACTCTATCATTTCATGGTCACCAAGTCCAAGACGGCCTCCGACCACCATACTTCCTACCAGTCCTTCTCTGTTCGTAAACAGTAGGTGAAGTGAGGCACCTCACCTGGTAGGCTCCCTTACCAGCTGCATCAGGAAGTTATCTTCCACATACTCCAGGAACCTCCTGGATGGTTTCCTCTCTGCTGTATGTTATTCCCAGCAGACGTCTGGTAAGTTGAAGTCCCCCACGAGGACAAAGGCTAATGCTTGAAAGACTTCTGCCAGTCGCTTGTAGAATGCCTCACCTGCCTCTTCCTCCTGGTTGGGTGGTCTGCAACAACTCCCAGCACAATATCTGGCTCATTGGCCTTCCTCATATTGGATGCACTTGACCTGAGCTATCGATTTCACCCCCAATATCATCATGCCACTCCTAGGTTCATCATTGGTGGGCCTTGTTTTGTCCCCTTCCCCCTTTGAACCTAGTTTAAAGCCTTCTCTATGACCCCAGCCAATTCATACGTGAGAATCCTTTTCCCCTTTCTAGAAAGCTGAACTCCATCTGTTGCCAGCAGGCCCGTGCCATGTAAACCTCCCAATGATCATAGAAACCACAATTCCACCAATGACACCAGCCTCTGATCCATGGGTTAATCAGGTGTGTTTTCCTATTCCTTTCAGTATTCTTGCCCACCACTGAAGGGACTGAGGAAAACACTACCTATGCTCGTGAACCTTCGAGCAATCACCCCAGTGCCCTGAAGTTCTTTTTGATTACCTTTGGACTTCTCCCTGCAACCTCATCACTACCAACCTGCATAACCAATAGTGGGTAGTAATCAGAGGGCTGTACCAGACTAGGGAGTTTAATAGTAACATCTCTAATCTGGGCCCCAGGGACGCAGCAGACTTCCCTGTGGGATGGGTCTGGTCAGCATATTGGGCCCTCTGTTGCCCTCAGAAGGGAATCACCTATAACAATTACCTTCCTTTTTTTCTTAACAGAGGCATTCACAATGCGTGGGGCTGACTGACTCTCCCTAGGCACCTCCCTGGATAGGTCTTCATCTACCTGGTCCTCAACTACTAGAGCCCCATATCTGTTATGTAGGGGCAATTGGGTAGGTGAGGGAGGCCCGGGAGGGGATTTGCCTGCCACACCAAGCAGGGACCTGTTTCCAATCCCCCTGCCGTCTCTTAGGTCCTCTCCTTCTGCCTGGTGCCACATAACTGAATGTGATTCTGACCCGAAGACTAGCACCTAGGTGCCTCAGCTCCTCACTGGCAAATGCACTAGTATGTTCAATGAGTGAGATAACTCTTGAACATGTTCCTTACCCAGCCTAGGCAGCCAAAGGAGACATAGTCAGGATTTAGAAAAGTCCATAGCCAATAGGCTGAGTTGTCCTGCCCCCTAGATTTCTGCTAGCCACTGCTAGCAACAGGGTGGGACTGAAGCAGGGGCAGCAGCAGCATTCAGCTGGTTGGGTGGTGTCCAGCACTCAAACAGCTGTTCTCTGACTCTTCAAGGGCAAAGATAGAAGATCAAATAGACAAGGCACACTACAGGCTAAATCTGAGTTACAAGCCACCAACTGTACCATACTACTTTACCTGACAAACTCAGGGTTCTTGTTTTCTGTCCAAGAAGTTCTAGATGCAAAAGGCTGTGCACACTCTAGCATAACAGCAATCTGATGTGTCTAAGATGTATTCAACTTACTGTGCAAGCTCAGCACAGATGACATACATGTCCATAGCTTGCCTGACGACTTCCAGACATGCTGAAACTATAGTCACTGAGGTATCTGTGATCTAGCACATGTCACAGATCTACATATTGCATGCAAGAGAGCTGATCTGCCTGTTCTGGGGGAAACATCTGAGACTTCCTCCTTTCCAGAGAAGTCAGCAGAATCTTTAAATACCTACAAGACAAGATGGAAAGGAAGGGATTTGTTCAGAGAAGGGCACAGTAACCTACAACAAGCTAGTACTACTTAACTTTTTTTATTTAAAAAAAAATCATATTGCTGGTCTGAGTCTCTTAGCATCTCTGCTGAAAACAGCTCTGACAAGCTTGATTGTATCACTCAACTTCTGCAGCCTCAAGGAAGAAACATGTACAGAAAAGTCGTATCTTACCTTCAATGAGAGGGAGTTTCACAACTGATTACCGAAAAAGGCCTCATTCCCACTAGGATGAATCTATGAATCAAAATTTCTCTGAAACTCTTCACAGAGGGAAATGTGACCTTTGAGAACCAGTCTTCAGCTTATCTGAGGCTTTGAAAAACAATGATTGGAAGAGTCCAAATGGCATTAGATGCCATGAGAAACCATAGCTTGTCAATGTCTTACACACAGGTACCACATGGTCAATGCAAAGGCATATGCTGAACAATTCTTTAAGAACAGTCCAAAACTTGTGCCACTGCAGCAGTTTCAGCCTCTAAGAAAGGCGGGAGGGTAGTTTCTGAGCTAGGCAAAGATAGCAGAGGGCCTTGCCAACAGTACAGGTAGCTGCAACTTAGCTAGCCCACCAGGATTGTGTTATTTTGACACCCAGCAGACAGATTCAGCAATTCAGTATTTCAATCTGCTTTTTGCTGCCAATAATTTCTATACTTTTGAACACTGTGGGGAAAATGCCATTGACAGAGTCCCCTTACATAAGGTAGCAACTGTAGGAAGTGGTGCTGGTGACTGCAGGTTGAATTAATGGGCTGTCAGATCCATTCTCAGAACAAATGTGCAAAGATCATAAAAATCTCTGTTACTCGCTGCTGTCTTGTTTGCTGCCTCAGAAGGAGTGCTAAGGACAGAATGGACATGGTGATCAAATTACCATCTCACTCTCCAAGTAGTTTCTGCCCGGTCAGGATTGAAGGCATACAGTGGGCAGGGCATGGTGCCACAGGGAATTTGCACTGCTGCTGTTTTGACTGGATTTGCTCGGGACATGAGAGAATCCAAGTGCAGGATGGCAGTCTCCAGCCCATCTCTTCAACACCTTCCACCAAAGTATAACTCATTTATTGGAAAGAAAACACTCAGTGATTTGACTGGTTCAGCTTGCCTATCACCAAGGAGAACAAATTACTACATGTATTCATCATCGACAGCAAAGGTCTCCCAAGCAATTCCCCTGATCTACCCCTCTGCAGATGGCTGCTCTGGACAAAGCACTGCCCGTCCTGAATTCCTGGTTTGTCACTTTCCTTCTGTTTTCCATCCAGAGTCTCACAAATTCTGCAAGTACCAGAGTCTCACAACTTCTGAATTATTTAAGATGCAAGTGCACCATTATACTAATGTGCAAAGCCCTGAAAACGCCTCTTCCCCAAACTATTAATAATGATGCATATAGGAGGAGTTCATGGGGTTCAAGTAACAGGTGGTAGAGATAATATTACACTGCAAAAGAGCAGAGCTTCCACTGCCCATGTGGGGGGAGGCTAACATCTCACATTCATTGTCGTGCACTAGAATGCACTTGGAGCACAGAGAAATGTCACACAGATGTCATACACAACCTGCCAATCCAAATCCAAGAGTTAATTCATTGTACCAAACTCCCAATGCCAAAATAAAGGAAGAATTGCAAACACTCTTCTGTTTCAAACTAATCAACTTTTAGCTATTGTATAAATAATTTAAAGCACCATTGAACAAACATGAACATCTCCTTCTCAGTCACACTACATCCTAAGTGTTATCAGTGATGTCAAGAAACCTCAACCCTGGTGTTTAATGTTAGGCTTCTGGCACACAATAGATTATCTGATATATTCAATGCTTAGTGCAGTAATGGCAGGTTCCTGCCTCAGGTTCTTCAAGCCTAAAACTACATGTATACAAAACCAACTTATTCAATGTCTTGGTTTTTTAAGTCTTTATCACCTGCAACCATGACTGCAATTCAGAATCTTTGAAAAATCAATCATATCTTCATGCCTTAAAACACCCCTTCAAGTATTTAACTCTACTCATCAAGGTTAAGGTTATCAGTAATCTACTTTTGGATAACACTTTTATCCTGAAGTGATGCTGTAAATTCAACAGTGTACTAATTGCTTTATCCAACACATCTTTGGTCACCAACAGTGTATTTGTATAGCTGTCCAGAGCAATCAGGCAGCAAAATGAAAAAGCACCCTAGCATGTATTGTTACAGAGGTATAAAAATGAGGAGGGGTATAAAAATCTCAGCTGAAATCTAGTTTTCTTCTGTTAAACTGTTTTCTTAAATCACATTGCCTTTCCTGAGCAAAGTGTTTATTGGGGAGGGGGTTGCACTACACACATCTATTGCAATACATCAAACTCAGGAAATCCTATGACACATGTAGCACAGTACATTACAGGCACAGCTCACGTGCTTTGTTTAAGTGTAAGACTGTATTACCACAGTATTTCAGGCATGTTGAATACAAAGTTTTGCAACAAAAAGGTCTGGAGTTTTCCTCAAAATGTCCAAATTTTATGGAACAGAAATTTCTTTCTAACTGCTTCAGTTGTATTGCCTTAGAGATCCTAGCTGAAATCTTACAACAGGATTAATGTAAGTACTCCTGTGAAACACAGCGCAAATCATAAAAGTGCCCTAATCCTTTCTCGTCCAGAATACGGCATCAGGAATGGTGTTTTCATCCCCTACTACTGTCTACACTGAGAAAAAAAATACAAGACCAAACTATTTACTTCTTAAAAGCCTTAGAAGCTTCCATTCAATCAATGACTTGATTTGTAAACTTAGCTTATTTGTAAGTGACAGCATGTAATGTTTCCATCAATAAAACCTGATGTTAACTCCAGATGGGATTCAACAACGCAAGGGTACCAAAAAAAAGAATCAGAAAGTCAAAATACTAAACCAAGCCCAGAAATATCACCGTCATTATAAGTGTACAGATGCAGAGGCCCAGGACATCATGTATACATTGTACTAAATGTGTTTCAAATCTTATGTCACATCTCTTTATGCAAGCCAAATTTCAGTGAGCTGATACCGTCTGAACACCAGTCACTTCATGTGGGCCCAGAAAGAGTCCAACTTATTGACATCCCACTACGTAAATCCTTCAAAGGCCTAGCTTAGGTTGGTCTGACATGATGCCTAGGCCACATTTATCCTTCTGATATTAAAAAACAAACACAATCACCAAACCCAACCCCACAAGCACAAAAGCACACTAACAGTTTTGATAAATAAAATCACAGTTGCACTAGATCACAATTTCATTACGATTTCTCTCTCCTTAAGTCATGGAATTCCAAGTGTTTTATTCTCTCTACATAACGTCTCCCTCTAAGCTCTTCCTTTTGGTTCCTGAAAACTTCCAAAGCACTTCAGACTGATACCACACAGGAGCCACTGCTCTTCACCTAGATATGAAGAGTTTCCTGGGATCCCTACCCCACAGCAGGAAGCAGCTCCCACAGCTCCTACTTTTCCAAGGACCATTTCTTAGAAGCTAGCCCCTCTTATTTTTTTTACTTTCTTTTGTCACATCACACTTCTGTTTCTTTTTCCAGATAGTTCTTAGTAGGGCAATCACTACACAGACTTTGTCAAAGGATATCTTTCTCAGCAAGGTGCTGCTGTGTCTCCCAAGTATTTCTCTTCCACCCAGAACAGGGCTGGTCTTTCGTTTTCTGTTTCAACCTTTCCAAGCAGGCTTTGTTGTATTCTGACAGAGGCTAATCCCATGAGGGGCCCAGCTCAGTAGCACACAGTCTGTGGGCAGTAAAATTGTTTTTCTCCAAGAATCACCAGCAACTAATGCTCTAAGCACCAGACACTTAAACAGCAGACTACCAGCCAACATTCAACAGCTCAGTTCTGGAAAGGCTAGGCTTGGGACAGCTGGGAAGTTGCACCTCAAGGCACTTAAGTTAACTCTTCCTTCTCCTGAAAGTTAACTCTTCCTTCTCTCCAGTTAAGAGGCTTTCTAGTGCTAGTTTGTATGAAGAGTACGAGATATGAAAGCTCATTTCTCATCATCTCACTCCTAACCTGCAGCTGAATTGTAAGTGGAAAATTCAAGGTGAAAGGCTCCACATCCCATTACACATTCCTTCAGCCATCTAGCGTGCAACGGCCCCAAGCGGCTATTATTTTTAATCTTTTAAATTTAAATACCTATGATAATATTGATCACCAAAACTATTTTGTATATACTCTGAAGCAGAATGGCACAGATTTTTGCAAATTTCAGCTAACTCACAAAAATCCAAATTGAGTGAGTAGGCTTTTGCCAGGCTGATTTCTGCCAACTTACCAGAAGTCATTTCAGTAATATATTAATCAGCATAATCCAATTTCATTATATGTCTCTCTTATCTTTTGTCTGTCCTTGTGCCTGCAGTAAATATGCATTTGTAAATTATTAGTACTTGGATAACACAAAATGCAACTAATGAGATAGGAGAAGAGATGGAAAAATGTTGCCTCTGACTGAGAAGTTACTCCACACTGAGAGGAGTGAACATGTAAGAGTACGCAGAGAATAATTTCCTCTGAATTCTTCTTTTACAAATAAATAAAAATTTTAAAGGGCCCAAGTCACCATTAGCAAATAAAATCTCCAGACACTATTCAAGAACAACTCTACAGACGACATTGCTCCAGGCCATAATGACTGTCTTATGCAGTCAAAGAAATCTCCAGTGACAGTCGTGGCTGTATTAAGTTGCCTGCACAGGAAAATTTCTTGGGAGGCAGCAGTCTTCTAATAGCTAGCGACGCCACTGCTTTTCAAGTAAGAACTTCAAGGCAAATGAGTACCTTACAAACAGTTCTTCCCTTACCCAGAATTTGACAAGGAAGAAGGCATTAGCTGGCCCCCTTTCAAAGAGCTCCTTGAGGCCCCCTTTTTTCTCAGGGAACTTGTCATAGATCTGTCGGATATCCACTGCCTCGAGGTAGGGGTCATTGTAGCTGGGGCTTGACTGCCCAATGTGCACAAACAGGTGTTTGTTATACTGCAAGAAAAGATAAAACACGGAATTAGGAGATCATTCAGTACCATTCAGTACATACTGAACATTCATTGTTCTTCACAGAAGACTACTGGAAGTCACTGAAGATTTGATCGCACTTTCTAAAAAAGCAGAAGTATTAGCAGAAATATCCCTGCTAACACCAGCTCAGGCTGTTCTTTTTTTCCTGTCAATACATCCATGCTTCTTACTTCTACTGAAACATTAATGTTGTTTTTTTCCTTATATTCACTCCTAAACCATTTCCTCATGCTGCTGCTATATAGTTTGAAATAACGCAAGATACAGTGTTACCTGTCACAGGTCACTCAGTCAAACATCAATGCTCCTGTCCTATGAACAGCTGCCTGAAATCCCACAGCATGGTACCAGCCAAATTTTCTGAACTTTCCTATCTCAGACAGAGGAAATGGCACACCACCAATGTACATCTCAGGATGCAGTATCACAAGGTTAGTGAGACAGGCAAATCTTACTACTTCCATTTTATAGGTGGCACCATGGAAACACATTGATGCAAATTCATCCCAGTTGCCCCCAAATTTAAGTTCTCAGCACACCAGAGAAATACATGGCTTCATGTGATCTTACAATTGTCTGATTCTGGGTCTATCCTCCAAGGCTGAATGGGATAGCTAGAACAGCCCGGCAGGAGCTGTACCACTGCCTTACGACCTCAGTGCCTTGTGCTCTGGTACGTGAACATCCATGACCCTGGAAAGGGAGGCCAGAAGCACAAGGCACAGAGCTGGCTATATTGCTATAGGGAATTCTGTCCTCTAAGAGAAGGATATCTTGCGTTTCCCAAAGATGACTTTCTATTCTCATTAGAGCAAAGAAGCAAGTATTTCTATATACATAGAGTAGTATAACATATCCATGATGAACAGAAGCTACTTGAAGACCAAAAATTAATGAGGAGTGGGAGTCAGGTGTGTATCTTACAGTGTCTTGGTCTTGTTGTTGTTCCAAGAATGCAGAGAATTCTAACATCCAAAGTTTGGAGCTAGCAACCCTTCGTCCTTGCCAAGCTGGTGCTGATGGGGAAGGCGAGAGGCCAGTAGGAGACTCAAACCCTAAGCACACAGGATTTATATAACAAAATTCAGAAAGAGAAAAGTTGGTAATAGCTTTCCAGTAGAGCACCTGTTGTCAAAGCTGACTAATTACATTTTCTTATGATTTCAATCATCATGCAAAAATATCATTCACAAGGTCCTCACTCTACTTGTCATCTAAATGGCTTGTCAATTACCTTCTGCTAAGATAGCACTGTTAGGGTTGGTAATGATGTAAAAGGCAATCTACCTATTTCTTACATCAGAAAAGAACATGTTAATCAACTTTAAAAGGACCTAGATTGAGCCATAAATGAGCAGTGAAATAAACTGCTTTAGTATCAGAATAAAGCATGACCATTAACCTTTCAAAATGGACAAACTGAGAAGGAAAAGACATTTGTTATTCCACTTAACGAGAAATTGGGAAGGCAATCATGTTATGATGGAAAACAGTGTTCTAGTACACACAGCGTGGTGGAAGAACGGTAGAGATACGTAAACTTTTATTTTCTGCTGAGCCAGGAGGAAAAGAAACCCCAAAGCAACCAACCTAAAACAGGAAAAAAATGTTTTTTAAAATAAAACAAAATTTAAAAGCTTCAGCTCTCTCAGTAAAAGGATGGGAATGGGTGAAAAGGGGAAATAATGTTTCGATTGGTAAAAATGTTTTTTAAAGTGTTGGCTATTTTTGAAGTTAGACTATAATTTCAAAGCAAGGAACTACATTTCCTTACCTACCTGGTAATGGCAGTGGAGGCTGTACAGCATAAGGTTGTTGAGAAAAAGGTTTCACGCTACAGAAGTAGACAAAGAGAAATGGTTAACAAAAAAACAAACCAAAACAAAACAAAGATCCTTGGCCAACTGCACAAATTAGATCAATTATTTCTCTTGAGAGAGAAAGTGGTATAAGCATCTTTGGGAAATTATCTTTCTGTGTAGGCAGGTGACGAAGAGAGTCAAAAACCAGTAAGGGGCCAGGACCAGACTGAATAAGGTTTCCCTGCAGGTGCTCAGCAGGCTCTCCCTCCAGACTTCTTATTCAGAGATCTTTATCAGCCTGTTAATACACTGGGGCCCATTTGTTTATCCCTTCCTTTCAACCACAGATAGATTTAAATTTATACAAGTGGATATACGCTGGGCTGGATGCCTCTGAGACTTTTAGGTCCAGATTCAGAGATGTTCAACACCCACAACTGAATCTAGCTTTCAAGACAGCTCAGCTCCATTTTAACACCACTGTAAGAAAAATCGGGATCTGGAGACATCATCTGATATCAGGGATGGCAGATACTTCAAGCTTCTAAAAGAACCTCTCACATTGATACTTCCTCATTCACTTTCAAGCAAAAGGCATAAAATCTTTTTATTTCTCCAAGGATGGCTTCCCTTCTTTTACTAGCCATTTTTCCCCCAAAAGTACTTTAAGAGTATGTCTTTATTGAAAAAACACAAACATCAGCTGTAGCACCACAAGACAGCAACAACACAGAGCTTGGGTGAAGAACATACTCCCTTCCAGCTGCTTCTCCTTAAGTTGGCTCAAATTGCTCCTGTTAGGTATGTGATAAGAAGTGTGTCTCCATACAAAGAAGCAGAGAGCAACAATGGCAGGCAGAGCAACCTGAACGATACTCTGACAGAACTACACCCAGAGCCATCACTAGAGAATGATCAGCCCATCAAAGGCTCATCTGCACACTGGAACAGGGGAGCCCCAGTAATACCATCTGAGAAACAGATCTGCTGCCCCAGCCTCTCCCAGGGCTGTCACAGGAGAGCAACTGGCCTCATTGGCCAGGTGTGGAACAAACCTAGTGAGTCAGCTTGGGAGGTTTATAAACCAGTCACCTTATAAACTGAGGGTGTTACCGCCTAGGTGGTATGGGACACATTATGGAAGGCAAGGGAAGAGCATATTGGGATTGCACAAGATTTATTATGGGGACATTTAGGGCGAATATGGTGATAAAAGGTGCCAGTCACATGTAAGAAGGTCAGTACAGTTCTCTGTCCATGCCCTGCACCTTGTCAGTGCAGTCTGTCCTATCTTCTCACTAAATTCTATTTCTAATTGTTTTCCTGCATGAGGAGCTCTCACTTCTGTGTCTGTGTGTGTGTGTTTCTGGAGTGCCAGCAGCAACTGAGGGTATGATCACTACTGATTATCAAGCCAGACTAGCCAGCAAGCAGAGAGTTTTGGAGCCAGCTGTGTGTCTCTCCAGGGCTAAGGATGCTTTTAGAGGGACCAGAGGTTCAGATCAAGTGACAGAGACTGTAGACTCTGGAGGGTAACTGAGAGATGAGTTTGTGTGTGTGTATGCTTATCTTTGTGGGAGGCAAGCCAGTGAAAGTGAAGATGTGTATCTAATCCCAGTTACTGGAGAGCTTCACAGTGTGAGTGTTTGTGCGTGTGCGTGTGTGAGAGAGGCCCTGCATCAGCAACTGGAGTGGGGCTGTGGCCTCAGGGGCTCACCTGCCTACGTGCCAGCAGGCAGGGAGACAATGGATCCTGGGGCAGCTGCTGGACGAATCCACAGTGCATGTATGTTTCCCACTAACACACCTTCACCCTTATCAGCCAGAAAGGGGTACAGGATGAGGCTGTTTGTATTTGTGTGAGTGCTGAGCATTGTCTGTCTGTGCTGTTCTGTGTAGCCAGCCATGTGTATGTGTATGTATGTGCAATGTATATGCATTATTTGTGTGTGCACCAACCAGAAATACATGCTCAGCCTTGATAGTGGTTGAACTTGGGAGCATGGAGCTGCAGCAGCCTCACCTCTATCAGGCTGCTAGATTCAGAAGCTCCTAAAATAACCCACATTAGGCTGCTTGAGTCATGGGACAGATGAGGTGTAATCCATGTTGAAGGTAACATATGAAGACACAGAATTTTATCTATTTAAGATTCTCTGATGACTCTCAAGTTTGTCTTCAACCATGGACCTTAAATCTCAGATCCACAGTCAGGTAATCTGTCTGAGAGCAAAGACTACATTGTCTTAACATTTTATAAATCTGATAGCTAATGGTGTTCCTCAGGCAGCATAGAGGAAGCAGCAGAAGCACCTGCTTTTGGATGCTCACATGAAGGAATACTCACTCTTGGGAAGAACCAGCTTGGCCTGGCAAACCTCCTTGCCAAAACTGCAAGAGAACAACATACAGGCAAAGCTCATCAATCTTAGGACAGAGATGAAAAGCAAGGCTTGTTCCTTTCTGAGGAAAGAAACTGAAAGCTCACAGACTTTTAAAAATATGACTGAATTATATCTCTTCTTTCTACCTTACTGGTTTCATCCTTGTGGAGGTGCTGACTGGTCTTTGTTTTCTTAGAATCATAGAACCACAGAACAGTTTCAGTTGGAAGAGATCTTCAAGATCATCAAGTCCAACATGTGTCCTAGCTCTACCAACACCACTAAACCACATCCCTAAGTACAACATCTACTCATCTCTTAAACACCTCCAGGGATGGTGACTCCACCACCTCCCTGGGCAGGCTGTTCCAAAGCCTGACAACCCTTTCAGTACAGAAATTCTTCCCAATATCCAGCCTGAACCTCCCCTGGTGCAGCTTAAGGCCATTTCCTCTTGTTCTATCGCTTGTTACTAAGGAGAAGAGACCGACCCTCACCTCACTACAACTTCCTTTCAGGTAGTTGTAGAGTGGTAAGGTCTCCCCTCAGCCTTCTCTTCTCCAGGCTAAAGAGCCCCAGATCCCTCAGCCGCTCCTCCTATGAGACACGCTCCAAATCCTTTACTGGCTTGGTAGCCCGTCTCTGTACCCTCCAGCATCTCAATGTCCTTCTTGTAGAGAGGGGCCCAAAACTGGACACGGTACTCAAGGTGCAGCCTCACCAAAGCTGAGTAGAGGGGAATGATCACCTCCCTGCTCCTGCTGACAACACTATTCCTGATACAGGCCAGGATGCCATTGGCCTTCTTGGCCACCTGAGCACACTGCTGGCTCATGTTCAGCCGGCTGTCAGTCAACAGTCCCAGGTCCTTCTCTGCCTGGCAGCTCTCCAGCCACTCCTCCCTGACCAAGCCTGTAGTGCTGCTGGGGGTTGTTGTGGCAAAAGTGCAGGACCTGGCACTTGGCCTTATCAAAACTCATGGAACTGGCCTTGGCCCAGCGATCCAGCCTGTCTAGATCCCTCTGTAGAGCTTCCCCACCCTCAAGCAGATCAACACTTCCACCCAGCTTGGTGTCATCTGCAGACTAACTAAGGGTGCACTCCATCCCCTCATCCAAATCATTGATAAAGATGTTAAACAGGAGTGGCCCCAGTACCGAGCCCTGGGGGACACCGCTTGTGACCGGTCGCCAATTGGATTTAACTCCATTGACCACAACTCTCTGGACTCGGCCATCCAACCAGTTTTTCACCCAGCGAAGCATATGCCCATCCAAGCCAAGAGCAGCCAATTTCTCTAGGAGAACACCGTGGGAAACAGCACCAAATGCCTTACTAAAGTTGAGGTAGATGACATCCACAGCCTTTCCCTCATCCAACAAGCGGGTCACCCTGTCATAGAAGGAGATCAAGTTTGTTAAATAGGACCTGCCCTTTATAAACCCATGCTGACTGGGCCTGATCACCTGGTTGTCCTGCATGTGCTGCATAATGGAACTCAGGATGATCTCCTCCACCAGCTTCGCTGGCCCTGAAGTCAAACTGACAGGCCTGTAATTCCCCGGATCATCCTTCCATCCCTTCTTATATATGGGTGTTATACTGGCTGACTTTCAATCTGCTGGGACCTTCCCAGTCAGCCAGGACTGCTGATAAATGATGGATAGTGTCTTGGTGAGCACCCCTGCCAGTTCTCTCAGCACTCTAGGGTGTACCCCGTCCGGCTCCATAGATTTGTGCACATCGATGTGGAGCAGCAGGTCACTGACCATCTCCTCCTGGATTGTGGGGGGACACATTTTGTTCCTGGCCCCTGTCTCTTGGCTTGGGGAGGCTGACTTCCCCTGTTACAAGTGTTCCTATTACAAAAGACTGAGGCAAAGATGGCATTAAGCACCTCAGCCTTATCCTTGTCTTCTATTACCATATTTCCTCCTGGATCTAGTAAGGGATGGAGGCTCTCCCTGGTCTTTTTTTTGTTGTTAATGTATTTATAGAAACTTTTCTTGTTACCCATTACCTCCAAAGCCAGATTAACTTCTAGTTGGGCTTTGGACCTTCTAATTGTCTCCCTGCATAATCGAACAACATTCTTGTACTCATTATGAGTGGTCTGTCCCTTCTTCCAGAGGCCATAAACTCTCCTTTTTTGCCTGATTTTAAGCCAGATCTCCCTATTCAGCCAGGCTGGTCTTCGTTGCTGCTGGGTTATCTTCCAGCACATGGGGATGGCCTGTTCCTATGCCTTTAAGATTTCCTCCTTAAAAAGTGTTGTTGGATTCCTGTACCTTTCAAAACTGACTCCCAAGGGGTTCTATCAAGTAACCTCCTAAACATGTCAAAACCACACTACTACTAGTGACATGCACGTAACTGACCCAATAGTAGTTTTTAATGTTAAATACTATTTATGTACCTTGTGCCTCCATCTCCAAAGTTTTAATGATCCTCACTCTCTTGGAGGCACCATTTTCCCCAGGAGAGCTCCACCGGAGTGTTTTGGCAGGAATTCATGTTCAGCAGAAGCTCACTAGGCCTAACTCAAAAGTTAGGGGATGCTGACAGGCCTCTATTAAGGATTTTATATAAGGGCCATCAATTTGTGATCTAAGCACTTAGGACAAGCTTGGAAATTATAAGCTTGGGAAAGGGTCAGGATGGCCCAAATGGTTTTAATCGAACAAGATCCTAGACTAAGAAAGTGATACAGACACCTAAAAATATTTCAGGCATCTGAGAACCCAAAGGATCTGATTGTTCTCTCACTTGTGTCATTTTTAAAAAAGCGTATAATGAAACTATTGTTATACATCACTGTGAGCAAAGAAACAGACCCAAACTGTTGAAGCCATATGACAGATGTGTTCTACAAAGACAATGCCTTTTGACCCATTCTTTCTGATGTTTTCAAGATTTTCCTGAGCAGGTCCAAACACCCCCTCAAATGCTCAAGTGTCTTCAGCCCAACTCCTCCAAGACGTGGATTCACTCACCCCAGAAACAGCAGGGTAGGCTGGTCGTGGGAGACCAGGCAAGGCCATTTTACTATGGAAGGCAGTTGCAGAGATAATCTGAGCAGATGACATTGTAGCCATACTCTGCATGGCTTTATCTTTAGCTGCCTGATCCTATGGGCAAGAGTAGAAACAGAAAAAACAGAATTATTAAAATGATAAACAAGTTGCCCAGTCTAATGCTACATAATCGTGATTCTCATCAGCTGCTTTGCAGGGAGCAAGCATCTCTAAAAACCCAGGCAGCAGACTCACCAATAACTGTCCTAAGAACTCTTCAAAGCATATGTTTCACCCATTAGTATGGCTTCAGGTGTGATTAACCACCCTTTCTGAAATGCTAGGATCACTGGTTTAGAGACTGCTAAGCATTTAGTTCTTCTGTCTGAAGGCTTTCATCTGTACAGCTGAAGTGTTTTGTTATGGAAAGTGCAACCCTAACTGACTTTTGTTTTATAATCATTGGTATGAATATTCAATGGGAAAGACTCTTGCTAAGTAAAAAAGCCCTCTATAAACAAGCTCACAAAAGCAGTTTGTCATCACTGCAAAAATACTACCTCAATTTGGGACTGCATTAGTCTCAGGTAGAGTCAATAAACTTTATTCCCATCGCTGAGGAAACAGGAAATCTTAATAATTTCCCAGGGCACATATGCAAGGACATTCCTTTTTGTATTTTAACAGGGCTGTGGAATCGCACACATTTTTACAGGCAATGACAGTGCAACAGCTAGGGGGTCTGATATATGCTTAAGACAAATAGCATTCTTCATTTCTTCTTCCAAGGAATAAACAAACAGAAGCACTTCCCCACATTCTGCCTTTCCTCCTACATTCCCTACAATTAATCTCCATCCTTCAAACACTCCACATTTATCTGTGACATTGTAATTATAAAGGCAATGCCACAGATGAATTCATGGCTGGAGAAACTGCTGAAAGAGGTACACTGTTGCTGTCTTCTTCAGAAATTCTGATTTCCCACTTGCATTCATTGAAATGCAGAAAGTTCTCACCCTTGGGTGTCTGTTCTCTCTAACCCCTTCACTGTCTTTAACGTTTTCTTGAGTTCAAAGCCCAGGGATTCTGATGTGTCTAACACTAAAACGTCTGGAGGAGGCATAACAAAAGCTCAAGAATAAATTATAACATTTAAGTAGCATAATCAGTAGGAATGGGCAAAACTTACATATTTTCTTTTTTACAGTATCTGTGTTTCCTATTAGTACCATTCAAGTGAATGGAAGGGAAACATTTTAATTGCTGAGAAAGTTCCTAAGATTCTCAAAGCTATGGGAAAGTTTTTCAGAATCCAGTTTAAATGATGCTTTAGGGAAGAATTTAAGGATTAACTACAACATTTTTTAATGGTAAGGATTCTTTTATCTTTTTTTCTTGACATACATAAGGACCATTTCCCAGTTGCCTTTGCAGAAGAGGGGTTTTCTCCTCCCCTTACTTTCTCACTGGAAAAATCACATTTGTCTAACTGAGTTTATGGGGATGAAACATTTATTTGTGGAAGTACTGAAGTAAAAAAAATAAATGAACAATTAAGAAGGGAAATGATTTTATCTGTTAACCCCTGTTGTCTTTTCTATTTTATTTAAATGTCTGACAGACTGCTGGAAAAAGCATGTTTTTGTAAACAACATCTCCTTTCTCTTTCAGCTAACAGTTCTATATTTTTTATCATGTTTCCAGTATTAAAAAAAAAAAAAAAAGAAAGCAACAAAAACTTTTACCAAATATTTGTAATGTTTGTATTTTCTTTTATTATTCTCAAAATGCATAATAATAATACCACCACAATTTCCCCCTTTTTCCTTAGTAGAGGGCATATCTATTAGCCACCCAGGACATGGGAAACTACTGACTTCTGGGAACGGATTTTTTTCCAAGCTTTATCCTACTTTCCCACCTTTATCTCTTATAGGCACAGTGCACACTTAGAGAAGACATCCCAATTTGTGTGGAGACAGTAGTATTACGGTAATTGCTCTGAAAAGTCAGCATGTAGCTGCTCTGATCTCTAGGCTATAAATATGAAAACATATACTCGCTATGGAAAATGAACAGTGATAGAAGAATACACTGCTATCAGCAGGAACTTGGAAGAAGGGCAACAGCTTCTGTGATTCTATTTCCTTGCTCTATGAAAACGACTAGTGAAAGCAAAGAAGTAAATGAGTTGAATCAGTGCTACAGAGTTGCCTCTGCAGGCAGAAAGGAACAGTCTGGTACTGGGGAATGGTTCACTGCAGGCAGCTGGGCAGAGCTCACAGCATGGCCTGGGGTGGTGTAAAAGAAGAACAACCAATGGCTCCATGAAGCTCCCTAAGACACCTTTGTTCCCGGAGAACAAAAACGGCCAGCTCCTGTGTGCTAAGTGGAAACAGGCTCGGCTGACTGGCTTTTCAATCATGCCAAATTGCAGAGCTGTGACATGCAAGGAACGGAATCAAGGTTACAGATATAAGCTGCAGTAAATCTTTTAACAACCTGAGCAGTTGTTGTTTCCTATTCACTCTAACTTGCCTCTCAAGCAGGCCTCCATCTGAATTGATCACTTAACAGCACCACAGGTTTCAAGCTTAGGCAGCCCTGCCTAGAAGCACTGAATTAGATAGTTGTAATTTGTGGCTCCTTCTCTTTATCAAAGCAGCTGGAAACAAAACAGGCTAATGACTGACACAACACCGTTTTCTAAAATGGAGCTGGGGATGGGATGCGGGGGGTGCAGTCGTGACTTAGAGGTAATCACTGCTTGCAATAGAGATGCATACACTTCAGCACTGGTCAGGACTGAGTGCCAACAGTTCCCTCGCAGACAGTCCACTTCTGGTGCCTAGCAAGGAGTTGCCCAAACAGCCAAGAGGAAGCACATACTAACAGCTGTCCACTCAGTCAGGGCTGGACAGGCTGCCAAGATCCTCATCATCACCTAAAGCATGGAAGATCAGGGAAGCAAACATACTTCCCTCCAGATCGCTTATTGCTATACCAAATCAGGAAGGTCATGCACCTTCCTTCTCTGGTTGTCTCACTGAAATGTAACAAGGACCAGACCTTACATCCCGCTCATCAAGCTCTTTCTGGATGGCTTACATTCTAACACGGGACACCCTCTTGTGCAACTGTCACCCATAAACTTGACCTTCTTGACATTTCTGGCAATTCAGTCTGAGCACATAAACCATGTCCCTGCTTCAAATCTGAACAGAAATAAATGTCAAGAAGCATCCGTTCACTAGCATGATCTCAGAGCTCTTCCTATAGAAAAACAGAGATTTGTTCAAGCAAGTAGTCAACCATTTTCTTCCTCATTAGCCCAGGCCTCTTCAAATTAGTTATGAATTAATCAAAGGGAAAAGTCTATTCAGCTGCCACCATTTTACCTGAGGAGGAGACAGCTGGCTTTATTGCTTCCTCTCAGTGGTTAAGCCAACTCAGAACTCTTTCTTATGGACAACTCCACATTGCTACCACTAGCAGAGGTGGAACTAGTGCTGCAGTAACTGTAAGGCTACCCTTTCCCAGGGCCCCCACAACACTAAGGACTGATTACTGGTTAGCAATTGTAACCATAAACCCCTCCTCCTCTTTGCATACTCCCAAGTCTAAGGGTCTTTCAGACTTAGATGACAGCAGCATAAACCAGAGGTAGAAATCAGACATATAAAATTTAAAGTTATTGTTTCTTTCTTCTTTAAACAGAATTGCTCCAGATGTCACAGAGCTACAATACAAGTGTGAGCTACAATAGAAGTGTTTGCACAACACTTCCTGCACAGTACCTTTTCCTCCCCAGCTTACTACAGTTTAGTGCCTAATATCACCCTTTTTTAAGGCTATTCAAAGAGGGAATGGATGAGGGAGTGGGGCTTGCATGATATGTTAAAGGCTATCCATCATACCTTTAGCTTAGCTTGGATCTCTCTAGCTTTCCGCCTTGCCAGGACCTGGATGTGACTAGATACCTGTATTGAAAGACAAAATCCATCTTCATTCCAGAGGAGTACTTGGTAGCTGCTTGCAGAAGTAAACATACTTTAGGCACCTTGTGCAATAGGCAGTTATTTAGGGTTGGGGGAAGGGAGAGTTGAGGTAGCAATGAGAGCTTTTCTGAACATAACAGGTGTCATGAAATGAGGCAGAAGACCAGCAAAGACGGGCCATTTAAGGCCTTTTCCAATTCCAATGGCTTTACCAAACCAGACACCTTCTCTAAAGCTGAATAACCCACTCTTAAATCTAGGGATTGAGTTCTGATCTCTTTATTCCCCATCTTGGCCTCCTCTTGGGAGAAGGGAAACCCATGTTCCATAGCCCTGGCCACTGCATAATGACTCTCAGAACCTCCCCATATCTAATGTGGGCCAAAACGCATCATAGAATAATTTAGGTTAGAAGGAACTTCTGGATGTCATCCACCAATCCCCTACCCAAAGCAGGTCTAGGTTGCTCAGTGCTTTGTCCAGCATAGCCTGTACTGTCACTCCCAAATTACAAAGATTCCTTTTTCATCCCATGCACCAGGCATGTTCAAAACCATCATTGCTGTCCATCTGGCTGGGCTGAACAAGGAATCTTCATATAGAGGACCACTGATGTTCACTGAAATGTTCATTAGTAGACCAAACAAAATCACACACCTACAACAGTAGAAAAATTTGTGTGTCATGATGTGGTTGAGAGACATGAGCATTACAATCCTACTGTAAAATGCCTGAGGTGACTCTTCCCACCATTCTTATTAACCAGCTCAGCAAAACAACCTCTTTCCAGCAAAGTCAGAAACTAATAAGAAGTGAACAGCAAGGCATTTGTTCTCCTAAGTCCTCATCATGTCTAGTGATCCAAAGAAACTAATGTTTACAAGGAAAATTTTACACTTACCTGTTTCCTTGTGCGTGTCTTCCCTGTTCTCAGCTTAATATAGCGGGCAATCAGCTCATTTCGGCCTGGAACAGAGAAATAATGCAAATACAAGTTTAAAAAGCTATGACCCCAGGGAGAAGATGCACAATGCAACTATCTATCTATAGAGATTAACAGTGGGATGATACTCTGTCACACTATTTTCTATCTTAGAAAAGTACTCTAGGTACATTAGTTCACATGGTAGAGGTCTGAGTTTTAGAAGCAGAACTTTGGGTCGAAAATTCTATTTCCCAGCTTGCATCTGTATAGCTTAAAGTTACCAATAAAAAGGACAACCATGTGCTTTGCTTAATAATTACATTACCATAGTGTGTAGAAGCTGTAAACATGGATCACGACTGCCAGTACAAAGAAGAAAAAGGGAAGCCACTCACCCCAAAACATTCAGAAAGACAAGAAGGAAGATCCAGGAAATAACAGGCCAGTCAACCTCACCTCAATCCCTGGGAGGTCATGGAGCATGTAATCCTGGAAATCATTTCCAGATACATGAAGGACAAGAAGGTAATTGGAAGTATTCCACATAGTTTTACAAATGGGAAATCATACTTAACCAGCCTGATAGTTTCTACAGCGAGGTAACATCCTCATAGGCAATCTGACAAAGTATGGGTTAGACAAGCAGACAAGAAGATGGACTGAAAACTGGTTGAGTGGATGGGGTCCTGGTTGACAAGCTGGCAATGAGCCAGCAATGCACCCTCGTGGCAAAGGCGGCCAACAGCATCCAGGCTGCATTAGGAGGATTGTTGCCAACAGGCCAAGGGACATAATAGTTCATCTCTACTCAACATTGCTGAGGCAACATCTGGACTACTGTGTCCAGTTCTGGGCTCCTCAGCACGAGAAAGATGTGGACATACTGTAGTGACTCCAGCAAAAGGTTGACAAAAATTATTAAGGGGCTGGAAAACCTTTCATATGAGGAGAGGCTGAGAGAGATGGGACTGTTCAGCCTGGAAAAGACTGAAGGGGAGTTTTTAATCAATAAATACCTGACAGGAGGCAATGAAGAAGAGGGAGCCAGTCTCCTCTCAATAGTGCCAAGCGATAGGACAAAAAAGCAACAGGCCCAAAATAAAACACACTAAATTCAGCCTTAAAAAGAGAAAAAAAAAAAAAAAAAAAAAAAAGGAAAAAACCCAACTTTTTTACAGCAAGGGTGGCCAACCACCGGCACAGGCTGCCCAGAGAGGTTGTAGAGTCTCCATACTTGGAGGATATTCAAAACCTGACTGGACACAATCCTGGGCAACCTGCTGTAGCTGACACTGCTTGAGCAGTAGGGCCAGACTAGACAATACGAAGAGATCCCTTCCAAACTACATGAGTCTGTCATTCTGTGAATCTAAGTTCATGGAAACAGTTACACAGAACTTATCAGTTTAACATAATACAGTGACTTAAAAGTGCTTTCAGCTTCTTGCAGGTATCCCAAAACCAGGAGCATTCTTCAGAAGAGATATAGAGAAGGAAGCTGAGCTTTGTGGAAGGTTACAAGGGGCTCCCATAAACAGGAAGGTGGGGCACAGGCTGAGCGAGGTGAAGGAATCCTTATGTAATTATTGAACAAGCATACATTGCAGGCACTGAAGATAGGTTTTACATCTTGATTTTAAGACTTGACGCAGTGAGATTATGCCCTTCAGGGCCAAGGGAAATGAAGACAGCTTTATGTTCAATGTGAAAGCAGACGTCGGTGCAGAGATGTAAAGAAAAGATGGTCATGGTGACAGATGAGGGAAATGGTACTAGCAGCAACATGAGTTAAATGGCTAGTGAAATGTGAAGCTACAGGGTCACTGGTACAGAATTTGAAATTGCTTGGAATGGGAGCAGGAAACTGCAGAAGACTCAAGTCTGAGATTTAAAAGTCAGGAAAAGAAACAGAGAAGGCTGAGCTACTGACTTCAGCAGTGAACAGCAGAAGCAACCTTAGACCAAATTCACAGCTAGCACCACAGAACACTTTGAGAGTCGACACCAAGACACCAGGCAGACTATGCAGGTTCCATACACTGGCTCCCATGTGTCAAATCTAAGCAAACACACAGATTTTATTCTCTTCCTGGAGATGGAGGAATAAAGAGCAGAAACAGAAAAACAGCAGCTATACACCTGAACTAGAGTTCAGGCTGATTCAAGGCAGAAAATATGACAGAAAGAGCAGGCTCTGCAACACATTTGTGGTGACCATAGTAGCAGCGATACAGTACCTCAATAAAAAGTTGGGAGTAGAAAGTGCAAGGCTGTGAGACATCTTATATGGCTGCAAGTGTTTGAGGAATGAAGCAGGAATAAACAGGGAAGCAAAGCTGCAGCTCTTGTGAAGTTTATTTATAACAAAATTACAAAACCTAAATATTTTCTGAAAAGTTTATGGGCAGAATGGAAAACTTGTACATTAGGACATCACAGAGATCAAAAAAAGCAAGCAATGAAAATAGATGAAATATTTATTCTAGTAGTTTAATATTCCATGAAAAAGTTGTCACTTGTTTTTATTTTAAAACCTTGTTTAACTCAACCCTGAAAAAAATGAATGCAAGGAAAGACTATGCTAGAGATTGACGACTCAACCCTTTAGGGAAGGGCTGGCAAAGCTCCCAATTCCATCTTTTTGTGAAACAGAAGAATGTGAACATCCACGGCTGCATTTAAGCCACGTTTATGAAACATAACCAAAGCACACACAGGGATAAGAAGCATTTCACATTTACAGATATTAATCTTTTCCTAATGGTGTCATTACAAATGCTCTCCTTATTTCCCCCGGAAGAAGAATCAGGTCTGTAGCTGAGAAAAGAATACAGCTCCAGGTCCCCTATACATGAATTAAGAACTATTTCTGGGCCAGAAACACAATGTCCAGCATGTTACCACTGACCTCTTCAGTTCTCACAGTTTCACCATAAGCGTGGTGACATGCCCAGGAGAGTCTGATGGGAGCAGATGTTGTTATGCCACCTTCCACCTGGCTGCTTTTCCAAACAATGCAACCATTTTTACAAAGCCAAGACCAATTACTAGCGACACATACCCACACCACCTTTTTCTAGTGTCAAGATTAATATTTATAGCGTTTCAAAGCCTCCATCTGTTGGACATGGATCCATGTTGAAAGGTAAGAAACAACTGAAGTGATTCTTCTCACACAGATGCCAGCATATACGAAATTTCAGAAGGACACTTTGACTCATGTCAGAAGTGGGAAATATGCAGAACAAAACAAGGTGCTCAAACCCCATTATCTATAAATAAACAAAAAGCAAAATGTATATACACCAAGAGGACCCTTCAAGGGGCAAGTGGAACGAATTAATGGAAGAGAAAGGAAAAACTAGCCTTGAGAAGAAGTGGATGTGGACAACTTCAGGCAAAATTTTAAAGGATGCATATTGAGCTATACTGACAATTTGAACACGGGGCAACTCTCCAGACACTGGTTCAAATATGGGTCATCCTTGCAAAACTGATTTCAAGGGATTCTCAACCAGATAGAATAAATGTTATGGATCAAATTTAGCTTTGTTGTGTCTCCATGAAAGTCAAGAAATTACACAGAGTGGGCATTCTGACAGAGAACTATTCTGCTTCAGCAGTAGAGGGCTGCAGGCGTAATCTGTGTGAAAGGATGCCATGAACAGCCCCACGCCAGTCACAGTCCATTTCAGCCATCTCCAAAAATGAATGAATACAACAATCCATCAAAACCTCAACTTGTCAGAGAAGCACAAGCTACGTATGCTCAAACGTATTTTGGAAAGGGCAATAGCCACTAGGGGCAGGAGACACATGAGGAGACACACAAAAGGAACCACAAAAAGGAGACATGTGAGGATGCACAGAAGGAGAAACGCAAGGTATGTAAAGAGACACATTTGGAGAAAAGGGAGGAGAAAAGGAGACACGTGGTAGGTGACATTGTTGGGGATAGGGACATAGCTAGAAATGTGCTCTTGGAAAGAGGTGCTCCATGGCAGAAGGAGTGCACTTTAAGGCAACTGCAGAGCATGGAGGACTCATGCCAGAGGAGGGACAACCCTGAAAGGACTGCAGCCGATTGAGAACCCACACAGGAGCAGAGGAGCAGCAAGAAGCAAGGAGTACCACAGGAAAAAAACTAAAATGCAAGGATTGGCAGAAAGAAACCTTTACACAGTGACCCCACACCCAGCACCTCAAAGGAATTAGGAGGGACTGAATGTTATAGAGAATAAAACAAGCAAAGATGGGACAAGGGAAGCAGGAAGGAGAGGCAATAAACTGTAGTTGAGCCTGGGAAAGTGGGAGGTGTTTCCCTAAGTGTGTGTTTAACCGTCTTTGATAACATCAGCAAAAATTACAAAGCTGTCTCAGGCCATATACTTCACTGAAGACTAGAGGGAGGGAAAACTATTGTACGAATTGCACATATTAGAACCTGGTATAGAAATTCTCTAGAGAGAGCATTCAAATGTGGATCCTCAAAATTTCCAGTTTTAGAATTCACTTGCCACCACCTCTCAATACAGCCTTCCTCTTCCAGGAGTGTGTCCCCACAGAACCAGGGAAAGACAGAAATGTGGCAGACTATATTAAACTAATAAAGATACTGGTAGCAAAAAAAGCCAGATCACTGTACAAAGACGTTATAACGCATCACAGGGACTACTAAATATAGAACTACGCAAATTGCCAAGCCCAGTAAACTGCAGCAACAATGTATTAAACTACCATGAATCAAAACTGCAAGAGAACCAGGTCCTAAATGTCTTCTTTTTTTTTTTTTTTTTTCTTATCAGAAGTGAGATGTAAGCAGGTATCATATGGCTGGAAGCCTGTAGGTTCACAGCCTCTGGAAAGCACTTTCTTTGTTTCACAACCCTGGCTGCAGGGTCAGCAAAGACTAGTACTCCTCGCTTGGCTGGAACAGGCAGAGCTGTCATAAACCGTCAGATGGTTCGTTTTAGAGCCATGTAAAGTGTCCCTTGGTAATCTGATCATATGTTGTGTTCTTAGAATAACTCCCGCTGAGGCGTGCCATGGTCACCGGAACCTGCCAACAGTTGTGCCTCCTCTGTCGAAACTGCGCATTAGGTTTCATGAAGCTCTAGCCAACATACCAACTGCAGCACAGCACCCAAAAGCTCTTTATCCTCCCTGTAGCCTTCCCCTTGGAAGCATGGCATGAAAAAAGGAGTAAAGAGATACTCTTATGTTCTTTACCTCTCACTCCTAACAGATAAATTTCCAAGGGCATCAATTTAGCTCCCACTCCATACTACACTAAATTCAAAAATTTTGGATTAAGTAGTTATCCTGGAAGGTGTTGCTAAGAGAAGTGAATAAAGAGGCTTTTTGATTCTCCATTCTACACCTGTGTGCCTTTCAATATAAGAGAAGTGTCTGCCTGTAAGGAAGGGGGAAGATCAAGGGAATTCCCACAGCCATAGAAAACACTTCCCAGTCCTACCTCAAAGCTTCATGCTGGCTTTCTGCTACTAATGGTATATTACTGCTTGTACAAGAGGCATCTTTTGTACTGCTTGTACAAGCATCTCTTTAAGCCTTACACTTCCTTGCACACCTGTTGCCAAAGAAAGTAGAACCACTAAAGCCTCTATTCTGTGATGGGTGAGAGCAAAGAACTCCATGATTTCTGCAAAATCCTTCCAGCAGGAAGCTGCATGAAAGTATCTGCTTCTTGGTAATGACATCTTTTCTGTACCCCAAGCAAACATATGCACCTAACTGTGAAGTGCAGCAAAGATAAGAGAAATACAGAAACAACTGCCCAGCTGTATCCAGTGAAAGGTTAATCATAGCAAGGTCAAGAAAGCCATCTCAACTATCATTTCAATCTCTTTGTGTCACTTAATGATAGTTCTTGGGATATGGCTGTCTCCTGAACTTGCTAAGCATTTAGTTAACTGTTCATGACAATCAACATAAACATGATGAACTGTGTGCATCACACAGCATGACAAATAAATCTAGACACAAGAGGGAATTTAAGGACACCTCAGCTGTCCACCAAATGTCAATGTTTCTCTACGCATATGAAGCAAAACTAACTGCTGAGCAAGTCTTACCAGAATGACACACCTGTGGCAAAAGCAGTGCATGTTATGTTAATATGTGTGCATATGAGACTAACTGACACTGGGGTCTGCCCCAAACCATACCTCCCTGCACAGCCTTTCTTTCCATCTCTCATTCCACTGCTTCCTCCTCCCAGCTACACTAAATGCTTTCCTGGGCATCACCTTTTCCAGAAACAGGGCTGCCTGTGTCAAAAACCACATTTTTGTCTTTTTGATAGCTAATCCCATTTTCTCATCAAGATGCACAGACACTCAACTCTTACCGATATAATCCTTAACGCTACTTTTAATGCTATCTTTATTAGACTCTCCCTTCGTTACAAACCACCTTTTCTTACCAGAGCCTTGGTGAGAAGATTCTGCTGGTTCCCCAATTTTCCAGCCCAGCTTTTTCACAGCAAAAGAAAATGCAGTACATGACCTTTCTTTCTCTGGACTGGGTTCCCTTCATCCCTTCCTATCTTCCTTGACTCCTGGCAATCACTAATGTCACATCTTTCTTGATTACTTACCATGCTTGCTTTCAACCTTAAAATCTCTTTTTCAGGAAACTTGTTTATGAAGTTTTAGACTTTGTCCTCTACTTCTCCTATATGTCCTGCTCCCCCTCTTTCTGAGCTTTGTCGTGGTATACAACCTATATAATAGAGCAATGATGTTCAGCACCCAAACTCTTTCAAAGGCTCAATCCTTCCCTCCCTCTCTGTTTCAGCTCCTACTTTTACCATTAATTCCACTACCAGAGCTGAGGCTGTCCCCAAAGTCAACAAAAACCTGCAATAAACATCTCCCTATTCATCCCTATCTTTCTGTCTCTCTTTGGGAACCTCCACCCTCCCATTAATCTCGAAACTCTGTTGTTTGCTCTTCACTGGCTTCAGTATTTGTTTGTACCTATGAACTGAACATACTGAGCAAGTAATGCAGCATGGTGTCTTGTTTTTCCCATTTATCTGGACTGCAACTGTGGTAAATCCCTGTGGGAAGCAGCCCCAACAGCAGTGGACAACCTCAAGAACAGCATGTTTATTTTTAGTTAGGAGTTGGAGACAGCTCTTCAAACAATATGTTAACAACAATGTTCACTCTGGTCCAAGTTCCTTTCAAGGTATTTTTTTTTAAAAAACCTAACTTCTACACTGCATCCAGAGAACTGTATTCAGAAGGCAATAAACAAACTTAGTACACCACTATGACCATCATACTGGGATGACTTCCCTTGAAAGAGACCATAGAAAACCATACTGTATTTTACTGCACTGGCCTATTCTATGAAGACATCTCATCTCTCCTCACACCAATGCAGAACTTCAGTGCTTAAGAGTGAGCTTCGAGTTCCCATAGCACAGTTACACACATCAGAGAATGTTATATTCGGTTGTGAGAAGAAAGTTTCCTCACTCTGATCATTTATTCCATGCTTGAATTTGCTCAGTATTAACCTTCCACAAGAAGATTCCCTGAGCTCATGCAGTCCCTGCAATAAGGGGATTTTGACATGAAGACTCAAAGAAAGCTGAGCCAGTACTTATGAAAAATATCTATAACCTAAATTCACAGCTAGAAACGTAAGTGCTATACCCATTTAGAAACTGCTGTTTCTTGATGGTCGGTTGAAGATGCTTCACGCAAGGTGCATGACTGAGAGATAATAATTACAGACCTAGCAGGTTTTGGGAAGCTTCTTACTGCTTCCAAACAAGGAGTGGAGATAAATGAAAGGTCAGTCACCATGGCTGTAGTTACAGCAACAATTTCTTCATCAATAAAACAACCTGAAGAGGTTCGCCTCTCTTCAGCTGGTCATTCCTCCTCCTGCAATATTCCATCAACTCCTGTGTGCAGCTGTACCAAACCAATCAAATTGCTGGAAGAAGGGGAGGAAGAGCACAGGAGTGAAGGCCAATTACCAAAAATTCAAAAATAACCCCGCCACACACACACATTTGGATTTTGTTTTTCGTTCTGTTTTGGTTTTCCCAATCAGCCTATTTTTAATTTGATTGGTGAACTAGTTCATTTTGTGGCCACATTAACTATGGCATTGGCACAGCAAGAGAACGGAGAAAGAATCAGGGCAGAACTTCTTAAACCAGTTTTGCCACAAGAGAAACTATAGCCTGGAACTGTACTCTGCCTAACCCTCGCACACATACAGACTGGTAAGAAAATGGGCAAGGCTCTTCCTGTGCTTGCATCATTTGTCTAAAGGCTATACAGAGTTAAAGTGCCTCCCAATTACTGCCCCAAAGGCATGCAGAGTTATTCCTTGTAAGGATGATCTCTTACTAATGTACAACAATGTATGCATGCAGCAATCTCTCCCCATCAGCATAATATGAAGCTCCAGGCTACACAGCTCTTCACCACCCCTCAGCCTTTAATACAGTTTTTCAGTGCATAAATTGAATGTCCCCATCAGCTGTGTTGTCCCACATTATCACCTCAGGCCATGGAAATGTAAATCCATCAAATAAGTACTCCTCCATGTACACGTTAAGGGCTGCAATAGGAACAGAGCTGGGACTTGTTCTGGTGCTTCCCAGAGTAAGACCGATGTGAATCTTATAGAAATTGTTTAGATTCAGTTTGGCTGGGAAATCCCACAACCACACCAAAGCAGCTGCATATAGTAATGAGTCCTTCATACAGCCAGAGAGCATATCAGATAACACCCAAAATAGCCAATAACAACCCTACACGGAAAGGCATGTCAAACTAACAGCCTTCAGTCTCTTAGGGCACCCAAAAATGACGTTATACACGCATAAACATATTTTACTCCCTAAGGCCCAGCTTTAGAAGAACTCGACCATTGAGGGTAGGTAGCACTGAAAGTAATGCTTAACTGTAACAACATCCTCCACTTCCCATGAGTCCAAGTTCTACATTACAGACCCAGACATCTGCTAAATTCTTCCTTAGGTCAATAAACATCTTGTTTGCTTGTTTCAATAACTTCCAATAGCTGCAGAGTGCTGAAAGCAACTCTGAATAGCACTTCAGTGATATTACTTCAAAGGACAGCAAAAACTTCAGCATCTCTCCTCCCCCTCATTTTGCAGTCAGCTGCCTCTGCTGGCACCAATAGTACACTGTTTCTTGCAGATTTCTGCCCAAGTGCTAATCTTGTGCACGTGTCCAGATGACAGACTGACTAAGTACTCAAAGCTTCAGCTATCACAGAAATTGGAGCTAAAAGGTTCTGTGCATGACCAGCACAGAACCTTGCAGTTCCCAAGGCATCTGGCCTGATCTGGCTTAGTCCTGTGAGGAGTTGTGACTGCTTCACTTGACGCATAAGACTACACCAGGACCCACTCCTAGCCAACTGACTGAAAATTATGCAGCACCTTCAAGAAGAGCAAAAGAACCCAAGGACTGTTCTTGCATTATATGAATAAATGAATACTGATTTTGTAAGTGAAATGGCTGCCACTTCACCCATCTTCAGTTTTTGCCTTCATAATTTAGAGTGCAGTCATTGTTCACGATTACTTTAAACCATAAGCTTCAGCTTAAACAAATGTCTGGCTACTGCTGAAAAAGTGGTTGCATTTTTCCCTCTCACCAGATCATTCCACAGGTGAGTTCAGCTCTCTAATCCAGCAGAAATCTGTCCAGCTCATTTTACCAGAGTAGTCTGCTATCATTTTAGCAAGCTAAAATTGATCAGCAAGGAGTCTGCTGGAAACTGAAGTTAGTCTAAAGAGTGGGAGCACAAAACTGAAAGCAGAGCAGGGGAGCAAGGACACAAGAGTGGCAACTCCCTCTTTTTTCTTTTGCAGTGAACTGTTAGGTCATCTCACTGTTTCTGAAGGAAATATACTCTTGGTCTCAACACAGAACAGTTTCATAGAATCCCAGCACTAGCGAAAATAATTGTTAAAGATATTCTGCAACAGGTGAAAAGAGAATGTGGACTGAAAAGCCCAGCAGAAACAAAGGCTTCATAACTGGGTAGTTACTCAGGAGCTGGTCTGGATAATAGCTGAATTCTGCCAAGCTCATAAAATTTCCTTACAGTGGCTAGCGATATTTCCTCCCTACTCTCTTTCTGCTCCTAACACTGGAGCAATTCTTTTCTACATTCTTTAAACACCTGTTCCCTGACTAGTTCACAGCATAAGTCTGATAGATAGTTGGGCAACCATGATTGAGGCAGTGCCAGGAAAGCAGGAACAAGAAGATGACAAAACTATTCAAGCTGCAGGGATAGTTAAAAATGCATGTGGATCCAAACGAATATTTGCAAACACCTAGGTTCTTCATATAACTTCTAGATGAAAGCTGCTGTATCTAGAATTGTCAAATCACTTTCCTCCAACCTTAGCTGTAAAAGAACAGATTAGACATGAACAGCTTAAGTAGAGCTGGCTTTGCCTCCAGGCACAGGAATAGATAAGGTGACCTTTCAAGGTCCCTCCCAGCACCATTTTGTATGACTCTTCAACTAAAAAATGATGATACAGTGTTCATATGCAGGAACATTCATAATCCCCAGTCAAGGTTGAAGGCAACATTGTGCTAAATACCACACACGCAAGTGTGTTTCCTTGTAATACTCTCACGCCTAGAAATAGGCCTAAACCTACAGCACAACTTGGGTCTTTCTTATTGGGTTAGTTCATCAAGCACTGGTTACATTCCTGGCACTCCAGTCCACAGTCACCAATCTAAGCTCCTGAAAAGGGATTTGCAATTACAAATAGCAATTTGTGTACAAATCACACTTGAGAGGAAAGAAGAGTCATTCTAAAGACATTTTACATTAAAAAGTTTCATTGAAAACAGTGTCATTTCCTGTTCAAGAAGCCAGAGGCAGAGCAAGACCATGCCTATATATGTGCATGTAGTGGACCTCAGAGAATTTGAAGGAGTACCCAAAAGATGGGTCACAAGTTCAAGGTGACAGCAATGAAGAACAGCTGCTGGCTAGGCACCCTTCAGCAGCAGGTGTACCCAGGCCCCAGAGGTTTAAGTCAGCTCTGCCAGTGACCAACGGACTTACAAGACCATCTGTCTGGGCACAAACTGCACACAGCCTTCCCAGTTTCGCTGCCCAGATCTTCACCATACACAGACAATACAGGGCTTGTTAAGGATTAGCTAATGAGCAACTGTTTAAACCAACAGTCAGCCCTAGTTTTCCTGTACTCATTATCTGGATCCTACATGAATAAGAATACTGCCTCTTCTTTTAGCTGTAACATTGTCTTTTTCTGATCAAGCAGCTTTCCTTCGCTTTGGGGCACCACTTAAGGCACTAGAACCTGGAAAGGTTATGTTGTCTTGTACTGGTTTTGCTTAACATGTACAGGGATACTTCACTAAAGTGTTGTTAAGTTCTACTTCATACATGCTCTCCAGCAATAAGGCACGCCTCTGAAAGAGACTTTAAAAGAGAGTTCATGTGATAGGTTTTGCTTACCTGCACTGTAGAAATAAGAAAGCTCCTTTTTTCCTATGACAGGTCTCCACACAATCTGTGCACTGACATCAGCTCCTTCTATGTATGTGCACCGCCTTGCTTGAGAAATGCCATCACCCTTCTCTACCCAATGTCTGACTAATCACAGAAGACAAATTCTGAGAAAGCACTCCTAGTACTTATCCTGAAGTTTACTCTTCCTGTTTCAGACCTGAGAAAGGGCCTTTGTGTCCATCAGTCTAACAAACTTATTCATGTCACAAACACAGGCAGTATAAACCATAACACTAACAATTTTGAAAAAAACCTGCATATATTTACACCGGAAAGCTGTATTCGGTCATCACCTAACACCCACTCTGTTTGCTGCGTAAAATCATAGTACATCTAATCTAGAATCCACCTCTCATTCATACAAAACACACACATACACATACAGGTGCCATTCCTTGGGACTAGTTTTACAAATACATTCCTTATAGTTTTGTCTGATACAATTTTTGAAGTTCCCAACAACAGCATTTCCATTGTAACTCCTTACAGAAGAGAGATCCCTCAGCACTGAGTACCACATGCTGTCACGAAGCTTCTGCTGATACCCATCCTCTATTCCTTCTTTCTCCCCATTAATCCTAGTCATGCTCAAATTTCACATAAAATCCCTCTCCCTCCTCAATGTTAACACCCTTCAAATATTTTTAGACTGTCATTATGTGTCCCCCCCACCCTCCACCTTTCAGTCATCGCTTAGCCAAGCTATGTATATTTAGCTACTTTAATCTTTCCTCCTAAATCAGCCCCTTCAATTCCCAGAGCTCGGTGTTAAGTCTGGTATGCTTGTTGCTCTTCTCAGAACTCACTCCATGTTTTTGAGATCATTCTGGTAATGTGTTTGTAAAAACCTGTCCAGAAGAGAGCTTTACATGCACCCGTTTTAAGGAAAAAAGAAACCAAGGCCAGTGGACATTATTAACTTCCATTTTCCATTTCTGATTTTGTTCCCAGGTTTTGAATTCAATCTGAAATTTTAAACATAAATAAATGGCTTTTTTATATATAAGAGCAGAGTAGCAACTGGAAATATTTGGATCCAATTGTGAAAGAATGTAGTGTCTTCAAAAATGTATAAGAAAACTTAAGGCTTTTTTATTAAACTTTTCAGAAAAAAACCTAGAAATGTGTAAAGTTATCCAGAAGCACCTTAGAAGGAAAACAATGACTCGCAACAAGGGAAAAGGCTGACAAACAAAATTGAAACAGTCTTTCAGGTACAAGGCAGATGAGTAGATACAGCTACAAAGCATAAAGCTGGCTTACTAAACTAGAAATCAATTAAACTGGCTGTGTTATTTACTGTGCAAAAAAATCAGAACAAGAGCCTTCCTGAAAACATACCTCTACAGATCAACTTTATCTTAGAGAATTACTAAATATTTGAAATTTAGAAATTAAAAAGTCAGAGAAGGAGCCAAAAGGGTAATGCAATGTTGCTAATGAAGTTACTTGAATGTGACAAAAGTTCTGTGGCTGCAGACATATTCAGTGAGAAAAACATAATTCCTACACAACACACTTGGTTTTAAGCCTGGCAGATAAAAATGGACTACAAAGCTGCTAAAAATTGAAACGGACAGGAAAAAGTATGTGCCCTTTGTTGAAACAACAGAATAAAGCCCCCCCAAAAGTAGTCATAATAATTTTGATAATATGTAATACACAATAAAACTGCAAGTATATTTCTGTTCAGTACTAAGCATGTTAAGGAAAGATGCCGCAGCCAATACTATTAACTCTTATTAACCGCAACACCAAGCAGTTTCCCAGCTGGTTGTCATTTCATAAGTGGTAAATTTCTCAATATTCAGGAAATGTTTAGAACTCATGGAAAAATCTTTCTTTTTGTGTTTGCATGGAGAAAGCACCAGTTAAACTGACACACAGTTTAACACCAAGAACCCTAAACTCGACTTACAAAGGATATAGAAGGAAAAACTTTACAATCTCCAGCAGTTTGACCTGCTACAAATGTCTCCAGAAATCTGGCTTCATCTAGTCAACAACAAAGAACTAGAACCACACAAAAGCAAAGTTGAAAGCGGACTCAGTGAAACAAAACCTTATTATTGAGCAACTCCAAAAACATCATACGTACCACCAGGAAAAGAGGAGAGGAGGGAAAAGTCTGCATCCTGACTGATTTTCCACGAATCTAAGTTTCACCTGTCTTCTACTGGAAGATGGGATGATTGGATTTTGTTACCAAAACTGTGGGACAAAGGGCTGTTCTACAGTTCCCTAGGTCACAATAATGAAAGGGATAGGAACTGCAGAAGTATCTCTCTGAGGGATATCACAGCTGAAATCCAAGTTTTGCAATTACCTGGGCCAGCCAGTTCAGTGTCAACTGAGCACATTCTCAGCACATTCCAATTGCTTTGACTGAAACATCATCAGGTGAGATGCTAAACTAGATATAGAAGAAAACATTTGAAGACTGACACCTTGAAGGCTTTCATATTTGAAATAGCTGTCATGCTACTCCCTTCCCTCAAGAAGTAGTGTCTATGAACTGGGACAGGCAGTGTATGTTTTGCGCTTCTTGGGGTTTATTTGCTTGCTTTTCAATTTTACTTTTAGTGACTTTCTGAGGGCGGGGAAAACATTAACTGATAACATACCCCTTTGAAATGAAGGCAATATCCTGCAAATTTTCCTAGCCACTTCAGGACAGGCTGGGAGGGACACGGTAGTGACATTGTAGTTTTTGGCATCAGACTGAGCTTTTATGCCAGCTTAATTCGTGTTGCAAGATCAAGTCTTTGCAGTTCACTGCACGCTCCAGGTTTTCACTAGTAACATGGTTAACCATCCTTCTTCTATCACTCACCCTCTGAGATTTGGACATCTTTAAGTATTTCCTATCAGCCATATCAGGGCTTTGACTCACAAACAGATGGCACCAGCCTAGGAGACAGATGACTGCCCCAGCTGTCTGCCCCACCTTTCTCAGCACAGCAATGGCTGAGCTGTTTGTAAACCAGCTGCTAAACTACCGCCTCCTACAGAACAGCAGTCTAACAAACAGCTGCCAATTCTGGCTCCTCTTACAAGATGGTGTTCCAAGCCAGATGTTTGTGCAGCAGAAGGGAAAGCTGGGCAGCTAAGGCAGTAGCTCATTTTTTCCAAGCTCTTACTTCCTCACTTGTAAATCAAGGCCCCAGCAGTGTTTTGTAAAAATAAGCACCGCTTTGCCAGTTACTATTTTTTTATTTCTCTGTCCTCAGAGGAGTTGGGAGACCTGGTCTGTTTAGCATCTCCATGCAAATCACACAAAGGTACTAAGCTTTTTCTGCCTCCTTTCTCTAGACCAGTACAGAAGATGCCAGGAGATACTGACTCTAACACAGAATTCTGTTGATTGCTTATTTGGTACAAATGTTACAGATACTATTTCTCCCACGGAAAAACATAGTTGGAAAATGTAAGAGCCAGATTTGTAATACTGCACTCCCATAGTACTCTAGCAGGCAACACTTATAAAATTATCCTGCAAGACCTTAGTGGTACCAGAAGGCACCAGATCCGTAAATGGTGTCCTGGACTCACTGCTTCTAATGTCAACACAATGATTAGGAGAAAAGATAGCATCCCATATCAGACAACACAGCTTTCCATGCCTTAAGCAGGTAGTAAGCAGAGACTGCTAGAGGACAGCGAGGGCTTGTACCCAGAGGAGTGCTGTGGTATGAGCGTATTCAGTCAGGATGCTGCCTCCAGTAACAGAACACATCTAGGAGGGAAAAAGATAATGAAAGAAAAGAAGGCAGCAAAGCATCAAGATACAGATCGTCAATGTATAGAGAAGAATTTGACTGACTTTTGGGTCAAGTAGGAATTATGTCCACTCAGCAATCAGCAGCGCCATCTAAAGAGGTGTAAACAGCAAGCCAACTCTGAAGAGGCTAGGGAACATGAGCATAAGGCCCATGTGTAGGCTGAAACACAGCTTTCTGTGCAATTTTAAATGTATTAAAAAAAAACCCAGTGCTACTGCTTCATATTGGCTTGGTGCACTTTAGCTTGTTCAACATATTTGCTGGGTAAAAGCTACTAACTTTATTTTAAACTGATAACAGCTTCTCTCAACAGGTGAGAAGTATATTGCACATAGAGATCCTGGGACCTGGAACATCATGCCCAAAATAGTACCACACAAGCCACCCCTCAGTGAGAAACAGTGAAATGGTTCCACTTTTGTCAAGGCATAGGGGCATATACAGTTCTCTATAACACTTCACCCCTCGGTTCAGTGAGCTCTGTGCAAGTCAGTCATGGGACAGCTAAACAACCGTCCCTCGGAGGCAGAGCCAGCTCCACATAGAGCTTGTCCTATTCCGTGAGCTGGCTCATAAGTGATGAAGATTAAATCAGGGACTATATTTATTCTCCCTGCCCGGTCATATCTTTCTATAGATCCCAGTCTGGGGCCCACTTCCTTGGCGTGGATCCTGGAGACTAGTAAGCAAAGGAGGGCATAAATCAGTGCCTCAGGTTCTGTCAGGAGCACACTGAGCCAACCATCCATGCTGGGAACAGGTGCACTGAAGGCAAGCCGGGACACTGTCCCATTTGGAGTAGTGGGGGAGGGCTTGTAGAAAAGCTTTTAATTTCTTCTCCCAGAGCCTAGCCTAAACTTTTCACCCTGCAAATAGGTTATTTACCTTCTGCAGCTCACCATCAAGTTAACTACAGACTTTCTACTAAACACCAGTCCACGCTAGGTCAGGTCCCAGCTAAGTCTTGTTGGTTTCTGTAGTCATTCTACTTCAGTTTTACTCTCACTTTTATTTCTTTTCTGGTCCATTTCACTCTCTGCTCTGTATTCATTTCAAAGCTGAAGTATTTCAGGGACTGTGCAGAATGATTTGTAAATGAAGACAGTCTTAAAACATAACTGTAATTTTTCACTAGTCATTTTAAAAGTCACCTGTCATGAAAACTAGTGCAGACTTACAGTGGCAAGGAGCATGTCACTAATCTATGCTTAATTGCCGCAGGGTGGATTTTCAAGTAATATTTTAGTTTGAATAACACTTTAAGCAAGCATTGCCTCTGAAGGAAGCAGTCCTACCCTCACCTCAACCATGGCTGCTGATTCCCACTCTCATTATCCCTTCTCTAAGTAGCAGCACAAGCAGCTTTAAAGCTGGGCAATTAAACAAATCAAGGGGCATATCCAAATTAAAGTTCATTTTTTTTCCCCTTTCTGGCTGTGTTAGTTTTAACCTGGATCAATTCCCTGGTCAGTTCCACAGCACAACCATAAAAATGTTGTGCCAGCATACAGCAGGGATTGACGTCTACATAAGAATACTGACACTTGCAGAGCCTCAGGGTGAACCTATCTTGCTCTGTACAGATACACTGATGTATGCACCCAGTAAAGCCATCCATAGTAGATAAGGCTGTGTAAATAAGACCCCACCCATGCCCCCATATGAGAGCAATCTATCCCCTAGCTCAGGGAACAATGGACAGAAACTTGCAGAACGACCTGTAAAGTGCTCCATATGAAGCTTCAGGGCATGGTTGCTCCCATGATGGGGCAGACACAGAGATTCCAATGTAAAAGGAAAAACTTTCCTAGCCTGAGTGTGTAGGAAGAGGGCTTTCTTCCATAAGATCCTTGCTAGTGCTTTGAGAAATAGTTTTAACACTTCGGGACTTTTAACCAAATATTGCGCACTCTCAGCGTTTGATTTGCTTTTTAGTCACAGAATTACCAAGAGGATTGTTTCAATACTGAGATAAAGAATCCAGCCCGGTCAAGGCTTTTTTTTTTTGGACAAAAATCAAGAAAGAAATTTTAACTGTGGAATAGGTCAAAATTCCAATTCAAAATCATGTTTACCAACTAAAAAGTTGACTTCTGCTGCAGCTGCAAGCCAGCACTTAGATACCCACCCCTGAATATAGCTATCTAAGAAGCTGAGAAGAACCCACAGGTGAAAGACATCCATGCCAGGGCTATAAGGCAGCAAACTACAATGAAAGGGAGCAGCCAGAGAGGTCTGTTTTCTGCCCTTCTTAAGATCTGAAAAATGTAGCTAGTTAATAGACTGGAGGTGTTTGCACACCACCAGCAGAGTCATTCAGGGAGGGTTCAGGAGCTGAACTTCTGCCCTTTAGCACCAGAGACATAGACCTTCATCTGTTAGGATTATAAGAATGTTGGAGGAAGCAGCAAGGGATACCATAAAAGATAGACTTAGTCACACCATGAAGTCATTATATGCCATCTATCAAAGATTATTTAACATCTTTGTTGGCAACATGGAAGTGCGATTGAGTGCACCTTCAGCAAGTTTCCCAACACCACCAAGCTGTGTGGTGCTGCTGACACACTGGAGGGAAGGGATGCCATCCAGATAGACTCTGACAGTAGTTCAACAAGGCCAAATGCAAGGCCTCCACCTGGCCTGGGGCAATCCCAAGCACAGATACAGGCTGGGCAATGACTGGATTGAGAGCAGCCTTGCGGAAAATGACTTGGGGGTGCTGGTAAATGAAAAACTGGGTATGAGCCAGCAATGTGTGTGCTCCCAGACCAGAAAGCCTATCGCATCCTGGGCTGCAGCAAAAGAAATGTGGCCAGCAGGTCCAGGGAGGTGATTCTCCCCCTCTACTCTGCTCTGGTGAGATCCCACCTGGAGTAACGCATTCAGCTCTGGGGCCCTCAGCAGGATAAAGACATGGACCTGCTCAAGCAGGTCCAGAGAAGGGCCATGAAGATGACCTGAAGGCTGGAGCACCTCCCCTGTGAGGACAGGCTGAGAGAGCTGGGATTGTTCAGCCTGGAAAAGAGAAGGCTCTGGGGAGACCTTATAGTGGCCTATAGGAAAGATGGGGAGGGACACTTCACCAGGGAGTGTAGTGACAGGATGAGGGGTAACAGTTTCAAACTGAAAGAGGGTAGATTTAGACTAGATATTAGGAAGAAGTTCTTTACTGTGAGGGTGGTGAGACACAGAGTGTGGATGTCCCCTCCCTGGAAGTGTTCAAGGCCAAGTTGGATGGGGCTTTGAGCAACCTGATCTAGTGGAAGGTGCCCCTGCCCATGGCAGGGGGGTTAGAACTAGATGAACTTTAAGGTCCCTTTCAACAGAAAACATTCTACAATTCTATGATTAGTTCAGTAGCATATCCAACTCTGGGATCTATCTTGTTCATACTCCCCTGAAAAAGACATCTATCATTCTTTCTGATCTGTGAATGTTAAAATCTTCACTGATTTTCCTAAATACAACTTGAATTGACAAACTGCATCATCTTGGGAAGGCCTGAGAGAAAAGAGTTCATTCAGAACATCATTGGTACAAGGCAAGCAGCCTGCACAGGGCAGGCTGCCTGGGGTGTTGCGATCTGCCCTTTCTTTCTCCTTACCATACATCTTGCCTTCGTCTGACAAGATAATCTTCCGCCGTCCACATGGTGGGTAGATGGCTAGCGCTTCCTGGAAGCTCTGCTCGATGTCCGGACTCCACACACCCTCAGCGTCATTGTCAATGGGTTTGTCCAAGGCCTCACTGCCCCCTGAGTCGTTGCTCCCCTCAGGGGAGGTGGGAGAACTCCACTCGTTGGAGGTAATGGTGCCAGCTAGAAACTCCAAGGTGACACGTGGAGAAGCAGACTCAGAACCTGTGATGGCAAACACATCCCATTTGTCAGTTAGAAATCCTCCTCTCTATGAAAATAAGGAGATACTAAAGAAAAAAAAAAAAAAGTTAAAAAACCCCACTGAGGAAGGGTTTTACTTGAAGTTTACCTTAAGTGGTAACTCAGCCACATGCTTGATTTCTATTTATGTAGAAATGAAAATCTTTTCTATAAACTCTTCTGATAAACAGCCTACTCCCATATCTCTTTGGCTCATTAACTCTCCATCACTTCCCAATTCTCCCCAGAAGCTATGCTATGTTTTCTTGCCCGTGTCTATCTCCTAATGTCTTTCTCCTTCTGCTGTCATTACCTGTGTAAATGTTATTTATCTTTCTGAAGTACACATACAGGGATTCAGTCCATGTGAAACACTATACAAAATAAAGCAGTGATTAAATATCTAGTCATCACTGAGCACTGGGGTTGAAATTTTGTTAGATACTGTTTCACTGGATCAGAGTTAGTAGTCAGTGTCATTTTTAACATTGACATTTCTTCTCAAGGATCAGCTGCACTTCTAAAAAGCAATTTCTGGAGCCAGACAGTTTAATGCAACGTCTCCCAAATCTCAGCACTGTATCCTGGCAGGAGCAGAAAGCACCATGAGAAAAAGGATAAAGGCACTAGGTTTCAGGTCAAAAATCCTGGGCGCTTGGCCTGTTTCTACTGTTTCTCATCTTCAGAACAACTCTGGGCAAATCCCTTTAGTTCTCTGTGCCTCTCTGCCCCCTCATCCTTTACCAGTCTCAGACTACCAGATTTGCCAACGGACATGAGCAGAAATTGGTTTCTCATTGAATCTAAGCAGGCAGCTGCTAGCTCTTGAAAACTACAATATAGTTGTCTACTTACAAACACCTACAGTGGAGGCTGAAGTCATTGAGTGGAGCTACTAAAACACTCATTCAGAAAGCAACTTCAGACCAGACACTTCCAGTCAACCATACAGAAGACAAATGGCTTCTAAAGACACAGATCATTCCCCTACCTTAATCCCAAAGCTGTTTGTTTACATTTTTAATCACAGAACCACAGAATGCTAGGGGTTGGAAGGGACCTTGAAAGATCACCTAGTGCAACTCCCCTGCCAGAGTAGGACCACCTAGAGTAGATCACACAGGAACACGTCCAGTTGGGTTTTGAATGTCTCCGGAAAAGGAAAGTTCACAGCCTGCAGCTTGCGCCCATTGCCCCTTGTCCTATCATTGGCCATCACCGAGAACAGCCCGGCTCCATTGTCCTGACACTCGCCCTTTACATATTTATAAACATTGATGAGGTCACCCCTCAGTCTCCTCTTCCCCAAGCTAAAGAGACCCAGCTCCCTCAGCCTTTCATCATAAGGGAGATGTTCCACCCCTTCAATCACCTTTGTGGCTCTGCACTGGACTCTTTCAAGCAGTTCCCTGTCCTTCTTGAACTGAGGGGCCCAGAACTGGACACAATATTCCAGAGGCAGTCTCACCAGGGCAGAGTAGAGGGGGACGAGAACCTCTCTCGACCACACCCCTTCTAATACACCCCAGGATGCCACTGGCCTTCTTGGCCACGACGGCACATTGCTGGCTCATGGTCATCCTGCTGTCCACCAGGATCCCCAGGTCCCTTTCCCCTACGCTACTCTCTAACAGCTCAGTCCCCAGCCTATACTGGTACATGGGGTTGTTCTTTCCCAGATGCAAGACTCTACACTTGCCCTTGTTGTAGTTCATTAAATTTCTCCCCACCCAGCTCTCCAGCCTGTCTAGGTCTCTCGGAATGGCAGCACAGCCTTCTGGTGTGTCAGCCACTCCTCCCAGTTTCGTATCATCAGCAAACTTGCTGACAGTGCACTCTGTTCTCTTGTCCAGGTCATTGATGAATATATTGAATAGTACTGGTCCCAGTACCGACCCATGAGGGACTCCACTAGATACAGGCCTCCAACTAGACTCTGTCCCATTGACCACAACTCTTTGACTTCTTTCATTCAACCAATTCACAATCCACCTCACTACCCAATCATCCAGACCATAGTTTCATTATCTGAGCTACAAAGATAATGTTCACAGGCTATAATCTGAGAATCCAGTTAAATGAAAGAGTTGAACACTTCCCTGTGCATCACCACATTGAGCTGGGTAGTAAGAAAATCAGAATAAGGCTTTTTGTGCAAGAGCAACAGAATCATCAAATCTGTACTGAAAATGAGAGTAAGGAGAGAGCTCTCACATGCCAAGCCAGACTAGCTCAGAAATATCACAGTGATAATGTAAAGGACAGAGGAGAAAATTGGGCATGGTTTATGTCAAAAACTAGCTAGAACAAAATTTGTGCAGTCATGCCATGCCCTAGTTGGTAAATAGGAAAATCAGGTCCATTAATTCAACTTCAGAAGTTCAAAAATTCAGGGCTCATGGTGCCAAAGACTTTTCTGACATAAATTTAAACATTACATCACATTTTTAAGTCTCTCTTTGGTTTCCTACCTCTTTGGATTTCCTATTTACAAAATCTTCTCCAAGATTTTGTAATCTCCAAGACCACAATGACTACATTTTTTTTTAGTTAGAGCTGAAATTATTAAGAATTTTATCATTTCAAAAACTGAAGTTGTAAAAAGAGTTGACAACACAGGCTCTCAGAAGGTTTTGCTGCTCCGTAATAACTTCAGACAACAGCAGATACCTAATTCTCATCTCCATAACCCATGAAAAGCTCAGGAAACAAGTAAGATAATACTGGGTATTTGAATAATTTCTAGACACATTTTACTTCTTACACCACGGGGCAGCATTTTAACAAGTGGTTCGCATAGACATTTAGAAAATCCAGTATACAACTTATTTCTTGTGAATGTCTGGAACACATGAACCACTGGAATGGCCTACCACTGTCCATCCATCAATTTCAGCCCCTACATTAGATTATTTCAATCCTCTTGACCCATGCTATACATTTTCAGACCTTTGATGAATGTGGGAAGAAAGAATAAAATAGGAGGTGAGGGGGACGGAAAGGGAAACTCACACTTGGCCTTTACCACTGGGACAGACATCCCAAGCACACTGTGAATGGCACCAAAGCAGGCAATGTAAATTTCAGAGACCCTGAAATGATTGGTAACAGTTGCTTCCCTCACCAAGCACATATCACCAATACATCCCCTTTTCACTAGCAGATGATCAATGAAAAATGACACAGGTATTCAAGAGGTTGTCCTGCTGGGGAACCAGCGTAGAGGAGTAAGCTTTCCACAGGGTGTCTCTGACAGAGAAACAGAAGCTATCTGTTCCAGTTGTTCTTCTTTTGATATTTTCCCGAGCATCCCTAGTCCCTGGAGGCTGTTGCAACCCATCATATTTAATGCACATTAAAATTTCCACAAACACAAAGCACAGACTAGTTTTAACTTGGGCTGACAGATAGAAACAGAGGGGTTCAGAAAGAAGCCTAAGGTGTGACAGAAAGTGTATTCATAGTACCACCTGCATGTGTAGCTGCAAGGCTCATAACAATTAGCAGAGTCCACACCACCTGAAAACATACTTTAACTGCTCAACTGTATGACTTCCAAAGCCATGATCACAGGAAGCTACAACCTCTATCATCAAGCCAAATCCCCTAGCAATGCATACAAGTAGAGAAAGTCATCTCCTAGGGAATGTATGGCCTTCATAACTATAAAAAGCACCTACTCTGAATCTAGTTATTTTCATCTCCTTAATGTCCATGCAGACAAAGATGAACACCTAGCAGATGATCTCAGCATAGCACACTCTTAGTTGGAAAATAAGCAAATATATCTGAAGCATAACTTTTCCTGCCACCCCGCCTCCACATCCAAACCCTAGAAGTTATTGTCTGATCATGTCACGTTTTACAAGGCTTCACATCTGCACCAAGCACCTTTGGTGTCAAAGGAAACTCCAGGTCCTTTCTGATTCAAGCTCCAGAATAAATGGAGGAGAAAACATGCCGTATCCAGTTCAGTGTCAACTCCCAAGACTGTTTTTGCCAAACATGAAAGAAAAGTTGCACCAACTTGAGCAGATGTCACTTCTATATTCAGGGAAGTCCACAAAGCAAGAGACTGAATATGTGGGCCTTATCTCATATTGGTCTAAATCGAGGCAGATATGGAACCTAAGAGCAATGAGAAGAAATGACATAAACTTTGAGGTGTCTAGATACTTTTTTTGGTAATGCTTCTTACTTTTTGTGCCTTGACCAGCAATATTAGTCCTATCCCAATCTACAGCCAGGTCAGCAGGCACTGAAATGTGCTATTGTGGCCCATCCCAACTTTTCTACACCTTGGGTCCCAATTCTGCTTTCCCTTTTTGGCACCAAAACCATTCCTGACGGATGGTGAGAAAAGTGGAATTGTACAGACTATAAAATCAAGGATGTTTGGCCATCTCCAGCTGAAATCACCCAGACACTAACACAAATTCGCCTTCTTTTTGATAACTTCTGAAGAAATTCCATGGACTGAAAGGACCATGAAAGTCCTTATAACTCTGTCTCTAGATCGGTAAGATGCCAAGGACTTAGAGGGCCTCCAAAGTTTTCTTAAATAATGTTGCTTAAATAGCAAACTGCATGTGCAATTCCAGATGATAGTCTGTGCTCAGAGGCAATAAACAGTAATACAGAGAGTCCTGGTTGGGTGCTTTCTGGTCTGTGGGTCTCCTTGGCTGAACACTTCAGGCCTTCTGTTTCCTGCACTGTTGGTCTGAACTCTGAACTCACTGGTGGCCAAAGTGGCTATTTATTAAACCAAGCAAAGTAAACTGTAGAGAACCTGGGGGCTAAACTCTACGGTAAATGGCTTTATTAGAATGGCAAGGTGAAAAACTGTCAGCAGAATCACTTCCCATTGAAAAATCAATCTGGTCAAAATCAGAGCATTTTTCAGAAACATGCTAATGTTGAATGTGTTATTTATAAGAAAGGTTTGAATAACATTCATTAGTAACTAACAAAATACAAATCTTTCTGTTAGCATCTAGCTTTCAGTTTGCTTCTGTTTTGACATTCAATCAATAGTAACTACACACATACAGCCTGGTAACTTTAATGGTGATTTTTATTAGTGTTCTAATATCACTAAATATTTTAGTACTTGTAAATTTATTTTTTTTTTTTTTTAAGTTCTGCCTGTGGAAGAGCTTGTAATCACAAAGCTTCTTCTGATGTGGAAGGAATTCGATTCTGAAATCACTAACTAGACATCCCAGTTCCCAGACATGCTCAGACAATTCCTTCCCCATCTGAATCCCCTCACTAGGCACAGTTCTTGGGATCAGAGGAGTCAGAGGATGTTGTCCCATTCTCATAACGGGAAGTATTGCCAGAGATCCCAGTCTTGGTGTTTGTTCTCTTCAGATTCCCTCAGCTTGAACTTACACTCTGCTTTGTGGCTCTTTAATGCTGGTATTGTACCTTACAGTTGTTCTTATTCTTATCCCGCTCTTATTTTACTGACAGATGACTAACTACCTCTCTTTGTGGGGTCCAGTCACAGATCCTCTCCCAGGATCAAAGACACAAGCCTCTCACAGCACCTCCACCTCCTCACCACAGTATCTCTCCTTCCTTCTTACGTTGCCCTCTGTCCAAATACTGTTTCTTATGCATTCTTGGTCCCTGTTCTTCTTTCTGCCATGGCCCATCTCTTAATGAGTTACTCCCAAAGGCAGGCTTTTGGGTCAGAGGAAAGCAAAACCATGGAGAAAGCACAAAAATCTTTCAGCTCCAGCAGCTTTAGTTTAATTGTTCTGATGCTGGTAATTTCAACACTAACTCTCTTTCCTTTCACACATGGTATCTCATTGAGATTCAGAAATGCTGCAGGGCTAGACAGCTGCCAAGAGCCCTTCAGCGAGGTCTCATTGACAGGGAGCACATCTTTAACAGGCTCTGCAGTCTGACACATCTGCTTTCTAATATCAATCCCTCAGTCATTACTGTTGGTAACAGCTCCCTCTTAAGTGTTTGTGGCAGCTGCACAACACAAAATCACACTTTCCTGAGGATCTGAAAAATTGCACGCAGCTCTCTCCAGTTGTTCAGTTTTCTTAGAGCTGCTCTGCTCCCCCCACTCCATGGCCACCCCCATTCCCTGCTGGAATCGGTACCAAGCAAGACACACTAACCAGAGACGTCCCTATTCACTCACCCCTCCCAGGTAGGAATGCTTGCCAGCGCAGCCAAACAGTGCGGTTCTACTCCAGCTTCTGAGCAAGTCACATCATTTTACCAAGGGCGTCTTGGTCTTATTTAATGGAACTGCAAGCTGTGGGGGCAGGGATTGCTTCCCATTACAGGTGTTCCTTGATGTCATTGTATTGCAAATAAAACCAAATCATTCCGGTATTCACTACCTTGGTAACATGAGCCAAATACTGCTACTATAGAGGATCTGAACCACAACGTTCTAGTATCTGATCAGCAGTCAAACAGAGAATTTAAAAAAATAACTGTTGCTGCTTAAACTATACAATAGTTTATAAAAACAAGAAAACATGGAAATAGCAAGAACCAGTCAGTTACTTCCATCCAGAACACACTAACAAATGAGCTTACACAATGCAGTCACACAAGAAGATTTGTGTTTAGGAAAGCAACAGTTTGGAATACTACAAAATCTATTGCGCAAGGTACAATGGAAGATAACATTCAAACTTACCAGAGAAAGACTGCTGGGAAATTCTACAGGCCACTACAATAATAGCTTAGTTCCTCTGAAAGAGAAGAATGAGTGCAATCAGTAGATGAGTAGCTCAAAGTGGGTGCAACTCAAAGACTGCAGGAAAAAAAAAAGTATGGGAAAGGGAAAAAGTAGGAAAGCAGCTATTCAACAATAACTGAGGTCTGTCAAAGCTTGCAGGCAAAAGAGGACAGAAATTGTTAGCATGTTTACAGGGTCTCTACAGAGCAAAAGAAAGATCCAGCTCTAGCAAGATCAACTAGCATTGAACTATATCTGGGAAGGTAACAGCACTTTTGCAGCACCAGCCAGCAACCAGTTGTGCCTCAGAGGCTGCACCCCAGTCATTAAACCAGCCTGGAGCCAGAACCACTCAGTTTCAGCAGAAGATCCAGTGACAGTGGAGATGGGTGAGGCAGTTCACTGAGCCTTTTGAGGGGGCTCCCCTCAAGCACTCTGTAACAACACAGCTAAGTGATGAGCCTGCCTACAACCTCACGTTTTGCTCTGGGCCTCCTGCAATCCCTGAGCAACATTGGCTATTCCCTGTGAATATCCCTGTCCACCCAGGACACCAGAGTAATGCTGCCAAATCCTGTGAATAAAATCAGTTAAGTGTTACTTGCTGTAGGCGAAGCAAAAGCTCCTAGCAGGCAGCAGCAGCAGGCAAGAAAGAACGAACTAAGATTTTGTCTGTGTATTGGGCAAGGCAATATAACCATTACATCTACAGGCTGCATTGTGAGATTTTGTCTCTGTCTCACAACTGAATAAGACTGGTTTACAAAGGAACAAGCACTAGTAGATCATATTCAACATCAGCTTGGGTTCCAGCTGAATGTTTATCACGCTGCCTAGCAAAAACCAAGCTTGGTTTCTTGCTACATTGAAACTGCCTGCAGCAGCTGCTGTTCAAAAGGCACCTGACTTCCTGAGCAAAGCAAAACAACACTCTTAAAGTATTGCAGTACCTGAGCTCTGGCTGAAACAGAGAGAGGATGTAGTGTCCAGCACAGTGATATAAATCAAAACAAGGGGAGAGGAGAACTTCTATCAGTGCAGCCCTGGATAACGCAGTCAAACAGGATGTGATGAGATAAGGCTGTGCACGGCTTTGCACACTATCCAGTCAGTTACATTTGTGACAAAGGAAACAGAACACAGAGCCTTACTGCCCTAAGGAGGGGAAAAAAAATAAAATTACACAACCCAACAACAACAAAACCCAAAGGCTACTTCTGCTCCTACTAGGCTATGGGTGACCAACTTTGGGATCAATCCTGAACCACAGGCAACTCATGCACAGCTCCCACGTATGGGCTATGTCACAAGGCCACCGGCCTTGGACTGACAAAATCACTAGTGCGTGATTTACATCTCAGCTCCGAGAGAAAAGTGAGCCAGCAAGGGCAGCAGAGATTGACACTGCCAGGTTGCCCTGGGATTGAGCCACACACTGGGCTGGCCCCAGCCCTCAAAGGAACAGTGCAATTCCTGGGGAGTCACCGCTATCTCCCATGTGGGAACTGTTCCCAAAACTCCCATTCTCCCTGACTTTCCAAGACATGTGGCATGTCTTTCACAGCTTCCAGAACAGATGAAGGTTGTGGCAGGTGAAACGGTTAGCCACCCTTGTGCTAGCAGCAGCGGTCACCAGGAGTCATTCTCCTGACAACATGGAGCTGGTTAGAAAGCAACGAACCAGGGGGAAGTCCAATAATCCTGTCCCTTTTCTATCACAGAATCACCAGTAGTGTTAGCTAACATGTTTAAATCACAACTATCCCTTCAGGTATAGACGAGTGTAGACATTGACTGAATAAAATGACTTGGGTCTTCACCAAACTGAGCTAGAGATAGAAGTAAGTCGTGCTTAGCTTTTTCCCAAAGAGTATTATTCACTTAATTATTAAAGGACAGAGAACCTTCAATAGCAACCTAAAAAGCCTTACTCCTAAACCCACTGAAAGTCAGTTGACCTGAAAATCTCACCATCAGACTCAAAAGCTCCCAGTTTACCTATGGAAAAAACTATAGCACAAAGACCTAAGTGAACCACCCAATGACAAAATCAGACTGGGGGCAAAATCCAGACAAGAATTTCAAGACAAAAAAAGGTGAACTTTAAAAGTGATTTGTGATTGCAAGTGGTGTAACTTCAGAGGGGCTCATGTTTAACACTATCTGGAAACTGGGTGTCTTTCCTGACAAGTAACACAAAACTGAGGGACTCCTAATGCTCACTTTATGGTATCCAGATTGAATTCTTATTTCTTAATCCTGCCTACTGTTCATGACATCTCTCAACCTCTTGTCTAGGACTCAAGGGTAGATGTCCCAGAAAAACCCACAAGTGTGACATATTTAGCTTCCCATGACACTAATGGCAGCACTTTACATGGAGTCAAGGCAGGAGACAGGTGTTTTGCAAATCTCATCTAAAGTAGTGAAAACATTTATCTCTGAAACTATAGCCAGTCTCGAGAAAAGAACTGGCCAAACCTGGGCTAAGAGAATTACAAGAGGATAGACAGAAGCACTGACCACACAACCCACGAACACAGTCAGATTTCCACATCTGCAGTGCTTGCAGGTGGTCTGTGTTGCAGGCACGACCTGTCTGGCCAAGGCTAAACCCTTTACTAAAGCCTCAAGACAAAAGCAAACCACAAACAGACAGAACAGGTATATAAAACTGGACCTCAATTTAGTCAGCAAATTAAGCATGTGCCTTGATTTTAGTACTGGCTAGATGGGAGCTTAAAGGTGTTTGATCCTTTCGACAAACCAATGCCCAAGTAAAGCAAAGAACAACCATGAAACATCATCATATGAATGAACCCTACTCATGGCTTGCAAACTGCACTCTTTTGGGGTATTCAGAAACCACCCCAGCTCAGTTTTGGAGTACATGCTCCATCTGGAACATGGAGCAGGGGAGCATTCACTGCTTACAGCTAAGACGGTCACTTCTTGAGGGTTGACACCAAGGAAATACAGTTTTAAATGAGATTCAGTTTTCTGTAAAAGAGTCTGAAATTTCCTAGCAGGCAAACAGACGCCAGCCATTTCAGCTGGATTCCAGTTCTACCAGTTTGATACAAGAGACAGTAAAGCCATCCTCAGACTAGTGTAATTTTGAGCTCAGAACTCTTCCCTCTCAATCGTGGCATAAACACACTATCATTTCCAATCTGCTGAACATACAGGAACTTCACAGAAAATGAATTAAAAAAAAAAAAAAAAAAAAAAAAAAAGAGAGAGAGAAAAAAAAATACCAAAACCTGAAAAACACAAGTTAAACTTGCCCCCAGATATTACAGGAAAGCATCAACCTTCTGATTTATCTCTTTGCCCTTCCAGACCCTTCTCACCAGGAAGGTCATCAGGTTATATACCTTCTGCTGGATCAATCTACAGGAGAACAAGGGCAGCTATCCAAGCAAAACTAGACTCTTAAAGGGACACAGCAAACCACAGACTTGACTCCAGTTTTTAAAGCATATTCTTACAAATGAAACCCATGACCAAAAGCAGTGGAAAAAGATGCTGCTTCTCTATTTTTCAGTTAACTTACTGGGTGCATAGAAAAGTGATTTACATTGTTTTCCCTGCACAGTTATTTTCTTCTGTTTGCATAGATCCTTCAAAAACAAAGAGGGGTGGGGAAATAAATAGGATTTTATGTATTTATTTTTATAAAGATAAATCAAAGAGCAGTGAATATACTTGAAGAAAATCTCCTTATGCAAACCTCTCTTTTACACCTCTCTTTTTCCTGAAGCTGACAAGATTTTCAAACCAGAGAACCTGCCTAAATCCTGCTAGTCTGGTATCAGTGAGCTTTATTTCAAGGACCTGTTATGGAGAAATATGATCAGGTAAAATGAACTTAAAGACACATGAGCAAATCCTCCCTTTCCATTTCAGTATATACATGCTCAGTGCTCCCTTGACTTTTCTTCCTTCAGTTAAAGCAGTCTTGGTTACAAAAGATCATGCCTTGCCTGAACATCTGTCATTAATGGTTACCATACTGCTTGAAGGAAGGCACTTTGAGGACTATGCTAATTTATTTTCTCTTTGGCAATAGCAAAGCAGATGCTTTGAAGGCTTGTGTCCTGGCTCAGAAAGCCGCTGGTGCTCATGCCTCAGAAGGACAACAAAGCAAAACACCTACCCTTTGGCAATCATATTCTAACAAAGGTAAGAACAAGGTAATTATAAACCTACAACAGAACAGAAAAAACAGAGCCAGTGACTCAGCCAGTGGCACCGGGAACTGGAAAACCTGCCCCTCCCTAGCAGGAAAACATCTAATTCATATCGTGTTAAAAACAAAGGGGAGTGACTGCATCATCTCCAGAAAAAGGAGCACCCAAGGGGCAGGAACAACAACAATAACAAAAACCCATCGCCCCCAAAAAAACCCACACCAAACAAAAACCACCCCAAGAACCCAAAACACCACCTCCAAACCCCAAAGAACTCCTTCTAATCATCTAGTCTCAAATCTTGTAATGACCTCCATACATGCAAATTCCTGACCTCTTACAAGGCTCTACAAAGGAACATGTTGGGCATTTATTTAGCATGGTGGTGGGCATAACACAGAGGTTGGAGAGAGAAAGGAGCATACACTACTGTAAATCTTGATAAACTTGATTGGTCTTTAAAGGACGACAGAATTGCCACAAAGTTAGAGAATTAAAAGAACACAGTGCATGATGTAATAAGTTTAGTTTTAAAACAGCATTTACTACTCTCCAAGGAAATCATAGCTGAAAAATTACTTCTAATTTGGCTTTGGAGAGTGCTGCTTATATTATTAGAAAATTAACTAACAGCTTCAAAACTAAGTGTAATGATATATACCAATGGAATCAACAGGTACAGTGGGCATCTACTGGGTTGCTGCAGGGATCTTTGCCAGTCCAGTTTTCTTTGACACCTTAACCAAGACTGAATAAAGTTAATGTTAATGAAACTTGCAGGTGATACAGAATGAAGTTTACAAACACCAGTGGATAGAAACAACTCAAAGGGATTCAGACAGCTCAAAAACAAACAAGAGAAGCAAGGGGGACAAATGAGACTATGTGGAAAAAGTAATGCAAAGAAACTGAAGAAACAGCAATGAAATGAAAAACCAGAGATAAATCGAGGGAAAAGCCCTGCCAGAAGCATGAGCTTAAAAACATGCAAGAGTGAGAATGCTGAACAAATGAGAGCGTTGTCTGCAAAGCAAACGCTTCTACAAAACGGCCAATGTAACTTGTCTGCCTGTGCTCAGGTATCACTTCAGGCAACAGAGAGATGAATCATCTCCAACACATAGAATGTTAGATCTCACTCTGCAAAAGGAGAGCAGATAAATTGAAGAAAGTAAAGACTGTAAAAAACAATCATTAGACCTAGAATAATAGATGTTGAAAAATATTAAAAGTTTAGTCTCATTAGTAGCTTGTAAGAATGCAGAAAGAGAGAATATGTGATCGTCTCACAGAAATACACACCAAGGCAAAAACTGTTGCAGTAGAGTAAGAAAACTTTTGTGATGTTATAGTACATTGGGCAATGGAAAAATTGCCCAAGAAAATTACTAGAAGATCAGTTGCAGAGCCTTAACTGGGCAAAACAAACAAACACCTACAAATGAACAAAGGACAAATCTGAGCTATAGGGAAAGCATAATAGATCTTTTAAAAAAAGGTAACACTGAATTTTTGCTTTCTTAAGATACAGTTGTGGCCAGATAAGACAGAAAATCATTTCACTATCACAAGAGCAACTGCAGACATGGTCCAAGGAACTACATATGGTGGGAAAAGATTACAATGTTCCAATGAAAATACCCCCATTCTCCCCCCCCCGTTGGCCACCCACTAGTCATTGCACCCCCACCTCCAGACACACCAGCATTTATGTGACCATATGATTAACTGGGCTGGAGAACAGACATGGTTGGAAACTAACTTGCTAAAAGAGAGTCCTACTTTTCATCTGGATAAGCTCCCTGGCCTGGGTCAGTAAACAGCAGTGCCAAGACCCTTGCCAGCAACAAAGGAAAGAGGAATGACAGGTATGGAAATGTATAGTTCGAGGCTGTGGGGACAGGTTCTATCTACAGCAGTGCCAGCCGAAAGTCTTTGTGGACCCACCCCTTGAATGATGTGATCAGGAACCAAGACCTGAAAGATGCAATCAGAAAAGGACACCTAATACTAAGGAAGGAAAACTGTGAATGAGTATGTCACTCCAAACAGAGACACAAGCAGCATCTATTGGAAACTGTACTTTTTAGCAACCTTCTCAAAACTCTACTTACTGTATTCGAGTTCTGTAAAACAGATACCTGAGTAAGAAAACCAACAGCAACTGTGATTTTATTTTAAACCACAAGCAAGATTCGATGCCATGAAGCCCTTTTTCTCCTCAGAGCTTGGCAGTACTATTTTCATACTGGTTTCCCACAGATGTTCTGTAATACACTAATATTAAAACACTTATCACAGTAATAACTTAAAATATTTCAAAGCCGTCAGTAAAATTAAGAAATCCAAAAGATGTAGCAGGAGCCAAGACAGTGGAGAAATTCCTAACACCCATTCTCATGCACACTAATTGCTCCCAAACTTACCTCCAAGAGGATACAAACAATGAGCTGGTAGTCCAGTTTAGATAGACTTTGTCACATGCTGGAGTTTGAGGGAACCGTCCAGACTGGGATTTAGGAAAACCCCATAACATGACTGCACCTACTGGCTGGCTGCCCTTCGCTCTGCCAACCCAAGTTCCAAAGAAAACCAGAGTCCCTCAGCACGCAACAACCCTAATAAACAAGCCCGTCTGTATTCATTACAGCACAATCCAGGTTCTTCTCTGTTGTGAGAGAAAGCTATCAAGACCAAAAGGCTTTAACTGCACAGGTAGTAGCGCAGCAGCTTCAACCCACCCCTAGCACTTGTTATATACCCAATCTGCTTTCCCCTTGGTTCTGTTCCTCTTGCTCCTCCCTGTTACTCTACGCCCTGCCCTACTGCCCACTTCCTTCTGTGGAAGATAATAAAACTTCTTGAATCTACAGAGACAGATGAACAGACAGGTGAACGAACGCTCCGCTCATTTTGCTCCACAGGTGAACGAACGCTCCACTCATATAGACAGTGGAATCAAATCCAGGGGAAGCCTGTCTCTTCTGAGTAATCGGAAACAAGAAAAAAAAGAAGAAACCAAAACCACAAAAACCCCAAACCCCACAAATCTTCTCTCCCACCCAGCCTCCTGCATTTGAAAAGTATTTTGCGTTGTTTATTTGTAGAGGATTCACAGAACTCAACTCATAATATTAGAAAGTAACATGAGGGTAACTTCAGGTTAAACAAAACAGAAAAAAATAATTGGTAGATTAGTTGTGATTGATTTGGGTTTTTTTTTCGGGGTTTTTTAGGGTTTTTTTGTGTTTGTGGGTTTTGGTTGTTTTTTTTTTTTTTACTTACACACGACCATTCACCATAAAGTACTTTAAAGTCCTTAAAATACGAAGTCCTTAAAATACGTAGAGTTACTCTCCTTTCCCCTTCTACAATAAAAGCCCCATCTTTAGCATCCCATGCAAGGAATTGTTTAAATGGAATTACTTGCATAAGATAAAAGATTACTTGGGAAAGCATTTTGTTTGGGTTTTGGTGGTTTGTTGCTATTGTTGGTTTTTTTTAATTTAAATTTAAATCCTTTCCAGAGGAATGCCACCAAAACTCAACTCTAACTTCAGAATAACTGATCTGGGAAAACAGTATTCCCTCATCTTTTGGTAAATACCCTGTAACAACCCACATGCCTTCTCACGGATGGGTCTTCCTGCGAGTTTTTTGTTTTGTTTTTCCCCAAAACATCTTCCATAATTTACATGAAAATTTATTACAGAGTACTAATCCTCCTCTCTACCCTCCCCAAGAACATCCGTAGGAACGGTAGGGAAACCTATTTTTTTCCATTAGAAGTGCCAGCAGTTTTTCAGCCTATGCGACAGGCGATCGAGCTCCCGAAGTCCCAGCGCAGCAGCCCCTTCCCGACAGGGGAAGCGGCCGGAGCCTCCATTGAGGATGTTACCACCGTTTCCTTTGTACACTTGTGCCTCCTCTGTCACACATGACCGGCTCCCAACCCCTCCTTTCACCCTCTCTCCTGCAGGCACCCGCGCCCCTCCACCCCGCGCGAAAGCAATCGTGAAATCGCGTGTCCTGACCTGAGCGAGTCAAGAGCGGCTGTTGTTCCGTAGGGGCAGCGTGGGCCGGCTTCAAATCCTCCCTCTGCTCCAGGACTTTCTGCCAAAAGACCAGATGAGGGCTGTTACGGCGCGCCTGCCTCTCGCTCCCGCCTGATCCCCACCCCCGAGCCCGCAGGGGCGGGAGCGGCGACTTGGACAGGGAGAGCGGGCGGGTCAGCCTCTCGTTCAGCATCGCCACCGCCAAGTCGGAGAGACAGAAGAAAGTTGCCGGGGAGCCGCGGCCGCCCTCGAGGCGGCTCCGGGGTGGGCCCTTGCTGCTCCCCCTTCCCCTGGTCCCGCAGCGGCGGGGACGGCGCGAACAATGCCGGGCCGGGTCGGGCGGTCCTGCCGGCCAGGGGGCCAGGGAGGGAACCGGCGCAGAGCAGGGGGCGGCCAGGGCCGGTGGGAGCGGAGGCACAAAGCGCACACTCACCTGAGGAGCACAGAGCGGCCGGCGGGACGGCGAGCCCGGGCGGCGGCGGCCGGGCAGGAGTTTGGGAGGAAAAGGGAGGGATTTTTATTTCCCCTAGAGTTGGGAAGCAGGAAGTGAGGAATGCAAGGAATGAGAGTTGGTATGAAATGAACGCGGCCGAGGGAGGGGACTGCCGGCTAACGCAGGGGCTGGGACGGGGACGGGGAGGGGACTGGCGGTGGAGCGGCGAGAGAAGGGCCGAGACGGAGTTGGGAACAAAACCCAGCAGGGCTGGGCGCTCACCGGCCGGGGGCCGTGCGTGACCGGGGCGGAGGGAACGCGGGCAAGGGCCGGAAGAGGGGGCCCGCGGGGGCGGAGGAAGGCCGCCCCGCACAGGGGTGAGCGGAGGAAGGGAGCAGGGAGGTGGCGGGAGCGCCGCGAGCGGCCGGGACGCCGCTGTCTCCAGGAATCGGCGTAGCGGCGAGGGCGGGCACGGCGCCCGGGCGGTGAAGAAGTTAAGTCGGCGGCCGGGACGGGCCGGCCTCAGCCGGGGGAAGAGCCCTGGAAGCGCCGGCGCTTGGCTGCTGCTTTCCCAGGGGCGGGGCTGCGGGATTCGGCGGCGGCCCAGCAGCCGCCCACTCCGGCCGCCGGGGCCAAGCGCGGGTGAAGGGGGCTCCGCTCCCGGGCACGCATCCCCGCCCAGGGGCGCGGCTTCCCCGGCTAGCCCCTTCGAGCCAGGGAGGGCCCGCGGACAGCACTTCGAAGCCGCTTAGGGATGGGATGCGATTCCCACCCAGCATAGCTGAGCCACTGCAAAACAAAACACCACCACAGACGTGGTTCTAACAGTCCAAGCGTCCCGAGAGCACCCCAGAAAGTAAACGACTCATCCCATAGCAAAGAGGTGGCTTTTCTCGGTCTCACGATGAAGCTGCTCTTTTCCGATCCATTCACAGGAATGCCAACACGCTGTGCTAGAAAATGCTGATAGAAGAGTGAGAGCTGCACTAAGGTTGGAAAGCCACATCCCAAAACAAAAGCTGTAGTAAAACAAGTTTAGTAAATGTAACTACATCCTATTAGCTTTCTGGGCAGTGCAGCTACATCAGCAAAATAAACTTTTTCATGTCTCCACTAGGTGACTTTATCTCAGGTGCCTGGCATGCACATATCTGCCTGTGGTACAGTTATAACACAGATGGCTTTGTTTAAAACTTCAATATATTGAAGAAATGGGTTAAAAAAAAAATCTCAGCTTTTGGTAAGAACCCTAAGCTAAAAATTTCATAACTTTCTCAAGTTGTAGAGAAAAGACTGAAAACAGGACCGAAGGCCTCAGAAACCAGATGGCAAGACCCATCAAATTCATAAGCTTAGTCTTGGGATGTGGAAGGCCAACTCCAACTTTTTTTTCTTTTTTTCTTTTTTCTTTTTTTTTTTAAGGTTGGCAGTACTGAAGATAACTGATACTGGTAATTCTTTTTAATATGCCTACTTTTCTTTGTAAGGCAATGCAGCAATAATTTTATTTTATGAATACTTAAGAAAAAAAGTTTTCTGGTACAACTGTAGAAATTGAGAGTATATACAATATAAATAAGATGAAGTTACAAAATTCAATCATTTTGTGGGTTTTTTGTTGTATAAAGCTCTGTAATAATCTCACTGTTTCTACTAAGCCATATTTAAAAACATGTACTTTAATTAAAAACAAATATGTATGAAAGGTAGCTCACTTATCACATCTGTTCACTGAGAATTCTAGGCCAATCTCATGATTATGTGACTAACGTATTGTTTTGCTCCCGTTTCCCTGCAGAATCAACATAGCTCAAAGAAAAGGAATTGAAACCTATTCCTTCCTGTGAATCATCATACAAATTGTTTGCAGGACTCCAGTCAATTGCAGATGTAAACCTACACAAAAGAATAGAGGTTTTTGGGGGTGTGGGTTTTTTTCTTTCTTTCTTTACTGGTAGTAATGTGGAAGAGAACTGTTCAGTTTAGAACAGAAAGCAGAGGGAGCTGAGCAAGCTGATCAGACCCCAAGCCTATATGTACACTATCTGAATGATTTTGATATGCAGCTTTTAAAATAAAGTAATTTTTCACAGTAAATAGTATTACTTTCCCTTTAATAATTAAAGGGCTCAATTCAATTAAGCATTTAAAAAATCAATCTTTTGTTTTCTTCATAATTTTAAGCTGTTTCATTGCAGACTGTGCAATGGTTTGCCTTGTTTGGAGATGTTAATTTAATCAAAGTAAAAGAACACAAATTCTATCCTCTAGAATACATTCACCTATTTATTTATTCTCCAAATTAAATGTTAAATTACCAGAGCAGGTTACAGTTATAATAGCCTTTACCTTAATGCGTTTTGGTGAAGTTAGTTTGCTTCTGGATTTTTCTCCCATTTCAGGACCAAAGAAGTGACCTCCAGCTTCCAGAGAGGAGAGAATAATTCCATATAGAACATGTTAAGGGTTAGAATGAGAAGACGAAAACTCTATAGACTGTACAGTTCAAGAGATACAAGAGTAACAGCGGGTACAGGGTCTCTGCCTTCTTTCATGGCAGGGCTTTCAATTCTTACCACTTCAGAGCTGTAGCAGGCTGTTTTACCTGTTGGTAAGGAAGCCCTTACACCAGCGTGGCTTTTCTACTCATCTTCATAATTATATGCTGGGCCAAATCTCTTGGCCCTAGGATACCTTAAGTGTCTTTCGTAGTTATGGGTTTTGGCTGTAGTAGTTCCAAACTGCAGTTTATGTATAACAATATGACACCGTGGCACAGAAGATGAACGTTCCTGAGCCTGTCAAAGAAGGAATCTGTCCATAGTTGAGTTTCACAAGACTTCACACAAACTCTTAGCTCTTGACCTCTAAGTCATGGGGAAGGCTTTGCTCATCTTCTATACCAAGAACAGGAAACCTAATTTAATGTCAACTGAGAGATTTACAGAGCTGTTAACATCAGCAAGTACATAAAGTATAATACACTAAGTAAACTATAACATAATTATGCCAACAGTAGCAGCAAAACTTCAAGAGTGTGACTGACCCCTAAAAGTAAGAAATTATTCACTTTTATGTTTGTGAGCCAAGGAGCTTATAGCAGTCTAGGAGCTGGTTTAGTCTGCTAGACCTGCCTTTAGGATTCATATTTAATAGTTTAATATGCTTCCTTCCTTGTTTTAAGATCTCTTTGGTATTTCAAGAATGCTACATTTGCATGTATGCAACTAATATTACTGTACTAAGAACAAATGCCCAGTACTATTTCCTGCTCAATTTTCTCTCCCAACTAAATATAATTTGGCTCAGAAGGAAATAGTGGGTAGAGAAGAATAGGGCCTACACATTGAGAGCTGTGTCAGTTTCTGATTATCAGAACCACTGTATCTCTTTCACTGAGATTCACACATCTCCCAGTGGAAACAAGAAAAAATAACCACTTCAACTTGGTGTTCATTCTGCCTAGCCTTGTATTATTTCAGTTCTTGGTTCAGAAATCTATGGTATTGTACTTCAACAGTAGAACGGGTTCAGATGGAGAGTATGAAAATGCATAAAGAAGCCCTAACTTTTGAGATGCTGGGAGAAACATTAAAAACACGGGGCAGAGAAGTGTACCAAGCTTAAAGAGAGAATCAAATGGAAACCAAAAATTACACAGGAAGACCTGCTGACTGGGGGGAAGTGTATTAGAGAGACTAACCTTACATTTATTCCCAGACTTCTAAGTGTATGAAAAAAACACCACAAAGGAAGAGAACTGAGAATTACAAAGGAAAAAGGGGAGTAAGAAGAGAGATAAGATACAAGAAGGCAGGAAGAAACTGAGGTAGTATCTAGTACAGGAGGAACAAAGAACACCCACAAGTGACAGCAAAATCCTACAAAAACTCATTTAGGATTTTTTCAATATATAAATTAGTTTATTTTCATTTAGATATAAAAGTTATAAATACAATTAATGTAAAACAGTAACCTATAAGAAAGCACTGAATCAGTTCATCTGTCTGCATAATTTGACTGAAACCCAGAAGCCCTGACCCTGCTAGGATCATTTGATGTCAACAAACAGAGCCACTGCTGACAAGCCTAACTGAAAGGGTGAGTAAAGGGATGCCACTGTGGCCTTCTGAGCACAGAGAAAATCAGCTTGAATTGGAAATTAGCACTGTACCTTCAGTCACCCCAAAATAACATAAGGCAGTTTCTTTCACACAGTCCTAGTCAGAAAAATAATCAAACAGGTAACAAACTGACTTAATTTTTCTGGATGGGTAGAGGGAATGCAGAGCAATCAGTCAAGAACTCAGAAGAGCACAACTGGAAAACACGTCCAGGTCTTGTTCCCAGCCTGATGACCAGGAAATACATGAAGGCACAAAAGAGATCCATGATTCAAGTTCTCTTTGGGACTTCTCTGCTGATGAGATCATCTCAAGACAACGGCTCACCAGCTAATGCGGAATGAGCATCTGAGAGATATGTGAGCTGGAGTTCTCAGCATCAATTAATAATTTACAGTTAAAAATAGTGTTTACACATGATTACCACCATTTTTTTTCCTGGTAGTATCAGAAAATGTCTTCACAAAGCTTCATTATTTTGAAAGAGCAAGTGATATCTACCACTGCTAAGACTCCAGAGACAAAATCCAATAAATCTGTCTCTTTGGAGCTTGAAACATAGTTTGCCAACAATGACAATATCCAAAGCCAGAGAACACCTTCTCTCAATAGAGGGATGGAGTTTTCCAGGATCATCATGAATATGCATAACAGCCACGAAACAGGCAATACTGTTCTCTGCTTTAGTACACAGCACATGTGTACACTATGAGACTTACATGTCACAGTGTGCAGCAATTCACTCTAATGAATCAAGGCCATATGAATCAAGAAGTATTCCATGCTGTGACCTACAGTCTCCATATTGTACATCCAGCATTAAAAATGGAACACTGGAAGGACACATTGCAAAGCCCCATAATACATTTATTAATTTTTTTTAACTAACTGATGCCTTTGAAAACATCTGTAATCTCCTTTTGAGGTAACTCCTTCTCATAGTCAGGTTAAAATTACTTACATAAATCCACTTTAATATGTCATGACTTGAGATAATCCCACATTAAAAAAAAAGGAAATCAGTCACTAACTTGTTCTTAAAAATGTAGCAAATTTTGCAAACAAGGGACAAATTAAAAATATTTCTGATCAGCTTACAGTTTAGATTCAATCAATCAGAACACTGCTTTTCAGGAATAGTACTGTATGTTGTTACAATACTACCTTCTGCCAAATTCAGTCAGATTCTATCATCTATTCAGCCTCATTTTTCACATGGTTAAGAATAACAGAAACAGCAATGGATATAATATCACCAACTAAAAAAGGAGCATTTGAGATCTGATTGTTCTTTATTAGGTAAAAAGACTGTCAGGGGATAAAGAGCACTTAGAATAATGAAAGGGAACTGGACTACCAGCCTTAACAGAGATTCATCCCACAGAGTAAGAGAAAAGTGTTTTATTAGAGCCAATGTCTCATTCCAGCTCTGTATTTGTTGAACACTACCTATGGGTGCACAGAGCCCTAACCTGAATCCTTCTGTGTCCGACTGTTGTAACAGACAGCAAAATGCTACACAGGGCAAAGCAGAACATATGCCAGCAACTGTCCTCCTTTTTTCTAAATTCATCTGGTCAGGAACTCAAAGAGTTCCTGATCGGATCGGTAGCATCATCTCCAGGGGCACTGTGGAAGTTCCAAGGTAGACAAACACTAAACTATTATTTTTCTAATCCTAGCTGCAAGCGGTTCCAATCAGTGGGCTAAATTCCTTAGCCCGCTTTCATGCAGCATCTGTTACAAGGATTCTGAAAGCAGAATCATCACTGATGATAAAAGTATCACCCATAGTTCTTGTTCTTCCACCATGCATAACAGAGACTGGTCAGTCTTGGGACTATCTCCTAAAATGGTCTACTGCCAACTACCATAATGCTCTGAGGCCTGGTATTTGTTTTCTAGTAAGCCTGCGGAAGTCTGTCCTCCAGTTCCCTTCCATCCCCAATGTGCTTTCCATTACTCCACCTGGAACTCTTACAATAAAATGCAGGGATGAGAACAAATTCCATGTTTCAAGTCTGTTGTGTGTCATTCACAGGCCAATTTACTATCAAAGCTGGAGAGTCCAATAGCAAAGGCCTGAAGAGCACAGAGAGGATAATTGTAGTCCAGAGTGAACACATCTTCTGCTACACGACCAAACTGCATCACAATGTAGTCAGCTGGGGAGAAAAGAAAGTTACAGAGATGAACAATTTCACAATGAAGCAAATTAAAAAAAAACAACCACCACAAACAAAAAACTACACATCTGGCAGTCCCAAATATATTTGGTTGGTGTATCCATTCTTTTTCACCAGAGTGGTCTTGAAATCTGTTCTCTAGAGTGACTGTTATCCTGGAGATTACCTTTCTTCTCAGAACCAAAGCTCAAACCACTCTTTTGCTGGGCTGAAGGCACTGTATTAATCATTTTCCCTCCCTTCAGGAAGCTTGCATTTGCCCCCTCTTTTGCTGCAGCTATGGACAGCAGTCTCTGCACCCACCCCAGAAAAAGGGAGGCCTCATGTAATTTTCTTGACAGCTAAGTCCCCAGTAATCCTGAGCTGAATTCCTCCACCCAGTCTCCCTTCTCCAGGAAGGTTTCCTCCCAAACCTCATTAAATAAAAATTAGGTTCTCCCTGTTTGAATAAGACCCACACACTCTCCACCAGACTCTTACGGTCATTGTCATGGACGATCTGGAAGTTCTTCACCGAGGCCTGAGTGACTCTCCCATGGAAGTTCAAAACATAGGATTGAGTATCATCGTTCCAGACTGGAGCCTTGTTGTGCAACTCAATGAGGTTTTCAAAATTTTTGTTTTGCCATTTTGACAGGAGACTCTCACGTTCCTGTTCAGAAGAAATACATTTATCGGATTTAGAATGGCTCCGCTTTTGAGTGCTGCCTCTCTCATGTGTGTATACTCTGTCACTTGAAGGTCATTCCTGCTTAATGAAAAACAATGACAGAACTTAAACTCATTCGTACTGAAAATTTCCTGCAAGTACCAGGAAGACATTTTCATGGATTCCCAGTCCAAGCATTTGTTTCCACTCACTAAGTTATTACGATATTTCTACCCAAAACAAGAAAAAAAGATTGAGAGAGAAGGAAGTGTGTGTACATGAAAGGGAGCAATTCACAGGCTACAGATGACTGCCATCCTGCTGGCAGGAATCCTTTCTGAGTCTCATAAGCTTTCTCTGCTCCTGTTGGATCCAACTTCCTTTTCTAACATTCTAAACTCGGAAACAAAAGAAAATAATCTTCAATCAACTACATAGTGCCAGGCCCTGGGGTGCTTCAGTAGAAAGTCCAAAGGCTGCAGTGGGCTCTAAAGTATGCCTTAAGTACACTAAATGTCATCCTAGAGAAATAAAACCAAAAAGTACAAAAAGGAGGTAAACCAGCACATTAAATTTGACAAACAGAATAAATGACAAGGAGCTGCAAATAGTAGTGAGTGAAACATATGACATATGATTTAAAAGTTCTGCAACAAATAAAATCCAAACTGAAATAATATAGGCTGAAGCTCCCAAGAAAAAGAATCCAAGCTGAAGTTATTTAATAGGAAAAAATGATCAGAAAACAACCTGTGGTGGAGGTCTGACTATTATGGCTATAGTAACTGTTTTAGTATTGTATACAGATATGATAATGGATTTTTGAGGATAACCTAAATAAAACTTACTGTTCAGTTTAAACTATTTACTTTATATCTTTATTTTTATTTACTTTGTTAAAGATGCAAAAAGAATGAGAATTGGCACCAACAAAGTGCATTTTGATGCCATTTTTTCTCCTTTAAAGTGGGGGCAATATTGCTTAAATGGACGCATCACACTAGCGAGAAGGAAGTCAAAAACAGAGTGAAACCCCTACACTTGAAAGCTTTGCCAACTTTTCAGAACAGCTTTGTGTTTCAGCCTTGTCCACTGTCAGTACGCTTGCCTGCTAGCAAAACAGTTGGGAAAATAGGGGAGAAAAATAAAGGCAGGACCATGGAATCATTACTGTATCAACAGAGGAAATGGCAATACCAACTGAAAGATGACCACGACCAGTAAATGACCACCTCCAGACACAATTTTCCTGCCCATTCAACAAAATTAAACCTCTCTTCTAGGCTCGCATAACTCTAAATTTCCACTCTTGAAGGGTTTTTTCTCTGACCTCAACGAATACTCCCTTGTCCTACTTATATCTACTCACAACATGGCTGTAAATACTATTTTCTAGCTTAAAACACTGACCATGTCTTTCTGTTGGCACTTGTCCTTTCTGGTTTTGGTCTTCTATCACATTAAACATAAAACCCACATTAAGGGAACTGAACGATTTTCATTATGCACATTAATCATAGAACCATACAATCATTCAGGTTGGAAAAGACCTTCAAGACCATCAAGTCCAACCATCAACCCTCCTTTACCAAATACACCTCTAGACTACCTCGCCAAGCACCACATCTAAACAACCTTTAAACACATTAAGGGATGGTGACTCAACCACCTCCCTGGGTGGTTCTATCTTCAGATACAGTTCTGTAAGCTTTTAGCTGTAACATCCCCCATATGTATGAGAAATCCTCACTAAGTAGTCACCACAAAACTCCATCCTTTTTATCATCTCCTTTTCTCCTTATCTCATTTTCTCCTTAAAGAATCCTCCTCTTCTATGATTCCTATAAAAAAACTGACAACGTTCTGATCAAAAATGTATTTACTCTCTTGCTATTACACCAGAATACCACCTTATCTATTTATTATCTATCTGGTTTAATTCACATACTGGCTAGGAATGTAAGCTCCTGGGAGAAGCAAGTTTATTCTCTGTTCATCCAACTCAGCATAACAGGGTACCACCCATGAAAAGGAGTTGTACGTGCAACAGCAACATCACTAGCCGTTGCAATAGCTAAGTAATGTTTAGGCTGATCGAAGGACAAGTTAGGATACAATCACTATTCAGAAGGCTATGAATTAAGTAAAAGGCAAGAACAATTTAATCAACAATTTTAGGCTACATTGTATTTACTCTCCATCAGACTTGCTGAAGCCCTGTGTCTTAACTACCCTGCTCTAAAAACCAAGATTGTCAGTAACACCCAGACCTCTACAAGAAAGTTTTAACCTCTTCCTCCAACCTGAAACATGACCAAACTCCACAACTCACATTTCGTGGACGGATTGGAATTCGCTGATGATTCATATTCATTCCTGGAATGATCACAGACATTTTTCTAGGACCCTTGAATCCTAACACATTGGTTTCCTGAAAGACAAAGACATTATTTTCAGTAAATGAGATACTTCATGTCAAAGAAAGACAGCAAAACTGAACTTGAATCCACATTTATGTTGGTTTTTAGAGATTCGCTAGCTACAACTGTAGTAGCAGTGTTTTAATCACTGAGAATAGCTTTCCCATTTTCAGAACTGCATTAAAAGACATACACAGTATTTATTACTTGATTTAGAGCACATCTGTTATTGTAATTAAACATTTATAATGAAGTGAGACAAGTACAATTTTCAGGCATAAGTTTTTGCATCTGAGGCAAAAACATGCTAAAATCTTGCTAGTGAACAAGCCTTAAGTATGATAAAAGGCAAATATCTTTGACCTGAGTCTATGTTATCTGTATATCACCATTTAGCCTAAAATGTTCCTGAAGAATGAATGACATTCTTCTTTAGGTACTGTTATTTGTGTTTAAGAGCATACCTAGAATTTTCTCTCAAATCATGCTCTTTTATGCATGATTAAGAACAGATCCAGAAGGCAAAGTATTCAACATCCGTCCGAGCTTCAACCTTAAGACAACCAGATTTTTCTAGAGTACTGCAGGAGACTGCTCCAAGTGGATTGAGTATAAAATGGAAAGGAAAAGTCTTGGCATTCTCAAACTGTCCATTTAATAACGTCAACCAAAATCCAAAGGTCTATTTAAAGTGTCCCGTAACAACAACAGTTTCCAAAGACCAATTAAAAAGCCAGAATCTTTTAGAGGTACTGAATTGATTGATAGAAGTGATGCAGCTTCTAACATGCTAGTGCATTTTGCACACACAGAACAAAGGTCTTTGGAGTTCCAACCTCTATTATTTCACTTCAGAAAATCTAGGAGCACATATGAGAATGTAGGTACTGATTTTATTCACATATAAACTTTATAAACTTCTTGTAGATAAAAGTTCAGAAATCCGAAAAGCTGACTTTATATTATCTGCTGTACTCATCTTAACACCTTGCTGTGTACAATTAGGTAAGGAACTGAAGAATACTATATACAAAGAAAATATCCAGTAATAATTCTGTAAACAGGCTAGTACTGGAATTATTACATCCATTTTTTTCCCAAGTGCCATTAAGATCAACAGCAAAAAAACCCACCAAGATCATGCTCCAGCAGGCTAATGTGCCTTTAAATTTCTGATGCTGTGCCTGTGATAAAAGTAAAAATCCTCCCACTTGACTGGCCATCATTTTGTAAAGAACTCAAATTTTACTCAATATGGAATATGAAACAATGTGATGTGAGGACATTAGCGTAGTTCTAGAGTGTCCACAAGTGCCTCCTCACACTGAAGCCTAGACCAGGGTTCTCCTCAAGACCAGAAGAAGAAAACATCTCTAGAACAGAGCTGGCAAATCACTATTTCCCCCGGAACCACATCCTTACCAACAAGCTGCTACTGAAATAATACCAGCCCCTTCCTGTACACCAAAATGCCTTTGGTTCTGCAAAAAACCAACTCTGCTTCACAGCGTACTTCCAATTCCTTTTTAGTGTCCACCAGATACCAGCTGGGCAGAGGCAGTGCATGCTGTGGCTGGCTCCATGTAAAGGATATGCCGACCGGCCACACACTGAACAACAGGCCAGGTAAGAAGGTCATCAGGATGTTAGTTTGGGTCTCTCTCCCTCTCTTAGTATTGATTTTTATTTTCATTGAACTTGTAAGAACTTATCTTTGAGGCCTCTGCCCTTTGTTTCATCTGGCTGAAATTGGCCAGTTGGTTCCACAGTTAAGTGGGACAGGCTGCCAGGCAGCATGATTTTGTAAGCCCAGTTTCCTCAGTAACCTGGCAATGAAAAAAGAAAGTGGCAAAAAGGGAGAGGCACTACTTACATAACAAATAGCTGCAAGCTCCTGTCTTGTATGAGCCTTTTCCACTAGATCTTGTGCCTTGAGTGGGCTAATTCCATTGTCATAGACAGCAAATCTAGTTCCCATGAGGTTTGACCTAATGTCAGGTTATGGAAAGACAGAGAAAAAAAGAGGCATCAGTAGAAAGTTTTGTCATCTTTTAAAGGTATTTGTACAGCACAGTAAAAACAGACACCTCCTGCCATCTGAATCTTCCTATTGCCAGCTCAGTAAGGAGCTTCCATGAAGCACCCGCAGTGAACCGAGCCTGTAACATTCTGGAAAAGCATCACACCAGAATTCCCTCTCTGAATTACCACGGTGAATGGTGAAGAGAGATTATATCAAGCAGGATGATGAGAGATCATTCTCTCTGAATTGATACCATATAATTGATACCATCTATTCATAACGCCAACTCAACTAAATTGAAAAATCCAATCTCTCTGTAGTTTTCACCTGTAGTTCTCACCTGAGTTTTCCAATGAAACTTTCCCCTTCCCGGGATAAATCAGTTGGGTCAATTGATATGAGGTAATTGGATGTTTTGCTCTTTTTTCGTTTTCTCCCTGCAAGAAGGAATGTCTGAAAATAGAAAACTTTGATCAAGACTGGAGCTTTGTAAGAATGCAGAGGCACTGTTAGTGCTATCCAGACTGTTATCTCTCCATTTCCCACATCAATTCCCCTTTCTGTTTTATGCTGTTATTACTCTCTCCACAATTTTGATCTCTTCCACAAGTGCACGCCCTGAAATCCTATTCCTCCAGTCAGCTCCCTCAGCAGTCTAGATTCAATGCAACTGTCCTTTCTAGTCTTCTTTTTTTCTGCAGCAGCTCAGTCTCCCTGCTCTTCTTTATCCTTGACATTTTTATAGTTTTTAAACTTCATCCTTCATTGTGTTATGGCTTTTAAACCTGCCAATTCCCTTCTTAGTGCCTTGGCCAAATATGAGCTGTCCTCATCTGCATGCTGGCTCTCAGCTTCTGGTTTCTTACTAGAAGCTCCCCCCTACATCAAAAATATTCTGTAGTAGGAGTACAATAACCAAGATACTGTGTCCTGCTTCCAATACCTTTCTGTTGTCATCTCTTTCCAGATGCATGTAATAAGTAGGGAAGAGGCCCCGGTCCATTCCCTTCTTATCTCTAGTGATTCGACATTTGACTGTAACACCACGGGGTGCAGGCCGTAATGCAAAATCCTCCAAGTTCTCTACTTCTCCCAGCTGTGCATCTGCCTGAGGGGATGGACTACAGGAAGCACCTGTTTCCTGCGGGAAGAACCACCATATTAGCAAATTAGTATCAGATCACAGGCTCTGGTATTCCCCAAGAAAAGAAAGGTCTGTTGAAACAGAAGATCTCATGTCCCTAAGATATTTGGGAAAGGAAAGTTAAACAAGAGACAACCTATGTTTCTCTGAAGAAAGTGGCTGAAAACTTTTACCCTGAGGAAAGACTAGCCCTCCAGGGGAGGGGAGAAAAAGTACCCATTAACCAGAGATAAGTGAATTGCTAGGAAGGGGAAAATAGGATGAGACACCGTAAATATCCTAAGTAACCAGCCTCTCTGCTTTTAGAGCTTCAAACACTCTGTGGGAAATAAAGCAGCATGATAAGCTGGACTGATGGATGCTGCAGTAAGGCAGGCTGGGATTTTTGTGACTGAAATGAGCACTGAGATTACGTTGGTTCTGCTACTGCAGAAACAGTAAGCTGAAGGTGGAACCATCACAACTAAATGCTGGAAGAAACTTAGAACAATGCGTACAATCAGGATGAAAGTTATGGTCACAAAAGAAACTGGAATTCTAATGGAAATCTGGTACAGGTCATTAAAGTAATTTTTTCTTAGAGGTAGCTGAATCCAGTGAATTGTAGAAGATTCCTCCCTTACTGGGCCTTGGAGATGAGGTTGCTGGTTTATCCCCATTCTGAGGTACAGCCAGGAGGAAGTCTAAGTGAATACAGAATCACGCACACACACTTGAAATTCACTGGTGGCTCTGACCGCTCCTCCCCTCCCACATCCCCCACCCCATATCTCCAGCAGCTGGCACCCATAGCCCAGTATCCCAAGTGGCTAACACCCAGACCTCTTGTACTACTCACCCACTACTGTAGCACAACATACACACAGTCACCTCACAACTATACTCGCACAGGTCTTTTGAATAGTATCATGGACTTTTAAGGCTGTCCAGCATCCATGCCCTTGATCTGGTCACTAGCTCAGCCCCTGGGTTTTCTCCTGATGCTGGTCTCTTCCAACTCACTGGCTAGTCCAGCGTATAGTTTGTCAGCATATGTATGTATCTATCTATCTCTCTCACACCCAAACACGCACACATGAGAACACATTCACATAGGAAATAGTTAGAAACTGCATTTTAGAAGATGGTAAGACATGCTACAGTAATCAGGCACAAGGCTTGGACAGACAAGCATACTGTCTTGCAGCTGTTTACATGCATCTGTGCCTTTTACCCCCTTTACTCCCTATTTTCCCATGCTTCTTACTTCCTGATCCACTTTGACCCCTTTCTTTTCCCTTCCCCTAAACACCGCATAAAAAGTTTTGTCCAATCCCAGAATTCTCTGTTCCATCCCAAAATTCTGTTCCCCCTCACATCCCACAATAAATGCCATAAACCTTCAGGCAATGATCCCTCTCAAGTTTACATGGCATTTCAGAGTTTCTCCGAGTCACCCTGGTGGATTTTACACCAGAGACAACGGCCTCATCTGGTTCCTTTGTGGGTCACAGGAGTAGTTGATTCATTGTGTTCCTATCTTCACTGATTATGCTACTTGGGTTCCTCCACCCACCATTGTTCCTTTGATCATTACCAAGTCTTTGTGTTTAACTCAACGGCCCTTCAGTCAGATAACCTGACAATCATGACATTCCTCTGCCTTCAGGGATTAATATGCTAGCTGCTGTAGTTGCAACTAATATATTGTAACCCAGTGCTCAAGGGGTTAATACTAAAATCAAGCATATGCCCAGCCCTTATCAGAAATTGATTTCAAGATACTTACTGCAGAAGATTTCTCGCTGGTTGCAGAACTAGGCCTCTCAGATTCAGGATGCGGTGAATGAGATGCTGGTCTCTTACTGGCTTCTTCCTCTTCTGTGTCCTCCTCATCAAAGTTCAAACTGCCTGAAATTCCTGTCAGAACACAGGATCAAGCAGGTAACCGTTGAAAGAAGGTGTCATGAGTTCGTGGCATCACTAATTCAGATATGACTCTCACATAGCTGTTCGCTCTTTTAAGTAATTTCTGTTGTTTCAACTGTCGATTTTCTTCATGTATTGCTTCCTGAGCCTTGTAATTCAAAGGTCCAGTGACATTTTGCAACTGTCACCATGCAGATGATTAAGCAGCTGTCACGCTTTCATTAATACATATTTTACATGATATTACAAAATATAGCATTGCTTAGTACATGCTGTCATTGAGTTAATTTTTACTATTTTCAGGCAACAAAGCCCTCCATATCTTAAGAACACAAAAAGGAAGTCCAGATCAATATGCTGACACCTATCCTGTAAGTTGGACTCTGTACAGTTTACAGCATCTACTATTTCCCCTTAGTCTTACCCACAGCAAAATGGAGTATGGTAATTTTTCAGCAAAAGCTCCGCCTATTCTTACATCAGTAGCAGCAACTCAGGTCTCATGAATACTACTAATGATTTGATTTTTAAAACAGAAGTGCAGACCGAGTAGTTCCACGACTTACTTATTTAATCTTAACCTAAGCACAGTTATGTAGCGATGACTGTGGGTATATAACTAAAATAACTCTGGATAAAGACATTTATAAAGAGCTTCCGTACACGTCACTGTATGGTGTTTGCTTCCACTTGAAACTGCATAATTTTGTTCTGTGATTCCATTCTTTAATTTGGCTGTGGAATGGAAAAGCACATAAAGCACTACAGAAAATGAACACAGCGTGCTAAGCTGAATTATTTTCTGAGGGCAAATAACAGTGCTCCAACATGGTATTGCATAGAAGGGGCACTGCTGGAAGTTCTTTGTCTCAGATGAAACAGAAAAATGTAGTCTTAACAACCTGTCAGTAAACGTCCCAAAGCACGTCTGGAAAAAGGAAAGGCGTTAACTCTACTACTCTGGCCAATTTCAAAATTCACTGTTTATATTATACCTCCACTCATTTCCCCTGAAGTTTCTGGATATTCTCTCCTGCTTCCTTTCCTAACTCTCATGTAATGTTGCTTTCCATAGGCAAGCAGCTGTTGCATCTGACAACTGAATGGAAGTATTCTTACACATAGTAGTACCTTAATACATAAAGTGTATTGGAAACATTCTGTGAGACAGGCCCTGCAAAACAAAAGCTGTGTACTATATTAAACACCAGCCATTATTTTGCTACAAAGTGCTTAGGCTGCATGCAACAAAAAAGGTTTCCTGTGGTACTGGCAGCAACATAAAATACTTGGCAGACAGAGATGGACACTCCACTGGGAAACTACTGAATGTGATATAACTACTGAATATAAAACTCTAAAACAGTCAACTGTGGCAGCCTCTCACTCAGGAAGAACACCTTTCCTGTTAGTCTGCTGAACAGTCAACTTATGTCATTTACTGGCTATAGTGGGTTCTGCTGTTGTGAAAATATTCAAGCATCATACCAGATACAATATATCTGGAATAAAAATACCCTGAACTTTAGGAAAATGTGGAGTATAGCATTTTGTCACCAACTTGCTTGGAAAGGCTAGAAATTATACAGCACATTGATAAGCTTTTAAAACATAACTAGTATGTTCCAATTAATATCAGAAGGAACTGCAGTTCTGAATTTCTACGTGCTGTAGAATCTACTAGCTCTGCGTTTAAAAGTAATATCCTACAGACACTTGTTTCGCAATTCCTCATATTTGTTAGGTTTTTTTAATGCTATTAAAAAAAAAAAGTAGAAATTAAAAAAAAAATTAAAAAAGTAGAAGAGCCATGAAAAAGACTTTTGCCCATTATTAACTCTTACCTCGTTTCTGTAAGATTTCTTGCAGATCTGACTTGCCTGCTGTGTCTATCAGAGCCTCTCCATCATTTTCCTGATCTGCATTGTCTTCTGTTTTGGAAGATCCAGCAGAGAGAGTTTGGAGCTTGGTCCCCAAATCTTGTGCTTCTGATTTCAGGAAAGCAGCTGGTCCATCAATGCCTGCAGGCCAAAACAAAACAGAACGTTAAAGTCTATTTTTTACAGAGAAAGATGCATCCCAGGATGGTTCTTCTTATCTTCCCTTGCTCAAGCATCCATTTGAAGTACTGACATATATTTGTTCAACTTTTGTCAGAAGTCTTAGGAAGAATCAGGCCTGACTCCAGTACAGACCGCCTATTACTCTAAAATATCAGGCATCAGTTTCTCCATTTATAAATAGATTGTATCTACTTTTTTTACAAGGTCTTAAGCAATTAAAACAAGTTGTATGTCATGCATATTGATATACTTCAATTTATTTATGGGTAATTACTCTCTTTTCCTTCATGTTCCTTGTTTGCTCCTGTGCCAATAAGTGAGTGCTCTACAGTGAACACCACAAATCAATTTGAAAAAAATATCTACAGCAAAGGGCAGAAAAAAAAAAAACACAACTGTAAATGGATGCTCTCTGTCTTTTTCGTAGAAATTAAATTTCCACATTTAAATATGCAACACAGCTGTGCACTGCACTTTGGTGGAGATGTCTTGATGTTAGGGTCTGGCATAATACTTAATTCATGTTTGTGTAGCACACAATACATAACAGTTCTAGCTTTGGATTTCTTGCTTTCCCACTGTTTTCCTTCTTAAAACTTTACTGCTTTATCAGTCATCAGATTCCTGACATGTTTACTGCTGTTATCACTTAACAGGATTTGTTTGTACTGAGTAAGCTTCAGAACTATGGAAGCTAGTGAGGGAGCAGTTAGTTTTCATTTTTATGTCTTGTAGTTTCAGTACTACTGAGGTTTTCTTAGAAGTTATATCAATCTTTTCTCTCTCTTTTTGACTCAGAAGTATCTTTCAACAGAAGCTTTTTCCCAGATGACTTTAAACACACAAATGCTACCATCCACATCACTCTCCTCCCTACCTTATGATCCTGAAAGACATCTAGAGAACAAGAAAAACATTCAAAAGACAGGGAATAACATATATGTATTTATTGAATATGATATTCAAACCAGGTAACACTGGTTTGTTTGGGTTTTTTAAATTCTACTCTACACTTTAATTCCCTGTTAATATAATGGTGGTATTATAACATTCTGCAATAACATGCATCTCAAAGCCTTAGGATGTTTCCTGTGACTTTCTTGATATGCTGACGGGGATCCTGGCTCTCAAACTACTTCCTGACACTTCCACTGGAATGTAGGGATTTCATTGCTGCTTTTTTTTCTTAAGGAAGTCTTAAGGCTCTCGCTGCTCTATTTCCATTCACTTCTAATGGAATGGTCACTATTTTGCTGTAATGTTTTGAGACCACTGAGTTACTGCCTTTGGCTCCAATATCGCTTTGTGCTTGTGACTTTCTGGACCACTATGGGCTTTTTTTGGTCATGTTTCAGTTGTCTCTCTGAAGCCCACAGAAAATAACAGGCGAGGTCAAAGCCAGCAAGAACCTAATTCAGTATTCGTAAGACTTTTTCTTGTCTACTTTATCATTCAGCCATATGCAATCTTGAGATGCAGTATACCACGATACCATGAAGAAAAGTACAAGCAGTCAGTGCTGGATTATTTCCTTTTCTTTATCCTACAGCTTCAGAAGACTCTCTTACTTTGGATTTGTATCTCCCCACCTTTATAGAAGTTCCTAACCCATTTCTACAGTTCTTCTTAGCCTAACATGAGAGAGAGATTACTCAAAGGCACATGAAGATTCTCAGCTGTCACAAAATTCAAGGTAAGGTTTTTGTTTGTTTTTACAGTTCAGGTTTGCTCAACCATACTGTACTACAATTCTACTTTTGTACATAGAAAGGTATGTAATCAGTCTTGCTTATCACTTGACTCAGGAACTGTCACAGCAATGCAGCTGCCCATCTGTGACATAAACTGCATTCACTGGCATTTTAGAGAACATTGTTGCAATCAGTATGATTACTTACCATGTAAAATAACATCACTGTGGAAAGCAGTGGGAGTTTCTACTAAAGGAGTCTGCTCCTCACACCCTCTGGGCTTTGACCTACGCAGCTTTGCCTCAGGATTTGGCTGCACCATCAAGGGATCAAGACGTTTCTTCCTCTGCTTCTTCTCTAGAAGAGCTCTCTGCGAAATAAACAAAAAGCATAAAACACAGATGAGTAACCATATCCCAAGAGGCAGAAACCATGCCTCAGCCATTAGCAATGACATGTCACTGAGCAGGATCTCCAATAAACTTGAAATACACTTGTAATCTCTTACAAAACTCCTAGACATAGATATCACTGTGTCTTGGATTTGCCTTTGATTCTCCATCAGTGGCTGATGGGTGATATAGACACCTGCTTATTTTCTGAATTTTAACCACTCTCATCCAATCTAAACTGCAGCAATTCTTAATATAAATAGACAAATTCAGGAGTCATTTATAACCCAATATGAAACAGTCAGGACTTGCAGAAGAAAAGTCTTTTGTCTCAAAAGCTATCATCTTATAGGGAGAACTCAAAACAAATAGTTCCCAGAAACCAATGTTGAGAGAAGATTTAGGGGAGAGGGGAATTAAATTTTTTTAATTAGTCATTAAAATATGATTTATTCAGTAAAAGGAAAATTTATCTACCTTGCAAAATTTTTCTATGCAATTCAGGATTGAAAGGAAAGAACGGTAAATCCAAATATTAAAAAAAAAAAACATTATTTTTCCAAGGTACACATAAATTTGGTGTTTATGATTTCCTAGTAAATGAGAACAGAAAAAACTCCCAGACTTAAATCAAGGCAAATGGGGACATTGCACCATTTTAAAGACAGCCACACTTAATCTTTAAAAGTTAAGGTGACGCATGAAGAAGGAGGAAAAATGCACCACTACGCAAATGATGTGTAAGCCCCTTGCCATAGATGCAGTTTATCTGTGCCTGCTTCTTAGGTACCTGAACACCCCCTGAAAGTTGTTCTTGGTGATAAAAACCCTTTCTCCATCAAATTCTTTTTGGTCTCAAAGGATCCATCAGATGAACAGTAACAACAATTCAATCCGCTTGAGACACAGACATCTTCAGAACCCTTTCATCTCCTGTTATGTTTTTTCTCTTGTTGGTTCTTTCCTCTCCTATTAGGTTTTTTATCTCAAGTGAGGTCAGTTTCTCAGGCAACCTCTCACTGAGGAATTCCAGCACAACTCAGCCCTTGGTCTTCAATTCTTTCTGCCTTTCAAGTATTTATCTAAAAAAACCCCCCAAAAACAACAACAAAAAAATCCAAACCACAAACAAAAAACACCCCACACCAAAAAAACCCAACCCAAACCAAACCAAAAACCAACAAAAAGTCAAACCAAAAAGACCTTTTTTATTTAAACTCATAATTACACTTTGAAGACTGGACTGAAATACAGGTAGTGTTTGTTACTGCAGAATTATTTGCAAGGATTGTCCCGGAGGGCAAAAATTACATAAAATTCCAAAGAGATTATCACATTGGTCTAGAAGAAGAAAAGAAAAATGAGCAGTAGAAGTCAAACACTTAAAAGGTGCTAATTCCAGATAAAAGTTGTTTTCTAGAGACATACTCATGCCCTCCAGAAGAACTTACATTGGTTTGTGTTGTTTGTTAGTTTTTTAAATTAATGCTGAGGAAAAGTAAAAAATTTAATGATAGTTTATAAATCTCTAACAGTTTAAATAAAATGAGAGAGGAAAAACAGGAATCAAAACATTATTCTCAGAATAAGGATTTGAGAAAAAATTGTTGCCAAGCCTTCTCCACCTGAAAAATCAACAGATAAGAAAAAAAGAAAACAGACACATACTAAAGGCAGTAAGAAAGTACACAGCTACTGCTAGAATGGGAAATTGAATTTGGGATCAATCTATGCGGTGGTTTGGTGTCTGGCAGGGTTTTGGTAGTGGGGGAGGGGGCTACAGAGGTGGCTCCTGTAAGGGTTCGAGAAGCTCCCCCGGCTCCAATTCCGGACCCGCCGCTGGCCAAGGCCGGACCAATGGCGCCTCTGCGAATAACTATTTAAGAGTGAAAGAAGCGGTTGATTACGTTTCTTTGTTCTGTTTGTGTTGGCAAGAGAAGGGGGATGGCAGAGGGACAGCCCTGCGGACACCTAGGAGCAGTGAGGAAGCAGAGGGGGAGCTGTGCCGGAGCAGAGGTTCCCCTGCGGCCCGCGGGGGGGTGGCGGCTGAGCCCCTGCAGCCCCTGGAGCCCAGCGGCGGCCCAGAGGTCGCCCTGCAGCCCGCGGAGGGCCCCGGGCCGGAGGGGCAGGGACCGGGCCCGGAGCAGAGCGCGACTGCGGCCGCGCTGGAGCCGCCCGTGGGTGGGAGGGCGGCAGCCCCGGGAGGGACCCGCGCTGGGGGGTTCTGGGGAGCTGCGGCCCCGCGGGAAGGACTCGCGGTGGGGCAGCGGGAGGAGGGATGTCTGCCGGGAGAGGGACCCCGCGGTGGGGCAGGGGAGGGCTGCGAGGGCCCCTCTGCCTGAGGACAGAGGAGCAGCGGAGACAGCTTGTGCCGGACGGACTGTGACCCCCATTCCCTGCCCCCTGCGCTGCTGGGGGCAAAGAGGGAGCAGAGCTGAGCCCGGGGAGACCGGAGGGGTGGGGGGCGGGGGGTGTGTGCGTGCTGCATTTAAGACCTAGTTGTAATCTGTCATTTTCCTTGATGGTGGTGGTTGTTTTGTATTAAATGTATGTTGTTATCCCCAAGTTGAGTCTGTCTTTTGCCCGTGACCATAACTGGTGAGTGAGCCCTCCCTGTCCTTTGTCTCCACCCTCAAGCTTAAAAAAGCTTTTACGTTACGGGGGTAGGAGTGAGCGAGCGGCTGCGTGGTGCTTTTGGAGCCAGCGGGGTAGGCTCAAACCGTGACAATCTAGGATGTAACAACTTTCAGAGCTACTTAACTGATTATTCTATTCGATGAGCTTTTTTAAACATTTCACCACTTACTAGTCTAAAAATTTATTCTGTTTCATCAAAGAGTTTCTAGGACTCACTAATCCAAGGGGATCATATTGGTTTCTATTAAAACATATACTTTACTGCTGGTAGATGTGACTGACCTTCTTGCAAGAACTTCAGGATAATCAAGGTGACAAAACTTGATAGTAATATAATTTATTTTAAAAAAGGCTTCTCTCTACTACTTTGTTTATTGAGATGGAAAAAAAAAATCTACAAGCCCACTGAAAGGACAGATAGCAGCAGTTCGTTTTCTCTGCATAAGGTGGCAGAGCAGCCTTACCTTCAGCACTATGTATTTTCAGACTTAGTCCACTAAGATGAAGTAGAAAAAAGGAAACTGTACTTCATTTCACTTTGTCTACTAACTAGCCTTTTCCTCCAGCTCTGTTGCAGTAAAAATTCACATAATATTACAACAAAAACTTTAGATAGTTCATGAACAGGACACCAGAACACATAGACCGTTAAATAAATAACAGATACAGATTATCATTATTTGTTCATGATTTTGCAAAGTTCATGTATTAAATACATTCAGAAACATTTTCTTTGCACCACAGAAAAGCATAACATCAGAATACAGTACTATAAAGGATCACAAACCACAAACTCCAGTTCTAATGAGTTTCCAACAAGCTAAGAAATCAGATGTGTGAAATGAAATACATCACAGCAGACTAACAAGACAACTAGTGTAGTATTCTTTCTACACCTGTGATGAACAGGAAGATGGTATACAGGAAGGTTCAAACCACTCCACCCTTGAAGGTACCATATCATACTAGTTATTATTTGACATGGTCCTACTTTAGTAGGCCATATGGGATGGATCCTAGCTCTGAAACATCCTCTCCACTCTTCCAGCTCCTCAGTTTATGCTGAGACAGCAGTGACAATGCTAGTGACAATGGCATTAATGAAACTTGATGTCAACAGTAAGTACCATATCAGGTGCATTCAGAAATATGCCTTCAGCTTCATGCTCTCCACCCACAGGGAGATGGCAGCACTTTTAGCTGCAGGTCCCTCAAAAGACACAGAAACATCTACTGCTGGCGAAGTAAGCACTGCCTGAGTAGCCACACACTCTCTCCTGAAGGAAAAGGCAGTAGTCTAGACAAAAGCATCCTGGAAGGCAGAGCTGGCCCACAGATGGATCTTGATGTCATGCATTATTATAAATAATATTGTACTGCCATTACAGGATTTCCAAACCCATCATAAAGACAGGTGGCAGGCACATGTCTTTGCTGTGGCAAATGCTTATTCTAGATTCTCTGTATGGCCAAATGTTCTAAATACGATCTTGCTGGATTAAAACATTTTGCTTTTTTTTTTTATTCCAATTCCTATAAATGTTTAGGACAAATTAATCAATCAGGGCATCAGCTACAACTTGCAATGAATCCATCGTGTCTAAAAGTGATTTCCTACTGATGTCTATTTCTATAGAAGGCATGGTACTATTCATGTAAAAGTTAAAAGTAGACTTTAAAAGTTAATATTCAAACCTAAATATACAGTTCTAAATTAGAGACTGTTAGCATTTCTCAACAAACCTCATTTGCAAGGAGGGGTGGTGGTGTCAAAATACATTTTAGTGAATGCAGATGATCGAAATCTCAATCAAGAAAGCTCGAAACAAAATTGCAAAAGGGTATGAGTTCTTTAAACTCACCTCTTTGTGATTCCACTGACAGCTGCTCTGACGGAATTCCATCCAGCCCAGCAGCTTCATTTTGGTGGAACAGCAATGCATCCCTAGTTTGGAACTAGGCATACATTGACCACAGTGCCTAGCACTAGGACCCAGTGATTACTACCAGCATATGACCAGACAACAGTCCTGAAACAGACACTGAGGTGCATCACCAAGCAGTCTGACCACCTCTGGTTTTGGAACTTCTTATTGAGTGGCATTTGGCACTAAATGCTCTTTTACCAATTACTTGAACTAACACTTTCTATTTTAAAAAAAAAAAAAAAATATTACTGGATAGCCTACAGGTAAAAGGATTTTCTTAGCTTCCACAAACATGACTGAAGATAAATTTTACTCCTTGACTCTGAAGTGTTTTAGATAAGTGCCTACATACGCACAGCTAAAGTTGGTAATAAATCCACTGTCTGAAGTCAAAGCTAAGCAAACTCAGACTAGAAATAACTAACAAGTTCTAGTAAAGAGGGTTATTACCCCTCTTTTAAATGCAACAGTTCTCTAAAGACTGTGAAGTCTGGATTTAAAGATCCTCAGCTGAGAGCACGCTTCTCTGAAAAACACACTTCAATCTGAACACAGATTAATTTAATGCAAGACAGCCATTTGTGGCCCATGTGAAATGGCCAGCTAGAAAATCACAATAATCTTACATCTTCTAATCTATCTATAACCATTTAAAATTTCACGGAAGAAGAATATTAAGGATGGATACCTTATTGCTCTGAAGAATATGGTGATGTAAGCAGCAAACTGTGCTTTAAAAACTGAGACCTAAAACCTAATATTTGACAAATGCTTTGCTGTAATAGATTTTTAGCATCTTTTGACTTTTTTGTTTCTTAGAAAGAAAACAAACATTCTCAGACGTGTTAAGGAGATCTTTGTATAGCTCAGGGAAACTTTTTCTTTTCCTTTGATGCTTAAAATGTAAAATTCCCTGCAGTTTTACTCTCTTTTTGATTCATTCCTGCAGTGTGGTGACTCAGTCCCAATGAAATGAGAGGACATATGAAAAATAAATATATCAAAGAAATCAAGCCTAAAAGCTATAGCAAGGTTGACTTAAACTAACGAAAGCCATGAAAATCTTTAAAGAAAAATTTTAGCAATGAGTTCTCATTTGTATTCTTTAGACCAAGCATTTTTAGCACTTCATGCCCCTTTCTTAAGTCTCTAGATGGCTAATGTTTGTTTTCCTAAGTTTTACCAGCTTCAGCACTATCATTTACCTGATTCTCAAGTTTCAGCTGTCGTAGTTTCATGCTTTCATCCTCAAAGATGCTGGGAAAGGGAAAGAAACAAATTAATTATTGCTAGTAAATAGTTTGCGTTATAAGAGCACAGCATAGTCACGGACTACAACTTCACCATCAAGACTTTAAAACAACAGTAAGACATAACTTCTATCCCATGGGAAGACCAAGTGACAAGGCATTAAAAAATAAAGCATACTTCATATTCTGTCATAAATAGGACCAAAGTGTAGTTTAATCACCTTAGTAAACTGTTCTGAAAACATTTGTAAGCAAAAAAGGCTTCGTTACTGATGGATGGATTAAGAGCCACTGTAGAGGTGGGCTATGAGACAATTGATATCTGAACGCTTAACACAGTTCAAACCAATTCATTAAAGTCTCTGCTCCTTCATAAAAATTAACTCAGAATTTTAGGTTTTGTGCTGGGGTCAACGATGCGGAAGTCACGGACACAACATGTACGACCAATGTGATCAAGTTAAAGCCACTTTATTAAGGGATACACAGCAATTTATACACTAGCACAAGGTACATGCACTACGTCCTAATTGTTAATAGGTTAATGCTGCTTGTCCATTCACCTTCTGCCTTACAATTGGTCCCGGTGTGGCGTCCACCCACCTTGCTCTGTTTTCTTGTTTTTGCAGTCCAACTTCCCTATCTCTTTGTGAGGTATGCAGTTTCTTAATTCCCTGACATTGCCTATGTCTGTAACAACAGCTGCAGCCTGTTGTTACAGTGAGGCCCCTTGGTCTGGATCACTCATAATATGTCTATTTTCTTTCAGCCACTCCACAAGTCAAACCTACACCATTTTCTCCTCCTGCCAGACTTCCCAGAACTACTGTTAATACCTGAGAGAATCTATATTTGCAACACCTGATATTAATTCCTAGAGATGAAAAATAATTATTTCACTATTTAAGTGTTTTATAGATAACTTTCGTAAGAAGTCAATCTTTTTGCTTTGTGTTCCATACAGACTTTCCATTTTCTTGCGTACGGCAATGAGTTATTACATAAAGTGTAATGTAGAGCAGTAAAACCCTACAAAGGGAAAAGGTTAATTGACAAGTAAGCATCTGTTCTGCCTGCCACAGTTGTGCACTTTCCTCCTACACAGCTTTGACAAAGACCTCTCTGGAAGCGAGGAAGCATCAGGAAGAAGATACTTAATACAGGAAACAGACAAACATTACATATTTTATTGATAGCACGCAGAAAAGCAGGGCTAGCCAAAATTTCAATTTAAAAAGGAAATTCTCTGTCTGGTCTAGATATACAGAAATGTCCAATGATGTGAAGTCACAAGCTGGCAGACCATGCTGAATATAACCCTAACAAGGAAAACTGGAGTGATAGAGAGACAGGGAGAGAGGCAGGGTGGGGCTTCTGCAAAACACATGCCATGGAAATTGGATCATAGCATGTAGTGCTAATAAGAGTAGAAAGGTCTCAGTGTCCCCTTAACCCCTAGTAAATCTACGTTTGCCTCAACTTTCAGGCAACCATACGACAGATCAGAGGTCCTTACAGACAGACTACCCTAGCCAACACAAGCCCTGTTCTGGAAGGCTGAAATGTGCAGAAAAGAGTTTTGTATATGCACATCACATATAACAGTTCATATATTCTAAGATTGATGCTTACTGCCCAACTAACGGTATTTTAAAGCAAGTTACCACTGCCATTGTTTTTTACTTTGTAGTTTTCCTTACGTCTATAATTTTTTTTTAACATATTTCAAGTATCATCACATAACAGGTCTAGGACCTTGAAAACACCTTGCTTCTAAAAACTGACATTACTCCTCACATGGACCAGTAATAATACATAGCACCTTGCATTCAAAGGTAATGGAGGGCCTAGAAAAATAAATGTCTTTCTTGAAGAGGGATGGAGAGCTATTACACATCTTCACAGCAACAGTTACAGTAATACAGTCATCTCCACCTGAAAACATCCGCTATGTAAGAAAGAAACATGCAGAGACATATCTGCTGAGTGCAACAAGATATATATTATTTGCCACATGAAACTTCGACATAAAGTTAAAATGCAACATGCTTTTTATTTGAAGCACAGGTGATAGAAAAGGCCATCTTCGTCAAAGCCCAAAAAATGCTTGAAAGCTCCAGTTAAAATATTCATGACAAAAAAAAAAAAAAAAAAAAAAAAAAAAAAAAGGAGGCGGGGGGAATATTCCTTTTCTTTTCATACACCTACTGACTTAAGAAATAGATTACACTTGTTAACCACAGTCAAGAGTTTGTTATAAAGCAATCTATTCAGCTCTGATCAATATTAGATTTATGGACACATTGTTATATTATTAAAAAGAACTACGAAGGTGTCCTGCATAGATACAAGACACTGTCTGTGGTTTTCTTGCTTTACTTAATAGAAGATGCATCTCCAACAATTTGAGCCGCCTCTTTAGAAAAATAAAAATAAATAAAAACAGTACCACTTTGTTTATTATTATTAAATAGTTTTAAATTATTTTCTACCCACACTGGAATAAAGTTACATAACGTCAAAGACAGGTCTGAGGACTGTTGGAACAGGACCATAACGCCAACTACACAATGCCTCACCTCCAGCTGCTTAACTAAGACTCAAACATGGTTGAAACACATGAAGATTCTAACAGGTCACAGAGCTTGATAAAGCAAAAAGATAACAAATGTGCTCTCTTTTACAATTTACTGTTAAACACAGACCAAAATCACCTTGTAGCAGGCCATAAAATGAAAGCAACCATCAATCCTTCCCTTTATAACATGCAAGGATTCACACAAAGAGCAAAATGAAACAATTAAAGCCATGAGCACTGTGGCACTGTAAATAGTGACCAAAACAAAAAAAAGAGACTATTTTTTATTTACTCCACCTGCAACTTTCCTTCCAGCATTTGGTCATCAAGAAAGTGTAACGTAATAACCAGACAAAAAAAGAGCTTCCCACACATACACACACTTCAATCTTTTTTTCTACCCACCACAGCAGGGTTAGTGTTATTGCAGGCCTTACAGGAAAGAGTCGCTCCCACAGCTCACCACTAAGGAATGCAAGTAGAGTGCTAATACAGCTGCAGGCTTCAAACACACATCCTCCTTCAGATGAGCTGACTACGCAGACCAGTACATCTAAGTGCTCTTCGGACATAACCACGAAGAAATCACTATGCTCTTCGCTATGCTTTTCTATTGGAAGGATCTACGTGCAACAAGAGGAATTAAATATCCAGTAGGAACAGGAAAAATAAGCAGCATTTCCATAGCTACAATACCACAGTTCAGGAAAGAAACCCACAACCATCAAACCAGTCACCCATTTACCTTTGGTAAATAAGGACTGAAAATTCCAAGTAGCCTGTCACGATCTTCCTCTTCCCAGACTGCAGCAGAGCAGACTGTAGGAGACTCTGCTCCCCATCTCTGCTACATTTACCAGAATGCTCAGGCTCTCCTACTAAAACTGCATGATGAGTAACGAACACATGCCAGAGAGAAAGGAAAAATGACCCAGAATGTTACACAGAAGTGAAGACTAGTGATTCCTCAGGATACAGAATAAAAATGAGAGTGCGAAAGCAACTATTTAACCATTTCCAGATTCCACACATACCAACATGAGGCAAAATGTTTTCTTTTTAACAAATACCACCTGAAATTGCTGCTGAAATCAGAATGAGCCTTGTTTTCATATCATAAGGAGAAATTAAAATGTTGCAATAGGGATATGAATGACAAATTTATTATAGATGTCTTTTTTTGTCTTTCCTAACCATCTTCAGAATATCAAACCAACCACAATGCAGAGATAAGTTATTTAACAGATGTTCGTATATGCAATTAAGGCTTCATTTTCACGCAGTATATTTTTATTTCTGTAAAAAAGGCACACTACATCTATTGATAGTTCTTTCAGAATGGGCATGTTATTTTTCAATAACACACTGCAATTTTGGAATTACAAACTATGTTGTAAAGCATACATATGGACAGGCAGAGCTAACACTTCTGTTTTCATGGTAACTTTTCTGTGTTCCTGAACTTATACTTAAAAAACCCAAAATAATGTTCTAAGCATTTGGCAATAATTACTACTGAATCAGCCAAATACAAACTCATAGTATAATGCAACTCTGAGAATAATGAAAAGTCCTGACATTAGCAGGGGAATATAGAAAATAGGGCCAGAAAGCAACCCACCAGTCTGAAAGTGGTCTTTCCATTCTGTTTGAGGTCCACACAAAAGAAAAGATTCTGAAGAACTGAAGAGGGTTGAGCAGAAAGCTGAACAAATTGACCAAGGACTAGAAAATGTACCTCTTGGCAAGATTTGAATGCATCCTACAGCTTATTCAACAGAAGATTAATAAATACACTCCACTGTATTCCATGGATTTGAGGCCACAAATGACTATTGATGCAAGAGAAGAATACAACAAAATCCAGTCATACATAACCGAAGCTAAATGTATTCAGACTGCAAATAAAGTTTTTATTTAATGCTGTGACTAATTAACTATTGGGACACGTCATGGAGCTGTGGATTTTCAACAGAAAACAACAGGTTTTAATCAAAGTTGAACATTATTATGCTAAAACTGCTGTCATGGAGTAAGGCTATGGTCTACCTCAGATTTCAGGTGTGGTTATGCCAGACAGGAGAGCTAAGCATTCTTCTTTCAAGTTATATCAAGAGACCAATGAAGTCCCCTTTATATACTGACTGTTGAAGCTGTAAAGAGGCAAATAAAATTATGGACTAGTTTTCAAGGAATTGACTGGTTGCAGCTGTGAGTGAGAGGCAACAAGCAGGGGAAGCAGGAAAAGCCACAGGAAAAGCCTGTAGAGAGAAAAAATGTTCTACATGATCCATAATTCACTGGAAAGACAGATTTTAAGTATGTTAAGCAAAGGAAAAAACCTCATGGTAAATTTTTCCCACATTCAACAAAATAGGTGCATTCCTCGCACGTTCACTAAAGAAATACTCTACTGAGTTTTGCCTCCTAAACAATGCAGCAAGGCCTTGCAGATTTAAAAGCTCGCTAAAGCTATTCTGCAACTCAAGTAGTTACAGGTTTGATAAATAATGAGTAAGGTTCCCTGGCCTCTTTTAGCAGAAGGTCAGACTAGCTGACAGAAACAGACCGCACCCCAATCTTGAAAGAAAATCTGACCCAAGAGAAAGATAGCTTGTTTTGCTTTTTAACTGTTCTAAGCTTCTTTAGAGCATATATTAGCACTGTAATCTTGGTGAGAGAAATTCAGAAAGTATCACCTGTTTGTGCAGAGTTCTAGGGAAAGTACTAAAAATCTGGATACTCTGTAATTTGGCAGAAAGTTCCAGCAGGAACTTTTAGCTCATTTTGAAGTGGACTAGATTTTCAGTTTAGTGCACCTTGTTACAAACAAGCTGGTTTATATCAGTCTAACGCACAAATCCTTGTTTTAACAAACACAATCTTTCAATATTGATGGGAATATGAACCTATACATTATCAATCAAGATCCTTACATTTTTAGCTGTTTCCATTGCTCTACTTCCTTTAAAGGAACTCCAAGGCACAATAATCTAACAGCATTTTCATCCACAATTGTCCCAAACTTCACAATATCTTATGTTCAATTTCTCACTCTACAGAGGGCTGGTTCCATCAGGGGTCTAACAAAATTCACGTAACTCCTTTTTCCTTTGCAGGACAGTTTATTAATATGGTAGCAGCAGTTATGTCTCTGAGCAATGCTCACAGAACTTAAAAATCAGGGAATGAGAAGAATTTTGCTTGTGGCACATATCTTTGTCCACTAGATTTTATTTTTATCTGTAGAAGTGCAAGTAAAAGCAACTTCAGTAGGAAATGCAGAGTCAGCTGGTATGAAAGAGTTTTCACTCAACTCTCCAAGGAACTTTCCTGGGAATTTTTCTCCTCATCTGAACTACAGCTATGAAGAAAACCAGAAGCTGTAGAAGAGGGATAATTTCAAGAAGGATTCTTATCTTTTAAAATATATCTTCCAAACAAAAATTGCAATACTGTCTCTAGAAACTGGTTGAGGAATAAAATTTATCTGTAATACACCTAACCCACAAAAGGGAAGACTCCCATCTGCTCTCCTTGCAACCGACAATTGTAATCATTCATTTCTGGGAGAATGTGTAACATAGCATCCATAGGAATGAGGATTATCAGATTTTTCAGCCTTCCTCAAGGCAGAAGAGTAGGGGTTTTGGCAAGCATGGGATATTCTTTCCTTCATAATTAAATTAACTACCAGTAAGCCTCCCAAGGTAAACTGGATCTGCTGCAAATCAGCCATAAATGTCACACCCATTTCTAAGTGACACAGCCCAGTTGCAAAGTTTTAGTTAGAAGTACTTTTCAAGCAGTCGATATTTCAACAACAGCAAGTTTTAGACACTGTCTGGCCTTTTTACAAAAAGAATCCTTTCTCCCCTGTGAAAATCTGAGTGAAATCAGTTTTACCTTTGATTCCGTGCCCCCACCCCCAAAAGAAATATGCACAGATTTCTAATGAGAATAGCATACTGCTTCGTGTGTCTGTGTGCATGTGTGTACATACATGTTTTGCTTTTACTGTGGCAAAACTGCTGCCCCAAGAACTTAAAGCAATAGGAATACTGTGCTGAAGAAAGGAATTCAAGAAAAAACAATGAGACACACGTGCTACAGAAAAATCTTTTGTTATAAAACATGAACAGGTTAACAATTACTTTTTGTTGGCTAAACCCAAGAAATCAGTGAATTTAATCCAAACTTATCCTTGCAGCACCATGTTCTCCTTACCTGCATAATGCAATAATACCATTAAATGCACAATGTCCTAATAGTAAGTGAAGTGTACCCGAAAATAACAGGCTGTTCAAGTTAAAACAGCTCAGCAAAACCACACTACATTTGGCCTAAAGAGATTCCTTTGAAAATGCATCCATTTTGGAGTGACCATTCACATGCCAAATGCAATCAGGTAAATAATGACACAGTCTAGTACTGACTGACTGCAGCTAAGTTAATGCAGAAAAGAGTATTTATCAGTACAGGAGACACAAACTTCTCTTTTCTTTATAGTACTCATTCCAGTGATTTTGTAAGGTAAAATGAAATGGTGTAGGCAAGATGAAATGACCACTCAGAAGAATCACCCCAATCTTCATTTTCAAGACTGTATCCACGGAAGCACAAAAGCCTAGTATAAAATTATCACCTCACAAATGCAGTGGGATATGCTCTGCACTATTTCATACCTACACAAACACCTCGAAATAGGAAGAACTAATATGGCAGGAGATTGTCAGGCGAACTAAACAGGAACCTGTTAGTAAAGTAACAGAACATTGAGAAATGAAAGGTCTGTGGGAGAAAAGTTGAATTACAGCGAGACAAAGACTAAAGTGTATGCTGTCTGATGAGATTCCTTTTTCAGAAATGGATTGCTACTGTCTTGACAGACAACAAGTTCACCATGAGCCAGTAATATACACTCAAGGCAAAGTGGCCACAGCATCCTGGGCTACATTAGGAAAACCATTGCCACCAGGTCAAGGGAGGTGATCCTACCTCTCTGCTCAGCACTGCTGAAGCCACACATGAAGTGCTGCATCCAGTTCTGGGCTCCTCGGTCCAAGAAAGATATGGACATACCAGAGCAAGACCATCAAGGGGTCACAAAGATGGTTAAGGGACTGGAGTATCTTTCATGTGAGGTGAGGCTGAAAGAACTGGGAAGGTTCAGCCTGGAGAAGAGAAGGGTCAGCAGCAGATCTCAACCATGTGTATAAAAACCTAACGCGGGGGTGTAAAGGAGATGAAGCCAGCAGTGCCTACTGACAGGGCAAAAGGCAATGGACACAAACTAAAAAGTGAAAGTCTATCCAAACACAAGAAAAAACTTTTACTGAGAGAATGGTCAAACACTGGAACAGGTTGCCCGGGGAGGTTGTGGAGTCCCCATCTTTGGAGATACTCAAAACGTGACTGGACATCATCCTGTGCAACCTGCTCGAGCTAACCTTGCTTGAGTAGTGGGGTTGGACCAGATGATCTCAAGAAGTCCCTTCCAACCTCCATAATTCTGTGATTCTGTCTGTTTGGGTTCTGAAGATCGCAAGATAAATGGAGATAGTTTAGAGCCCAAGTCTAAGAGAATAAACTAGATTACAAGAAAGAATACAGGCTGTTACAAGAAAATGCAACAGGAACACAAGCATCATGAAAAGGTTAAATTCTGAGCTCACAACAGTTTTGACTACTGTACTCCTTAGTGTTTCAGATGCCATTCAAAAACTGACTCATCAAGTACCAAAGATTAGCTCCTCCTACTTGGAACGAGAGAACAAAGAATGAAAATAAAGCCATACTCTGGACAGAAGCTAGTAGATCTTCTATCTGGACTATAAAGAAGAGCGTAAACAAAAGCCTGTGTCATTTTCTACTACACTATACTGGGACAACAGAAAGTAGATTCTTGTTTTCCTTAGCCAGAAAAGTCTCAAGTAATGTAACAGCATACCTAAAGTAAGATGAGTATTCTTTTCCTGGAAAGAAGGCCTACAGAAACCAGAAATCCACACAGGCATTAATTATTAAAGCCATCACAGATGCTGGGAGGGCAGCACAGAGGAGGACAACTATAAGAATATGCACATAAATGTAAGTGTGTAGCCAAACAAGGGATTTTAAACTGGAATTCTATTACAGTATTTGTAAGAAAAGGGAGACAAGGAATCTCCTGCTAGGCACGTTCCTTTGAGAGTTCACAGCTGGTGACTCCTTGAGTAAGGACTTTTCAACTCTTAACCACCCATCTAACTCCAGAATGCTGTGCTTCCAAAATCATGTTTATTCAGCTGAATTTAATGAAACTTCAGTTTCTGCTAAAGAAAAGAAAGAAACATTTATTCCATAAGCAGAACACCAGCTTTCTGTTTAATGTCCTCTCAGCTACACACTCCAAATCCCCGGTATCATTTCATTTATAGAAATTGCTCTATCCAAGGAAAGAGCAGAGCAAGACCCACAGGAGCTTAGAACTCTGAATCCTATGCTCTTCTGTTTGTGAACCTTGCCTGTCACTTTTGTTGATGTCTGATCCCATTACAACATGAAACAGTGAAATATAAAGCAGTTCCTATTCTCTCCTAGCAACAAAGTCAGCAGTTAAATAGCATACAGTATGCTTAACCTAGACTAGATTAAAAAAAATCAAAGTTCCCTGAAAATGAGCATATCCCACTTCATGCCACAAATTGCACTTGTTTTATAGTCCTTCAAACTAAAAATGGGGGAAGGAACATAAATGAAATTTTCTGAACTGATGCTCTAGAACAGATTGTGGACTTTTAGTCCCTGTCCATTTTTTTTTTTTTTTTTTACTTTTAAAAGATTCAAAGGAGAAGCTTTTAAAGGGATAGAAACAGCAAAATTTAGTTTCCATCCTGAACTAGGTGACTCAGCAAGGTACCGCTGCTAGATTTAGATTCTTGTTCTCTTTTTGCCTCAGATTTCACATAAGAATGCTAAATGGGAAAGGAGTGCAGAAGCAACCACAGAATTCTATAAAAATAACACAGGCAGTTAGACCTCTAACTTCACACACGATACATGTTCTAAACAACACTAGGAGTAAAGTTAAATGTTCTTGCAGTAGTCTAAACCAACAGCTCTAGGTGTATCAGCAAATCCACTTAGAAGAGAATTCATCCCATGACCCAATTACAACACAATCAACAGTTTTATTTTGGATATCACTCAATTGTGCCTCAGTGACAAAATAAGAGTCTGGAGCTCTTCCAGCGCAAGTCTGGTTGCATAAAGTTTTCACACATACAAAGTTATAATTATGTTGAAATCAGGGCATTTGTCCCTCTTACAGATGCCATACCAACAGTGGTTAAAAAGAGATTTAAAAAAAAAACAAGAGAAGAGAAAAATATAATGGTTGTCTCTGTAAAGATGGGTCACCAGTGACCTAAATTCTAAGAGATGGGAGAAGAACTTACTAGAAACTGAAGAGACAATTCAAACAAGGTTTAACTTCAAGACAATTCTTTCATTATTCTAACAATTGCAGTTACCAAGTGCATTTCAAGTTGTATTTGGAAATTTTAGTGACAGGTGTAACAGTGTGGCTACTCTCTCTTGCCACTGCTGTCTACATCATAAGAAGTGAGGTGATTCCTTCCTCATTCACACTGACAGCAGCAGCCTCAAATTGCAGTCACAAAAGGATTTCTTTTCTTTTGAAACTGTACTCCTAGAAGCACAACTCAACAACATTTATGAACTATTTACAGATCTATCTCATTTTGGACAGATTTCTTGGTTATAATGTTCAGATTTGAAAGCGTTTAAGCAAACAAGATACTAAGCCAATTCTCTTTTATCTAAGCATGAGATTTGCAGAATTATAAATCCCAGAATTTACAAAACAGTGCTTGTTGATTTCAATAAGGTCACCTGTAGCCAAATAAAAATGCCCAAGGACCAACACAGATGCTGATAGGCTTTTAAAATGAAATTCAAAGTTCTCTGTCTTTTCTGGATTACAGGTATAGCTAAAATAATTGGAAAACTATTTTGTCTTTTTTCCCCAAAATTCTAATTAAGGTACATCTATACAAAACAGTCAGACACCAAGAATCCTGACAACTCAACTACACTAAGGTTTTTCAAATATGGAAAAGGCTTTCAGCTGGACAACAATATATGAAATGACTTTTGAACCATTTTCCGTCCATTGGCTCATAATCTTTTCAAAATTGAGCTTATTCACAATAGGTCCTTTTTCTTCATTGACTTTTGAAGACACTGTGGAAGTATCCTAGAGTTCCTGAATTCACAAACTGAAAACCACTAACTCATGCATGTCTTGTCACCCAAGAAACATCCAAATTATTGAAGGGTCTGCTGTAGTCGACACCAAGTTTTGTAGTCTCTGTAGACTCAGACAAAACCAGCACACATGTTGAATCTCAAAATGGACCTTCGCAAATGAAGAGAGAAGGTATAGCACTTATCAAAACTATGAAATAGCACAACCAATCTTAAAATTTTCTAAAGCATTAAGACAGTTGTGTCATGACTACTGGAAAGTCAATCGAACTTTAAAATTAAACTTGAGAAATTTCAGTTACAGCCACCTCAAATGGAAGATAGGTTTACACAACACCATCGTTTCAAGAGACAGCCTGTTTCAGAGACGGCCTAAAGCCAAGATCTCAGCTGTCTATCCATCATCGAGTATCCCACAGAACATTTATAAAATTATAGGCATCTGTTTTTCACTTGTTCTCTTCACCTCTGTCCACCAGAAATAAAATACTTTTTATATCTTAATGTCTATTTCACATATTGCTCAATAGTAAAGGTGTCCCACCTCAGCAAAAAAAAAAAAAAAACAACCTAAAATAAAAGCTGCCAACTGGTTCTCAAGCACATCTTTTTTAAACTTTACAGGTAGTATCTTCATTGCTATGAACTGCCAGCTATTACATCTCAACATTTACTTTTTCTATACAAAGCACTGTTTGGACGACTAAACTGTTTTACCAAACAAGAATTCTAATGACTAAATTAGTGATTTACAGATAATTTTACTATTCTTTTCTGAGGAAATGAAGATCCTTCTTCAGAATACAGGCTTTTGTCTTCCTGCAATTTATTATAGTGCTGCTAGATATTTAAAGCTCAGAGTCAGACCCCTAAAAATAATAGGCCTTTAGGATCTATTTAAAACCCATGTACTTTCACATAAGTTTATGCATTCTAGTTGTCTTACTTGAACCATGGCGACCGAGAACATTAAGGAAATTGATTGTTTGTTTAATAAACTGGGGGTGGGAGGGAAGTAGCTATTACATGAACCGCCATTTATTAGGCTAGTTCTGTGAGGCACCCATAAAAGTATTCAAAACAAGTTTCTTAGCAGAAAGAAATTATACCAGTACAATTGTTATCAGAAAAGCAGCATCATTTCCTGTAGCTTCAACTCTGTCAAACTTCAGTGTCTAATATCTACACAAGGAAGTTTATGTGCATATGGTCAGGAGTTTTTCAAAAAACTGTTTCCAGAATTGGTATACAAACCTCAGCCTTTAAAGTCAGCATAAAGTCATCTTCTAGTGTTTCACAGCATATTTGGTGGACCAAAGCGATTACGGGACCCCTTCAAACTCTATTGCCTCTTTTAACCCCCAACTAAATTACCAGGTGTATGTCATAAATAAATAGTTTCTCTTCTACACTGCATTCATTACAATTCAATTACTAGAAATTTAGGTTTCTCTCTTTATCTGCTTTTCCTTTCCCCATCTAAACATCAAAGGCACAAAAGACATTTTTTTCTGTCAAAACCCATTTTCACTGCCTGCCTGTATCCTCTCATTTCATTTCAAATAATTACGGGTTTGAGCTATTCAAGTGCCATAGGCATAATCCCTCTCCAAAAATCTCTTCTCCGAAGTTCACACGTGTTTTTCGTATTACATCAGTTAAGTTCCTTTCACTTATTCCTCTCTTTTTCTTGCAACGGCATACGGAGTGTGTTACCATATACCCCAAGAGCCTCATTAGGAACAGAAGAGCAGAATAACAATGCAAAACTGCTTCACAGCAACACCTAGAAACAAGCAGCGTGGACCGAGGCCCCACAAAACCAGTTTAATCTACAAGTATTTGGAGGACGCGCAACATACAACGTTGCAGAGTCGAGCACTTACAATCCAGCCGGCGTTTCCACAGCCCTTGCGCGCCTGCTGGAAGCGAGCGCGATCAGGGCAGCGCCGCCGCAGGATCCAGCCGAGCAGCGCGACGTTACCGCGCGGGTACCCGCCGCCGTTAGCAGCCGCGGTGGCGGCACACAGCCGCGTGCAGCTCCGCCCGCCCGGGCCCCCGCTGCGGCACCCAGCCCGGCACCGGGCGCTCCGCGATCGGGGGCACTACTTCTGATGCGACGCGAGCAAGAGCTACGCGCAGCGGCGGGCAGCCCCGGCCCAGACCGTTTTGCTTTAGGAGACGCCGCCTCCCCGAAACCGCACCCGCCTGTCGGAAGATGGAACCAGACCGGGGAACGGCGCACCGGGCCACCCTCACCGAGGTGCAGGGCCGGGCCACCGACAGAGCCGCAGCACAGCGGAGCCCGGGCCGGGCACTCGCGCGGTTCCACCACCTACAGCCCCGCAGGGCTGGGCCCTTCTCACCTGCCGCGGACACCTCGGCCCCTCGCGTTCTCCATCCTCAGCGCCGCCGTTGCTATGGGGCCCCAGCCGCCGCGCCCAGCACCAGCCCCGCCTCTAACCGTGGCAACGGAATCCGGTACTGAAGCGCGGCCCGTCCATTGGCCACGGCGCGCCTCAGTGGGGCGGGACGAGCCCCGCACATGCGTAGGACGAGAGCCGCTTGCGCCGGGCCGAAGCCCAGCCCCGCCCCGCCCCCTTCCCGCTCGTGCCGCCGGGCCCCCCTGGGGCGGGCAGGGCCAGGCCCCGCTGCTCCGCGCACACCGCCCCACCCCCCCCCCCGGGGTCGGAGCAGCTGCCCCTACCAGAAGCCCCGTAGATTAGAAAGCTCGTTTCAGATCCACCAAGTTCCACACGGAAGCCCGGCCCGACATACTCCCGACAACCCCCACACCTTTGTGGTGTTTCTCGGGAGGATCAGCCAGCCGTAGCACAGGGCTCGGCTTAAATCATCTCCCTTCGTCCTCGAAAGTAACATTGTGTATTCGGACGTATGTTTGCACGTAACAAAATTACTGCTCCCACCAAGTCAGACATTGGCCTGTTTCCTTGAGCTTGGGGTTCACCTTCACCAGTATGTCAGCAGCACTCAGCTTTCCTTTCTCCTGTAGGTATTTCATTAGATGAGGCCGCCTCCTCCAAGTAACCTTTACTCCATACTGATGCTCAGGAGTATCTGTAACCAGTACTGCTGCTGACTCCCCGCTCCCACAGGGATCAATGCCAAATGCCAGCTCTTTTTCTCGATGCCAGGTATGGCCACTTCTTTGTGGCGGAGTGCTACTGCATTTCCAGTTCATAATGGAAGGCACCTCTGGAGTCTGTACATCTGATGGACTAAAGACTTCTGGCTCCGCAGGCTGGGGAGCGGGTAACAAAGGTGTTTCTCTACAGTTCTCTGGACTGTTCACCTGTATGTTGCCTTTTGTTGCTGTCCCTTTCTTGGACTGGCTGTGAGAGTGCTGCACGCTCTTCCTTGAGCGATTTGGATGATCCGAGGGATGGACTGCATATCCCTCTGGATTCTCAAAAGTTAAAGGAGGCCATTTGCAGGCTGTAGCTTTTCGACACACTCCTCCTGCATGAAGCATACTGTGGTTGGCACCCTGATTCTGGGGTTTGGGAGGACCATGATGCTTCTTCTGGCATGCTTTCAACACCACTGACTTAGTTGTTTCAAATTGTGGGCACACCTGAAAGGAAAGATATAATAATAATAAGAAAAAACCCAACAGTTTTCTCCAGACAAAGGAACACCAACCTGATTCTACTCCCCCACTTATCCCACCCTTTTTCAGTGTGTTCATTAAGTGGATAATCTGGTCTGCAGCAAAGCAAATCAGTCACTAATCAAGCTGCTAAGCAGGAGATACCTCTTAACTTCAACGTCACATTCTGCCACTCTTCTCTGAAAAGTGATTGGGGTGCAAGTGAGCTATTTTCTGGCAGCTTAAAAAGAACTCAAGATCTGGGTTTTGAAGAAAACTCTAACTGGTCTCTAATCCTGTAACAGCTCCAGATTTAAAACAGTTCAGGGCTGGATCCTGTTTCTTTCTGTGTCTTAGCACAGCTCTGAATAGATACAATGAACTACATCCTCAGTCTTCCTGAACAGGTAGGGGTTGGACTGAGAGCAATACAAAATGTTTTAAAGGATACTCACTTAGCTCCATCACCTTAGATTATGTTAATATGGCTTTCACAATATTCCCCCAAAACATCAGTTTCAAATGTTTTTTGAAAAACAAAAAACACAGTTAATCTCTGGAGTAACGAATTACGCAAAAGCCAATTCTGAAATTTTCTTTCTATAGAAGACAAAGCTCAACAATCCATATTTCTTTGAAAGATTCTGCACTATTACTCAAAGCCTGGAAATTCTTCTGTTACAGTATTCTTTATCTTCCTGGGTATCCACAAAAAGAGTCAGGTCCCATGTCTTGCAATTTGCTTTTGCCTAGAGCACACCAAACTGGGTTCTACCTACGATAACTACAGATCCCTTTCAGCATTCCTAAGTTACTACGTAGTCCCTCAAAAAACCTAAGTGCAATTTAATGAAGTATAGTGACTACCCGCTGTACAACCGAACTGCTTGAATGCGAAGCCTTTGTGCAGGAAAAGAGATAAATGATTCCCTGATAATTGTATGCTGCAACATACTTAAAAGAACATAGGTGAAGCACTGACTTTGAGGATATGACTTCCTGGCTTCAGAGAACATGTAGGGTAGGCTTTACCAATGCAGGAGCCTAGCAGTCAAGAAGGTATGAAAAACTTAAATAATATCAAGAAGAGAGGAGCAGAAAATCAGCTGCCACCAAAACAAGTTGACAGAAACTCTGCACAGGATGCTTCAAGAAATTACAAGCCTACCAGGACTTTCAAACAGAAAAAATATCTAACAGTTTCAGTGCTGATAGCTTCAAACGAATTTTAGAATCATTGTATGTTTGAAATCAAAGAGCTAAGTACCAGTGTGGATATTTGCACCCCTTCCAAACAAAAAGAATGCTTATTCACAACAGTTATTTTACTTAGTGTTTCAGAAGCTATAGAGCTAACTGCCTGAAGCATATAAAAAAAAAAATACAGAAGAAAAAAATTGAATGTGTCCTACTTCAAGCTTAAGGCACCACAAAAATAACCCTAGGTCATCAGGAACAAAGGGATGTTTCATGCAGGTTTGAAACCACACTTCCCGAGCCTGCTTTGTGAAGAGAAGAGAATCAAGCAGCAATAATGCTTAAACAGATCTCCCCTAGATAATGACTATTGTTGTATAGGAACAGTCTGTCTTTGCTGTACTTGTTTGCTTAAAAAAAAAATTTTAAAAAATCTTTTCATTATATAAGGAGTATCTCAGAACACTGCAAACAGTCCCTGGAATATTTTTGCAGACCAGAAGAGGAGCCCATCTATCAGAAGAGTGATATGGAGAGAAACTATTCAAAAAACACCAAATGGAAAAGAGTGCATGTTAGAACAAATAATGCTGAAGTGAAAGCCTATGTTCTCCAAATTTAGCAGTGTCTGATTTAAACAAAAAACCTAGTACTTTAACACATAACATTTAGGGTTCAGCAGTTATTTCAAGCAGCAAGCCAACAAAAAAGTTCCCCCTAATATTTATTATATGCAAGGTTTTCAGTAGCCATAGAAAAATGCATTTTCCTGATCAGTATTTTTTTTTCAGAAGACAAATAGTCACATTAGTCAGCATACACTATCACAGTTTTATGCCTTCAAAAAACAAGACCTTAGTGGTTTGAGTTGCTTCACATTCTAACTACAAAACACTTATTTATGCTTTAGGCAGCTGCAATGGATTCAGCTCTGTGCTACTAATTTTCAGCATCCAGAACAGATAACTTTATGATATATGGGAGAAACTTGAAAACCGTTGCTGTGAGATGCAGGAGGAAGAATAATCTATACCAACCCAGGCAGCAGAGGTGCTCTGGTCTACAGGTTTTGTAGGAACACGTCTTGGATTCTCGGCCGAAGGTAGCAGCGTTTCATAGCAATGGATGGGTCCCTCTCGCGGCCTCTCAAGGAATACCAGCTCTGTCTTCCTGGCCTTGGGGGTACGTTTCTTCTTCGGAGGCATCAAAAGATACGGTAAAAACACTTAGAAACCTCATGATACATGCTAGAGCCAACTGGAGAAAGAGGGAAGCACCCCAAGGAGACGCTAAAATGTTCTCAAATCTGTAGAAGGCAAATAAATGGACTTGAAGACAAACTTGTTTGGAAACCTCAAATCTAGTTTTTGCAAAATGAAAACATTTGTGCAACAGTAAGGTGTACACATCTTTACGCAGACTTTTTCCTACCAGTAGTTTTTGAACCTTCTGTCAAGTTTCAGGTAGATTTAGAAACACACAGCAGAACAGGTAAGTGCTCCAAAGCTTCATGAAAGCTGATAGCCAAATACATTGGGGAAGATGCAGATGCAAACAAAACACACATCCCAGCTGCAAAAGGGGTTCCTTTTCCTGAACTGGCCTTCAGGCAAAACTCAACGTTACTGGAAAAATTAGTTTCTTTTGAAAATACATACTTCAAAACAGGCAAACATACATGCACTTTTCTTCATAAAAATATTTTAGAAGTAATTTGAAAGACATCCATCTATGACAAGGACTGACTAAAACACTGAAATACAGAATTAACTATATTTGGAATAGACTTGGTCACTGAAATTTTAAGGAAAACTAAACTGATAGGAGAGAAGAAAAAAAAAATTGAAGTGGGAGTAGTTGACCTACTGAACCAGCTATGTCAAGTCAGTTATCAAAAAAAGTCTAAAGAAGTAACTTCTTCACATTAGCTCATTATCTAGTCTAGTCATGGACAAAGGATAGTTTAGGAATTTTAAGTCAGAAAAACTTGATTTCTTTTTTCAATTTAATCCATAAAACTGGTTTGTAATGCCAAGATATACTGTAGGGCTCAGATAACCAGAGGTCTTCCCATTTTTAGTTGTTGACTACCTATACTTTTTAATTTCATGAATTTTAAGTTGTTAAATACAGAACATACTTGACATTTCACTCCTGCATTCTGCATACCTTGCATGATTTGCTGTTGTTTTTTTGTTTGGTTGGTTTTTTTTTACCTAGTGAGTAAGCTTTAACTGAAATGACATTGAATTTAATTTTCCACTCAAAACCAGATTAGCACTGACAAGGAATTTCAATGAGAACATCTTCCAAGAGTTGCGTTACCTTCCCAAATACTTAAGACTGCAACAGCCTGCCCGCTTCCCAAACGCGCAGCCTCCTCAGGGAGTCCTGCGAGCCCCCCATAGCCAGACACAGCCGCAACACCCGTTAAACCGTGGAACTCAGTGGCTCTTCAAGAGAGATCACGCGAGGCCAGCGAGCGGCGGCACGGCTGCCTGCCCAGCGGCGGGGGCCTGGGCACACAGCGTGGCTCCCAGCCCAAGACGGCGCGGCCAGAGGAAGCCCCCGGAGCTGCCCCCACCGGGACAGGGGCGGCACCTCACCTCGAGCGCCAGCTGAGCAAACGCCCCGCGAAGGGGCAACGCTCTTCCCCCCCCCGCCCCAGCCCCAGCGGAGCCGGCACAGACCCACCTACGCCTGAGCGACCCCAGCCTCCCGTGGCCTACCGGCACACCGGTATCCCCCCCCGCCGCCGCAGCCGATTGGCCCGATCCGCCCCGCCCCTGCCACATCTCATTGGTCCAAGCCGGTACGTGATTCTAACGAGACGCCGGGCGCCAAATTCAAACTGGGAAACGATCTCTGCTGCGGGCGGCGGCGGAGCCCGGAAGCGCTGAAGTTGCCGCCTCCCTCCGTACCCCCTGCCTGGCCGGGGAGGTGGTGAGTCGTGAGCTGCGCCCGGCACCCGCCCCCGCCGCAGCCCCTCGCTCCCCGGTGTCTCCCTGCAACGGCCGGAAACCCCATGAGAGCCGCGCTAAGAGCGTTGGGCCGCTGGTAGCGGGAAACGTCTAGGCCCGGCGGGGGCGGAGGGGTCTTGGGGGAGCAGATGGACTTACCGGCGAGCGCGGTAGGGCTGGAGTTGAAGCGGGTGAAGAAAGAGCTAGGAGCCCTTTAGCACTCCCCGTCCTCCGCATCCCCGGGGCCGTGCATGCACAGGGCTGCTCCTGGGCCTATACTGGTGGTAGCAGCTCGAGGCCTTCTTAGGAAGTGGCTCGCTCCTGCAGGGCATGCAACCTTTTGGAGGCTGGCTAGAGGTTACATCTTTGTCATTGTCCTGCAGTGATCTCTCTTTAAGGGAGTGGAGCAGGTCGCAAAGGGTCGTGTGTGTGCCAGGGTGCTACAATCCGTATCTAATTCTGTGATTATTTTTGCAGCCGCTGGCTGCTGGGCAAGCCCCTATCGCAGGGCTGTCTGCTCCCTGCACTTAAGGCATCAACTCAGTTTTTTTATCTGCCAGACTCTTTCCGGTTTGTATCCATGTAGGTGATTCCTACTGAGAATTTGCTTGTTTATTAGCTGACCTAGTCAATGCAGAAGGCCTCTTTTTTGTTATTTGTTTCTATTCTGCCAGCCATCGCTAATGATAAGTACAATTTGTGTATTCTTGTTTTGTTATAGTTTTCTGCAAGACACAGCCTCCAGCTAATTATTGAATGACATGTATTTCTAAGTGGTGTTCTCAGAAGGGACGCGCTGCATCTTACCCTGAAAGCAGTATCTCTGAATTTTATCTCCTCTGCTTTATACTCTAACTGTGGTCTGTTTTCCAGAGGTTTGACATTTAAATTTTATGCTGCCCAACGATGCATTTATCTGTTTTTTGACAAATCTACACAAGGAATGACTAAAGCATTTACTTTACATTTATTTTTAAGCACCTAACTTCTGTTGCATTTATTACGTGCTTTCGTACTGTTTGGGACAATCTCTGCTTCCCAGATCTTAAACTATCTGTTAAATTTCCTTTTCAGGTCATGTGATCTGCTGCTTACAGCAAGGAGATATAAGAATCAGAGCTGCTATTTCTATAATTAGCTTCTCTCCCTTCCAGCTTGCTGGCTGACGCTGGTCAAGTCACTTTACAGCTAACTCTTAGTCTCCCTTTCTGTAAAGCATATATGCATAATTTTCTTATTATTAATTACCCTGTGCTCCCAACTTAGTTGTCATGCAAATGATCTACTCTGCAAATATCTCTCCTGTCTTGCTTACACAAGGTGTGGATAAGGGAGGTACAGTACTGTTTTCAAATAGTGTCATCAACCTTATTAAATGCTTTAATTTTTTTAATTTTGTTTATTTTATTTATTTATCCTTCTTTGTTTCTAGCTTCGTAGCAGTTGCTGAGACTGTGTGCTCTGTGGGAGGCCTGTGGTGATTTGCTGCACCTTTTCTAGCTGTTCCTGCCCTCTGCACTCTTACGTTGTATCTTTTGTTTTGCAGGATTTTTTCTTGTCCCTTTCAATGGAGAGTGACTGTGTAGATCAATAATGAGGACCAGCCCTCGCAGGCCCCTTATTCTCAAAAGACGGAAACTGACCCTCCCACAGAAAGATGCATCCAGTACTTCAGCGAAAGACAAGAACAGTGGTCAGGATGAAAAGACTCCTAAGCAGGAGCATAGCCAGGAGGACCAACACAACAGCCAACCCAGAGACAAAATGGACAGTGGCCTGCAGAAATTCCCAGCAGGAATAAAGATAATTGACCATCCTACCATGCCCAACACACAAGTGGTGGCCATCCCTACAAATGCTGATATCCAGAGCATCATAGAGGCACTGACAGCAAAAGGAAAAGAATGTGGCAACAATGGGCCCAACAAGTTCATTCTCATTAGCAGTGGGGGCATGTCCCATTCAGCAGGTCCAACACCATCACAGCATCTCCCACAGGAGAAGAAACCCAGTGCAGTAACCAAGGCTGCAGATGGTCAAGAAAGAGAGAAGAATGTTACACAGACACCTGGTCTTGCAGGAGGGACAATGCTCTGGCATTCAGGAATTGATTCTGTGGTTGGACAGGAACAGGAGAGCAACAGTATGTAAGCTTTACCCTTTTTATTTTTGGTCCTGACAGATAGAAAAAGAGATATGAAATGGGCCAGTGAGTGTGGTGCTTGGATCTCAGTATGCAGTAATCAAAACTGTTTCATTAATTACAAAATATCTATGGATTTGATTCTAATAATCTACAAAGCTATGCATGTGTAGTGAAATCTGAAGGATCTTAGTGGATATATTTTTGATCGAAGAGGTGGCACATAAAGGTGTATAGCAAAGCAAAATTTTAGTGCTGGGGAAAAAAGAAGGGCTGGCTTGAGGAAATCAAGTCTAGAAGAACAAAAGGCTAAGTTTCATTTAGCAAAAGGGTTATGGCTGAATTCAAGACTAACAGAGTGCCCTAGTCAGTGACAAAACATACAGGCCTAGAGCTTTAATAGTGGCTGTAGTAAATCTTATCCCATGATATAGTACCGTCTGACAGGAACCCATAGACAGCTGCAATAGCTGCATTGCTACAACCAGTCTCACCAGAAATAACAAAACTCTGTTAGTTTTAATTGCTGCAGTTCAAAAACCTGGGGTCACCTGAGCTTCTGACTTGGGTTCTTTGCTAGGTCTTTCAGTTGGAGTTTGTCACCACCTTCCTTGGCCTCTGCTTACTAGACTCATCCTTTAGCTAAAAATACTTGAATTCTTGAAGTACTGGATCAACGTTGTCCTGTTTTGGTTGAGAGCAGTAGTCTGGTTTGAATGTTTGTTTGTAAGGCTGCAGGTTTTTTTCAGAAATCAGGCAGATTCACATGAAATCAGGAATTCCAGGTTGAATTCCTTCTACAAGGATTGTTAGCATTGCAATACCATATTGTCCCTATCTTGAGAGAGGGATACCTCTTTTAGAAATGTGACTAGTACTTTCCTTTTGGCACTTGAGATGAAGGGGGAAGAGGGTTACTTGTAAGTAAGCAGAGCTATGGGCTTGTTATTCCAACAGGCAGTGGCGAGACAATGAGCTCTGTGTTGGACAATAGTCTAACTAACATCCAGTGGCTGGGGAAGATGAGATCTGATGGGTTAAGTCCCTGTTCTGTAAAGCAAGACACAGAGAAAGAGAACCAGATGCCTCTGCGGGAAAGAATCAAGGTAAGTTTTAGCACATGCTCTGTTGTCTTCAACTTTCGAAGTAATCCATGTGGATCAGAAGACTTGCAAGAACTAGGCTAAGTAACCCAAGTTTGGCATTTACTGATTTGAATACCGGAACCTGAAGGATCCAGGGATGTCCCATGGCCCTTCTTGTCAGCTTTGTGAGCAGTCATGTATCATTCCTTCTCTTTCTCAGACTGAAGAAGATTCTGCTGCTATCCCTACTGCTGCTGCCTCCTCCTCATGGCAGGATTCAGTATCAGAACGACCTCCTTACTCCTACATGGCTATGATCCAGTTTGCGATCAACAGCACTGAGAAGAAGCGTATGACTCTGAAAGACATCTATACCTGGATTGAGGATCATTTCCCATATTTTAAACATGTGGCTAAGCCAGGTTGGAAGGTAACAAGCAGGCCCTCAAGTTGCTGTGGGCCACAGGGTGATATAATAAGCCTTCTGGAAGAAAATGAAAAGTTGTTCCCCAGCCTGCAGAGCAAGATTGAAATTAATTTAAACATCCCACCCAAAGGACCTTCTCGTTCCAGAGGTTCCCTGTTCCATTTCTTGTATCCCTTTTCTCATTCTACTTAGGCAAGATGATAGGGTGTTTGATCACTGGAGTAAGAACAGGGATCTCAACAGTAAATAGAGTAAGAGACTGATGACAGGGTTAGCTGGGTATGCAGCAAGTATGAAGGTCCGTGTTGTCTAAACTTTGGCATGTAACCCCTCTGCCAGGGCAGTCATGTCTGAGGTAGGCCTTGCTGTGCTGATACAAAACTCTTGCTTTTCAACCTCTGTCACGGTCCACTCAGTGGACTTGTGATGGTTCGTTTGCTGTGATCTTGAAGCGCAAAATGAAGGCGACCATGCCAAAGGGGTTTGCCAAAATCAAACAGTGAAACTTTATTGTTTGCCCATAAAGTGGCGTGCGATAGATAAAGAGGGTGAAAGAAAAGTGAAAAGTAAAGTGAAAAGAGCAAAGAGATTGATAGCTACCACTGTGGGTCCAAGGCGTCCCTATGGTCCCAGGTACAGGCAGTGTCCCGCCAGTCCTAATGATCGTCGTGATCCTTGGTGGGGGAAGCTTCCAAAGTTCGGGTGCTGAGGAGCCATCTTTTATGCCAAGTAACACACCTTGCTCCTCCTCTGTATCTCCGCCTCTTCTTGGCTCCATCGATGCTGATCAGTCTTTCTTGACAGCAGTTATGAGGTCCACCCTATCAGCTCAGGTTTGTCCCGTACCAGAGAACATAACAGCACTCTTTGTACCATGCATCTCTCCCTCCTAGTGTGTTCATACCACATTCCATTCTCGGGATCAGCAACTGTGTCTCAGGCAGGCTGCTGCAGATTCATGTCAAGATGTTAGCCTAACTTTTAGGGTGCCTTATTGTCCATATCCCTGATGACAAGGTTGACACTGCTGTTTTCTGGACCGACTCTTACAACCTCCCCCTCACTCCTTTCTCTCCAGAACTCCATTCGGCACAACCTGTCCCTTCATGATATGTTTGTCCGCGAGACATCTGCTAATGGTAAAATCTCGTTCTGGACTATTCACCCTGATGCAAACCGTTGCCTAACGTTGGAGCAGGTATTTAAGGTGAGTGCCTCATGCAGAGAAAATGGGACAGGCTATCCAGTTCCTAAATACCACACTAGCCAGATACACCTTATTTTAACAGGAAAATTAAGCTGCTTTAATACCAACCTTTTTGTAGAAGCTGGATTCAGTCACTTCTCTTGACAAATAGTCAAGCTCTGTATTTCAAAGAAGAGATGCTGCGGCTAGGCATATGAACTGGAGCTTCTGTGGGATGTGTGTTTCAGGTGGTATGTCAAATGTAACAGTGAGCTTGTTCAACTGCTTTCCATGGGCCTGACTCAAATTCCTAGCAAGAAGCTTTCCACTGAAGTCAACCACGAGTTCCTATGCTGTTTGATTAGGCAGTCATAGGATGGAATTGCCCTACCCCAGCTAGGTGTTTTCAGAAGTACCATTTTGTGGGAGAAACAGAGCTTATGATTCTGGTATAAGTGTGTTTAGACTCTCATGTGTTTTCTGTAGTGGGTGGGCAGATTAACTCTTGTTTCCTCAGGTTATACAAGTTTAAAATGCCCCATTTGTTCCCCCTTTGGTTGATAACTTCATCTTATTTTTCTCCCTCTCAATGCCTTGCCACCAGCCGCTGGACTTCGGGTCACCAACATCGCCTGAGCACTCTGAATCAGTAAGACTTACCCTCTGGCTCGGGTCTTGGGCTTCCATTCTCCTCTTGCCAGTCACTGAAGGAAATGACAAGAGGCCCCGGGGAGAGGGACTGGATCACTGCTGCACCTAGTCATACAGCTCCATGCACACCCTTTCTGGGGAAAGGAGTTGAACCAAAGGTTGCCTTCACATGATGTGCTCTCTGTACAGCTGGTAGAGCTGTATAGTTTTGAGCAACTAGAAGTCTACTGCTGAAGTAGGCTTCAGTGGATACCAACAGGCTTCAGAGAACAAGCCCTGACAGATTTCTGGTAAAATCCTCATCTCCATGTCAGCAGTCCCAGCCTGTTCTGGGGCTCAGATCCAAAAAGAATAGGATCTCTCTGTGCTCTCCTTTTTAATTTTGGAACCCAGCTGCATTGTGACTCAGAAGGATGAACCTGTTTGTTGTCTCTCCTGCATTCAGCAGTCTTAACAATGACATATTTACAAGCAGCCATTAAACACTTTTCTGTCATGGCTACAGCCCTGGCCTTCTTTCCATCTGCTTAGACTTCTGATTCCTGTGTTGCCTCTGCTATTCCACTTCAACATCTATCATCTGTTCTGCGGTTTGTATAGGGATCCAATATACAATAAAGCTATCCTATTCACCTTTCCTCAGGCACTGAGGACACCGAAACCAGGTCACTTCTGCCATAGACTCCACAGTCGGAGCAGCTCTGTCACACCATCTTTTTTTCTACACAGCTTTTGGTTGGCAGCTGGCTTTGAGATGGCATAGCTGCATAATAGCAAGTGGCACAGAGATAGAGCTGGCATGAGTGCTGGGTGCTAACAGCTGCCCTCTGTATTAGCGCAGCACAGGCTTCTGGATTTGCAGTTCTGAATGAGGCAGCAGAGTAAAGATGGATTCTTCTCTTTAAATCTCTTTATTCCTTCTCCTCTTTCTTATTTCACAATGACTGCAGCAGCAAAAGAGACATCTTCCAGATCCCCAGAAGAACACAGGAAGCAACAGCAGCAGCAAAACTGAACCCCAGAATGCACGTGAGTGTATATATCAGCCTAGGCTAAAGAGAATCAGTCTCTTAAATCTGGGACCCTCTCCCAGATTCCCTTAGGAACAAAAGTGGAAATTGTTATCCAGGTTTGCCAGCTTTTAGGCTTCCTACTGTCAGGTTTGGAGCCCAAGGCAGTAGTGCTGTGTCTGAGAGAGGATGTAATGAGGAGATGGAGGGGACTGGGTACTCAAATGGAGTGAGAGCAGAACTTGCCTCAACTTGAGGGCTAGAATCTGTATGAAGGACTATTTTCTTGTTCATCAGGCCATCTGGCTTGGGATTTGTATCTTCAAAATTAGCAGAGAAGGCAGGTAAGCCTATCTCTGATTGGATGTTTATTTTGGAGTATCTGAAAGGACTTCCTGTTAGATGCCCGTGTTTCAGGAGGTAGTAGAGGAAGGGCGAGAGGCTAGCAAGTCCATTCTTTTCCCTTCCAGGCCGAAAGATGAAGCCTTTGCTTCCTCGCATCAACTCCTACCTGGTTCCAATCCAGTTTCCTTTGAGTCAGCCTGTTGTCTTGCAGCCTTCTATGAAAGTTCCTCTATCCATGGCACAGGGAGCATCCCTCAACAGCTCAGAGACTTTCCGGAGCAATAAGCGTGTGCGCATTGCTCCAAAGGTTGGTTTCTTGTTTTCTAAGGGGGTTTTTGTTTGGCTCTTTTGGGAGAGGTGGGGGGTGGGTGTTTTTTAGTTGTTTTTCTTTTTTCTTTTTTTCTTTCCTATAGCTTTTGCCTTGTGTGGACCCTGTTCTTCATACAGTTCCTTTGTGCATCTTTACTAGGCATTCTGAAATTCTGACCTCATATTAAGGAACTATCCAATGACTATCCTTGCTGTGCTTTTCTGTCTTTAGGATGTCTATTGCCTGCTAAGTTGACTTGCTATATGTATGTTACTATAATTCACTAGAGGACATGGCTCTATGGATTGGTCAAGACAAATTTTCCCTACTGCTTGGATATGAAGAAATAAGAATGGGAGAAATGGCTTTGTTCTGCACCTAAATCATTCAGATTTTTGATAGCTCTGAAGCAACATGTAACGTAGGGAACTTCTTCTGAAAGAGCTTTTATTTGCGTGTAGTCTTTTCCCAGAGATTTTGAGTAGCTGCTGTTTACTAGTTCTGCAGAGTTCCCAGTTATTCTGGACTCGAGCAAAACAGTGTGCCTGCTGCTTTACATTCTCTCCTGCTATGACTTATGTTTCCACTCTGCTCTTTTTCTTTTGATAACCTCATATTTATTTTTTTTCTTGGTTTCTGGGAAAGCTATCCTCATTCATTTTGTTTTTTCACATGTAGATAGTGTAAGGAGGAATCAAAGGTGTTTTACACTTTTCCAGAAATAGTCAGCTCTCCTCCTGCCTGTACTCCTAGAAGTTCCTCATAGCAGAAGTGCTCTGAGGGGCATGACTTCCAGTCACTTAGCTAAAATTCTTCCCATGTGATCTGTAGGCTTCTTTGTATTAACTTCAATCTCTATCTGTTGTTACAGATACTGCTTTCTGAAGATCCCCTTCTTGCCTGTTCTGCTGTCCTTAAGTGTCAGTCTTTCTCTTCTTCCTTCCACTACCATTTGGATTTTGGGTGGGTTAGTTCCTTGCTTACTGACTGCATATCACTTGTGTTTTTTTTTTTTTTATAGATGTCGCTCTCTGCAGAAGAGTTATCCTCTTTACCCATGGTTGCTGTCAAGGAGGACAGTCAATGTGATGAGGGTTTATTTTCCCCAACACATTCCTTAAAGGAGACCAGCTCCTGGCCTGGTGAGGAATCAGCTTCTTTACCTGAGAGCATCTGTATAAAGGAGGAAGAAGGCTCTCAACCGGATGACTGGCTGTCCCCATTTGCCTCATTTCTAATGGTAAAGGAAGAGCCAGGCTTGTTCCTTCCAGTCTCATCCACAAAGGAGAAGAAACAATTCACCATACTGAAGTCACCATCTAAGGGTGTTTCTGACACGTTAGTTATAAAGAGGAGGGAAAGGCAGGAAATGGGCAGATCCAGAAGGAAACAACGCCTAGCACTGCCTTGCTCGGAAGAGCCTGTCCTTGTTTTGCCAGAAAGCAATGGCTTTGACCCTTTCCGGTTGGGGGCAGACCGCCCCTTCCTGCAGGAAGGCCAGCCTCTTGAGAATGTAACACAGCTCAGCTGCTCAAAGGGGGAAGAGGGGCCATTTAAAACACCAGTCAAGGAGATGTTCAGCAAATTACCAGTTTCTTCCACTCCCAGCAAAGTCTCAGCAACTACTACCCCCCCACTAGGGGGCCTTGACCCGTGGAAGTCTGCATCCTTAGCCAAGGAAAATCATGAGCTGGACTTCAGTCCAGTGAGAACCCTTCAGTTGCCATTCACACCCCTCCAGGAGAACCAGGACTTGCTGGGTTTTAACAGCACACCCCTTAAAAATCCCCTCTTTGAGTCCCCTCGGGAACTGCTCAATGCAGAATCCAGTGACATGGTGCCTGCCCCTCTCACAAGCTCTCCAGCTTTTATTCATGAGTCTACTAAGCAATCATCTATTGAACTGCCAACCTCTGGCTTTACTGAAAACCGATCACTCATGGAGGGCCTTATCCTCGACACCATGAATGACAGTCTGAGCAAAATCCTTCTAGATATCAGCTTTCCTGGTCTTGAGGATGAAAACTTAGGAACAGACATTAGTTGGTCTCAGCTCATACCCGAACTGAAGTAAACTGTCCTGAAGACTGGATTTGTCTTGTTCTGATATTACAGAAAGCACTCTACTCTTCTGAGGTCTGTTCACGTAGTCTAAGAAGACTGTCTGCTTTTGACTAATTCCCACATCCATGGGAACAGAGGGCATTATTGACTCCTGCTAAGCTGGGAGACAGGCCCATTGGCTGCTATGAGCTCCCTTTATAAGCTGCAATAGACTTTATGCGAAACAAGATAGAACCTTTCTAACATTGTGATAGATATGAATGTCCCTGGAAAGAGGTTATCAAGAGAACATCTAGGTAGGCCCTGAACGGCACTTGCTACTCAAGGTATCAGAGGTAATGGATGCACTCAGTAATGTACAATAGGAAAGAGTCTGGGAACATCCTCCTAGCTCTGTCCTTACTTCCCTTTGCCTTGTTCTCCTATTACTTAGCATCTTCTGTGTAGTTTTAATTGCTGTAAATACTGTACATTCCTTAAATTAGTCCTTAATTATAATAATTTTATTCTTGTAGGGTTATGGGAATATATTATGGGCTGGTAAAGGGTTTGACTTAGTCATGTCCATGTATTCCATGTCTCCTGTATTCTTCCACCCTAGATGAGAGCCCAAAATACTTTCCCCACCCCCCTCTTCTTTGACTCCAGAAACACATTGGTCTAGGCTTGTTCTGAAGGTTGCTGGAGCAAAGATCTGAAAAATCACCTATATGTGACTAAAGTCAAACTGAAACATGTTGTTACGTGGATTGCAGCATAAAATCTTGGTTTGGCTTCCCTTTCCTAGGCTGGAATGGAGAATAGCTTGGATCAAGCTGTATAGCTCTTCTAGTTCTAGAGTTCTATTATTATTATGTACCTAGAGGACTAGGTAGTCACTATCGCAGTAAGATGGACTTCCATTGAATGGTTGAATAGCTGCCCTTATCACAGTCATCAGCTGAAAATGACAAAAAGAACCTGTAAAGCAAATACTGATATTTCAACTGAAAAGTGGCCTCTGAAAACACAAGGTATGTTTCTCTTGGTGCAATAGAACAACTCATACCAATTTTCTAGAACCCATGTCAAAAGATGGAATTGCCATTGAAAAGATCTGATCCTTCTGCTTACAGACAAATGATGGCTCATGTATCTACATACTCAATAAAGATTCTGTGGGAACAGAGATGTGTATTGTCTTTACTGTTTTCACTCTCAGCAGTGTGCTCAGGCTGCGCCATAGCATACTTCTGATTTTTGCTTGTCTAATGTGTGTATTTTCTGTGACCACTGAGTAAGGGATCACTAGGGTTTTTTCAGTATTCCTCAGACCATATTGACTGTATCACATTAGATTTGGTAACTCAAACCCTTATTTCATATAATATACTTTTTCCTACTGTTTATGGGTAAATCCTGACTTTACAAGTCAGAATCATAGTAACTTAGTCTAAAACATCAGAACACTACCAGCAGACTAGTTTCTGTATTTTGTAGATGCAAAACCAGTCTCACATCAAAAATCTGTATTTCTGCCTTCCACTATAAACACAAAAACAGATTTAGGTGTGTGTGATTTTTAGAATTGCTGTTGTCTCTTGCGTTTGTTAGAGGTTATTTGCCCTTAAAAAATGTTTCAAGCACTTTGTGTTGTTGGCTATTATTTCAGTTTTTCTCGGGGGTTATATTGGACTCCCTGATCTGCCTAGCACAGATGTCTGATCAGCTTGAGGCCAACGGTGAAAAATGTTTTTACTAGGGTGCCATGTGAATTTCAGACCAGAAGATTTTTGTCAGTGATTAGAAGTTGAAGTTCCATCACTTCTCATTGAGTCTCAAGGTCTCCTTGCCTTTAAACAGGAAACAAGAAAAGACTTCAGAAAGCTTTAGGACTAAGAACTGTTGGGTGCCAGTAGCCTCTTAAGTGTATTTTGCTTAGGATTGATTTACCAATATTGCCTGTGAGGGCAGGAGATCTTGATTCCTTTTATTCTGCGAATGTCCTCTATTAAGGAGTTGACGTCCTCCAGCTTGGATTGAAATCATTCTCTGATCAGGAAATCATAATAGGCTGCTGTGAAAACTGATCAAAGCTGCACAGTACAATCTGTCTTCAGAGAGGAGAGCCGAGGGGAAAGCCATAAACCTAGATCTAGGCCCAGGGGGAAGAAGAGATGCAGACAGAAGGCAAGATCGTGGTCATGAGGCTGCAGAAGAGGCCCACGTTGTGGTTTGTGGCACTTGCTCCTGCTACATGTTACACAACTGTCAACACTCTACTTGGGTTTTTCAAGACATCCTATCTCTCTTTCACTTCACCTCACCTCACCTCACCTCACTTCACTTCACTTCTTGCTCCTGAGAGAATGTGTGTACACAACTGACATCCAAGAGCCGGCTAACTAAGAATCATGTCTCCAGCAAATTAGGAAATGCTCTTGTGCTTGGGATGATGGGATGGTGTCAATTCCAGGCAGGTGATCACTTCCTGTCCCTGTCAGCTGAGGTGCTTTGATGGCCACCTTACATTATATTTTAAACACAGTAGTGACAAAGACCAGTTTCTCCTGCTACGTATTCCAGCAGGAGCCCCGCTAGAGGGCAGTTATATCAAAAATGGTGGGAGAAACAGTAGAAAAAATCCTGTTAAGTGGTCCTATCTACTGCTTCCCCAGCAGGTTTCCCAGTGTTTTGCCCAACCTAATTCAAAGCCCTGCTTGGGGAGGATTTCATCACAACCTGCAGGAAAACTACTTTATTTGTCTCCATCTGTAAGTGTTTGCCTGATATTCTGCCTGGAGCCTTTCCTTAGATTCTGTAACAGAATCCTGTTGCATTCACCACTGTAAAGTTGTACAAAAACATATAAACCATCACATCAGTGTCTGAGTGACTGCAGCCAGCTTGTTGAAAATTATAGGTCTTGGCTTCTCCTTCTGTTCTTTCTCTGCTGATATTTACATGTCTCTATTTATGGGAATGAGTAGTTGCAGCACATAAACTACTACGAAGAGAAGTTCAAGGGTGGAAATTTGGAATAATTACCGGAGGTGACTTGGAAATTAAACTTATATTAAAGATACAGAATTGTTCACACATTAAGGAAAGACACAGAACACAGCACAGTGGCTACGCAAGGAATCCATTCCACAGAAGTTCCCTAGGCAGCCTTGGGTGTTGGCAACATCTGGGGAGTTTGATGTGCTGACTCTAAGAGAAAACAGCACAGAGGGTGGAGTGGAGTGAAATCACTGCAGACAGCTCTGTGATACCACTGCCAGGATGGGAACTTGATGGTACCATGGAACTGATAAGCTGCATAGTTGCTAGCCTGGGCCAACAGTCTCTGACTTTTTGCCAAAATACCATCCTTTGGATGAACTTTGCTCATTATGATCTTATTATAATACTAAAACACAGCTCCATCACAAAAGCTACCCACCTTCAAGGTGTGACCACCCCTCACTGAGCTTATGCCCTGAATTCCTTTAGTCTATATCTTTAAAAGCAAAGCGAGAGAATTTTACACCAATCGTAATAAAGGTATGTATGACTAGAGTCACTCAAGCTCCACCTTACAGGTAAAAATGAGTACAAAAAATGGTCTATGAGAGAAGGATGTTAGGGAAGATACCATCAATGACAAGTCACGGACCATCTTAGATTTCTGGGATCAGTCAATGGGCTGAGCCTCTCTTTCCCCTCCATAGGGATGCCTTCAGGTAAGACTCGAACACTCAGTTACACCTACTGTTCCCCAGCAAACTTAGAAATCTCTATAGAGTCGCTTTTACAGCTTAGTGTGTTTTATAGCTAGGCTGTGTTATTCTTATCTGAAACTTGCACGTGCTTTGCAGACAGTGAATTTATCACCGGCAGTCCAAAGAACTTGTCTGTCTGTTGCTGCTCCAATAAACTGCACTATCATTAATTTAGCCATGTGAGCTCTTTCGAACGTGAGCACACTCCTACATGTAGCTGTGATAGTTTCATTGAGTGCTGCTAGACTGATGGTGCCAGGACTCCGTAATCGTGATAGTTCAATTACCTATCCAGCCGCGTGAGCTGTTAAGCACTGCTAGACTGATATTGGACACGACTGGACTCCTAGAGCTGAATTTGGCATCACTCGGAACCTAAGCCCAGCCACCCGCAGCACCTCTGATATCTGAGGACAAGGTGGAAACCAAGGGGGTTTATTTTCTGTCAAATTCCTTTGCCCTTTAACGTGACAGGAAGTCATGGATATTTGCATCTTTAGCAGTGAGAAGTTTCACATCTCTGTTGTCACAAAGGGAGAAGGACACTTGCTCTTAATGTCCCAGGCCTGGCCCACAGAAGATCCGCAAGATTAAGTGTGATCGGGTGTTGGAAGGCAGATAAGCATGGCATAAGGCAGAGAAGCCAGGAGCTGTGCTTCTAATAGCTCAGCAAAGCAGCTCTTTGGAGGATGTCAGATTAAATTGGCAGAGTTTGTTGCTGGAGGTCATTGCTTAGGTATCCTATATTTGAGCAACTGGACTGTTCAAGAGTGACATTGTTCAGGAGTGAAGTGACAGACAGGTAAGACAGCTGGAACTCAGGTATTTTGTACTTTTCAGCAAGTGCTACAGGTATATGCAGTAAGGTCATGGTGGGAACAATGGAAGTGGGGCTGCAGGGCAGGAGTATTATCTTTTGAAAATGTTCGTCAAGAACAAAAGGCTACAACAACAAGATGATGGAGCTGCCAGGCAGAAGTAAAACATCATGTGAGAAGCAAAACCAAAGGTATTCTTTTGGGCCATGGGGAGCCCATTATTGAACTTGAGTTACGTGGGCAGAACAGGACAGAAATTCTTTTGCAATCAGGTTGGATCTGCAGTAGAGAACTTCTTGAGCACAAGCTCACCATCCTCTCCATTACACAAAAGCATATATTCAGATCTCAGAGATTAGCCCTGATATTGCTGTCAGCCTCTGTTCTGCAGGACTTAGCTGAGTCAAAGACAGAAAAGTACAACTGTCTGAGAAAAGAACACTCTGAACTGTCTTTCCCTTTGGACAAATACAGCCTCCAAACACCAAGAACCAACCTGCAATCACCCTGCGTTCGGCTCAACCCAGCTGAACCTGTACTGAAGGACTGCTGGGCCTAGTCTTGCCCCAGTCCTCATCCCCATTATCAGGAGACAGACTTACTGTGAGGAAGAACAGTCGCCTTCTGTCAGGAGCTGGTAAAAAAATACCAGGAGACCACAGTAGACACAGAGCAGAAGACAATAGGGCACTACAATAAGGCACAGCAACAGCACCCTGTATTGGAATAGAGCATACACTAAAGTTTAGGGAGCCCAGTATACAGGGGATCCAGACAGATGGAAGCCTATAGGTAATTGCATCATGGGATAGAAAGTGTACCCCTCCCCGCAGCTCTTGGCACAGACTGAACAGGTAACACAGCAGCATCGTGCAACAATAAAGATTATTGATAAACTCCCCCCAAAAAGACATGCTTCTGTTATGCCTCTTTTAAAACAGCATGGCTGTTGGGCAACACTACAAAAGTAGCAGCATTTCTATAGGAAAAAGCCATGCTTTTTGCTAGTGTCAGCCTCTGCAACCCTTTTCAGTAACTGTACATTTTGAAATCAGAGGTTGTCTGGAAATTGTACAGGACCCTCTTTTCCTGCTTGTGAGCAGATGGAGGTGCAGAACTTACCACCAACTCCAACCAAAAAAATCCCAATGTCCTGCTCCACCACATGCCTCCACCCTTACTCCTGATCTGGGGTGTTCACCTGAAGCTTTAGTCTGGCTTGGGAATAAGATGGGACATATCAAGCCACACTTGCTCAATAAGTGACAGGATGAAGCAGTTTGATGGTGTTGTCAAAAAGAGTGTCTCTCAAAAGAGATCTATGGTTGTGCCACAGAGGCCAGAGGCACCCACATAACAAGCAGAACAGTCACTCGGAACACCCCCTACGGACCTGAGCAAACCACAAGCACGGATGCCAGGCAGAGGCACTCACAAAACAGAACAGAGCCACTACTCCGAAGACAGGGATTTATTCCAACTAGAGTTAGGTAACACTCGGACAGAAAAAAATAGGGTTCAGATGTCAGTTGGGAATATATCACTACACAGCTGTCTTAAGAATTTCTAAGTTATCTAAACAGGCCTTTTAGGAAAACAATCCAAAATGTGCACTTGTTCACCCACAAAAGGGGGGAAAACTCTCAGTCGAAGGTATGGTACCCAGAAACTATAATCCCTTACCCAAAAGGGCAAGGGCTCACTCAAGGATATATCCAGCAGTATTCACTCACCAAAGATGGGGGGGTGAGGGCACTCAACCCCATGGAGTTTCCTCAGGGGGCATCCCAACGCAAGGGAAGAGTCCCTGACTGCAGAGCCGCTGCTCAGAGGAGGACTGACTCAAATCGGCTCTCCGGTGGGGACTCATTTACACCCAAGGTGAGTCTGGCCTGTGGTCATTTTGAATTAGTTGGTGCCAGCAGGAGAATACAAGTTAAACCCAGTGAACAGATTTTCAATGTCCGGAAAGCCCCCATCTTTATGAGTTTTGCCTAGTCTCCTGAAAGACCTGATAGTTACAGGGTCTTTAGCAGACCTAGTCATTTTCAGGCCAGGGCGGATGCACTTGCCACAGATTGTAACCAGGTAAAAGGCTTGGCTGCCACATGAAGGTAATAGCAGGAGGGAAAACGAGGTATTTTGTAAGGAAGAATGGGGAACATGGTTAAGGCTTTGCGATCTTCAGGCATTTGGGACAGGAGTGTCAGGACAGTGTCAAGTTGGCAGTTCACAGAAAACAGGAGGTCTGTGTAGCATAGGGAGTTGTAACGGGGCAAAGAATTGAGGAGCTTTATGTTCAAGAGCAGAGCAATGAAGTGGGCTTAGGACAGAGGAGATTTACATAGAGGGAGAAAAGAGGCCAGAAGGCTGTTATCACCTGTCCCTTTGCAGGCTCAGTGTTTGGATTATGGTATAGAGATGTGATCTTGTAAAACAGCGGATGCCTCTGTCTATCTTCCTTCAGTAAGAGCAAAGCTATGTTTCTTATCTTCTCATGAACCTGTTGTAGCTCAAGAGCTGGTAGGCACAGTTCTTCACACCCTTTGTGTAGCACTCCCCAGGTCTCTGAATAATGTGCAGGGGCATCCCAAGACTATCCTTGAGTTCTGGTAACAGAGCAGGCTGTTTAACACCTTCTAGCCAGTGAAAGAAAACATTAATTCAAGATATAATTTCCAAAGGATCTGGGGCACACAAATCTACAGGGAGCCAGCAAGTGCTGCAGATGCTCCATTTCTCTGAAAATTCTGCTCTATACCTGGCAAGAAGCATGGCAGATGCAAAGGGGAAGGTAATTCCACATCACCGGTTGAGTGGGGCTTCTCCTACTCCATTTTATCAGCTGAAAAGGACTGGATGCCCCCTGACACAAGGTGAGTAAAGACGATTGCCACCTTTTTGCTTTTGCAACTTGGCTGGTGGAGGAAGAACTTGAGCCCTTCCCTATATGGAAGAAACAGACCCTGTTTTACAACCGAGCAATCATTTTGTGAGGGTGTTCAGGCCTTCGTTTCTACCAGAGGGTAGTCTAGCTCTAAACAAAGGTGGAAACTGCTTTTTCAGTAAAATACATGACTTCCTCTTTAAAATGCATTATAGATTCAGAGAGCAAAATGACAGGCTTGAAAAATGTGAGCTTGTTCCTGAACAGAAATAGCCTCCCTCCCCCTTCTCCTTTTTCCAGCAGAGGTGAGCTACAACTGGAAACAAAGATATTCAGGGTACAACAAAGTATTAGCTGCTTGAGATCAAGAAGAAAGTGTCCTTTTTCACTAGTCACTTCAGACTGGTTTCTTGCTTTGATACAAGCAGAGTTTTAGAACAAAGGTCATGAATCTGAACTGTTGATTAGGTTCAAATGACACGTTTGTCCCTGAGTTTTAATTACAACTTTTCTTGGAAAAGTAAAGATAATTAATATCCTGATACACAGTTTACCAATGCAGGCAAAAGATTATGCAAAGCAGGTTCTATTCCACACCTCAAAATCTGTGGGAAGTCATTGGAGCACACTGGTAAACTGTTTGCATAGAAGACATGTCATCAGAATTATTTATTATCTACGTTTGCTTCCTTTTTTTTTTTTTTTGATGCACCCTATTTAAAAATAACAATATTTAACAACATTATTTAAGAAAGTCAAGCAAAACAGTCGGCACAGATGATTATTAAACTACAGTCAGATGTGGATGGCTTATATTCCCTGCTGTTGGTCTCTATTGCCTTCTCACGGACGGAAAGGAGGTTGCTGCCAACAGGACCTTTGTTTATTTAGTAATGTAACTTGTAGAAGATAAGTTTTGTAATACTCATTTGTAGTTACAAACAAGAGATGGGCTCATTAGAACCAGGACTGTTTGAACAATGGATAGACCAATTTTCCAACAGGACAAAAATACCCTAATTTTCATTGAACTTCAGAAGATTCTCTTAATATTAAAATTTTTCTAAAGAATGTTTTTTTTTTTCCCCACTACTAATAAGGTATCTTTTCACATTTTATTTATTTCTGTGTAAATTTTAATAAAGGCAAAGTTTTGGATAATATCATTACACAACAGGCCAGAATGTCCCATCTTAACTCTATGCTTTTCTTGTGGAGTAACACGTTTAGCTTACTTTTTGTTTTTAATTCTGAGATTACGTGTTTGTCTATGCTTAAAGTTATTTTGGATCATGGAACAGTATGAAATTCCAACTGCCATTTCTATTCTGGATAATGCATGTATATTGCTAAGTTCTGAAACACTTGACTTAGGGGTAGCTATACGACTCTTGCAGTATAATCTGTCCTGAACTATCAACATGCATTTTCCACTTTAAGCTTCACTTTAGAAAAGCTTTCATTTGGGACAGTTAAAGTTTTGCCTGCTTATTCGTTGTTACACACACGGAGGTAACTAGAGGAAGAATTGCTTTGGATATTGTCAAGTCAACAAAACATGAAACTTTAATAAGAATATTGGTTGTCAAGAACTCCATCATCCTCTCAGGGCTACTTCTTGCTGGAAGTGCCTATACACAATATGTGCTTCTGCTGCCTCTCCATTTAGATACTCTCTGTTCTCTCTCAGGTTCCCCATGACCACACCCTATTTCATCTTTGCTCCATGTGTAGTGTCTGTCTTCTCCTTTACATCTCCTTCTCTTGTTACAGGTTAGGACTTGAATGCTGGGAAAAAACATGGTGCTCCCTGTGTCAAGCAATCAATAGTCCTGCCAGGCCTCTGAATAGGGCTTTCATGTTCACAAAGTTTCTGTCAAAAATAGTCTCCCAGGAAAGCAGGCGTCTCTACATTTCCTTCCACAACTCCATCTTTACATGCAGACTAGGATTATCCCCAGCCTCCAAACCCCCACTCTGCCATAATTTTGGTGCACATACGCTTGCAGACCTTTTTGTAGACCTTCACCCACTCCCTCTCAGCCCCTCCTCTCATTTTCTACATGTCTTGTTCACTCTCTTTTTCTGCTTCAAAGGCCTCTTGGGACTATTGTTATTCCTTTATTAATTCAAATCATAATGTAGCCTTAAAAGTTTGATCAGTTAACAGTATTTGATGTATTTAGCATCCAATGATAGGAAGGGGAGAAGTTCAGGAGCTGACACCATAAAGCGCATCGCTTGCAACTTGTGGGATCACTGAAGATGCTTTCAACATCAATAATGTTTTTCCAAGTGTTTGTAAATAATGGTATCAATGCCACAGAATGGTCTGATCTCAGGAGCTCCACCCTGGAGCTTATTAGTGCTTGACAGTCTGCACTTTGCTATGCATAATGGAACTGGCATACTACAATGATAAGAGCTGTTTTGCCGTTTTCCCATAGTTGAATCTCGGTTTTGATTTATTTGCTGTTTTTATTAAAATCTTGATTGCTGGAGTCAGGAGATCATGAGATAATCTCAGTTGTCATTCAAATCATGCCAAAGCCTAGCCATCAAGAATTCAAAGAACAGCTGGGTGATATAATGTACAAATGCAGCCTAAAGGCTAAGAAACTAAAGGAACACAGTATTTATAACTTAAAATGAAATCACATTGTAAAATCATTGTTATCTATCAAATCCTTGGGGTGATAACACATCCCATTGTCTCCCTGTCTCTGTATGTGCTTTGTTTAGACAAAGCTGCTTCTGTACTATCAGTATTACTGTGCTGGTGATTCCATCATAAAATCCTGAATTGTTTGAGCAGAAAATACCCATACTGAACATCAGTGGCAGGTACAATTATTCTTGTTCTTCTGGGGAGGGAAGGGGCAGGGAACATAGGGAATTCAGTTCAAACAGCCTGGTGCTTCTATAAATGACAGCACAAGAATATTTTGCTCAGGTTAAAAAAAAAAAAAATATAGCAAACCTTTTGTTGGAAAGGCCTTGGGCCTCCCCACTGTGGAGGGTGTTTGTCAGAGTGTCTGCCTTGGTTTTGATGTATCCCTTTTTATGAGCTGAATGAAAATTTTCCAGTTTTTGTCTGTTATAAACATTCTTTAAAAAATCTGTTTCACATCCTTAGCAGAGAAATAGTTGGCAACTAAAACCTGAGAAGAGATTTGTTCAGTACAGAATGTGCTCCAGCACAGACTTGTCAGAGTGTATGGAGATTTCTTTCTGAACTTGCTTTTCACTGACTGCCAGCAGTTAAGCATGGGAACATGAGCTCTCTTTTGTCCTAGGGACTTCTACTGGGCTTTGAGGAGTGTATGACAGGAAGGAAGACCTTGATGAGAACAAGGTGACTCAAAGAGCCAACTGGAGACAGGGGTCAGAAGATATAGAAACATAGAATCAGTTAGGTTGGAAAAGACCTTTAAGATCATCGAATCAAACCACTTCCCTGGGCAGCCTGTTCCAATGATTGATAACCCTTTTAGTGAAGAAATTTTTCCTAATATCCAATTTAAACCTCCCCTGGCACAACTTGAGGCCTTTTGAGAGAATAAAGAATAGGAGAAGATTGGATAAGGATCATCATAGTCTCAGATTCAACAGTCCTCAGGTTTAAGGCTTAGGCAAAATGGTCAGGTACCACAGAAAAGCATGAGAGATGTGAAACACTGTTTTCAGGTCTTAGGCGTGACAGTTTTACAAGGGATGAGCCCAGCATCTTGTATCTACCAACAAGGAGGAAACACAATGTAGAAAAGTTGCTGATTAACTAAGCAGGACTGAGGTGGTATTCCTGAAGAATCATCCACAACAGGAACATGTCTTTAGCCAGATTTAGCCAGAAAGCACTGAAGCTTGAATTGCTGTATTTCAAAACAAAAGTCTTCCTGAACAAGAGAGTATAGGTGGGCTGCAACATCCTTTAGAGTGGCTGACTGCCCCCCAGAACTGAGTGTGAGCGTTTGAGTAGCCCTGCTACAGTAGAACAGCTCCAGTCAAGGTGCTCACAGAACATCACATTGCAGCAACCAGAATCATGCTAGAGGCACACATATACATGGCTTAGACTGTGCATACTGACAAATATACCTGGTTAAAGTGACTGTAGTTATTTTCAGCAAGTTATACTGCTGAGTGATGAACAATTTGACTGAGCTCAGTTGTTTTAAGATACAAAGCAAGCCATTTACAAACAAACATGACAGGAAACATTGTAGTACATCTAGCAAGTGCTGATACGAAAGCTTTCCATAATATCTGTTAGAGGACTCTAAAAGTAAAACTTGTCCCCAAAGGGAAGGAGGTTGGAGGCAAGGACCGCCATCAGAGAGATTCTTTACCTTCTGAGGACTACATCTGGGCTTCATTTTGAGCAAGATGAGATCTGCTCCGATTCTACAGGTAGCTACGCACAGGCAAAAATGTATAGGCAGTTGTTTTGTTGTTGTTTTATATGAAAAATAAAAAGTTTCGACAAAAGCCCATAGACAGCCACTCAAAGCACCTTGCCAAGACTCTATAAGTGCTTTTAGTAATAATCCCACACATATGCATATCAAATTAACCTTTTTGAGGCAATTCTAACAGTGCTGCGTTTTACTGTTTTTCATCTTTGAGGACATTCTCTGAAAGGAGCCTTAATGGTGCAAGATTTTCATCATTATTATGGCAGGATATAGAGACTTAAAAAAAATTGTCTCTGTTAGGGACAAGTGCATTCTTAGCCTCAAGCTAAGAGGATAATGGAAATACTGTTCTCCCTACAGATAGGAAGTGGAGGGACAGTGAAATGAAAGCAACTACCCAGAGACACACACAGGAGACATCTTTGAGACTGCACATTTCCAAGTACTGTGCTATTGGCCTTAGATACACAACTGTCCTTCGTCTCAGACTCTTGCATACTTTTATTGGTAAACATATTTCTACCAGAAATTATTCTCTAAACATCTTCATAAGCACGGAGAAGCTCTAGCATGAGTAAGATAGTTGCCAGTGCTACGTGCATTAGCACTCTGTAATAAAAGTGAATATTCTTTCCCCTTGTGAAAACAAAGCCAAAGTTATCTGGTGTAGTTCATGCAGCCATGTAATGGAAGGGGGAATTTTATATTGCCTGCTGCATGATCAGCAACTGTTCTGTGGCAATGCTAACTATTCTAACCAAACACAAAAGGGCCCTTTGCATGCAGCTTAGCTCAAGCAGTGAAATCAATACAGACAGAACACAAATAGTTACAAGCAGTATTTGTACAGCGGGGGGAATTCATGTTGGACAGCATTGTTCCAAGTTTGCCGCAGTGTTTTAATAAATCTAGCCCCTATGGCAGACAAATACAGGACCCACTTTGCTGTCCAGCAGCTGAGCTAAAATGCTATGTACATCTGAGATGATATTTATCTCAAGGAGACTTGCCAGACCTATTTACAGACATAAATACTGTAACCCATCAGTTATTATATGAAGAACAGGAAGATATTTTATTATCCAAATAGATAAAATGCAGGGAATTCAAAGCAGAGGAAGTTTTTTTTTTTCCAAAAGGTTTTTTTTCAGAGATGGAAGGGGAGAGAGAAGCATGCATAATTTGCCTGAGTAAGGTTTGTCCTCTCATCCCTCCTCTGCACCATCTGTGCATCCACAGACTATGCACAAGCTGTGAGAATGCAAGAGGATGGGCAGAAAGTCATCTCGTAGTGATCCTGCACTGGGCCACCACAAGGAATCTCCTGGCCTTGACATAATTGCTATACCAAGGAGTATTTTACAGCCACTCGAAGCTTGCTTTACCAAACTGAGACAGGGCCTTGGAAACTGATGTAATGTAGAAAGAACTTCTGAGCTGGTTACATTATGTGGGGGCTATTGTCGAGCTCTGTAACAGCCTGGCTTGACACAAAAGAAATGTAAAGCTTTATCTACAATCCACCTTCCCACCTGCACTGTGTTGTCTCTGCAAGAGGACAAAATAATAGTTTCTAAATTGTTAGAGAAAAATTCAAAGCTGAAGATAATTCTCTGAGAAGGGAACAAGTATTAGAAGTTGCAAAAGTATCAGGAGAATATTTTAAAGACGAATGATTAGGTTAGGTAAAGCTTCACAGAAGTGAGATACAACAAAAGTCTGGTGAAAGAACCTCAGCTTGGGAAATTTAAAGTCAAACCAGTGAAAGCCATCAACAGAGCAGCTTCTCAAACAGCTGGGATGCTCCCTAACACTCCTGGCAGAGGGAGGTAAATTTTTTACTTTGTCTCATGATCTTTAATCTGGGAGTTACTTCTTTTAGCAAAGGAGTCCATTCCCCCCTTTCACTACTCCAGGTACTGTTGATTAATTTCTTCAACAAAGGAATAGCTGGCTGGAACATTGACCTTCTCCTGTCTCTTGGCTGGGCAAACTGGCTACAAGGAAATGCTGCTTTTCAGTGTCTTTCCTCAGAAATATGGGCACTAGTTCTGAATTATTCAGGATTTCTCAGACATGGAGGGTCTCAAGACCAGGGACCAACAGCCACAAACACAGATACAGTGCTGTGGCTTTGTGGTTAGAAGGTGGAATCTTTTGCCCCAGAGCTCTCACTGACCTGTAACCGCTCGAGCTAGAAGGCCAAGCTGCTAGCAGGAGCAGGGAGAAGGGCTTTTATCTTCTCTGGAGGTGGAGTGGTTCTTCCATTGTCTGAATAGCACTGTTACACATCCTGTAAGAATTTCTGTATGAAAGGTGGAAAATAGTGAGGTATAACGGGTTATGATTATTGCATGTGACTAAAGGAAAATAATTTCTCAGTGTTTATGGGATTGTGTACTGATGTTTGTACTTGAATCAGTTCTATTTTTCTAACACAGGCTGTTAGTGAGTCATATACTATTTTCCAGGGCCTACAAAAGATGACTGGGAAAGGCATGGCTACTGGGAATAAACTTAAATTTGCTGCACCGAGGTCTGGCTCTCCATTAGAAAACCTTTAAAAGTGTCCATTCTACAAAAAAAAAAAACTGAAAGCACCTAACTTACTGTCCTGGTTTGGGCGAAATCAGAACTAATTTAGCCTACTTCGCAAATAGGCTCTTTTTAAGAAGAACAGGATGGAAAAAGTAATAGCTGAATAGAAAAAAAAGAGTGACCTAGAACCCAGAATTCCTCTGAATGGAGAAAATATCTTTACTGACTCCACCTCCAACAAAATGCTAGAGTTTTCTGCCAGATCTGGGAACTAACACATCACAGGATATAAAGAGTTAAGTGACCTGCTCTTTGGAGCAGAAAGGATAAAGGAGGGAAGAAAGCTTTAAACAAGATTTGAAAAACTCTCCCCTTTGAGGCACCAGGTGAGAAATATTTTGTGAGTTAGCGGCCAGGATTAGCTGGTTAGACCCTAAAGCAAGACTACTCAAGCAATGGCTTCAGCACAGTTGCAAGGCAACCCAATTTTGATTTGGTTTTGCCAGAGCGCAGTGCAAGAACAAATAATAAAGGGTGGCTAGCTGCAAGGAGGAACTGGGACTGGGACCTATGAGCGCTCTCTCCTCTTCATGCCCACATGCACATGTAAGGTGGGAGATGGTCTCATCAGAAATTGTGTAACTCTGCACATAGGTTTCAAGGCAGGGACTATAGGGGTTATGGTCCCAGGATGTTCTGTTCTACTTTTATTTTTAAGGTCTATTCTGAGGCTTTAAGTAATTTGCACTGTCATTGCTGCCAGCAGAAGCAGAGCTGCCTTGTTGAGGCTGGCCTGCTGAGGCATTCACGATCAGCAGGAGGGGAAACACCTCTTGGCCCTTGTGAGAGTAGAGGTGCATGATTCAGTCCTGGTTTGTTGGGATGGTTAAAGGACATGATAACAAGACTCAGAAGATGCTTAGTGAGGTCAAAAGAGTGTGTAAATCAGGAATCATGATAACCTAGAGGCAAGAAAACAAGACCATGGGAATACAGGATTCCTGGAAATGTCCATTATTTAAACTCTCCTCTTAATTCGGCTTGCAGAGAGACAAGGTCAGTTGGGAACACCTCTGCTGAGGCCTTGATGGGACTCTGCCTGCATTATGATGTTGGAGTTTAGCCTTATAGTTAGAATATATTTCTACTCCCATTCCTGCCAAATCTGGTACTGCAAGTTGGTGCTGCAGGAACCACGATACCTCGTGTAAAGCAGTTAGCATACTGGGAACAAAAAGGTTAACCTCTTCAAATTTTAGAACGTCTCTAAAAATGACCAACCTCCCTTCTAACATTTGAGGACCAAAGATCCCAAGAGAAATGCTAACACTGTGATGATTAGCAGGGAATAAAAGTAAAAGCACCATGGTTTGCTTTGCACCGAGGACAACTTTTTTGTAGTTTCTGTGAGCACACTGAGGTCTCACAGTGGCTGACTGGACTCATCTTTGTACAGGGATCATTGGATTTGCTTCCTAATATTGCAAAATCAGTGTTTTTTGTTTTTTTTTTTATATATACAACATAGCACATTGAAATAATTGGTATCAGTATTGTGTGAATGTTGCATACTACTAAGCTGGAAAAAAAGAAAGGCAGGAACAGAAAGCCTTCTTTTGCTGTAATTTTCATAGTCTGTTGATGCTGTTCCTGCTATGTTGTACCTGAAAGCTGTTTCACCCCCAGCTGGCACTCACGGAAAGGTAATACTGTCCTCAGCTTCACAGCTGAGTAAAACTCAGTTTCCTCCTCTGTACATGATGTCAGAACTGGTGCTTACTGGGGCAGTGTGTTCACCAGTGAAAAAAGATCAAAATAAAGCAGCTTTATTTCAAGTTGAAACTTATAGTTTCAAGCAGGACGATGTGGAGGCAGAAAGTTGCAAAAGTGAGCTCTGCCATTTCCTTTCTCCCCTGAGAGGAGTGATGGATGTCTGCCCCGGTCCAGACATCCCACAGTGCAGCAATGTCAGCATACTCTTAGTGTAAACAGAGAGTCAAGTCCAGTGGTATCGACAAGCCAGTGATTTTAAGCTTCTGCAGCTTTGAGGGGATTGCTCTAGATGCAGAGGGGTGGAAATGTGGCCGGAGTCAGGCCCAATACATTTACCCTGGCTGGAAGCAGAAACCAGGCCTTCAGCGTTGCATTCAAGCTCCACAGTAAAACACTTCAGCACAGCCTGTTCCAAATGCGTGACACCCTGCAGAAAAGAGGCTGGGCATGCCTGCCAGAGCCTTGAAGCGGATGCTATCTCCCATTTACGGAGGCACTGCACCATCTCCTAGGCTGAACCTTGTTGTCGCCAGTGTTTACGGATTCACCGAGATGCGTCAAAGCCTCCCCACAGAGACAGGGAACTGCACAGCCTGCCACTGACAGACGGATCTACTCTCTTCAGTGTGTCGGCTATGCACACACGAGCGCGCGCACACACGCACACGCGAGGGCGGTAAGTCCAGCCCCCAACAGCGGCACCACCCTTCTGCTGCTGGATTTTTCCACCCGGAGTATCTTGCCCGCTCTGCTGTAATTTATGGAAATTTGTTTCTGACGTGGGGCTTTTTCTGCTACGACAGGGACGACTGGAGGAGGCAGAGTTGCAGTCAGGGCAGGAGAAGAGAGGGAGAGGAAGAAGTGGTGAGCAGAGGGACACTGGGGGAGCAGAGAGGACAGAGGGAGAAAAAGGTACAGAGACACTTCAGAGATGGGTGAGTTATAGCTAAGAGAGCAGGAAGAAAGGCAGAGAAAGGGAGAGAAGGCAAACTGTGGGGAAGGGAAGGTCAACGGAGCTCAGAGAGTGAGTCAGCCTCAGGAGGGCAAACACCAGGAGACAAGTTCAGGGAACACCCCAGCACCCCTAGAAGGACCTGTTTCGTCTGAATCTTCACCATGAGCACAAGGAAGAGCTGCCCCCTGCCACTGGGGCAGGGGGACCGGGAGGAAAAGCAGAGTGAGGGTACTCCTGACATGGAGCGAAAGGAGTGTGATGTGGAGCTGAGAAACAAAGCTATTCTGCAACAGAAAAGGCGCCTTAAACAGGCCACCCAGTTTGTGCACAAGGACTCTGCTGACCTGCTGCCCCTGGATGGCTTGACAAGGCTTGGCACCTCCAAGGATCTGGTGAGTCCAGTGGGACCCTATTTGGGAGGGGGTTCTCCTAATAGCCTTCATCCCAGTTGGGAACTGCTGTCAGGCTTTGTGAAAGGGTCATGGGTTCAGCAAAGATGAAACTTTCCTTCAGCATCATCTAGGAGCCAGTCAGGGTGAGGGGAAAGAACGAATCACCCATTTTTTTTGCATCCACCTTCCCATGCATCCCTATAGGGACCAAGCTCCTCACAGAAGCAGGGAGACATGGACTGGAAGGACTCTCCACAATCCAACTTTCCACTTACCTGGTACATGTGTGTGTTCATCTGACGTGTATGATTCCATGTGGGAAGTCTCTGAAAGACCCCATGTATTCCTGCATGATCCAGCCCAAAAGCAGAATCTTTCTGGGACTCAGCAGGGAGGGAAGCACAGTTCATGAAACTCTGAGAGGCTTGTGTTTGACCTTGTAATCTTTTTGCATTATTCTCTTTCCCCCCACTCTTTGGATTTCTGAAAGGCAAACACAGGGCAGGACTGCTAGCCAGGTGTATAGGCAGCTGCAGTGGCCGGCACCCATGGATGACACCTTTGGGGAGGAGGGACGGGAGTGAGGCCTGTGGGCATCTCCTTCTGGAGATGTGGAGCAGCAGGCACCAGGGAGGGGCTCTGTTCCAGGAGCCTGGGCAGTCTGTGGTTTGGAGGGACTTTCCCAAGGCTGGGAGCAATTTCCCACGGGATCTCTCATTGGCTTAACTGCACACATCTCCCCCTTGCTCTGGCAGTTTTGCAGTCTAACTTCTCCTCTCTGCTGTGGAGTTTAACTGCTCCAGGATGTGGAGGTCTAATCCATTCTCCCAAAAGAGGGCCTGGGTCTGGCCAGTGATGGGGGCACAACCACTTATTCCAGCTATGCCAGTGCGTGTCATAAAAGATCTTGCCCCTCCCTGCAGCCCATGCTTACCTCTGTATCCTCAGACTATCACAGCAACACCACAGATGCTCGTGCATGTGTTATCTCCTCCTGTTGTTTTTTGGCTCCTGTAGCAGGCCCCATGGCTGCTGGCAGCAAAGCGCTGCTGTGTACGGGGCACACGTGTGTGGGACAGGCAGGGTCCCAGGCACTGGGCCTGAATGGAAATGAGTATAGTTTTTCTTGCTGAAACCTTCAGGTGCAACGGCTCTGCCACATGCAGCCGAGGAGTCAGTGCCACATTCCTGCGCTGGTGAGCCCTCCTGCTCCCACCACCCTCCCTGCAGCCTCCTCAGCTGCTGTTGGAAGTCCCTGGCTTGGTAGGGTCAAGGGTGGCTCCCTGAGCTGTCACCTCATGCTCTGCTAGACCTTCGCCGCCACATACACATCTGTCAGCAGGGACTGGTCTTGAGCATCCCTCTGGCCCTGAACACAGTTGCTGTCTGAAGTACAAGAGGGGAGTCACATAAGTGTCATGTTAGTGAAGAACAGGGCCTCTCCTCTCTGCAGGGAAGGAGACCTGGCCATGCCAGAGCCTGGAGGGCCCCATTCAGGCTGGTAGCATGGGCCGGCTGGCACCAGCCCTTCACGCCCTGCAGCATAGCAGCTGAAACATCTCCTCAGGAGGGGATAGCCAGACATACACCTGGGCTCTTCCTGGTACAGCTTTTGGCAGGGAATGGGAGGAGCCACTTTTGAGTCTTTTAGTGCATGTTTGCTGAGCCCATCCACAAAGGCAGAGAGAAACATGCCTACCTGCTTTGCTTTAGAATTGATTCCTGTCACACGATGCCCTAAAATGACAACTGTGGTGCCGGCCAGAGGCTTCTGAAAGTCATGCACAGTATGGGTGGCAGTCTTGACCTCCAGAGGCTGGTGCCCTGAAGCCCCAAATGCTTGCTCTAGTGAGACAGGCCTTGTCTGAATTGCTTGCCATGAGCAGCACTCCCGGTCAAATTAACCATTCTAGGCAGGAGACTTCCTTGCATGCAGATGATGTTTGGTCACTGAAAACCACTGTATAGACCATGTTCGGTCTGTAACAGAATGGCTGAAACACTTTTAACATGGAGCTAGGGAGCACTGAATAAAGCCTAACATCTTTCCTGCTATGGAAGTTTTGCACTGGTGTTAGAAGGCACAAAATAAAGTGTGGCACCTGTGCGAATTTCACACACGTGGTGCCATACCTGGAGTCAATGCAGTAGCTGTGCTACCTCCGCTTCTGTTTTACCCTGGAGCAAGAGAAAGAACCAGGCCTTAGATTTCCAAGAGCAATTCAGCAGTCACTGCAACTTGATGGGCCACTGTGATACCACTGTGATGTTTTGGGAGTTGCAAATTAGAGTCCAAAATATGCTTTCAGACCTGCCTCCAGCCCCGTGCAAAACTCCATCTATGTTTCCTAAATTCGTCTGGCTCCCTCCTGGAGGACAGGAATGCAGAGCAGAAAATAAAGCAGCATCAGGAAGCACTAGAGATGTTGATCTTGGAAAGAGTGCAAAATATTCCAGAGTCCTATAGCATTTACACTGGGAGGAGAGTTTAATGAATTCCCCAAAACATGTCTCCCCTGACAGTGCCAAAGGCTACAGCTGTGGCAGCTGGAGCATGTCATAAAATTAGAGGAAGGTCCCATGTCATTTAAAAAACCTACATATTTTCTTACACAAAGCCAGGCTGCTACTTTTTGACACTCTTCTGTGTATTCTGTGTGTGCATCCAGCTTATGCAATGCATCCAGCAGCGTCTGGGATTTGATGGACATCTCCAACAATGAGAAATTATACATTTCAGTGGAAACCTCACAGCTTTATAACAACTATAAGCATGACACTTTTTTTTTTTTTTCTAAATGGAAAAAAAAAAAAAAAAAGTAGTTGCATGAGCTAAAATATCCTGAAAGTGCCAAGAAGGTCTGAAGATCTGGCTTCTCCCCTCCCAAAAGCCAAGATCCCCAGTTCATACCACTTCATTAATCATAGCAAGGCCTTTAGATTTCACATTGGAGAACCCGAATGTGATGAGTTTCACTGGGAACCTGCTCTGACCCTTCTAAGAGGTGGCCTCCCTTCCACAACTGGCCACAACTCCCTTCAGGTCCTCCCTCACCATCTTCTTCATCTCATTGCTTCTTACCAGCCCAAGAAAGACAATGGTCCCCACTTCTCTGTCTCACTGGTGAGACAGAAGACAGGGAGGGCCCCAGGAGTCTGCTCTTGAATCAGATGCCTCCACAGTCCCAAAGCTCAGCTACTCCCCATGAGTGCTTGGCCTCTTCCCAGCCTGAGTGACGAGAAAGAAGGGGACAGAGGTGGCAGCTGCAAAGAGCCATCTCTTTGTGTGGGAAAGGTTGTGGGGAGACAGAAAGGTCCTTTGCATGCCAGATTGTGAGAGGAGGCAGGAGGGAGGATGGGAATTTGGAGACCTGCTGTCGGTTCCCTGCCCTTTTCCCATGGCCCAGATGTTAGCTGGCAGACAAACTGGCACAGTGCTCAGAGTATTTAGGGAATGAATTACAACAGCCAGCTGTGCTGTGGTCCTGCACAGTAGGCTGGGAAAAGACCAGGAACAGAGGGATATTTTTACCTCACTTTTTCAACTACTGCAGTGCCTCTCATGCAGCATGTGTGAATTGATCTGACGCTCACCCCTTGAGTGACAGGGAAACAGAGGTGCGAGGGACTTGGCACCTTGCAAAGAGCAATGCTAAGTGCAACCAAAAAGCCAGTAACAGTTCTCCTGCTCCAACCATTGGGCAAAACTGACAAGTCAGTGTTCTTTGAGTTGCAATTTGCACAATTGCCCAGCCTCAGCCCTCTGACCAAGCATAAAGCTAGTCTGAAGCACACACATTCCGTAGGGTTAATACAGCCCAGCTCACTGTCAGGTCTGGTCTAATTCAAATGTTTGGCCTGCACATTGATAAGATCCTACATCAAACTGCTGCACCATCTGGAAGTTGATTTTTAAATTTTTTTTTAGAAAGATAAAAGCAACAGTTCATGCTGTAGCACATTAGCCCCTTTAGATTCATCGCCTTTCTTCACATAGGCAGCTGTTACTGAGAACGCTACTGTCAGCTCCGAGCAGCTGCTCTCCTGGAGAAAGGCCATGGGGCCAAGTACATGGAGAATGAACAAAGCAACCTCCAACAGGCCTACTTCACTGATGCTGCCAATTGTTGATTCAGTAGCTGTGCAGGGACTGGAGGTACTGGATCAGCATTGAGCAAAAACTAGAGCATCAAATTGATAACAAAGGGAGCTTTCTTTCCAAAGCAACAGTTTTGTCTGTGTGTATGCAATGTCAGGACAAGAAGTTTTTCACAATTTTTCTTCCCTTTTGGTGCACCTCTGCTTCTTCTGCCCAGAAGAAAGGAGATAGGAATATGAGATACATGAGATACCAGTGAGATACATGAGATACGAACAAAGTTCCTTCAGTCATTATCAGCTCCCTTCTAGCTGTGAACAACACAGGGCTTCATGGGTGCTCCCCCAACTAGGAAAGGAGTCAAAATAGTATCGCTTCTGATGGACGGGAGCTGAGACAGACTCCAAAAAGTATTAGAGCTAGGTTTAGTTTCCTATGCAGGGGAAGCTTCCCACTTCACCGCAAATAATTGCTTGTACACCTAAAATTTCTGGAATCCTGCCTTCTTACACACATGTACATCATTCACATGATGCAACCCCCCTCCCCCCCCCCATTAGAAGGTGTGAGTGTGCCTGGTTGGGTGTCAGGACACACCCACCAGGTAGTGTATCGCACTACCTGAACAGGTATAAGACTGCTGAGTGCATGTTTACCTGAAGGAATAGATATGTGTGGGGAAAGCATGCATCAGGCATGTTCTTCTCCTCCAATAATTGCATCCCAGAGACCTGCCTGTCACAGACATCCTAACATTTTAACATAACCTTAGTGGCTACAGGAAAAATTTTGAGATTTATAGAAAGTTTTTGGTATAAGCTGTTCTTTGATCAGGATGATCAGTTGGGTCAAGCATTTGCAATCTGCTTCCCTGGGCTAGCAAATGTCCTTGTCCTTAGCTCCATACTTAGCTGGGATTTCTCTTTCTTTGTGATGGAGACAGCAGCCACATAGTGTGGTCCAGCGACGCCTCTTGGAAGGCAATCTGAACAAGCTGCGGGGCGAGACCAGGGTTCAGTCTGCATGGGTTCAATCTCCACTGGCAAAAGACCAGGATGAAAAGATGGAAAAGGGGGAGGACAGGAGAAAAGAGACTTCATCCCTGCTAATACAGTGCCAGGTAAGGCAACAACATGGTGCTGCTGATTTCACAGTGATGGCAAATACTCAATGAGTTCCAGCTGCCCCACTCCCAAGGGCCATCCTAAGGTATTAATTGCAAAGCCAGCTGCAGCCGGATCATCTAATGCATGGCCTCTCCCAGAGTTTGGATTTAGTTCATCCAACAGACAGAGGAAAGCCTTTCTGCCACATGCATTTTAGTCGTCCATATTTGAAGATAAATTACCTTAATCACATCTCTTTCTTTTGAGGCCAGCTTTCCCATGATATGAGGTATTTCATAACTGCCTACAGAAACAAGGAATATCTCCTTATGACTTTAAGACAGGTGCCCTTAGATGATTTACACTTACTGGATCCAGTCTGGTCTGATCCTTTCAAGTGCCAAAGGACCTCCTAGGAAAGTAGCTAACTGTGCTCTGAATTAGCACTGCTGCATTTCTTGATGGAAGCAGCATTTTTAGCTCCCCTTTCTTCTTATATCCTCCTATACAGCAGAAAATACTCCTCCCTGGCCCCTGTAGGTAAGAAAGCACATTGAAAAGCTCCATGAAAGAGGGCTGCATGGTCAGAGCTATTCAGTAATATGCAGATATAAGACTCACCAAGATACAGACCTGGAATACCAAATCCATTTTAAAGCTGTATTTATTTCAGTTACTTGTTCTAAAGAACATGTCGCATGTTAGAGCGTAAAGTCTACGATTCCAGGAAAAACACATGCACCTTTGAAAATTCACTTGGCATAATTCATTATCATATGAACACAGCCTGACAGCAAGTTTCTGAAATGTTCAGATCAAGTGTCTCAGTACCACACAAAGCTACTGTCTGGTTTGTTTTCCAGCCTTTACTGTTGCAGTTAGACATTGCTTACCCTGGGTTTTAGACTCTGATGTAGCTAGGTTAACACAATCATACTTGGGAAAACAGACTAGTAGGATGAGTGCCTCTCAGTGTAATTTCTCCAAATAGCTGGAGTCTTTTTTTGAGCAAATGAAGGTGTTTCTTTAATCACTGGTTCTGTAAGAGGAAACTGGGTGATAAAGGGTGGGTTTTTTGTCAGGCATACACATCAAACAAGGACAGGCATGCATAGGTATTATACCCCAGGGCAGTAGCTAACTCAGCATCAGAGTCCACTATTCTTCCTTTTTTGTGCTTCTAATGGACTGTACCCCAGCTGTCACATATATTGTTTTCCTTCACAGAGAAAGGTTAATGAACATCATAGTCAAGGAAATAGGTCGCTGCACTTAACTGTCCCTGAACTCAGAAGCTTCTGCACAGGCATTTCTCTGGTTTTGTACCCTTCTTCAGAGCCAGTCACTCTTCGCCACACTTAATCTACTTACACAGAAGGAAGAGAAGCTCTTCTCCTCTTCTTTTTAATCTTTCTGCTTTTCATGTTCACATTTGTGACTTCAAAAAGCCTCACCTGTAAGAGATCTATGGCAGGAAATAGCATTCATGCTGCCGGTTCATTTTAATTAGAGAGGTGAGCTGGTACCTTTTGGCGAACTGCTTGACTACGGTGTAGTTTTTGCTAGAAATGGAACACGACCCCAGTGAAGTTTCTCCTCTCTGACAGCAGCTCCTGAGAAAACATCGTCTACCAGCATAAAGCTTCCATTTACACTCAGGCAAGTATGCTGAAAATTTCAAAGTGGTAACAAACACATCACTTGACTAGTAACTGAACTTGACTAGGAAATAAAGCTTGAATATATGTAGACTTCAGTGATACAGGGAGATTTGTGCAGTAAGTGTTTTCATTCTAACAAATTATAGTTGCCCTGTGCCTAAGGCCTTTTCAAGTTTCAGAGATCACAGACGGACCCAGTCTCTAATGGAAGTACTGCAGAGTCATTCCCCCTCCTATTTATTTAGATGAGTTGCTCACATGGTACTTTATCAGAATTGAGCCTTTTTGTGGCAGTTTTCACAAAGCACTCTGGAAAGCTTGCCATGACTGGCATCTGCATTGTAAAATCAAGCTGTTACTTTTTGTGGCTGGGCTTGTCTCTTGTTGTCTTGGAAATAGATGCTGAAAGATTCCACTGCTGTCCAAGACTGCTTTACCTCTGTGCCAAAGCAACCTGGGATTAATCAAGCTTGGTTAAAGCAGCTTCTTGACTTTGCAACTGACATTATTTCAGAAAAAAAGTTCTTTATAAATGGTGATCCTTACTGACTCCCCTCCCTTCTTTCTCTTTCTTGGAAATACCTATAATTGACCTTTAGATAAAGACTAATGGCGACTGGTAGTAACAGACTGAAAATTCTGGGGCAGAGATGAGAGTGGGTAATGTGATGAAAAGTCCTCTTAGTCCAAAAAAGGCTTGCAGTGCTCATCAGCTGCCTGTGTACTCCTTACATAGTCTGCATTGTATTTGGGGTATGCTGGACCAAGGACTCTCCTCAGGCTCCTGGTGAGTTCTTTGCACAAATGGTTAGTGGTATAATTGGAAGGTGAGGCTGCTGGAGCTGATAACTCTGCAGGGCTGTTTACCACAAAATGAGATGAAATGTCATTTTCTACAGAATAAGCACTCTCCTGTTATATCCTAGTAAGGATATAACAACTTGCAACTTTCCCAGCCTGCTGTAAAACAAAACTCAAGAATCCGCCTAGTGATACAGTTTAGGTTTGTTATCACAACACCACATGCATTTCAGGTCTGCCTGCTCCCAAAGTGATTTCTTAGCAATTGCTATCCATACTCCAGGTCTTCTGTTTCTGAAGAGCTAATACAATGCCTTTTCTGTAGCCGGGCAACGAACAGTTGGCTCCTGAGCCACAGGGATGGTTAACTCTTTCCTAGTAGAATCCATGTCTGCTAATGAGGAAGGGCTGATTCAGCTGGACACTGTTGGCAGGTTGCAGTCTGGGCAGATGTGGTAGCATGGTTAATATATCTGCCTAGGTAGCGAAGAGACAAGGGGAAGCCTCTTCTATGAAGCACAGTAAAGAGGCTGAGGAGGCAGATGTCTGGCATGTATCTGCACTTTGTGCTTTATCTTGTCTCTCTGCTTAGTCTAGCTACAATCCTTCCAGGCAGGGCTGATGTGTCAGTAAGGAACAGACAGCACAGACATTACAGAGCTCTAAAAGCAGAAAGGGAGGCATTTTATCATAGAATGGTTTGGGTTGGAAGGGAACTTAAAGACCATCTAGTTCCAACCCTGCTGCCATGGGGAGGGATAAGGGACTGTCCTCAGGGTCCAGTCAATTTCCAGGTTGTTTTCTCTCTAGAAGCCTGGACTTTGTAATGACAGTTTGTACCAAAAACAGCTGTTGTCATGAGGTAAGGTGGGATCTCTCCAGTTGGCCTTGAGGACCACTATGGGGAGGCACTAGTCCTAGTCCTGAATGTTTAAACTTGACATGCCAGGCAGCCTGGAGCCATGGTAGGAATGTTTTTTCTTAAACAAGCAGAACTATTTTCAAAAAGTCAGGAGCTTCTAAATAGAGTGCTTTGCAGCTTTTCCCCTTCTGCAAGGCTCTAGCATGCTCCCCCACTTGCTAAAAGTAGGTTTGTGCCAAGAGGCAGAAGGCATGCATGAATGAAGGGCAAGAGAACAGATGTGCATTCTGGGAACAGGCAGCAGCTCATCTGGGTTTCCTAGCAGCTCTGTCATGTGTGATCTGTATTACCATGGGACGGCAGTTCAAGCTGCTCTGCAGTGAAGCGGGACTGCTCATTTGTGAAGGAGCTTGGGGAATATTTCTGTATGAATGTGCAAAGAACTGCAGAGAGGGCTTCTGGGGGCTGGTTTCTCAGTGGTCTGACTCTGTTTCATGAATCTTCCAGCTGATATCAGCTCAGCTAAGTTTTGTGTTCTCATAACCCGTGACTTTGTAGTTCTGTGGCAATTACCATACCGTGTGCTAAAGAACTCTCTGTGATGATTAACCCCTGTAATAAGCAGATTTAGTTAAGAAATCAGGAAATTGAGACATTTTTTCTCAGCCCTTCTGGTGCTGCACTGGATCCTGAACAGTCATGCTTGATCTGCTTAAGGTGTTCAAAGTATTTAAGCTTGTCAGGAATAAGCGTAAGGGTAGAGGAGCTGTGGGAGGTCTGTTGATGCTTCTGAGTGGCTTGTGGCACTGAGTGCCACAGTGGATTGAAGAGAAAGAATCACAGGAAAAACACAAATGATAGCAGGAGGAAAATGAACCTCCCAAGAGGGAAACTTTGTGGTTGGGGTTTTTTTTGCGTGTTGGTGCAAGACAGAGCCTTGAAGAACTAGGTCATCAAGAATGGTCATGGTTAGGCACTATAGGTAGGTGCAAGCCATATTTTGTAGATGTCAGTTACTCCATCTTTTCCTTTTCATTTACTAAGTCCTGATCCTCCTTTTTTTTTCTGAACATAACTCTTATTGATGTCTTTGATCGCCCTATTTTTTCAGACCTCTACCATATATGAGACCTGCTGTTACTTCAGAACTTCTGGCCTGCCATTAAGGACCTCTGTGCAGAGGGGACAGAAAAGAGATGGCAAACACTTCTCCTGTTCCCTTTCAAGTGCAAAGGGGTGAAGAAATGAAGTGGGCAAGCCACTGGGTGTTATTCCAGTAAGATCATGCAGAGGTGACTTGGGTGCAGGGCATCCAGTCTCTCTCCCTTTGCTAGATGACACCAGCTGTGAATATTGTTGTTGTAGTGTTCATGTCATACTTCCCTAAAGAGCTGTGTAGGAACTAAATGTAAGCACCACACAAAACGGACATCTCTTGATTAGGTTGTTTCTTGGATTCAGGAGTCGCTTGGTTGTGTCAGTTATGTTGGGAACTGCCTTAAATTCAAGCTCTTCTCAGGGATGTTTGCCCTGGGTGTTCCTGCTTCTCCCACAGACTTCTCCCTCTGGAAGCTGTTCAGCTGAGAACAGTGTCTAGCCCTGGAACATTGTTCCCTGTAACACCAGAAGAAATGGAGAGAGGAAACCTACAAAGGCTGTAGCACATGCTTATATTCCTTTAGAAGATTTTGTCATATCAATTATTGCTCTGCTATAAAGTCCATGTGGGTTTTCTGGACAAATTCACTAGTTATGCATCTCTTGACAGGAATACTGCTAAGTTAAAGTCACTAATAACAGATAAGTGCCTGGGAAATCAAATACAAATTAAAGAAGACAAATTTAAAAAGAAGCCTTTGGCAGAGGCTTGCGGAGAACTGGGGAGACCACCATTGTCTTGGATGAGTCTTCTCCCTTCTGACTACTGCCTAAAACACCACATCTTTGGCTGTGTTGCTAAGGAAGGTCTAAGGGATTGTCCCAGTCTTGGAGGAGTGGGCGTACCAATTTGAAACCCACTGTAATTATCTGTTGTTGTTTTTTCTAGTGCCAAGGTCAGGTATTGAAAGCGACTGTTAACACTGGATGTCTACCCAATCTCATCTCCAAGAGCTGTTTAAACCAGCTGGGGTAAGTCTTTGCACAGTAGAAAAGGAGAGGTGGCTAAAAGAAAACCTATGGGAAGGACCTAGGCACTCTTGATTCCCAGCCCCAATGATAATTACTAGCAGCTTTGCATGTGCACATGGCTGTTTAGGAAAAGGTGCAGAGGGTGGGCTACAGGTCAAGGCATCAGGAGCACTGGCAAAGTTGTGTGCAGACCCCAGAGCAGGAGGCAGAGCTATGTCATTCTGTCTGTGTGTAATGCAGGGCAAAGCTGCCCAGCTGATGTTTAGCCTCAGCGGTGAGGAAATCAAATGGACAGTGCCTTATGGTTCTGCTTGTAGAATCTGCCTACAGACACGCTATTATGAAAGAGATGCCTCCTCTTGTGGGCGTGTTCCCAATGAGACCAAGAATTACTGCCATCAGTGAGAAGTCCTGTTTTCCCTCCTCTTCCTCCACTTGAAGCAATAACACCTCTTGTGTCCCACAGGCTGGAAGAAGTATCTGCCATGGATTGTGGAGATCTCTCTCTTCCCATCCCCAGCGTTGTTGGCCGAGTAGAACATATGGAGTTACAATTTGGCCAGGAGATGGTGCTGTGTTCAGCACTGGTTGTAGGTGAGAGTGCCAGCCCCTCATCTCCCTCAGTTTTCCTGTGCCCTTTTGCCCTGCCAAGGGCATTTAAAAGGATTTTTGGCAAAAGCATAATGCAGTGGGAGGTTGGTGATGGGGTCACCTCCACTGCTGGCCAAGATCATTATGCGCTGTCAATACTCTCAATGTAACCAAAAGCAAAGGGCATAGGAAGAGCACAGAAAAGATAGAAGATGTTGAAGGTGGGGAGAAATGAGGTGGGTTTTGTTCTTAACACAGGATGTGGAAAATTCTCATTTCCTTCTAAAATGGATGTTTCTAAAATCATGCAGAGTGCTTTATTAGTCCTCTGGTGCCCTATGTTCTCATATTGAATGGGCACTTGTGTCTTTGCCTGGATGGAAGTCAGCAGAGAAACTGACAGTGGGCACAGCTTATTCCTCAGTGTTTCTCTGTGTACTCATCTGCCTCGGCTGCAGGGAGCACCCTGGAAGAATCTGGTAGCCCCAGAGTGCTGAGTCTCACTCAGTGTCCTGAGGCAGGACCCTTTGAAGGAAGGAGCCGTAGGAGACAAGGTCAAGTCAGCAGGCACTGGAGCACACCCAGAAAACAGCAGAAAGGCTGCATGTTCTGCATTTACATCAAGCTGTGCATATGCTCAAAACAACTTAGTTGTCTTTTTTCCCCCTGTTCTTTCTCCCTATTTGTCTTCCAGCTTTACACTCATGCCTTTATCTGTCTCCTCATCTTTGATGAGTACTATTCATCTTCCAAGGCCTTCCTTGCTCCCTCTTTTCATGTCCATTCTTCCCACTTTCCTAGTCATCTAGAAAGAGCTTCCTTCTCTTCCGCACTCCAGCTCACTCTTCTTCCCTGGTTTCCCCTTACTTGTTCTTGCCCTTCATGGGGAGTCCATATTAGTACCAGCACAGGTGAATTTAGCCTAGTAGCACCTATCCGTTTTGCTGTAATGTGGAAATGGCTGCCTGAAAGGAGCAGAACTGCTACATCTGTGCCTTACATCTCCCTGTGCACACAGTGTTCTTGCTTATGTGACTATAGATAAATCACAAAATACAGCCATTGGTTACAGGGCAAGCAGGCATCCAGGAGACATGGGAAGTGTTAATGATGTTACTTGTGGCTGCTGAATCCTGCAGACTCCGTGGCCTGGGGAGTCCTCCTTCCCTGCAACTGAAGTCCAGATGGATGACTCTAAGACCCCGGAGGTCACTCTTATCCAGTCCAGTGCATGTTCTTAGTGGCAGGTTTGGACAGTAGCAAAGCTGAATGCATATTCCAGAGAAGAACATACAGAAAGGACACAGACAAGGCCAGCCATACAGATCACCACACAGAGTAGTGTCTTTACCAGCACTCACATAAACACCAGCACAGATAGCCCAGTCCTGGTCCTCCTCTGGTTGACCAAGATTGAAGTTTATTAGCAGAAGCTCATATATCCTCAGTCTCCAGGTTCACAAGCACACTCATATTCAGAGTCTTCAAATAAAAGCACAGCTTCCAGGTCTGTCTTATATCCGTGTCTGGACCCTGGGCCCCTTACCTAGCCACTGACTCAGACCTTAAGTCTTTCCAGATGCAGGTTTTCTCCTACTCACTGGCTGGACCAGACTGAGGTTTGCTAGCTAATTATGTATACAAACCCATAAGCATATAGGATTAAATTCACTGGGATTAAATAAACATATCCAAGTCTTTCTAGTTAGTGGCATTTAGACCTCTTGCACATATGCCCTGTCCTCATCAGTTGCTGGCTTATAAACCTAAGGCCCCTGTGACCCTGGTCAGACCTGGTACCTAGAGCTCTCTTGCATGCTGGGCTCTCCAGTTGCTGGCACATAGACCTACAAGCTCTGTGACGCATAGTCCTTTTGCAGCTACTGGAACTCAGAACTTGCAGCACACATTGCAGTCCCTCCAGTTGCTGGCACCTGGGTGTATAAGCCCTATAGCCTGTGCTCCTTTCCCTGGCACCTAGACTTCTCTTGTACACTGGTCTCACTAGTTGCTGGCACCTGTGAGCTTTGTCCACTTCCCCAGTTGCTGACACAGACCTATGAGTCCTATGGCCCCTTCAGTTACTAGCACCTCTCTTGCATGCCAATCCCTCCGGTTGCTGACACCTAGAGCTAGTTGCCCTTTAACCTGTGGCATCTCCTAGACTTGCTGACACTTAAGACTTGCAGCAGTCATATATAGGATAGAGAGGTTATACAGAAAAAAATAATTAATAAAATTATTTAATAAGAAGATCGGATAGATTGCAGCAAGGGTTTGGTCAGACAAGTGAACTAACCAACAGCCTGCTTGCATGTGACTGGTCCCCTTATCCCCTCCTCTCTATTTTTCTATGCTTGTGTTCTTCCCTGAGCCACCCTGCTGCTTGCCTTCTCCTGCCTTTGGCCCTTCCCCTACACAGCCCATAGTAAGATTTACATGTTCCCACAAGCCCCTTCTGATATCTCATAGTAAGTTTCAAACAATCCCACAAACCCCCTCAAATATCTCATAATATTCATGATCATCATGGTTCCCTTCTCTTATCAGCTACAAAGTTCATTTTGAGCCTAAGCCTAAGTAGCTTTTTTAATGGCTCATCAGTCGGAGGCAGAAGAGCGCTTGTCTTTGTCACTGTTACTGGCTGCTTGTTAATATTTGTGTGTTAAAATTCATCACTTTCCTTGCTATTTATTTACTTTACACTGAATAGACCATAACCATATAACTTTACGAACCAGATGCTCTCATATTCCACACTCTCTTACAGGAGAGACACACTTTGTTTAGAGGGCCAGTATATACAGTCTTAAGCCTGATCAGTCTTTCCTCTCTTCTCAGATGACGAAATGCTGGAGTTTTGCATTGGTCTCCAGACTCTGTTGTCTCTCAAGGTAAGGAACAACTTCTTGCTTATTGCAGGGCTCCCCTCAAGAAGTTCTCCAAGATCTGGTTGCTGTAAGCATCAGAAATACTTATGTCCAGGTCTTCAAGGGTGCCACTTGCAATGCTTGTTGCACAGCTGCCTGGCTGGCTGCAGTATGCTCTGAGTCACCGATTCCTTTTTAAAGGTTTTAAGAAAGGAATCACCCAATAGGATACTATCACATCTCCCATTCTTTTTATTCCTGACCATACAAGTTGCAAACAGGAAAGGGAAACTGAAGAGGAGACAAGGCAAGGCACAATGTGTCACGAGTTACATCTGTTGCCTTTTGAAGGCAGATGTGAACAAGCTCTGCCCTTGCTTTGAGCCAAATGAAGCTGTATGATCACATTCAGTGTCCAACACTAGCTGGACATGAGTGGAAAGAGTCTTCTCCTTTCATCAGCTCACCTCAGGGTTAGTGCTCTGCTGAGCCTGGCTCCTGAGTGGCTTAGAATATGGCTGCAACAAGCTTGCGCCTGCCTGTCAAATATTTGTAGCCCCGTCAGACTCATAAAGCAGGAAAAGCATTGGGCTGTATGGCTGAGCAGCGTGAGGACATGACCTCAGAAGGAGTCATAGGAAGAAGGGATGGGAATGGCCTTGTGAAGGGTTTGGAGAGGAATCCATTGAAGGGAATAGGAGCAAGGAGGCAGCGTGAGGGACAGGGAGGGGAATTGTAAAGACTCTACAAAGCCAAAGTGGGGCTGTTTGATGGTTACACAGGTTTTCCCCAGTGATAGACATCATGAGATTTGCTGTCTGAAATGTCCAGCAAGTAACTGCCTGTCCTCTTCTTTAGTGTTGCATCGACTTGGAGGAAGGAGTCCTGAGATTTAAAGCACTGAGTCAAGAGCTGCCTTTTCTACATGTCTCTGAAGAGCCTGGTCAGTGACTGTCTGCACTCCCCATGTTTGCAGCTGAGGAGGCTTGCTGCCATGAGAGAGATGAGGGTGAGGCTCACATGCCCCTAACCTTGCTGAGTTCTAGGCTGAGGCATTCACTGGGGAGTGAGAAAAAGGCAAATGGGTGCTAGAAGCTGTTGTTGCTGGGAGTGCCTCATCTTGAGAGAGATCCCTCCTTTCAGTGGACCCTCTTGATTGTTCCGCATGTGCCAAATGGGCATCTTGTTCTTGTTTTTCTATCTGTCCCTAGTCACTCCAATTTCTGCTTCTGTACTACATTCACCCTACCCTTTTAACAATTTATTTTTACAATATCCTCTGTTCATGAGACCAGAGTCTCTGTGAACAATCTCCAGTTGTTCTGTGGACAGGAAAACAGCACTTTCCCCCAAAGCCTCCAAAGATTATCATGAATGTTTCCCTTCTCTTTGCCTCAATGTGAGTGGACTCCACTCCCATTTCTTTGTGGGAAGGTGTCTGTGGCCAGTTGCTTCATCTGTACTCTGGGATGCTGGATTTTGTTACTTTTTGCTGGCAGAAGTATTTTCTTGGAAAAACCTTGCCGCAAGAACACTTTCAGAGTTAATTCTAAGAAACCTTTGCAGAAATGCTGAGCATAGATGTCTAGAGTACAGAGGACACTCACAGGGGCTCAGGCTTTGCCACTGCATCCTTGGCAACTAAGCTATATTATAGGAATGGCAATGCTTATCATCTCTTGGTGTTATACACAGTAACCAGAAATGCACAGCCTGTTCTGACTGGGCCTCTCCCTCTCTGCATTCCAGCTGCTAGAGCTACATTCCTATCACCTCTGCTGCATCATCAGAGATCCTGCCACTCAGTTTAAATGCTGCAATGAATTAGAGCACCCAGAGTCTTCTGTTCTGTCAGCTCCTTTCTTTCAACTTGAAATCTAGTGATTGGACACAGATACATCAGCCTCAAATCCCAGCATCTCACAGCCCATCGACTTTGCTACTGCTGCATGAAACAACAACTAGACTTCCTTGCAGTATCAGCTCAGGTCAGGGAACTGTGAGTTCATCTAGGATGACCAGGGTGATTATTAAGTCTGTTGGGTTTTTATAACATTTTTTTAATTTGCATCCTAAAGTATAGCTGTATGATAAATACATAGTCTACTCTTTACTAGTGCTAGGGAAGATGCACATCAGGGCTTGTTCCAGACCTCCTGACTACTGATTCACTACCTAAAGTCTGCACAATGTCCCTTTGTTCACCCTTAGAATGCCGTTTCATCCCCATTTTGCCTATCTTTCTGGATAGGCTAGCTCGCTTCCTTTTTTATCAAACTGCTTATTGCTTCTGTTACGCTTCTCAAACAACTTGTGTACGCATTTTTGCTTTTCCTGTTAGTTCTTTCCTAAATAAGATGTTGTATGCTGTAGTTCAACACATGCTAAGGACAGCAGAGTACAGCCTGGCTGATACGATTTGAGATGCACTTAACAGTGCTAGTTGGTGTGACTGGCATCTGCTCCTCCTACAAGCAGCATGAGGCTAGTGTTGTTAGTCATCATAGCATGCAGCTTCTGATCTGTTTCTTGGCTTCTTTGCTGTTCTACTTGTGCATCTGATTATTTCTGGCTGCTTGAACTACTTTCCATGAATCTCCTGAATGACACCAACAGTTCTTCCATTTATGCAAGGACTCATGTCTACTCAATGAGCCTGTCTGGTTCCAAAGTACCAGTAATTCTTCCTGAATTTGTATCACTTGCATGTCTGATTGGCTTCTCAAACACAGGGGTCTTTCATGACCATTCAGAGTTGTACTAAACCATCCTGTGTGTCAGCTGCAATCTATGTGCAACTGGGTCAACTCTGCTGAAAAAAATCTTGTTTGTGATAGATGAAACACCTGTTCATATGTGCAGCAACTTGCCTAGTTTCCAACTCTTGTGGCCCTCTAAAAATGGCATGTGGAACAATGACAATCTGCTAAAGCTGACAGATACCACGTGCATTACATCTCTTGTTATTCATCAACTTTTACAATCTATTTTAAAAAAGGACAAAACCTAAAACCTTAACCCTAAACATTAAAGCTAACTCTAGCCCTAACCCAAACACTAAACCCTAACCTTTAAACCTAACCCTAAACGCTGACCCTAACCCTGACTCTATTCCCTAATCCTAAACAACTAGCCCCTAAGTATAAACCCCAACCCTAAACATAACCCCGTAAATCTATACTCAACACCTAACCCTCACCCCAAAATGTAAATCTAATCCTAAACATAATGCTAACTATAAACCCTAACCCCAAAACCTAACCCTAATCCCGAACCCTAATCCTAAACTCTAACAACTAACCCTCTGTCCCTAAACCCAACACTAACCCTAAACCTTAACACAAACCCTAACACCAAACCCTATCCTTAACCCCCAGCCCCTAACCCTGAACATTAGCCATAAACCTAACCATCTAAATATAATCCCCTAAACACCAAACTCTACCTCATAACAATAACCCTAATCCCAAATCCTAAACCTAATGATAACTCTAACTCCTAATAATAACTTTAACATAGGTTAAACCCTAATGCAAACCATAACTCTTAACGCTAACCTTAAACCTAATCACCTGATCCTAACTCTAACCCAAAATATCCTAATCCTAACCCAAACCCCCTAACTATAACCTTATCTCAAATGCTTAAACCTAACTTGAACATAACCCCTAACCCTACCCTAAACTAAGACTAATCCTAAACCCCAACATGGGACCTAAACACAGAATTGAACACTAACACTAAACCTTAATGCTAAGCCGCCTAACCCCTAACCCTGACCATAACCACTAATCCTGCTTCCCTCTAGAGTGCCCAAGGGCTTTTGCTGGGTTTTGCTTCAGCCTGCAAGGGGCTCTGCTTCCCTCCAGAGCACCCCAGGGCTTTTGCCAGGCTTTGCTCATGCCCAAGCAGGTCTCCACTGCCTTCCAGAGTGTCTGACAACTTTTGCCGGGCTTTGCTTCGCTGGTGCCCACAAGTGGCTGCCAAGGGAAGGTGAGGGCCACTTCTGTGTGAAGCCATGTCTGGTGGGTGTCCATTTCGGAGCTGGGCTCTGGCTAGGCTGAGGGTGTAGCTGAGTAAGAATCTTCCTGAACTCAAGACTGAAGCCAACAGAAATCTTTCCAATGATTTAAAGGGTGCTGGATGGGATCCTACAGAAAATTGGCACGACTTTGAGCTGACAATTCTGACTAGTGCTTGTCACTTATAGCCCTGCAGATACTTGCACGCTAGCTGCTGTTGGAATTCATCAGGTGCTGTTCCTACACATCAGTCTTGGGATAACTGCTCTTGCTCACCCTCAGAACATCCTTGTCCTTCTGAAGTCTGTGATTTCTCAAATCACTGTCAGGTTCCTCTGCGAATGTGTGCTACAGTAGGTGAAAATCACCAGCCCTATCTATCCCTCTCTTCCCTGCATAATGAATCCCTCTTTGCATCCTCCTTACCTTCCCCCAAGCAAGTCATTCATTCTTCCACACTGGTAAGTGACAATTTGCTTCTTCCAAATGGAAGTCTTTCCTTTATAGATAATCCTTTTAACACTTTCCTGTACCCTGTTTGCTAACACTCTCTCAGGTTGTGGCATTATCTTCCCACCATTTCCTCTTTGTTGTTAACAATTACATGTATAAATGTAGACTGTACCACTTGTCAGTCACAGAGAGGATGTTTCCAAGCAAGTGCTAAATTAGCATGTGACAGATCTTCTTTTCAGCTGTGAAATCAGCTCCGGAGCAGAAGACACGCTTTTTGCCTTCCTCCTGTTGATGTCAGTTGAACATGCAGGTCTCCTCCACTCAGACATTGAGGAATCTGTTGCCAGCAGTTAACCTAGAAGCTCCCCATCAAGCTTTGTTGCAGGCAGAGTTTACAAGAAAAAAACCCCACATTTATATGACTAAATGAGAACAACAGGTCATAACACCATGGCTGACAACTCAGTTCAACTCATTCTCTTAAATCACAGCATAATCCTACAGTGTCAGTATCCGGTTTCCTCATCATCAAACCAAACTCCTAGTGGGTTTCCATCTCCCAAAGTTCCTTGGCATTAAATGGCATGTTGTTACTGACCTTAACACATGTATTCTGAATTCTTGCCCAAACTGGTGTTTTCTCCAAAGACCGGCATTTTTGTGTCATTACATGGGAATCCCAGCTTCCATTGTGAAAGACAGAAATGTTGGCTTTAAAAAAAAGTGTGATTATAAAACAGAACTTAAAACATCTCAAAGAGGCAAACTCAACCTCATCTACAAATACGGTAATTTTTAAGTCTTCCTACATTAGGGAATCCAGTTAAGTAATTTTTAAGTGGGTTGGCAAGGCTGAAAACTGTCTCAATCATAGTTTCTTTTGGAAAAGCCCATTACACAGATACACTTCCCTACCCCCAATTCTTTCATCTCTATTGCTTTTGAGGGACAAGGGGAAGGAAAGGGCTCCCTAATTGTGTTTTCCACTGGAGACCTAAAAATGCTAATATTTTCATATGGAAAGTAGAAATTTAGTACAAACTGCCACCTCAGAGCAGGACACAGGCACATCCTGTATGTGTTTAACACTGGCTTCCTTATGATGAGGCCCACCCCTTCAATATAGACAATGAAATGTTAATATTTTAGGGATAATCTCTCTGAACTGCCTTGATGGACAGCTCCTACTAGGGCTACTTTCCCATAGAGTGGACACAACAGTTTTGAAACAGTCTGCAGGGAAGCATCTGCCACAGAAAGTCTTTGGAACAGAGAAGTGTTATATGTCCAGTGTGAGACACATACGGCTGTCAATGGGGAGATGGACTTCTGAGGCCCCTTCCAAGGCCTATGTGCAAGAGGTAAACCTATCCTGAGAACGTGCACTCTGACAAAGCCATAATCAGGACCATTTAGAGGAGCTTGAGTTTTGGATGGAAGGGGAGCTCCAGCCATCCACATTCCAGAAGCCTGCTCCTTCTTTCACTACTAGCAGGTGAGTCACAGAACTGAAGACCTCTGAGACACCTATATGTTTGCAGCCAGTCCTCCTTTCCAGAGACTCCACTGGCAAATGCCACGATATACCTGAAGAGTTATAGAAATAACTACATTCAGCAAAGAGATCATAAAAGTGAAGGCAGGGGCAGCCAGCGGGTTTATTATGTCTCAGGAAAATAAAGCAACCCCCCCCGCCCCCCTTTATTTTCTTACTAGTAAGTTCACCATCACAAAGCCATGAAGCATTTATTTGCAAATGCCCCCAGTGTCTGAGAATGCTGTTGGACTCCTCACTTGCTGTGTGCTGGCACTGGGACATTCAAGTATGTCTTGCAAATCCTGCCCTGCCAAAAAGCTTCCTGGCACCAGCAGGTATGCCAAGCTGCTATTGAGCAGGGTGCAGCAAACAACATTTTCTGCTGCATGGAAAGGAACAACTTCACATCTCAACTCTGTGGCTTGTGTTGGCTGGCAAGGACAAACAGGCAATGCATTACAATGAAAGTATAACGTAACTCAGTCAGTCCAGAGACAGAGCCTATGTAGCTCCTTCTCTGAGTAGATGTATACTTCACAGAAAACTGTTGCCAGTGGAAGTAGCCTGAAGCACTGACTTCAGGAAGTAGTGACTGTAGCCAGTTAATTGTCATTTTGGAGTTCAGGGCATGAAAAAAGAAGGAACGTAATCTTTTGGCCAAGGATCAATACAGAAGTTCCAAATAATTCTTCCGTAGACAGTTTTCATTTTCCTATGTGCACACAGGGCACAGGAGGAAAACGCACCTGCAAGTTACCATGTGCTCTAAGCAATATAAAACTGCCAGGAGAAACCCTCAAACATTAGTATTTTTCCTCTCAAATGGTTTTAAGAGCTAAAGAGTTTTGGGAAACACAGACACCACAGATCATCTGTCTTCTCACCTGTGCTTTCCAAAATGCAGCATGCCTGGGCTTGCACAGCACACAGCAATGTTATCCTCAGACCAACAACAGAAGAGTGCTAGGCTGAACAGGCTGCCCTGTCCAATGCTTGCATGGGTTTTGCCCCATTTTCTTTCAAAGATGGTTCTTAGGAAAATGTCATCTCTCCCCCATTAACCCTTTCCTGTTTCTTCTCAACAATTAACAATCCACAGCGGATCAATTTGACCTTCCTTCCTTGGAAATCATTTGACCTGTACAGCAAAATTTGTTTTTCATAGAACAGTTTCAATCATACAATCATTTGTACCCCGCTTGTGTTGCTAATAAAGGTTTATATTTGGCATGGACAGACAGCACTGAGTGGTTCTCTTTATGAGTGTAGACAATCCTGTTTTCCTGTTAGGCCTCAAGAAGACATTACAATATAGGAGCACTGCAATAGCCTGAGACCCAGCTACCAGGTTAGCTCAGTCTGTCACATCTCTCAGGCAAATGAAATGCTCCACTGTGGTCTCTCTTTGTGTCAGTTCCACTAATTTTTTGAAGTGCAAGATTAAAATAAGGTAGCAACAGGGCTAGGCAGAAAGAACCTCAGAATCCAGTGAAACCAAACTGTTAACCCCACCTGTAAGGACATCTGCTTTTCCCCAACTCATCTGGGCCTCCCCCAAAGGGACAAGGTAAGAGTAGCAACTACAACTGCTTTACCTGAAGGGAGAGAATGGAGAATCCTCACTTGTTCTGGCATTGGAAAAAGCAGCTTTAGGTTTTGGGAAACAGAAATCTGGAAGCAGCAAGAAACCAATATACTGCAATCTAATTAATAGCCCCAACAAGACTCATCCTCATTAGAAAAGGACTACGAGACTGATGAGAGCCCAATGAGTCACACTGACTAATTTGCCAGAAGCAATGGTGATTGGCCACTGGGATGTGGTGTGGCTGTACATCTCAGCATCATGAGAGCTGACAATTTCTTGAGGTTACAGTCAAGAACTGAGAAGCTTCAAGACAACTTCTTGCTTCAACCCATCACTAGATGGTCCCTACACTATCAGCTCTCCATAGCTGACAAACTCAAGCTCTGCTGCTCTGAACACCACTGTTACTAAAGCACTATTATGACTTCAAAGCTCCTGCCTGAAGGGTCCAGTTGTGCACTAGCACTTAATATCACAGGGGCACATTTAAAAATGCTTCTCAGTGAGGTCATTAAAATGGAAAGAACCTTCCACTGTAGTTACAGAGTCAGAAGACAGAGTGGTCAAAGAAGCAAGAAGATTGCTAGCTGGTACAGAGTAGGTCATACCATTTCACTGCTTCAACTTTCAAAAGCAGAGGACAGAAGCTGTCCTCTGTAACGCTTATATAAATCTACAGATGGAAATTGCAAAGAAAATCCAGGGTTTACGTAAAGATCTTGCCCTTCTACCACACAGGGCTACTTCAACAACAGTCCTTTTGACCCAAGGGCAAGACACTCTCTTCCTCTATACAGAGTTCTTTCTCCCAGCTAGGGCTGCCCTTGGATGTTTTGCAGAGTATATAGCACAGCAGGTTTCCAACAGCCTGCGGTATCTTTAAATGTTACCATTTGCTAAAGAGAGATCACTGAATTCTATTTGCTCTGACTCAGGCTGCCATAAGGTGAAGGGACAGCTCCATCCATTATGCATGTCCAATAAAACATCACACAAGTGAGGTAACAGATGCAAACCAGCAGGTGAGCCTGCTGCTCCTATCCTAATAAGCTGAGCTAGGCAAGGGGTAAGTTGAGATAGGGAAAAGCAGAACACCAGCAGCATGTGGAAAGGTTCCTGTCTGGGCCTTTGCATATGAGCAGCCTGGATGAGCAATGGCCTTTTCCAGACTCTGTGTACCAGCAAGTGGAATGTCACCTCCAGTCTACCTCTTTCAGTGGTGCAGGACTCAAAATAGCATGGAACTCTCCACAAGAAGAGGGAAGTATGGCTTTTCCACTGCTTATTAGGGAATGGCCAAGCTCTCACAGTACCAGAGATCCATGGTTAAGACAGATTCCTCTTATTGCCCAGTTCACAGATGCTTTGCTAAGTCACAGCCACTTCTGGGATCACTCTGCCCAAGAAGATGGAGACAAACAATGCCTCCCAAGTACAGCTGGGGTTCACTGGAGCTGCTACCTCTCAACACCTTATTGGTGCAAGCTGTGGTTCTCACACATCTCTCCAGCTCCTCAAAACAGGAAGCGGTTTGTGAGAAACTGCTTGGCAGAAGAGCAACAACAGAGCAAAGGCAAACAATGCCTGGGTCTACTTTAAAAATACACTTATAAATGGGAAAGGCGGCCCTTGCGTGCTCCCTGACTCAGTTCCTCCATCTGCAGTTCCTGCACTGTGACCCTACTAAGAACTTAGAAGCAATCACTAGAGCAGTTCTAAGAATAGGCCAAAACAGACTGAGCTCAGCTATTCTCTCCGTCTACATCCCCAGTGCTCCTTCACAGTCATAAAGCGCTTTAGTTAGCAAAGAACATAGAAACTGGCAATGGAAGGCCAACAAGCAGGACCCTGGACCCTTGCTTTTCTGGTAATTTCCTCAGCTAAAAGCAAATCAACCCACCACCTTCACTCAAGCCTACAGCCAGCACATCCCTCCACAGAACCTGGCTTGTACACCCTTTGCTGTCTGGAAGCTTTGACAGAGATGGGAAAAACAGTCTCATCTTCATTAGCTGCCCGATTTCAGTCGGAGAAGAGTTTGTGCTGGTATTAAAGATGTCAACCTCCACGTGACTTCTTATAAGGGATCCTGGATGACAGCATAGTGGGCAGAGGAGTCTGTTCCAGCAGGGTCCTGACACTGTGAGGGGCTGCTCTGCTGCTGCTTCTCAGGAAAATACAGGGTTTTGTGAATCAGATCTTTGACAGCAGAAACGTCACCTCTTTCTACGGAAGAGACAGACAGTTGTTAGGGATTCTCAACAGGCAGTATGAAAGCCCCTTTTCCTCAAGTACTGGAACTCTAGTTCCCAGCACATCACCTGCCAGCACCCCTTCCTCTTTTTTTCCTGTACATGCTTCACACTTTCTGCACTCACCTACACCCAGCTGCTGCAGGAGGTCTCCAAACTCTGGGTCACAATCCAGGATTTTCAACAGGTTGGTACTCTCCATTCTCTCCAGCTGCACATCCCAGTAAATGTAGATTTTCTGATTGAAGCTGACATAAACCAGGCAGGGGCTGTTGCTTCCTCCTTTGCATGCATAGAGACCTACAGAAAGCAGAAGTGTGGAGAACTGACCAGTTCCAGAAGGACAGAGAAAGCAAATAGGTAACTTCTCATGATGAGGTACCAAAGCTGTTAGCAGAAAGCAGCGAGCACCTGGGGTGAGCAGCACAAACAGACTTGGGTATATGAAGGCACTTTGAGACAATCCAATAAAGTGTCTATAAACTGTTATTAATGTACGGAGCTTGGGGACTTGCAAGCTGCTGCTTGCAGGTCTGAAGAGAGGGGATTGAGCAAAGCCTAGGCTCAGGCTGGTTCCATGGTGTTCCTTATCTCCACTTGGGAACAGCTTAGAAGTCTGCAAATGAAAAAAGCAGTGGGAAAGACAAGAGACCAAAAGGGACTCCCAAAAAGACCAGGGAAAAAACCCCCAAACTGTCACAGACAAACCTCAGCATCACCTCCTCTCTCCCCTACTTTTCCCAGATGCCATCAGAGGAAAGACTAGCTGGGCCTTCTGCAGTATACACACAGGGAAATTATTCCCCAATGTAGATGGACAAAGGATTCCAGGTCTCTCAGCAGGGAGTAGTAGCTTTGCAGTCAGGCTCCCCACCTGCACAGAATGCACTGACATTCTCATCTGCTTGAAATCTGGCAACAGTCCGATTGTGGTCAATGATGTACGTCTGACCATCCCATGCACAGGCAATCACCTCCTCATGCCCATTGCCCTGCAGGAACCATAAGATCGCATATTAGCATGGACATCAACTATTCCCAAAAGCAATCAAAAATCTTTCTTGCTTTTTCAGAGACAGAACTCTAATGGCTGAACAAGATGTCACTTTTGGACGTCTTGTCCAGACATTTCATGCTTTTCCAGTTTTAATGTACTTGGAGACCATCTCTCTCTTTTCTATGGTAATCCTTAAGTATGATAAGACCTTGTAGACAATCAGGGTATTAACAGTGTGCAAAACCATTCAACTTTCCAATAAAATATAAGAGCAGCTGGGAGATGAAAAAAGTTCATAGCAGGATGCTGGGCCCACTAGGTCCAAGCCGGACACAGCCCAACCTCTTGCAGGTAGACAATGAGCACAGAATGCATTGGCACAGTCAGAGCACTCTGTGTGTCATCCTGAGATGATCCCAGCCTTTTCCAGCCGAGTTATACTCCCTCTGCCCTTTCTAAATTCATATACACAAAGCCATCCTGAGTTTTTGTCTTCATCCCTCCCAGCCCTATTCACAGACACTCACAGTAACATCCAGCTTTTCCAAAGCAAAGAGCTGGTGATCAACCTGCACAGACCAAAGCAGCTTGTCTGCTCCCTCCATGAGTTTCAACGTCCCTGAAGGGGAGGAAAAAAAAAAAAAAAATTATCTTGAAAATATTAAAAGGGAGCAAGATGTTTGCTAACACTGGGCCCTGCACACTCCTTCACCACTTAGGGACTGCAGGCAGAGCCCATGGTACAAGCGGTGGCTGATAACAGATAACACAGTTTCAGTTCTGAGGACAGCAGTCCAATTATCTTGTCATCAGTAACTGGAAACAGACAGGAAAAACTGCAGCAGCCCTGCTAATTGGATTGTGCTCTAAGACAAGAAGAAAACTACCCAAAACAGGCTCCCGAAGTACAGTACATCAACAGATCTCACATGAGACTGAGTAAACTAGAAGCTTCTCACCATGTCCCACAGATCATGGGATCTCAGGACAGCATGTTGACAGGTATGAGCTGAGAGCTGGCTGGCTAATAGCATGGGCATGGCCTCATGGCTGCTAAAACCATACTGGACACTCACCTCACATACCATTTTTCTGTCATCCATGGTTTAGTGGTGTTGACAGAGCTAGGACAAAGGCTGGACTCGATCCTGAAGGTCTCTTCCAACCGAAACTGTTCTATGATTCTGTGATACTGTGATAGTACTGGGGAAGGATGGGGGCTGGGCACGGCCATGAAAGAGTGGAACATAAACAATCCATCCTCACAGTGCCCTCCAGCCTCAGTAAGATTCATGAGTGAACCATAGTGAGGCAGGAAGCCCTGCCAGATGCAGAAGCTTGAGTTCAGGCCCAAAGAATAATCAGAAATTCTCTAGGAGGACATCATTGGGCAGGTGGACATTTGGCCCATACAGGCCAGGCTGCTTATCTGGGAAGAGAGAAGCACAACATCTTGTCTCCACACCATTGGTTTTTGGACAGAAACCCTGCATTCAGCTCATAAGATTCAGTCCTATTGCAACCTGTCCTATCACTTCTCAGTTAGGGGCACAGCAGAAGAACTTGGCTCCAGGCCTGTGTGAGGCCAGCTGCTCTCTACCAGTACTCAAGTTCCAGCATCCATTTTCTTTACTGCTTTTGGAAACACTCCAAGTCCCTTAAAGTACAAGGACAGATCTCTGCTGTGGTTTAGAGGCTCCTGTCTACATGAATGGCACTGTCGAACTGGCATCTCAAACAGCTGTTTGACCACTGGGTGAGCAGGTGACTTAGAAGTCAGCAAATTAAAGTTCTAGTCTCACTCTCCATCTCAAGCTTTCAGTGTGCCTTTGGGCCAATGACTTGGCCTCTTCATTTTCCTGGCTGTTAGCTGCAGCGTGGCTTCAATACCTCTACCCCCATAGGCCATAGGACCATACAAGTAATTAATGTTTGTAAAATGCTTTGAAATCTACAGATGAATAGACTGTACCGGGGGAGAGAGAGAGGCAGATGTTAGTAACAGATAGAAAACACAACAGGTTTCTGGAGAAGGCAAGCCTGTGCAATATCAGATCCAATTCACTAAGGTACAGAAAGACAGTCTCAGCTTTAATATGTCTCATCATATCCTCAGATATAGGCATGTTACTACACACCTAGTTTATCGGGGACTTGCTGACAGTGACAACTCTTACTTGAGCTCCTGTCTTAGCTTTCACACCTTCCTATAAAATATGTCAGCAGGAGGAGCCTTTGAGTCAAATTTTCTTGCCTGACCCAGGAAACGCTTCGGAAGCCCAGGTCCCCCTTCTTTCAAAGCCAAAAGCACTGAGTCCCTGTTTCCCTGCTTTGAATTAGTGATAGGCCTTTGCCCACCCCACAGGCCTTTCTTCCGGGACAGTGGTAGGACTTACCATCCAGAGTACAGAGGGCAAAGAGACCTGAGCGACTATCCTCACCGGAGCAGCCTGAAAGTGCAGAATAGAATTACAGGAGTTAATGCTGTTTTATAAGCATTGGCCCGTCCCTCTCCTGAAAAAAAAGTTGTTACAAAACAAGTTGATCCATCCTGCCTCCTTTTTTGCCCAGCCTTGACACCTTGTTTAGCAGATATCTGCAGATTCTTGCAACCAACTGTACTTCATGCTGGCTTTTATTTGTAGGGTACTGGCATATCAAAACCCAAGACCTTTGGTTTGCATTGACACAGGCACGTCTGGCTCTGCTGGCTGCTCCTGGGAGTATGTCTGTACCACATATGCACTTGCAGGCCCATGGCAGTTCCAGTTTTAGTGGACTGCATCACGTACTCTTCAGGTTCCAGAAATTCACAAGCACAAGTGGCAAAGTGAAGAACAGCTGAAGCCCAACAAGAGTATTACAATTGTAACCTCATTGTTTCTTTCAAGGACAGGAACACGGCCTTTGGCTGTTCTGGGAAGGTGCAGGGTTTAAAAAAAAAAAAAAAAAAAAAAAAAAAGAGGTCTCACCAGAAGGACAAAGCCTCAGTCACATTAGCACAAAAGCACCTCCGTGACAACTCCTGAATGAGTCTGTGGAGATCATGCTACAAACTCTTATTGTTTTCACTACAGCAAAACTGCACAGAAGCTATGATCCTCTCCCAGCAAACACTGGTCAGATGCTAGAGAGCCCCTGCTTTATAAGCACATTAGTCATGTGCCTTCATGCTCATCTACACACTGATCCCTGACTTTCCTGGGCTACACGTATACAGCTGTGAACTTCCTGCAAGCAGTATCCTCTCCAAAGCCTGTATATCAGTTGTGTGCAGGACAGCACTGACAAATGTGACTAGTTAAATCTGAAGAGGAGTCTCCCCAGACCAGGAGGCTGCTTCAACCCTTCAGTACACTTTCTACCTAGCTACCAGTCAGGTGAGGTTTTGAAAGCGGTATCGTGCTTGGCAGGGAAGGACTGGAGCTGTATTCAACTACAGCTGCATTTAATCCTTTCAGTGACAATGTAGGAGGCACACTGGCTCCCTGAGGTCTGCAGGAACACAGTAAATCTGGCAGTCAGGGACAAGCCAGCAGAGCTGAAAGCAAACAGACAGTTCCCCAGAATGATGTAACACTGCAAGCCTACCTCTACTGCCCATAGGCAACTCGAAGCTACAACACCGTACACTTTCCCAGGACACAGACTACCCTATTTCTGCAGATCAGCTTAAAGCAAACAGTCAGCTGGTCGAGTACTCTATCGCCCCTAGCTGATGCTCATCCAGACATGCTCTGATTCAAAAGGTCTGCTGTACCCCCCTCACATGGTCAGCAGGGCACTCTGTCTCATTACTGATGGCCCAGCATCAGTGGGCTTTTCACATCCTTCTCTTCATCCCTTACTCTGTTTGCCTTCATTTTTCACAGACACCTCTCATTAGATGCAAGGCTTTGGATGCAGTGAAGTAATTGATTTCATGCTCTGTGGACCATGTTGCTCATAGCAGCATCTGAGATGCTGGAAACATTACAAGCTGAGGACATGGGGAGGAATGGTGCTCTGCGGAAGGGGAGAAGAGGGGTTTCAGTGGATTGCTCTTCTCCCTCAGCTTTAACTCCACTGGACAGCCTAAATCGTTCTCAGACAGCACAGCAGGGGGTAATACTTGGGCAGAATAAATGCAGCTGTAAATGCAGCTGGATTCCAGCCAACTACAGACAAGAGAAAGTGATCTGCATCAGGAATTTTCTGCCTTCTTGTATTATACCCACACATTCCAAGGGGGAGTCAAAGCTGCTTATTCTCCATAAGTACCAAAACAGGCACAAGTGAAAGCACAAAGCAGGTACCCAAGGCAAGTAAGTGGCAGTGTGTAAGAAAAGTCTGGACACAGCAGCAGGGTGTCAGGGCTGAGAGAAGCCAGCAGCTGTTGAGAGTTTAGATACAACAGCAGAACAGAATACACTGGAAGGAGACAGAGGACAGCGATATCAGTGAAATATGGAAGCAGCTCTGGAGGGGATGGGACTGCATAGGTGAAAGAAGAGCAGGATATAGCTGCCAGGTATCAGGAATCAAATGCTGAAAAGCACAAAAGCAAGAATAAAGATGAGGCTGTGGAAATGAAGGGAGTAAGAAGAGGGCATAAGCTGCAGCCACATAAAATCAAAGATCAAGGACATCTGTAGGAACAAGGCATGGCAGCCATTCAGGATGACTAAATGCAGAGCAGTGAAGGCTGCAAAGAAACTGTTGTGGTAAGTGAAGAGTAAGAGCTACCTAGTGAAGGACAAAGACTATAAAAAGGCCAAATGCGAATATCCAGCTGACTTTATTTGGGAGCTGGCTAACAGAAGCAGAGATCCCTCTGGTTTTGCAGCTGCCTTCTACTGTTATTTTTCAATGCCAAGAAATCTCATTTCATGCTGGACTGACGTATTAAAAAAACCCCCAAAACTATCGGGTCAACTGTTGGGTTGGAGGCCCCAAGCTCCTAATCTCTCACCTCTGCCAATGCTACCAATTAGATGAGTGGAAACATTCTTGTTGTGAATCCGTCCAGATGTTTGGTGTAGAATAACATCTCGAATAGGGGCCTCACTAGGGAAAAAGAGAGACAGACATCAGGGAAAGGTTAGGGAACCATGCCTGGGACTATGCCAGAACAATCTGAAGAGCAGTGTACTCCAAAGCTCTATAAATCCTGATAGAGTTTGTGTATAGGTTAGCCCTTTGATGCTAAAGGCCAAGGAAAAGAGTGCATGCCACCCCACGTGTGAAAGGAACTTGCCAATGCTTAAAAAACAAAACCAGAATTATTTGATGCATCAGAAAACTGGAAAAAGTCCAAAAAAAGAGGAAAAAAAAAATCAGTAAAACATGTATTCCAATCAAGGAAAAAAAGACAATTTTTATCATTAGTGTTATGTAAGCCTGGCTGCTTTTCACTCAGGAAGTGTCTGCCTGCGGTTGAACAGGTTGGTCAGAGATCATGCCTGGGCCTGGCTTCTGGCTAGGAAGGTACCATTCCACTAAGGTCTCTAAGACATCAAGGAGACTTGCCTACCTCCCCTCCTGCTGCAGTTTTCCAGGTCTGCCTTAAAGTCTCACAGAACACCTGAATTCCCCATAAGGGACCCTCCAGCACCAAGGACAATAATCTCGCTGCTCATCCCGATTGCTCTGGTTGCAATTTACAGCACTGGCTGCCAGGGATCTCATTAGGAAAACCTCCAATTATCTCACCTGGAAAAAACAGCTGAATGAACCCAAAGTGTCATCCTGGGCTTCAGACTAACTGGGCTCAGCCCAACCTTTCAGTTGCTACTCTTCCCACCATTAGACAGGTCACCAGATTGCCTACTCTTTCTCTGGAGATTTAGGTCGCCCATTTCCCTGCCTTAGCCCCCCAGCACTGCCCCCCTTAGTGAGCTGGTTTTGCCACATTCCTCACCCAACCCCAGGAGGAGTGGGATAAAAGGAAAGCAGTAGTATTCATCTTTATGATAGAAACATGAAGAGTGTTCATGGAGGCTTTGGTGCAGGTGGACTTAAGTCATGAACTCCCAAGAGTACAGCAAGTCACTGAAGCAAGGACAAACGACAGCATCCGTCCCCCAAAAAGGTGGTGTGGTGGCGCCCCCTTGTGACAGGCATCTACAGCGGAATCTTCTCATCTACCCTATGCAACAATGCTCTTCACCTGCTTGGGGCAGAGTTGTCTCTTCCCTCTGTTGTGGCCTGCTGCTCAGAGTCCCAGGTGCACAGAAGAATGGCATAGCCGCAGCCTGGCTGAGACACCATCATCTCCGGTGAGCCATCAGGGCCTGGGTTCACAGAGAGGCTGTCCACCTGTACTGGCAGAGAAAAAACATGGATAGAGTCGAACTGAGAACTTCAAACACCTCAGAAGGGTTCACTGTGCTCCTTGTAAGCAAATTCGAATATGGCAGATGTTCCGATAGGAGCTGAGCAGGAGCTGAACAAATTCAGCTAGAAGCAAAATGACCAAGTTACAGTAAAAGGCTATGTTTCCCTACCAAAAACCGCTTAAGAACAACACTAGTATTTTCCACTAATGCTCTCTAGCTGGGTGATAGCAACTGACTGTTTCCCAGACCAACCCACCAGCTGCTCCACATGTACAGGCCAAACACTGGGCAAATCTCCTTTCAAGCCACCAACATGACGATTGCTTTGTTCATAGGACTCAGAGTTTGTGCTTCTTCCCTTGGGAGAGGCACCTCTTGAAGACTGTGTGACAAGTTCTGCTCTGAACATCCCGTTTTCTTACCTGACCTTCTAGCAGCCATTTCTTCAACAGCAGCAGCTGTCCAGAGACATGGTCTGAACTGTCCGACATGTCCTCCCAGCGGAAGGCACGTACCACCCTGTCAGTGTAACCCACCACCAACTCACACTTCCCATCTCCATCTGCAGGGAATACAAGAGAATAGATGGGCTCTCTCAGGCTTTCATACCCCCAAGAGCCCTGCATTCAGAAACCACCGTGCTGGTTTCCATCAGGTAGCATCCCTGATGATCCAAATCCTGTATTGAGAACTAGCACTTCAGGAAAATTCCTCAAATTCTTGCATCTCTCCTCCATGACTTGGTTGTTTTTGTTAGAGCACCTGTTACGGCAAGACAGTAATTTCTTTCTGTGAGTCCCATACACTTTCTCTCTCTCTCCCACACCACCTCATACCCACAAACTCCCTCACCCTCCACTCCCACACCAGCTTCCCAGCTCACCAATGTCATTGATCAGCATGACCTTTGTGTTGGCAGGAATATGCTGCTTGAACACTGGCTTCTGCTCTTCTGCTGCTGCCAACTCATGGTGGCCTGAAGCATCTGGGTGTTTTGAAGTTGGAGAAGTCAGGTCAAAAAGATGAAACCAGCCTTCTGCACTCACTGCCACCACAAGATTCTAAGAGGGAGGAGAAAAACCTTTACATTTTTCCTCTTTTGGAAAGTGCAGAAGCTATCCCACAGCAGGGCAAGGGAAGATATGAGGGTAGATTCATGAAGACCAATGATTGCTACAGAGGGAACAGGAGAAGGCTTTTGGCCAGCATACAAACTACTCAGGTACCGCAGGGTCCAAATTTCTTATTCGTCGTTGTCAGACTAGGACATCAAGCTGATGCGTGCATACAAGCCTCAAACAATGTGTGGCTTTCTCCTCACTGGAGCACACATAGCTACAGTATTTTAGGCAGGGTGCCTAAACTAGGACTTTGGTCTCAGTGGTCCTGGCTTAAGCCCCAGAAATAGCAATCCAGCAAAAGGAGTCATACTAGACCCAGTGGAATTTGCTTAGGAGTCTAGACTATTCTGTGGCTCAGTCCTGCTTAGATGACCTTAAATGCACGCAGCCAAGTGGCAGAAGGGCCACTGCCCACAGCAAGGACCAGCACAGAGCAGGGCAAAAGCCACTGAGGAAAAATGAGCAATCCTCAAACCACCAAAGGCTTCTGGCGCCAACACAGGGGGACATAGAAATCAATAGTGCTTTTTCAAGACAAGATGGATTTCCTTGCTCTCTAAAACCTGCATATGGCTCACAAAAAGGTACAGGCTATATGTAAACAGAAGAACAGTTTTAAAACAGTAGTGCTAAAACTCTATTGAGCAAGAGCAGATCCTGGAGAGAAAGCACCTGCAACCTGTCCTCCTCCACACTCAAGATATGACATGACCCTAATCTCCTAAGCACCTCCCACATGACCTACAGACACAGCTGGAAAGAATTTGGCTGCCCTCACCTTTCCTTTATTGCATACATCTCCCACACCAACACACGTGAGCTGCAAAAGAAAAGAAGGCCATACGTGAGAGAAGGCAACTCAAACCAGCCCTCCGGGATAAACCTCTGCCCTACCCCCTCCTCTCTCATAAACAGTCTCTTGAACTCTAAACAGCCTTTTCAAGGACAAAGAGAGCAGAGTCAGGGGCAGAAACACATATGTCACACAAATGCCCAGAGCCCTCAGACAAAATCCAAAGTGCACAGAAGCAGGGTCAAGCCAGGACAGAATGGGGCTAGCTGCGGACAAAAGCTACATGAAAGGCATCAGAACTAGTTCTGGCCGCCATTCTCCTCTGGCACATATTCCTAGGTGGTCAAAGACAGCTGGCTGCGCATACACCAAAAGGTCCAGCCACTTACAAATTTTGTCAGGAACTTACCATTCCTTGGCAAGATCGCACAGCCCAGGGTTTGCTGTCATCGTTCTTGTAAACATAGAGTCTCCCATTGGTGTCTCCCACAACTAGCTCGTTCAGCTGTACAAGAGGACTAGGTTAGTAAGAAGAAATTCACAATTACGGTAACAGTATTCCCACCCAGCAACAATTATAGAATTCATATCTAAAAATCACTCTGTGGGGAGAAGCAGCAAAGCTAAACAAGAGTTAAAGAGACAGCCTCAAATCAACAGAGAAGGTCTGGGAAAAAATTAAAAGCCCTAATTTAACTCTCACAGATAAAAGAGCTGAGAGTTGCTCCTTAGAGCAACATCCCGTTATCCACTGCTTCTCTAGCCATTATTTCAGAGTTGTGTCACTGACTGTTTTAATATCCTGCTCTGCTAGTCATCATCATCACTCTATCGTCCATCCTTCAATCTAGATTGGCTTGATCTTCTTGAATCACCTGAGAAAGATGATGGTAACGAGGAAAATGTAATCATCCAGAAAGAGGCTGCAAGAACACTTACAATAGATTTACCCTGGATGTTCAATCTCACTGATGAAGCTGTAAAGGTCTTTCAGAACGGTGATTATTTCTTTAAAGAAGATTGATAAAAATCATCGGCCACCCCTGCTGATGAGCCTACTCCTACTATCCCATCTCCTGCATCATGCCTCTGTATTTAAATTGTGTGCATTTCCTAACTCCCTGCACATTACCGTACATAACACAACTTTTCATGGGAAAATTTATCATCTACTGCATTGCTAGCCATGACAACTTTTCAGGATAGCAGGTGACAGAGCACTGGAACGGGCTGCCCAGAGAGGTTGTAGAGTCTCCTTCTTTGGAGACATTCAAAACCTGCCTGGATGAGTGGTAGTCCTGCTCTGGCAGGGGGGTTGGGCTACATGATCTTTAAGGTCCCTTCCAACCCCTAACATTCTGTGATTCTGTCACAGTGCTGTAATAAAATTTCATTGTTGAGAAGAAAAGACAGTTTACATATATCTGGTTAAGCTAACCTCTTCCTAGCTACAGATGAATCAGACCATCAGAAACAAACATTTGTGGGGCCGACAGCAACATTCCCGATGCACATCCATTCATCATAGAAGTCAAGAGACATCAAAACTGGGCTCTACCCTGTTTGTGAGCCACTGTGCCCCAGCAGAGTGTTTCCCCACACCTCTATATCCCCACCACCGTGACAGGAGAGTGTCTCTCTTTGGGGCCAAAAGTTAGGTCCCCTACTAGCTATACATCATCTGGGACCCACGCCAAGGGTGCCTAGCACGTCTAACGATGCTGGAAGCACTGACTAGCTGCAGCCCAGTCACTGAAACATTCGGTTTAAAAGGGACGTCTGGGGATCATCTCATCCAACTCCTGCGCCTCTGACATTGCTCAAGCACCCATCAGGCTCCGAGCCCACCCACCCACACACCCCCCCCCTCCAGGCACCTGCTCTGGTACCGCACCACCCTCTCGGTGCTCCCTCCCCGCCCCATTTCAGCTTCCTTTGCTACAACCTGCAACTGCTGCCCCTCGCCCTGCCGCTGCTCATCTCCGAGAGTGGCTGGGCGGGAGCTGCAGGCAGCACTGGGGCGCCGCCGGGAACTCCCCAGTCCTACCGACCCCAGGCCGACCGAGCCCGGCTCCCGAGCGCCGCATGCGGCAAGGCCCTGCGGCACCGCGGCGGCCTGCTGCTGGGTTCGCTCCGCCTCACACCCCCCCCCCCCCCCCCATCCCAAACTGCGGCGAGCGCTTTGCCTGGGGAAGCGCCACCCTCCGCAGCCTGTTGACACTGGCCCGCCCGAGCCCCGGGCCCGCCCCACCACCGCCCCGCTCCGCGCTCCCCGCGCAGGCCCACGGCAGCCACCCCCCGCCTCCAGACCGTATCGTTGTCGGCATCCCCCAGGCAGATGGCGTGCGGAAAGAGGCTGCCGCTGAAGTCGAGGGCCACGCACTGCACGTAGCTGACGGACCGCATCCCGCCGCCGCCGCCGCCGCCACCACCTGCAGGGGCGGAGCTCCCGCCGCTGGCCGCCGGGCCGGCCGCCAGGCTGGGGAGATGGGGGGGGGGGGACGGGGGGACGGTGACGGGGACGACGGTGGTGGCTCTGCAGGTACAAGCGCAGCCGGGGCGCGCCGGCGCAGAGCGCGTGCGCGAGGATCCCATGGGGGCGGAGGCGGTGGGTGGCTCCCGGCAGGGGCGGCCGCGGGGGCGGGGCTCCCAGCGGGCCTTGGCGGGCAGTGCCGCGCTCCTGCCGGGACCCCCTCAGCGTGTCCAACGTTCCTTGGGCCAGGAGACACCCCCCCCGTCCCCCGTCCCCCCCCACCCCCGGCTTCCAGCGGGCGCTCAGCGCGGAAGCGTCGCGGAGCCCGGCCCCGCGGAGCCTCACGCTCCGGGTTTGGAAACGCGCCTTTCGCCTTTGCATTCTGGGCAGCCGGGGCTGCGGCCGCTCTGCCCCCCGCCCGCCCCAGCGTGCCGCGCGTCCCTCCGGCAGAGCGAGTGCCCGCCCCCTTACCCTGTTACCCTGCAAGCAGGGCCCCCAGCGCCCCGGCCGCCGCTTGCCAAGCGGTGGCAGCGGGCAGAGCGCCTGCCTGCCAGGCCGCACCATCTAGGACAGCCCGCGGCCACGGCCGGGAGCCTGGCTGCCGTTTTACGTGATCCAGCTCCTCCTAACAGCGAAACCACCTCCCTACGGCCTTCTGCAAACCAGCTGTTTAACTCCTGATCAGATACATCCGACAGCACGGAGCAGTTCTGGTGTGGGTTGGGTGAAAATCAATTGTTTCCCCTTCTACAGGCAATAGTGAACACAGACACTTCTGCTACTTCAAAGATACTGTACAGCTACAACAAGAATATTGCACAGGATGAAGGATTTATAAGCTGAGGCAAACAGCTGCATGTGCTTTACCAAGTCAGTATTGTAGTTTATTTTAAGCATTTTTTTTTATAAGGACATAACGAACAGTTTATATTTGAAGTTCACATGCATGACTTCACTTACAAACACTAGTATGCTATCTTCTGCTGGCAACTAGACCCATTTTTTGAAGACAGCATGGAACCTCCTTTCAGCTGCCTGAATAGGGCATGTTTAGTGTCCTTAGTACATTTACATTCTTAAACATTTCATAGTTTGTTAACATAGCAATGAAGGCAAAATGGAACATTCAAGATTGCTCACACTTGACATATCCACCATTGACTCTAGGAATTTTTTAGATGCTCTATAGAAACAATCTCACTTTTTGCTTTCAAAAACATTTTGAAGAACTGTCATCCCTGTGGGAGACTTAAAAACTTGTTCAAGAATTAGAAATTTATCATTAGGACTTGCCCCTATGCTTTCTTTCTCAGCAACAACAGTTTCAGCCACAGGGGCTTGTATTTCCAGTAATAATTCCCAATAAATCAAGGTATTTCCTTACTGGAGAATAACTTGCTTGGCATTCCTGCTGCCCTTACTGTTCTTCTATGTCTGGAAATCCCCTCTTGCAGCTTAGGTTGACAGACATTCTTCACACCTTGTTGTAACCTGTCTGTAATGTTCCCCTTAGAGGCAGGAGAGCTTTGGTGCAAGGAGAAATATTTTTAACATACACAGGGCTGATACTATTGAGAGTCAGAACTCATGAAAAGCACTTGCAGTACAGAGCAATGCTAAGATTTTGCTAAGCAAATGAAATCAGCATCTCCTTAAATGTGATGACCTACCAAGCACCTCATCCTGCCTCTTTTCCTATGCCTCCCCCACCCCACTTAAACATCCCCACCAAGAACCTCATGAATAAGTGCTTTTAAGTACTTCTGTCTCAGCAAAGGAGACCAGGAATTCAAACTAAAATTTCAGATGTCAGTCATGTTAAAACAGGGATACTCTCTGCAATGTACACACAATTCCAGCCCATCCTATGCCATGCAAAGACAAGGAATCTTTCTCACTGCAAAAAAAATCATTTTTGTTTCTGAGAGGAACAGATTATATACCTTCCTTCTGCAGAGCAGGCAAAAAAAAAGTATCCCTCTAGCCTATCTAGAGGGTCTCAGAACAGGACAAAGGAGATGCTGAGTTTAACACTACCTTCAGAGAAGGTGAGTTTGAGTACTATGTTCCATGCCTGCAGACAAATAAAAAAACCCCTCCCCAACAAAAAGCCCCCTACAAAAGCCAAAAGCACTCCCGCCCCCAAACAAGACACAAGAATATCGAGCAATAGCTTTCTTGTGAGACAAGGATAAGCAGACCTTAGAACTACTACTCAGAAGTTGGTAGTTCATTAGGATTTAGAAGTATTTGTAATGTGTTAAACCATTATAATCTATTTTCTCTTCAAAGCCAGTCACTTTCAGGACTTTTTTTCTGGTCCAGTTTTACAACATGGAGGGTAAAAAGGAAGGTAGCAACAGGAACAGAAAGTGAACTCTATGCATAGGTTATGAACTTGCTTTTGTACAATTTTCAGCAACATATTTTTTCCTTTGCAAATATACAGGTAAATACCGTATTGATTATTGTAGGAATTTTCTATGGCAATGAAACAACAACAGGAAAATAATCAGATACTGTGGCTATTGTACAGCCATGTGGATGAGAAAATGCTGAATGACCAAAGGACAGTAATTCTCTTAACTCTGTGCAAATTCCAACAAAAACCACAAAAAGTTGTTTTCTTGAGTTTAATTGGAGCTTTATTACTTAAGCTGTGACTTCGCAGTCTTCACCTTCAGCCATTTGTGAAAAGAAGGCATACAAGAAAGGTTACCACACTTAACGGAAGGGACTCCCTACTGAACAGGGGGTAAGGGGGCAATCCCAAGGCAGAAGAACTGGGAGCACAAATTTGTTCTCAAGTCTCATGTAAGGACTTCTGGAAAAGGCTGATTACTTGAAAGAAATCAAGGAAATAAATTTAGGAAGCAGAACCTGGGCGTTTATAAGTGAGCTGGAACCAGAAAGAGACAAACACCAATGGCAAAATGCAAATAAACCAAGCAGAGTAAATCCAGACAGAACAGAGGCTGAATAAATAAAGTCCCTAGGATTAAACCAGCTTTATGCTGCCACTCAGCTTCAACAGACATACAAAGCTGTAACTGACTGTGGCATGGTGGCTTCAGCCTCTGCTCCCCTGAAGCTACTGTCCAACCAGGTAGAAAAATAAAGGTCTAATTCACTGGAAATTCTTTCATTTACAAAACTAATGGAATAGGGTTTGGTTTTATGCTTCTGTGTCAACTTCTGATTTATCTTCAACTCCATTCCGCTCATCTTTCATTTCTGCATCTTCAGTGTGGCCGATTTGAAGAGCAGCAGCTGACTAAACAGAGACAAAGAAAATATATTCCTTTGTTACACAAAATTGCTAGCATTTGCAAACAATGCCACAAACATTATTTGATTCTTATCACTAGGATACCTGTCTCCCTGCAAGACTGAACTAAGATATTAGGACCTTCAGCCAAGAGAACCCAAAATTTCTTTACATTTTTTCTCCATCTAAGAAACCAGAAGCAGTTTAGAGGAGGCTGAGAAATAATACTGGTGGTTAGATGGTTATGATTCATAATGTGGCGTGCACACACTTGCCACATCACTTTCCTAGAGAGTGTTTTCTCTCACAAACTCAAATGCACTTAGGAAGCTTCTGCACAGGACTGCTTTCATCCTGTTTCAATATCAATGTGACTCAATTTCAGCAATTTCCAGATTCCCAGCAGCTGTGCTAGCTGAAAGGAACCTGCACATCAGAGCCTGACAGTCAGCAATTAACACCTGAAATTTCAAAACTGAAGATGCCCAACAGTGAAATAATTCTAGTCTAGTTGCTGTATTTTTATCTTTCTGAGACTTTTCATTGAAGCCTACCAAATACTATGGACCTGCGTGGCTTTATGTGACAATGTCTAAAAGGACAGAATACTTCTTTCCGGGCTCTAGCCAGATACATCACTACACGGACAATGACACTTTCCTTACAGAATCAGTGGGGAATGTCTCCATTTATGTGTTTGTTTACACTCCTCTACAAGAAGCAGAACCAAATCCACAGAAGTACCACTACTCTTTGAAGAGAAAATAAAACAAAAACCCCAAAACCCACAACCAAAAAGCCACAAACAGAACATGTTGCTTGCCCATGCAACCATCCAGGTAGGGGTGAATATCCTATGCTTGCTGTATGACTACTTTAGCAGAGTAAGAGATGGAATACATCTCCCATTGTCTCTGGGAGACAAACTGATTTCGGGTATATCTCATTTTGAAAGACTGGGCGAGGGGGAGAAGTGCTTCATGGAGGAAGTTGTCAGCTGACAGCCTGAGATGGCTGAATTGTCAGAATACACTCGTCTGAGGACAGTGAGCCTCTGGACAGAATTGCTGACACAGTTAATGAGAGGAAGCTGACATACCAATATCTGACAGTTTTTTAGCTTCACCAAGCATTTTCTGGGAAGGGGGACACAAAAACCGTGAGAACAACCTCACAAGATGCAAGCTTCTGCAGTCACCAGTGTTACTGAGAAAATTTGAGTCTCATGTAATTCCCAGATTTGTCTTGGAAGCTATGGGTTTACATAGTCCTTCTGGATCATCAGATTTAAGGAAAACAAAAGTAACATTTTCTTAGGATATGTGATTCTTGCCAGTATAAATGTTTCTCGCTAGCTGATACAACCTTGTTATATATAACCTGCGTCCAAATATTGCCATTATTAACTGAACTAGTATTTTCTAAAATTCTAGTGAAAGGTAAGTAGGAAAACCATCCAAATAGCAGAATAATGAAATCTTCTGAGTATGAATTCCAACACTTCATAATCGATCTGTCACATTTGAGACAGATAACATCAGCCACATCTTAATATTTCCATGAGAAACAAGATGGTGCTCAGCACCATCTGTATGACAGACATAAGGCCTCAGTAGATGGACCACACAGGCACCAGAACAGACTGTTCTTTAGAACGATCAGTTCAAGGAGATTAGGCACTTTTTTCAGTTCTCGAACATTATAGTGTTTGCACCTAATCACTCCAATTGTTTTCTGATGAACACTAGTCTGTTGCAAAAATCAGTTAAAATAACTAAAAGCATTCTGTGCAATGCTTGGTACTGCGAGTTGTCTTGTTCAAACAAGGTGGCCTAATCATTTTGACTGTTGGCTATTTCCAGTTTTTTCCCTGCAGAGGAAGCTACTTGAGTGTTCTCCCACTGTATTTATCTGTACTAAGAAGTAAGCTGAATACCTGAAACATTGTTCCTTGTCTAACATGTGACACCACCTCTTGTAGGCCTGCTGGAGTAGTGTTACTTACCTTTAAGTCTTTGTCTGCAAGCCTTTGGAACATGTTGGCATACATCTTTTTCTCTTTTTCATGCTGCTCCCGTATTTTTTGCTGACAAGTTACCAGTTGCACTTTGGCAGCTTTGTTACTTGGGTAAAGTTGTATCACTTTCTGGAAATCTCCCCGGGCCAATTCAAAGTCGTTCACAGCCAAGTGTGCTTCTCCACGCCGGAAGAGGCCTTTTTCATTATTGCTATCCAACTGGAGTGCCTGCATTAGAGAACCAAAACAAAATCACATTCAAGAATAACTTTTTTCTTAAAATAATATGCAGTTGCAACACCAGAGACTGCCTGAAACTGTCCCTTTTGATGTAGGTTTCTGAGTCTTGTCAGGGCTTACTAATAAGGTGAGCTGACCTCAGTAGAAGTACAAAGAGAGTAGTAGACTATTTGACAGAGAACTAGCAAGTCTAAGATTTAGTCCTGGCTCTACTCCAGCTCTTTGAAGGACCTTTGCCAACATGACTACCTTCCCCACATCTCAGTGTTTCTAATTTCTAAATATTCAAATATTCTCAATGTAGCAGCAAGTTAATAAAAGATATTCAAAGGACAATAATTATGAAAATAACCTGTTGTGTATTTTTACATTGTGTATTCAGTACTGCCCAACTGCCAGCTGATAAGAAAGGCCAAACGCCACATGGCCTGTTATCCCTCAAATTGTTAAAGCAAGAGATAAACTGTCAGACTGCCTGCACATCTTAAGAATAAATAAACCCTCACTACCTTGTTGCAGTTCTCCAAAGCCTGGGAGTATTCTTTTAGTTTGAGATGGCACATAGCTAGATTAAGGTGGGCAGCAAGCCTCAAGCTTCTGGCTCTCGTATCCTCCTCATCGGAGAGTCCAGATTCATGCTCCAACCACGACACAATCTTCTTATACTGTAATGCTGCCCGTTTGTATTTTCCCTCCTGTAAACAAGGCAGTTCAATTATCACACAGCTCATCACAGTATCTTTTATCTCCCTCTTTCCCCTTCTGCTTACCTTGAACAGTAGTTCTGAAAAAAAAATTCAATCAGAAAATAACTTCTATTATCACAAATATACTATTTCTGAAAGCCATTCCTGCATAGGATCAGAAAATCTTTAGGAATACCTACTGGTTCCCCCACTAAAGCCAGGGGTATAGGCCAGCATTGATACTTCACTCTTAACTCCCAAATTACATTCAACTTTCAATACAAAACAAGGAAGATGGGGCAAATTCAAAACAGCACAACTATTGCTGTGTCATGAAGGCAACGGGAAAGTTTGCCTTTAGGTCAAATTGTTTGAAACACCTTCTCTACACATCTCTGCCCAAATGAATGTTGTTCATTCAGCATTATCCCACAGCAGCAACTTAAATACTGCAACCTTGCTACCATTCAATGTATGCCCCAAAGTTATCCAAGGCTTTTTTTTTCCCCCTCAAGACACCTTTCCCTCCAGTCCTTCCTGTAAAACATCGCAGAGAATACCACGAACATCACTCTGAAATGACAGAAGCTGTAATCATTATCAGCTCATAACACGGACTAAGAAAGACTATTATTACTTGGGGGACTGTAATTTACCTTGAAGTACTGAGTGCCTCTCTCCTTCACAATGCCGCTCTGTTCCAGCTTCTCATCTGTGTTCATTTCCCAAGACTCCTTAGCCTACCCAAAGAGGAACAGTTTAAGTCAGTGACACAACTTCCAGGGAAACCAAGTGGCTATGCCGCATCCCACTAACAGTATGGCAGAGATAGGTTTGCCAAAGAGAAGTTCTGCACTGCTACTGGAAACTAGGCTAGAGCAGGAGACACACTGACAGCAACAGACAGGGATACAGTAAGAACAAGGACAATTTCAGCCAAGAACTCCCAGCATGTCATCATCTCTGATGACAGTGGCTTCTCTATTTTAGATCAATGTTCAAGGCTTCCATTGGCTTTAAGCTGCACTCACACTCCTTCCCCCACCTCCCAATCTCTGAGACTTCATCTCTTGTTCCTACCTTTTCAAAGCTTTTGAGTTTCACTTCATACTGTAGCTCTGCATCTGGAGGGATCTGAAATTTCTCCTTCCCAGCACTCCCGAAACCATAGCTGTAAGATGGGGGGGCGGGGCAAGGAAAAGAAACAAGAGTTCCAAAACTATCCAGCCAGACATATTTTCTACATAGGAAACTGGAGGCCAAAACCCCCCACAAATCTGGATGCCTATACAGCATTATTACAAGACATAGAGGCTTGAAGCATGCTGGGTATTATTCTAAAATTAGCAAGCACAAGGTAGAAGAAAGCTGGAGAAACCTAGGTTAATCTCTAGGTTACCGGTTCCTATTCTTTTAGCTTATTGTGAAGGAAAAGTTCTCCCTGTCAAGTTAAAAAAAATACTTTTAAGTTATACACATCTTGCTTTACATTCATGGTCTGAGACTGAACGCGTCCTTCAGTGCACCAGTATTTTAGTACTATTCTCAGAAAAGCAAAGACAATGATAAATACAGACATTAAGTGAACAGCTGTACACTTACATACTGCCAATCAGCTGATAAACAGCAAATGCCTATAAAAAGTTTCTGCACTGCAACTCCACTGAGAAGCTGCATATTAGCAGGAAAACCCTCAAGATCAGATCGCTCTGTTTTCTTCTCCCATCAGGTTCATGTCTAGTTTAAAAAACTTGACATAAAAACTGAAATTAAAGTTTGATGGAAACAATCAGTGCAAGCTCCACTTGTTTCAGATGTGTTCTTGCTGTAAAGAGAAAATTCTGCTTATATGCAAGCCTGTTTAAGGTTACAATATTGGGCACTCACATGTCTCAGCTGGTCTCAGTCTCAGGGTTCTCCTAATGGTCCATGGTTGGATATAACTTGGCCTCGTATCTCACAAGAATCTTGAAGGTCTTTTTCCAAAAGACTTTCAGAATACCAGTGAACATTTTCTACTGACAAAGTATTTTTGATACTCTTTACTAACTACAGCACCTAAGGACTAGCTATCTAGTCACATCCAGCTGCTCAGAAGGCTCATCATCTCTTTTCCTATTCTGAGGCTGTTCTTTAGGTATCTTTTTATGCACTGCTGTACAGTAAGTACTGTGTCATTAAGATGGACCACAAAAATGTAAGTAAAAGACAGCAACAGTATTTTTTTAATATTCACCAAGATCAACACTATAAAGACCTAAGTAAATTTCTTTTGGAGTGCTACTACGTCACAACCAAGTGGGAAAGTGATCTTAGCTTCATACTTCTCGTATATCAAACTTCTGGGGCTGCCCAAGTTTTTACTACAACACTGAAAAAAGCTGAAAACCATTATAACAAAACACTTGATTCTTGCCAGATGATTAGTGTAAGTCCTTCAAATATCAAAAGATCAGAAACAGCATACTTGGGTTTGAGATAGAACACAGATTCCTCTGATTTCTCCATTTTTTGAATCGCTTTCTCCAGACCATGAGGAAGATCATAGTTGTCACCTTCTCCAATCTCAAACTGCAATTCCCGTCTGTCAAAAACACGATCTCCATATCGACCTTCAAACTGGACTGGTAACAAAAAACAGAACCCAGAGAAAAAAAATCAGAAGATATCTATGTAAGATAAATGGGCAGGTAGGACAGGTAATACAGGGAGTGCAAAAGTCTCCGCCTAAACAGTCTTTTCACTTTAACAGCTACCTGTGCTTGGTGAATACTGGCAGCAAATAGAACTTTTGCTGCTAAACTTAATAAACCCCTTTTTTTGTTCATCTACCTTTTTTTTTCCACTCCAACAACAAGTAGCAGAACTACTTCCCCTCTTGTTCCTCAGCAAATGGAAATACTTTATTAGACTCATCTACCTTTTGTGATCAGATAAGGCACTTTATCAGATCCAGTATCTCTGGAGAACACAGTTGGTGCTGGAAAATGTAAACCTTGCTAGAAATAAGAGAATGAAAGCTTACTCTAGGTTAAAGTTACCTGGTAAAGGAAAGAGAAACCACATATTCCTGCCCTCCTCACATAGTAAACCCATTTACTATTTGCGTAACATACTTACTCTCTACAAGTGCACCCTCATTGGGCTTGGAGTAGCCTTCTCCTTTTTTACGGATTCTTCGGATTATGCCACCATCTTCATCATCAGTGAGGTCCTCCCCCTTGAACTCAAAAAGTTCTATCTGTGGAGGGAAGAAAAGCCTTGCATTTATTCTCATCAATTCAGTAACTCACAGAATTTGTTCTCCAGAGACCTTTGAAACCATAGCTGTTCAGGAAGCCACTATCTTAGTTAATGCCCTGTAAGACATTAGATAGCCAAGGCTATGAAGATGCTGTATTCAGTAGATACTGGATGGAAACCTAGTGAAGAGTTTCACATTATATATTCAGCTTTTATGGCTTTTTTCTCCAGCAATCTTAGTCTCCCAGTATTACAAATTAGATTCCTGAATTGAAAGGACTGTGAACCTAGCTTCTAAATAAAGCTTACCTGAGCCACGATGCTTAAGGGACTACTGCAAAAAGATTCTACTGGCTTCTTTAACATTATTTTTTATAATGTCTGCAGGCAGAAGTATGGCCAGTCATTTTGGGGCTTGAGGTTTCATTTGGTTCTTTTAATGAGGGAAAATACCTTCTGAACACATTAAGCCAGGAAGAATTTGCTCTCAGCTGCTACTTTGCCATGCTACCACACCAATCAGCAGCTGTCACACCCTCTTACTCTACAGGCAGGTAGAATCACCAGTAATGTCACTTCATCCAGGGACCAGGGAGCTTTGTAAGTAATGCCAGGACTAAAGGAGCAGGAAAATTTAATACAAAAATGCAATCCTTATCTTTACACCCTTAATTCGATCAACGGTCAGATTCATATCAACTTTAAAGTGCTTGGAATGGAGCCCGAACTGATTCCAAATGCTTGTCCTGCAATATTAAAACAAATTCAAGAATATCTTTTCAGACTTCAGCTATTCCCCACACCTGTTTCTTCATCCTCCTACTCTTGTTCCAGAGGACAATAGTTTCAAAACTTCTGTGTCACTCTGCCTTGCATGCCTGAACAGAGTTGCTGTTCTCTTTTTACTCTGGTTATATTTTCCCCTCTAGTCTTGCCTTATCATTGTGTATCGTGGGATCATTTCAGAAAAAAAATTATTTCCAGAAGAATGTTTAAACCGAACCATGGTCTGTCCCACCTTTAATCTAAACTTGTTGCTGCAACAAATTGTTTAGAACTTTCAAGAGCTCGTTTTAAAGTAGGAGATCATTATCCAGCCTTAATCTTCACATGCCCTCCCAAGGCTCTAATGCAAATCACAGTTTGAAGTGGGAGTACCATGACAAGATGGAAAAAACATCCAGTCACAAGTTGCTGCTACAAAATTAAGAAAAAAAATCTTTTGCTATCTATGTTTGAGGAAAACAATAGTAAAAACAGCACAAAAGAGTAAGCCATTACAATCAGCATTGTTTAGACTAAGTACCTCATTTGGGGGAAAAAAAAAGTTCAGGGCTAATGCTGTGGAGGTTCAGGACATTGGACTTAAGATACCTGGAATGCAAAAGGAACTGAATATTCACCGGCACAAAGAGTACTTCCACTTTGTATTTTGATGGATATCTAGTAACAAATAACACTGGTCTTTCTCTTCAGTCTGTCTGAAACAAGCCAAGTTATTCCAGAACATCCCACTGAAGAGAACATATGTTTCCCCGTTGGTTTTTTTTTAATTTTTTTTTTTCCACTTGAACAACAGTAAGTATTCTATGGAAGAATCTATTTATATTGTTCAGCAAAAACAATCATGAGGAAGGAAAAAACCCAAAACCAAAAAACGCAAACCTTTACACAGCCATTATCTCAGGTCATAACCAAATGCTGATGGGGTGATGACACAGCTACAAAACCTTTTAACATCAGTTTTAGAGGGTCCCTTTTACAGCAACTAGTACAAAATTTTGGTACAGTGAAGGCATCGCAAAGGAACCATGCTGACTGTGTTTTAAATAATAAAAAGGAAACATGAGAGCAAGACTAAAGAAAATGGAAACTTAAGAGCTTTTAAGTGCCTGAGAGTCATACTAGTCAGAAATCACTCCTACCTAATAAAACCAGAACTTTTTGGATCCAAGTTCCACTCCACCCCCTCAATTCAGGACACACCCAGCAATACTTATTTGTTGTAGCCAGTCATCTGCAGGCCATTTTGTTAGGGAAGCACAAAACCATCATAGGCAGCTTCAGTGCTTTTCTTTCTTTCTCCCTTTTCTCCTCTAACATTACTGCTCAGGCAGACATTAGAGGATATAAAGGGTCATGAATGAAACACTACTTTTATCTAAACAGTACCTAGAAGATAGAGAGGTCAGACTGGCAATATTAAAAAGCCAGTGGGAAATGAATAATCTGGATGACTGTATCAGACTCAGCAGCACACTGATGAAACAAATCCCATCTTGCAGTACATTTATTTAGGGGCATTTATTTATCAAAAGGTTAGGTATTATCTCTTGTTGCAGGACAATAATGTAGCATCCTGTGTACTAGTGCTAACCCCTTCGAAATGCTTTATCATGCTGCCAAGGTAGAAGGTCTTGAGCTTTGAGACACTGTGTGTGGACAGCAAAAAGCAGAGAAGCTGAACATCTTCAACAATTGCTACACTGAACTTCTACTTGGTTTTCCTTTCGCTCAACCAAAATGAAGTAAGCAGAAAAAGATGGAGAGGGGAAGAAAAAAAAAAAAAAGAAGAGAGTTTGCATTTGAATCATCAGGTCAGAACACAGGAAATGTGTTAGTGTTATCATCTCCCTCTTCAATCCTGCCCTGTATTACACCTAGTATCACTTGCATTTATGCAAAGCACACAGCATTCCAGCATGCATAGTTTGATCCACCACAAATAAGCCATGAGTATCTTCAGATTTACATAAAAAATAATGCGGTTTAAGAACAGCTTTACAAGATACTATTTTTCATCAGTCAACTGCAGAAATAATGGCATTCATTTTGATGCACTCAAAATGAGCAAGTTCTTATCCCTTAGTGACCTGGGATACTACCTGCTGGCAGTATTTTTTGAATCTTGCCACAGAAAATACATCTTCAACGCTATTACTCACAAGTTCATAGAAAAAAGAAATGCAAATACACTATCCAAACGCAATAAAAATACAATATCCAACTATGTTTTATTTGCCCTTCTTAACAGACACTCATCGTTTCCATTAAAATCTAAATATGCTTTTGAGTCCCAACTGCCTAAGCTGCTTTTACCTTTCTCAGATATTAGACAAAACATTCAATCTTAGAGTAATCACCAGATCTCAAAAACTTTCCTTATGCTCCCAACACAGGAGTCCATTCCATGGATTAAATACTTCAGAATGAAGTAATTTTTAAAAAGATCGCACTTAAAAAGACTCCATCTTTCTTAGGTACAATTAATTTTAAAGTATTTCTTAGAAAACTGAACAACAAAAATATACCCTCCCAAAACACTGTTTAAACTGTTTGTCAGAGCATGCTCCAGGAAGAGCTTTAATATCATCCTCTATGGAAAACTCAAACACAAGCCTCAGCATTCTGAGCAACCACCCTCACTACTGAAATAACATACAAGAGACAGCTGCTTTTGGGAAGGGGGTAGGGAAGATGACTTAAAGATTACTAGGAAACAAATTCTGTCCTCTGCTGGTGAGGTCAAGAAATACCCATGCTAATTGGCTCCATGCTCACCAGCTCCATGCTCGCCAAGACACACAGTTCACCTCCAATAAGACCAACTGTCCGTGTGAATTGTGAAACTAGTGTTACCCAGACACCAAACTCAAGATTGCTGAATCTGTCACAGGTACCAAGTGTGTACAAATGACTTCCTATGATGGTAAGACTGATCAATGTAGCCTGGATCCACAGACAGACTTTGGTAATCAACAAGCGACCTGAATCCAAACTTCTTGTGGTGCTTTAAGGCTTACTGAAATGCTCAGCTCTACAGAAAAGAGAGTTCATAGTTGCAGAGCTGTTCAAATACACTTTATATTCTAGCAGTTTATATGGGGTAATTATCTTTTTTCTCCCACATATAGGTCATAAAAGATTGTGTTAAAAGTTGCAAAGAAAACACAAAAGAGTATGAAAAATACATTACTGAGGACATTAATTGCTCTTTCTGTTGTTGAAAAACTTTATGTTTAACATAAGTATCATTACTTTGAGTCTTATGAAGTGGAAAGTGGATTAAAGTTTTCATTTTTTTCAACTACTTCAGAATCTGCCACTGAGAGTCCAACCTTCCAACTTGCACTCAGTGAATCATTCCGTAACTGTAAAATTAAAACAATGAACACTGGAAAACATTCAGGTATTTTAAAAACTCTAAGATAAGTGAACCCGAACCACTGTAGATCAGTAGCAGCCAGACTAGAACTCCACTTTGCCCACACTACCGTTAAGTGACCACACTTTTCTCTTTAGAAAACCTAACATTCTTGTTTTGAGAGGCTATTACATCACACATTTTCTACAGTGAAATATGATTTTTGTTTGGTTTTCAAGCATACAGTTTTAGTGACTTTCTCACTTACCTCAAAAATCAGTGTAGCATTGGGAGGTATCTTTGGGGGGCTCCCAGCTGAGCCGTAGGCATATTCTGGTTTACATGTAATCCGACAGATTTCACCAACCTTCATAGTTGCCACAGCAATGTCCCATGCTTTGATCACCTCACCTATGCAAGTCAAACTTAAATCACATGATTGCCAGGCATACATGAAAGGCATGATCATCTGTGAAACTCAGCATCATCACTTTTAGTATACAAAAGCTAAGATAGAACAGAAATACTGAAAGACTTGTGCTTACTCTGATTTATGTACATCAGTTTTAATCCTGATCAAATTATAACGTTACCTGGGGACACAAATTTGGCTCAATTTCTTCATTCTACGTGTAGTGATTCTTTTCCTCCCCTTACTTCCTTGCCTATAGAGAATACAAGCCATCTGAACACAGACACGGGCTGAAGCGCTTGGCACAATCTCAAGTGCGAGGAAGTAACAATAAACTCTTCTAATAGGAAGGTCTTTGGGTGAGAGATTGCCTGCTCATATTTTGAAAACAATCCAAAACAACAGGCTTTTCTCTCTGTACTTTATCAGTTGGCAAAGAGCAGCACAAGTGGTAACTAAAGTTACATGCACTTGTAACAGAAAGGGGGAGGAAAGCAGGAGAAGTAGTACTCCTTCCAAAGCCAAAAGTGAACAGAAGCTGGAACGTCAAGCAACAAAATCCTGTCTCTTACTCAAGCTCTCCTACTTGCTGCTCCTTTCAACTCAATCAAGCAGCCTTTCTATTAGTCTTGTATTAATAGGTACACTTAATATAGTCTCAAATTTCAGTACACTGCAGAATTTATCTCCTAAATAAAAACGCAGAAGGTAAGGAACTGCCAGAGAAAAAAAAAAAATCAGATTGAATAGTAAGATTTGCTGGAACAAGGATGTTTCTATTTTCGCATTCAGAAAAAATTAAGGCTTTTGATAATGAAGAGATGCACCACTTCACAATTCATATTTGGGTTATTTGGGAACTTAGGAGAAAAAGGGAGCATGTTTCATCATGCTGCAGCTGACAGCTGCCCTTGGGCACCCTGTCCCAGTATCTGGTCACAACTAAGTACCCCTGAATTTGAGCCTTTGCCAAAAAAAACCCACCAAAACAATTGACAAAATGCACATTCTGGCTATTTAACTACCCTTACATCACTACACTTCAGGGCAAATTTGCTCTCCTGGAGTGCTTTGTCCGAGGCCCATGAATTCTTCAGCAGGCCTCACCAAAGAGCTACAGTTTTCTCATCCATAAAAAAAATCTTAGCGCTGTTCTGACTGGGCCACTCTAAGAATAAACCTTAAGGTATGAAAACAAATTTAAATAGCAACTTTTAACATGCAAAGGAGCCACACATGCAAGGAAATCCCATCTCAATTATTACCAAAACTGTTCAATACCAAACACAATACATTACCTTTCCCCAAGTCAAATGAAAATTTGTCTCTCCTGTCCAGACTGGAGTCAAATTTTGTGCCATCAAGAAGCCATCCTGTGTAATGGACGGTCACTTTATCACCTATCATTGGAGATTCTGTCCCAGTGCCTTCTCTTTTGACAACCTGAGAAAAAGCAGTAAGCGACATTAAGATGACAAAAACTAAGTCTGCCTGTTGGACACTAATTGCATTTACTTAGATGCATGCATTATCATCTTCAGTAGATAAAGGACTTGCAAGTTTACTTCAGTTATCTGGAAACGGATTGACTATTCTGTCTACAGATCAGCAGTGTTGCAAATGCAGGAACCTCAAGATGGCTCTGCTGTGATACAGGAACTTAATTGGCAACAGTTGGCACCAGCTTACAGATCTCTGCATCTATAGTTAGCAATGTCACTTACCTTTCCCTCAACAGGATTTTAAGTGTTCTTGAAACTTAATCGGGTAAAGTGTTAGACAGGATTTTTTTGCTTTATTGAAGTACTTCTTCACCGCTACTCTATCATTATCCTCCCACCCCCCAGTTCGGTGTTCTAGGCAAACCGCTTAAACAAGAAAACGAGCTGGTTCTTTCTATGCAAAGTCTATTCTAACATGTAATCTGAGATTACTTCAGTTAAACCAGACAGTTTAACAAAGGTTACAAGAACCTCTCCCCAACGCAGTAACAGTTAGGAATTGTTACACTGCATTAATTTTGTCCCCCTGTAACTCCAACAAGGATTGCTAGCATCCCAATTTCACATACAGCTGCAAGGATCTGATTTTCTTCTCAAGAAGTTCCCCAGCCTAGCTAGCAAGACTAGTATCAACTAAATCTATGCTATTCAAAAAGTAAGATATGCCAATCTCTCCAGTGTTCATCCGAAATGTATATAAAAACACAGAATAATACTGCTGTTTCTCAGAGGGCAAGGATATGAAGCCCTGCCCATAACAGGATTCCCGAAGTTCAAATTTGAGTTGTCTCCAATGCTGCCTGAAACCATCTAGCTCCGAGCCAAAGTTCTGCATTACTTTAGCTAGGCAAAAAGGAACCAATGGAGGACCCTATTTGCTTGCATCTAGAGAGACCTGGAAAACATACTGTTCATACAAGATAGGCATTTATTCAAGGACAGTTATACAGAAGTATGGCTTGGTGTCGCTCCTTTGAAGAAAGGCTATAAAAATGTCATGCTTCTACACCAATCATGTTCTTAACAGAAGGAAGCAGACCCCTGGGAGCCTCCTTCCCAAATTTCAATTTCTTGCAACCAACCACTGTCAATCTCCTACTTTGCCTCCAGCCATCCCTGCAACTGCCTGTAGGACTGAAATGCCTATACCAGCCAGCCAAAGACAAGGCAATGTGGACAGCTTCTGTCAGACTCTTGTCTTGTACCTCTCAAGGTACAAGCACCTCACTGGATGCATAAAAGAGATAACAACAACAACAAACAACCCAGAAGAAATAGTACCTTCTCAGTTTCCTAGTGAGAGGGTGCCCAGTGTGAAAAGGGATGCCTGACCTCACACACCCCACCATCCCCTTAACTCTGCACCACCTCGGTGCCACAGCAGTTACTGGCACTACAGAAGTAATCTATTGATTTCCCCCCCAAAGGAGGCAAAATTTCAAGTAAACACTCTCACAGAGAGAAGGGAACAGAGACGTATGAAAATAACGTGAACCTGGTAATCAACCTAAACTACATCATGATTAGAGACAGGTATAGATAGATAGATACATAAAAATGTGGATCCAAACTAGTAATTTTAAAGCAGCCAATCTTAAATCACTTTGAAATGGTAAATGCATTTTACAGAAATTTACTAAGCTTTTCCAAATGGCATACACTCACAGTGTCATACCAAGTTATCCAACATTAAAGTAATGAGTATCTCGTTTTCACTACTAACATATCATTCTTTCGCATTTATTTCATTTTCAAAAGACTCAAGTTTCACTTTTTTCATATGTTCAATAGCGCAACCCTATTTTCCATTAGGTTTACATTTCACTTTCAGATGGAGAAACTTGATTTTTTCTGTTCATATTGTGATTGCAAATATTTCTAAATGTAAATAATTACACTCAAAATAGTGCAAGCACATTCAGCAATAATGAACAGACAGACAAAAAGAATCTCTCCTGAAACCAGTGCAATGATATCAGTACAAAATTAGTGTAGATTAGTTCAGAGTTAAACCCTTGTTTTCAATGGGTGTCTTCTGGCAACTACTAGAAAAATAAAATCCATGAAGGCTGGACTTCATGACCTCTACACTCTTTTGCCTTATCAATTCACAGTCTCACCTTTTTTGACATTTTCACAACCTCAGTTCTTTTGCTAGTATTTTCTCCTCCCCTCCTTTTAAAAAAAAAAAAAAATTAAAAATCATCTGCTGCTTCTCCACCATCAAAAGGTGGGTTATGCATGGAGCAGGGAGACACTTATTGCCTTTTACAACGCCCAGGGATCTGAGATGTGGGAGACCTGCGGGCAGCTTCCTGGGCAGCCACGCGGATGAGAACTCTAACCTGATACTGTGCTACGTACAAAAACCCAGAAACTCTCACCACAGCTTGTTAGCTGGCAACATGGGGAAAGCAGAGTGTAGAAAGAAGCCAACCACACATCTTCAATCTGGTCCCCGATACCCCTTCTGAACCAGAGACAGAAACTCCATGACAAACCCAGAATTTAAAGTCAGAAGGCTCTAAAGGTTAAAACCAGAATTTTGTCTTTGCTTGGTGCTGCTTTTCTTCTTCCTAACACCGTAACTCTGAAATTTCACTGCGATTAAAAAATGCTTCTAGCGATTGTTAAGTTTTTTTAAGAGAGACTAAAGAAGTTTCTAGAGATATGGAAATAGGAAGTCACTGCAACTCCCCCTCACGGTATAAATTCTGCTACCCTCACGTACTGACTCCCCAGTGCAGAGGAAAGAAGCCAGACTATCGGCATTCTCAAGACACGCACAAACCGCAACCGCAGCCAGCCCTGCGGCCAGCTCTACCAACATCACCTGCCGTTTGTTCATAGCTACCCTTCCCACTGAAGCCGAACCGACGGGCAGCCTTCCCGGTTCCCGCCGCCGGGGTGCACTTACATCAGGCCCACGTATACAATGCACCATCTCGGGTCTGAGAGGCTGCTCGCACCAAGATGGAGCCCCATTTTCAGACCCTGACAGGCAGGCAAAGCAAGCAGCGCAGCACCGCTCTGCACCAGCTCTGAATGTGTACGGCGGACACGTGCCCTGCCGAGGCACCATCTTTAATTCCCAGACCCCGAACACGTGCTGGGGGGCGGGGGCGGACCCAGACACCCCCCCCCCCAAAAAAAAAAAAAAAAAACAAGCTGTGCGGGCAGAGCCGCACCCTGCGAGCCGGGCACAGAGCCCGACCCAGCCCCCCAGCTCCCGGCCCGGCTCCCCCTCTCCCACCCCAACCCCAGGGAAGAGCCCGGTCGCAGCGAAAAGCGCCTCTCCCCTCCGCAGCCCCCCGTGACCCCGGGGGTTCCGAGCGGGCAGCCCGGGCTCCGGCTGGCCCGCGCCGGGGGCGCAGGGGGAGCTGCCGGCAGCCCCACGCCGCCGCGTGGGAGCCCCCGCGGGCGGTCAGCGCGTGCGCGCCCCAGGCAGCCTCCCGCCCTCCCCGCGCGCCGCCGCTAATGTTTAATCGCCGGGGCTGCGCGAGCCTGCCAGGCGGCGGGCAGGCCGGTAGCGGCCTTGTCCCCTTCCCCTCAGGGGACAAAACGGGCCGTTGGGGGCAGGGCACCCGGGGGCCGCCCGCTGGCACACGAGGAAGACCGAGCGCCCCCCCCCCCCCCCCCCCACCGCCCAGCCTCCCAATCAGTGCGGGGGGTGAGGACGGGGAGCGGCCACCCGCAGCCACCAGGTACCTTGAGGACGCCCTCATCCCGCTTGGGGGTGATGTCCGCCCCTTCCAAGGGAGCCCCGTCCGCTTTCATCTCCTCCGCCGTCATCCCGCCTGCCGTTGCCACCGCTGCGCAGGGAAAGGCTGCCTGTCGCGGTTGGGGTCGGCACCGGCCTCCCGCCGGGCTGGGACTACCGCTTCGCTGCGCCTCCGGCTCCGACCAGCGCGAGCGGGGGCGGGCGCCGCGCGCCTCCTGCTCTCCTGCCTTCGCCGCAGCGCCAGCCCCCGGTCAGCGGGGCGGAGGAAGGGGAGGGGAGAGGGAGGGACCGAGAAGTTTCTAGAGTGGCAGCCGGACTGCTGCAAAGTGACCGGCAGGCCCAGGGGACGGGGTGAAGATACGCATCGCCCTGGGGGCGGAGAGACCATCGCCAGCGGGGTGGTGAGGGTTAGAGCCGGGGGCGGGGGGGGAAGGCAGGCCCCTGGCGGCGTTACACGGCCGCGAGAGGTGAGGTGAGGAGAAGTTTATTCGCCGGAGGAGAGAGGGCGGGCTTTTATAGCGCTGGGCGCGCAGGGTAGATGCGCCCAGCTCTCGCAGGTAGTGCAGGGGGGGGGGGGCCCAGCCCGGCAGCGAGGAAGTTGCGCCCTGCCCTGGGAAAGTTTTTACTCTAAGCAGCGCTTAGCGTAAAACAACCCTCTTGCTACCTCAGTATTGGCAGCCCTTTGCAGATACGTGGGGTCGTTTTCTTTTTGTCCGCCACGCGCTTGTGGACGGTTACAGGAAGGGTCGTAGAAATGGGCACGGAAGCAACATCCTGGCGATGAAGGTGCAGGTTGGGCATCCCTTGGCTTGCTGGGATGGGAATCCTGTTAGAAACCATGTGCTTGAAAACCGTTTGTTACCCTGGACCAGGAAAGGTGAAGATATGCTTGGGCACAGAGCTTACTCTGTGGCTTGCTTGCCTGTATCGGTTGGGGTAAGTAGCCCCGTTTTGTGCCTCAACCTGCTGCTGGACTATTTGGGGATGCATCAATAAAGGCTCCCTCTGAATATGAAGAGCGTTAGTGCAAGGTTGGAGAAATTAGCAGACCAGGTTCCAGGCTTACTCAGCACCTATACAGACCTCACAGGCTGTTACACTACTTCTGGCCAAATCATTTGCAACTTCCAATGATGTAGAATCAGACCAGGACTTTGTCCGTCATTTCAGGCCTAAATAACTAAGGCAAAAGTGTTTAAACGCGTTCAACCTTCCACTCTAAGCCATTAGCACTGACTTCCCGGGCCGCCCCGCACTGCTTTGCACGCTCCCCATGTCGGCCGGCATCTTCTCACGGTTCCCCGCCCTTCTTGAACTTTCCCCTCTCTCCTCACGATTTCCCGACGGGTCCTGTTCACTAGGCGGGCGGGCTGCCACACAGCGGCCACGCGTGCCTGCCGCTGTTGCTTCTCTGCGCTGTCAGTGCCAGAAACAGAGCTGGGGCTGCGCAACTGCGGCCAGATCGCGCACACTCCCTGAGCAGCGGAGGAAGTGCAAGATGCCTGCTTGTTGTGCGCCTTCTGCTCTTGCATCTTCTGCGTGATGTTTGAGCCTTTGGCAGCAAAACCGGTCACTGGAAGTAAAAGGAAAGAGGCTGTCAGGCTGGTGGTGTGTTCCAGAGTTGCTTTTCCAAGCCGCATTACTGTTTCAGGGCACGGGCCCATGCAATGCAGCTCTTTAAGTTCAGAAGGGATCCCTGGAAAGGCTGCAGAAGGTTTGGCAGCAGAATGTGAGATTGCTTTGTGAGTATGCGTGTTGCGTCTGTCCTGACTCTGCATGCAACCTGGAGTTGTTCTGTGCCAGTATAAAGCTGCATCTGTGCACAGTGCACAGTGACTCCAGCAGCCTTAGGTTGGCTCTGCCGATGCCAAAGGAGAGTAATAGCAAAAGAGCCTAAATAAAGAACCCATAGTTACTTCAGCAGGTGGGTGTAAATGCGAAATCTACAGATTTGCCTTGAAAAAAAGCTTGCTTTTCAACCCCAAGCAAGCATACGCTTTAGTGCACTTTCAAACTGAGTAAGTAGGGGGAAGGTGGAGAGGGAAAGAAACAGTTGTGGTTTCTGGGTGCGCTTGGTCTGGAAGCTTCTGGCTGCTGTCAATTTGCAGTTTAACATGGATGAGTTATTCATTTTCAGATTAAATCTGTAGGAGGTACAAAGCTGGTTCTGTGCATAGACCCTAGTCACTGATACGCTGAGGAACAGAATCATCTGAGCTGTTTCTGGTCTAGCAGGTCTGGTTAGGGGAGGCACAGCAAAAACGTGGGAGATACTTCTTCATCTGTCCCCTGACTAGTGTGTCTGTATGGTGCTGAATTTATGTTCTTCAGTCAGCACTAACACGCAGGTTCTCTGCATTCCCAATTCATCAGGTCTGGCCTTTCTTTTCACCTAGATTTTCTAACAGTAAACCAGCTGTATGTTGGTTTAAAATAAGTTTTTGCTGTTTATCTGCCTTATGTTTGACAATAAAGTTTCTGTTTGGGACTAATAGTTTTTCAGCTGTATCTTCTATAGTTCCTAATCCAGCATTTAAAAATTGCAGTATGTGGAAATGGTGCCAAATTAATTACAACTGTGAAACATGCTAGAACCAAGTTTAGAAAAGTGCTAAATAATAAAAAGAAAAGGAGATCTGTTAGTGGAGATCTCTTACAGGTGTTATGTATCTCCCATTTTCAGACATTCCCCTGTTTTCAGCATAGCAGTGCAAACGCTTATGTAAATGATTTAAATCCAGTACTGCAGGCTGCATCCGTTAGTAACTTTTCAAAGACTGCTTAGATATTGTTTAAGGGTCTCCCTTAGGGTGCAGCAGACAAAAGTTGAAAGCAAGCTGTATGTGGAGGGCTTATGGAAAAGGGGGCAGAGACAGCAGAAAAAAGGCAGTGTGTATCTTAGGTGATGCCAATGCCATACTGCTTTCGGTAGGCTATGTATAGGTGGAAGGCAGGTCAGAAGAGTCTCGCTTGTCTTTTAAGGCTCTTTTAAGGTGTGTTTATAGTAACACAGCACTGGAAAGGAACCTTAATGTCATATCAGACCTGTTTTCAGAAGATACACAGTAGAGACAATTTTGAAACTAAAGACGGTAACTAAGCAAGGTGGGGAGAATACAAAGATTTCAGAACTTGATGAGTACACTTAGGTGAGGTGAAAATGAAAATTTTGGCAATAGCTTTCAGGCAGAACAAAAGACAAGTGAGATGGTTGGCTAAAATCACAGAGAATAGCCTGTGCAGTAAAATGTCCTGAAAAACAACTAATTGCAGCAAGAGCCTGGAACAGCCTCCCAGGACATGAAGGCTATCTAAAGCTGGTCTGCAGTGTGCTAGATTTGTGCATAGGTTTATATACAGAGTTGCTAGACATAGCAAGTTTTGGACATAAAACATAAAAGGTGGTGTAAGGCAACACAGCTCAGCTGTAGCTTTATTGATGGGTCCTGCACAGGCAAGGGCAGGACTTGAGGTGGCCATCGAGAAGGAAGGACCTCTTGGGGTGCTGTCAAAGGGTCAACTTCCCAGCTTGTATGGATCCAGCTGGCACTGCAGACTCACATGAACTGGGATAAGAAGTGAGGAATGCAGATCTGCGTAAGCTCAAAGATGACAACATGAGATTAGAGCAAAAAGAATAACAAGAAATGAGTATTCAGGGTTGTTCCCTTTGTGATTGGAACACAAACTGAACCCAAGCTCATCATGAGCATTTGGTTCACACTTCATTGGCTTGAAAGGGCTGAGCACAGGGTGTAAGAAAGGAATAAAGATGGAAGTCACATACTCTGTGTCAACTCGGACTCGCTGCCAGCTGGAAGGTGGACCAACAGCCCAGCCGTTGGCAGGGATGCCCTTGATGCCAGCTGCCAGGGAAGATGCAATTCGACCCAGTGTGGTGAGGACATTCCTGGGGAAACTAATACTGGAGGGATAGCTCATGGGACATGGGCAAGAATGATAATTTGTGCACCCGTGTTATTTGAAATAAGGCCTTAAAACATCGATTGATCTAGCTAGCTGCAGTAATGAAGAACTAAGTAAACTTGTTACTTTTTTTCACATGCCATACATTTCATCTGAGTGATTGCTCGGTTAGTCTCAGAATCCACAAGAGACCCTGGATGTTCCTCTGTTGGTGTGTCGAACTGAGTTGGAAAAGCATATGATTTAGGAGATCAGGGATACCTTGTAATACTTTTGCTTGTTGCATTATAAAATATGATGGTGCATGATAAGGAGGAAGCAATATTCTGTTTATGTGAACTGCACATTTTTGTTGCAATAATCAGTGCTACCCTTGAAGTCCACAGTAGCACACAAACCTTCATCACTGTAACCCTACGCCTTTAGCTTATATGACATGTCTGTGATAGGCTGTTAAGGATGTTAGCTGCTGCCCACCGTCTGAGTTAGACCTGCCTGTTCTTTGTTCTCAAAGCCTCAGTGAGCTGTCCCAGTATCTCTGCGTTCCCTTGCTCCTGGACGTAAATAGCAAAACAAGTCCTGTGCTGTCCTTTTAGTTTGGAGGGATAAAGTTGTTCTTTTTGCTTATCCTTTAGCACATACTGCAGACTATACTAGATTGGCATGTCCCACACAGGAAGAGCATTAGACCTCTTCTGTGTCTCCTTTCAAATGAAAACTATGGTGTTACACTCACCCCCAGCTTTAAAACCGAGCAACATTTAAAGGGAAATGAGCTGTTTTATAGCAGGCGTGCAAATAAGATTCAACCCCTCCAGCATGGGATTGGAAAAGGGCTCTGTGTCTGCAGTTCCTGGAGATTTCTGAGCTGCTCTGCTGCTTGTTCACCAGCAGATGTCAACACTTCTCTAAAACTACAGGCCATAGGACTTGCATTTAGGCAAGTTTTAATTTAAAAAAAAAATATTTTCTAGTAAGGTTATGATTTCTTCTCCCGTGCTTCTGCACGTTACCTTCTATTATTTGGTAATTTCATTTATGTGATATATGCTGTCTTTTTAGATCACAGATATAGATTTTTAAAGAGAATAGACAGCACTTTTTGTATAGACATCTCTTCTGATTCAGTGTATCCATGTCTTTACTGATCACAGCCTATCAGCCTGCTTTCAGTTCATAAAAAGTTAGTAAAATTAATTTTAATTAAGATGTTCATTACCTTTCCGAATGCAAAATTATTTTAAAATACCCAGACAGATGTCATCAGCTGCTTTCATTTTGTTCTTTCCTTGCCTTATCTTTAAAAGCAATTAAGATTGCTGGACAGGCGTATGTTTAGACCTCCAGGTTTTCTATTTCTTTGCATCCTGTTAGCCAGTGAGTGTACCCTAATGCCTGCATGTTAGCACCACCAGAAGGGATGGGCATCATAATTAGGTATTAGGGGACTGGAGCATCTCTGTTAGGAGGAAAGGCTGAAACACCTGGCTCTGTTTAGCCTGGAGAAGAGAAGACTGGGAGGGGATCTTATCAATGCTTATAAATACGGGTGTCAAGAGGATGGGGCCAGGCTCTTTTCAGTGGTACCCAGTGACAGGACAAGGGGCAATGGGCACAAACTCGAGCACAGGAAGTTCTGCCTCAGCATGAGGAAAAACTTCTTTACATTAAGGGTAGCAGAGCACCGGAACAGGCTGCCCAGGGAGGTTGTGGAGTCTCCTTCTCTAGAGATATTCAGATCCCGCCTGGATGTGGTCCAGTGCGACCTGCTCTAGGTGAACCTGCTTTAGCAGGGGGATTGGACTAGATCTCCAGAGGTGCCTTCCAACCCCTACCATTCTGTGATTCTGATTCCTGGGTTTTTTTTCCTTAAAACACAGGAGCATTTTACTAGGCTTGGTAATTGTAGTGTTTTGTAATCTGCAATAACGTGCAATATGAAAATAACGCAAATAACAGTAATTACAGATGGCAATTGTCTGATTGATTCTGCTGCACTTTTACTAAAAAAAAAAAAATTTTCTTAATTTTTTGTTGGTTTTCAATCTGGTTTTGAATAACTCTAAACAATGTAATTGTAAAAAAAAAATACAGTAACTTCCTTTGGTAATTGCTTTCTTAACCTAATTTTAGAGTTGGCATTAATTTACAACCTTCTACTTCTTCTTTGGCTCTATTTCCCTTTGATGTGTTTAGCTTTGTTTCTTTGACTTTTGTTATGTAACATTAGAAAGGCTTTTTTTGATGTATTTTTTTCTAGCTTTGTCTTTCCCATGAGAGCTTGCTTGCTTGATTGCCTACCACTTCTCCATTCCACTTCTCCTGCTGTGTCAAAGGAAGTTCAGATTGGACACTAGGAAAAGGTTCTTCACTGAGAGGGTGGTCGGTCACTGGAACAGGCTCCCCAGGGAAGTGGTCATGGCACCAAGCCTGTCAGAGTTCAAGGAGCATCTAGACAGGGTTCTTAGTCATGTTGTTTAGTTTTAAGTAGTCCTGCAAGGAGCAGGGAGTATGGGTTCCTTCCAAGTTGAGAAATTCTGTGATTCTATGATCTCCACTAGGTGCCTGCTTTTACCATAGTGTTGAGCAGTTCTTTAAGAAAGGCTGTTGTCCAAGTTTTAAGTGTTGTGTTCTCTTTCACGTGCAATCTGTTGAACCTGAATTTATTGCTTTATCTCATCACCCTTCTTGCACATGCTTGATCTTTACATTTCATGGTTTACTGCTTTAGCCTACCCTACTGATGGCTTCATGGTGCTTATACTTTCACAGGTGTTGAAAAAGGTGGAGAAGCATGCAGAACATAGCTGAGATGTTCAGTCCTGAGAGTCATCTCCAGGTTAACACAAATTTGAGCCCATTCTCAAGTGTTCCAGCCTCACAGTTACCCTGGATGCTGTATGTATGTGAGAACACACTGGCTAAGACTGAGTTCCTGGTCCTCCAGCAGGACAGAGCCTGAGCACATTACTGCCCTAACATCAGCCCAGGCTCTCACTTGTATGCTTAAGCCAGCTCTAGAGCCCAGTTTTGCAGTGTAGATGCCGCCTTTCTTTATAAGAATATGCCATAGAAGTTTGACGTACACTTGCAGTTTTTATGTATGTTAAATTTGCATTTATGCTACCCAGCACATGAGTCAGAATCACAGAGTGGCTTGGGTTGGAAGGGGCTTTCAATGATCATCCAGTCTAACCTTCCTACCCTGCTGGGACATCTTTGACTAGATTAGGTTACTCAAAGCCCTTTCCAACCTGACTTTGAACACTTCCACTGATGGGACATCCACAGCTTCTCTGTGTGACTCATTCCAGTGTCTCACCACCCTCATCATAAAAAATTTCTTCCTTATATCCAGTCTACCCTCTTTCAGTTTAAAACCTTGTTGATGATGAACAGACATAATGAATATAAGTATTTTTATCTCTTCAGCAAATGCCAAATGTCAGCATTCCTCTCTCTGTTCATTTTGTTGATAAACATGTTAAGAAGCAAGAGCCCACCAATTCTTTACTGCCTACAGACTTTCCAGCATACTTGGTGCTTGGCTACTGTGCAGACAGCTAGACTGTAAATCTGAAAGAGAGGAAAGACTGGAAACCCCATGAGTCCCCCGCTATTTAGGAAGAGCAGCCAAATCTCTAGGAATTGTGTCTCTCTCACTCAGGCTGCCTGTGTCTTAATACGTGATCCACCCCAGTGGCTGTCCTGTGCCTTTTGTCCTGTTCCTCTCAGGTATTGCACATTCCCACACATTTTACTCACAGAGATCTTCACGGGCCTTACAGGGACCTTAAAGACTCAGCCCAAAGTGACTGAGCATTTGACACACAAAGTCTGTCCCCTTATTCACCCTTAGAAGCCTCCAGGTCGCCTGTCTCCTAGAGGTATTCTACCTGAGTGGACCAAGGGGTATTCCTTCCTTTGTACCACATGCCTTTTGCTTGGGTGTGATGGTGTCTGGACAGCAGATGATGGAATCTTAAAGTCTGCATTTAATGAAGACCCAGTACCTTCACATCACGTTTTTGTCCCTTTTCCAAAGACAGAAGAAAGGCTAGGAGAGGATTATTCATTATGCAGTATTTATAAATGTATGCTCCAATACCTACTGTTAATATTATCAGCTCTGTGGGGAGTGGGAACTATCTGGAGGTGAGAGGTGGAAGGGGCAGGAGGGAACACAAGGAATTGAGAGTCTTTGACTTGTTCAAGACACTGTCATGGAGAATTTGCACTTCTGTGTTAAGAAGGGAGGCAGCTAGAAGCCAAGATCTTCCCCTTCTCTCTGTGCGTGCCCAGATCTAGTAGTTGTTTTCTCCTAATTGACATGACAGGCATACAGCTCAGTCTCCTGCAGCTTCCTGCAGTTCTTTTTATGTGTGGATGTTCTCTGTCCCTGCTGTGTCTTCTCCCTTCTCTCTCTAGAAAGAGGAGTTTGCGTGTAGTTGTGTCTGCTCGGGGTCTAATAGTCTCTCCACACTGAAATGGTTAATACAATGGAAATGGAGAAGCTATGGTTACATAGAAATTGGGAGTTCTATTATATGGTGATAATTGCATTCAGTTAAGAGAGAGTTAAAATCCTTCCCAAGACAGCTGCACCTTGTTCTGGGTAAATGCCAGGGAGCACCCATCCTTTTATGGGTCCAGAGTCTAAGATGTTAGCTTTCAAATCCTGTGGTAAGAAGAAGGGTGTGGGCAAAGAAGTAAGGTTTTTTCTTTACTAAGAAGTAGGGTTTTACTGACTTTACTTCAAACCTAGTCCTGTAGAGTAGTCCCCCAGTAGAATATGAGTTGCTAAAGCTGTCCACCTGATTTTCCTCTCCCTTATACCATGGTCAGTGTGTCAGTATAGATACATTAGCATCAAATCTACAGAAGCCACCATAAAAAAACTTCAGTATTTTCCCAAGCTGTGTTACTGCTTTGTTGCATGATTCCTGGTAAAACAACCTAAACCACATAGACCTCATATTTGCCTTTAAATGTAGGGCTTATTCAAACCCAGGGAATGCAAGCAGGAATTCAGACTAAGCCAGCAAGCAAGCACTAAATTACTGGGCAGTGTAGTTCTTACCCTATGTTAATCAACAGCCTTGACTCATAAATTATATGTAAAACAACAGTGGAGTCTCACAAGAGTTTGGGTGAAAAACAGGAGCTTCCAGGCACGTCCAGAGGATAAGCAATGGGACTGATACTGTTATTCTCAATCAGGTTGCTGTTTCTGAGCACCCCAGGGCTTGTGGCAAATCCAAATCAAGGATGCTGCTTCTCCAGGATTTCTCCATTTTCTTGTGTTTGCATGCCAAGTATTTGCATTCAGGGTAGCTGTAGCAAAATTTTACAGTTGAATAAGCTGCTCTAAAGGCCAAGAAAATGTTCTTAGCCTTGTCCTTTGTGTAGACCCTCCCAGGATTTGTTTAAAAACCGGTCGTGCAGATCATGTAGGAAAGTAAAAGAAAATAACAGTGGTTAATAACAGATGTGCTGAGCATAGGGAAATAAGATTAGAATTAGGATTGTTTGAAGTTTACTTATTGCTTAAGTCTTAAATAACTTTGTGCCTTATAAGTACTTGATGTAAGAAGTTCTCAGAATTGTAACCATATCGGACTAGTAGAAAAGATAATTTTGTAGACGATGACCGAAAACTGAAAACAGGAATTGGAACCAGAAAAGACGAACCCAGCTGAATAAGGGGATTGTGACTGGACTCAATAAGTGATGAATATGAAAAACTGAAAGGTTGAGTGAAGATTTACAAAGACTTTGGACTCTGTGTATTGATAAAGAAAAGGTATGAAACCTGCAAGGACTTGGAATTCAGTTGCCACACATTTGGGGTGTTGGCCCAACTCTGAGTTGTTAATAAAGCAAACCTGAAGATACCTACATCTGTGTCAAGTGATTTATCTCCTTGAACAGTAGCCAAATAAGAAATGTATGTGAAGACCAGAGAACGCTGCTCCAGTGTTGGCACGGGATGCTCCCTGGGAAAGGGCCAGGCCTGCCCCGGAGCAGCTCCTTCCCTTGCCTTAGGCGTTGTTCTCAAAGTCAGCCTTGTGAATCCTGAATGACAGGAACTGGGTGGGACTGAGTCATACTCTCTACCTCAAAACCTTCCTGTTTGCAGCCACAGCCACCCCAGCTCAGCAGAAGATAATTTTAGTGAAGAGCTGAGCCAGACTTTCAAACTGAGGGAGCCTAAGTAGAGCACGTGTCACCCATAGACCTCAAAGAGCCTGGCAAGCGAGGTCAGTACCACTTTCCTTACTTCATAGGTGGGAAAACAGGTGAAAGAAAGCTACAGAAAAGGGAAATTGTTTTCTTGAGATCACGCGGCAGTTTGGATCAGGGAACTAGGGCATGAATCTCCTGTGCCCAGACCTGCCCTCCTAGGTACTGCTTGATGTAAACTGACAGTTACTCCAGGGGACCTGGTTGCCTCCATCGTTTCTGCGGACTCTTCTCCCCCTCACAGCACCTCCTAATACTAAGCAAGGGCTTATAGTGCCTAAACAGAGGTAGAAAAGTACAACTTTGGAATAATATCTTGCAGCAACTGTGTGTAGCTCTGTACGTGTCAAATTAGGAACTAAAATGTGAACTGCATGTTTGAATTATGCCATGTGTTGTATTGATAAGGTCTTTTCATTTTCTGGCAATTTCCGTGTAAACCACCTCTACCAGGCAAGCTCCTGGTAGACATCCTGGAGCCTCTGACACTCTCCCTCTCCAAATAAATTGTTAATGGGAAAGTGACTACCTTTATTTACCTGTTCTCCATGATGCATAGCAGAATTTGTTGAAACAGTCACTTTCTTTTCCTCCATCGTTTTGATATAGTTGTCACTTCTGTTTAAATGGTAAATAATGTGATAACAAAGCCAAACAAGCAAACAAAAAAAAAATCACAAACACCTGAAGAAGTTGTGTCCACAAAGCTGCTTCTAGTAAATGATTCCTGTTTCTTTGGAGTTCGTACTAGACAAGAAGGAAATTACTCTAGAGCATTGTTACAGCTGTTCTTTATTGCTGAGCCATACTGTAATGAGTGTTGGTCTTCTCTCCACCAGATAGGACTGACCTGAAGATGAAACCCTCTGCCACCTATGAGCTGTTAGTGGATGGTGTTGGGCCATGGGACTTCACTGGCAGTTTTGTTCCTTGTGAGCTGCTACTTGTTGGAGAGGATGCTTACCCTGTGCTTGTGAGCTCTAAGAAGCAGGTTCTGATCGCTGTTTCACAATATGGCAAGGGCCGAATGGTGGTTGTTTCCCATGAAGGAATCTTGAAGGACTCCAAGTTTTCCCAGTTCCTCAGAAATGCTGTGGAGTGGCTCAGGCCTTCCCCCGAGGCCCTGGTTGGGGTCCATCCTCATTTGGATTCCCTCTCCCAGCTGCTGCTCAGAGCTGGCACCAAAGTACAAGCTGGGGCAGAGCTTAGCCCCTCCCTGGGGGTGTACTGTATGGACGCCTATGACAGCACGCAAGCGAAAGACCTGGTTGGCTTTGTAAAGGGAGGTGGAGGGCTGCTCATGGGAGGCCAAGCCTGTCACTGGGCTAGTCAACATGGCAAGGAGAAGGTGTTGTTTGAATTCCCTGGGAACCAGGTGACCAGCGTAGCTGGCGTGTACTTCACAGGAAATGTTGTGGAGAAAGGCATCTTCAAAGTTGCCAAGAAAATTCCCAAGATCCCATTAATTGTCCCGTGAGTATCTGAATTTCTCTCTGTTTAAACAACTGATCAGATTATGCAGGTGAGGTGTTTATAGAAGATTCTTGACATGAGAGATGAGGATGATGGTGAATGCTGGTTCTTTAATAACCAGGATGGGATGCAACTGTCATCTTCCAATTTAAGGGGGACCTTCCTGCTGTTTGCAGTCAGAAAGAATGATGTCTTCCAGGGCAGCTGAACCAGGCCTGGCCCAGGAAATGATAAAGGAAATGAGGGGAGCCATCTTTTAGAGCAATCTGCTTGACAAAGTGTGCCTGAGTGCAACACACAGCAACACGGGGGCAGGAGGAGGAACTCCTCTCCCTCTCTCCACATGTGTATATATTCAGGGCAACTTTCCCACAGTTCAAAACCAGGTTGGAGATGGAGCACCAGGGCAGCCCTCTAGTCCAGGCTGTGGCTGGCAGCTGCGAAACCTGTTTAGCCTGTTACTTACAGAAATTCACCTGCTGCAAGTGAAACTGTGGGACTGGTGCAGAGCTGAGGAGGTGGGCTGGGTGCTATCTCCCTTCTCAGCTTCTGACAGAGGCCATGGGCAAGAAATCTCTGTGCTCCCAGTTTGTTTGGGATTCCAGCCTGGCCCTTTGAGTCCTGGAGCAGCAGGTGTAAAACTCAGGGCTGTTGTGACTCGTATCACACAGCTGACCAGGCAGTGGAATCCTGGGCATTACTCTGCCATCTTCCTCCACCTCCCCTTGCCAGTGGGTGTGCCAGGCTATGCCTCTTCTTGCTTTCTGCCAAGTTACGCCAAGTGCAACGGGTTCTCCGAGTAGCAGGAGTGCTTCTGTGCTTTCTCTATGTGGCAGCTTCATTTCACTGCAGTGAAAGCTGCAACAATTACGATAAAATTCCCTGCAAGTCTTTCCTTCACAGCCTTTTCCTTGTGGATATATAATACTAAATTTCTAATATTTTCAAACAAATAATTGGATTTGGTACGTTCTGGATGCTCAATTTATTTCCCAATAAAGGTAGTAGAAAGGTCTGCTGTTGAATTCAGCAAAATGCTTAGGACACAGCTAACTTAACTAAATCAAGTTAATTAAACTTTGCTGATTGATTCTTGCTCCCACCTGCATTACATGGGCATGTTCCCACCACCTTATGCACAGTGCATGGAAGAGGGAGGGAGGGGTGGAAAATTCAGCAGAGAAAAATTACATGGCAATTGACAAGGTTTGAAATGGTAAATAAGGGTGAATTACATCTTGTTTAGGATGTTTTTGTGGTGGTTTTGGTTGGATCCAGAGCCATAGAGAAATTTAGATACCTAATTTCCGTGCAACGGAGTCGGTCTGTGCATCTGGGCTTTCCAGCTGGCCTTTGCTTAACCCCCAAAGAATCAGACTGCGGTCTGAGGCAGATGCTGTGCCGTATGCCTGAGCACATACTCTCTGTCACAAAGGATCTCAGTAAAATGATGACCAAAGGAGAGCTGCAGATTTAATTCCTGTCCTATGGGCGTGCAGAAGGATCGCATAATTTCTTCTTATTGGGTTGGCTGTAATGGCCCCATAACAACAGATTCTTTCCAGCTGTGGGGAAAAACTGGGTTTGGCAGTACCGGGAGAAAGTATAAACAAACCAAATGAGAGTAATTCAACATGTCTTTCTCCACACTGACATATAGGAGTTATATGGAAATGGAGATAAGAGGGCATAATCTATATTGTGGAGACCAACTAGTCATAATGTGAGGACTATGTGTTAGGACCCTGATGCAACTTCAAGTCACTCATTATTTGTCTAGCTGTGTGTCTGCCTGTCAGTGGCAGAGGCTGGGAGAAGACACAGAGAAATCTTTTGGGCTTGCTTAGTTGATAATGACTAAGGTGGGGTAAATGGAGAGAATTTCTGTTACAGGAGATGTGCCAATTCCCACATCATTTGCAGTTTAAACCTGCAGTTCAAAAAATACGGTCTTCTGATTTTTGAGTTTCTGCAATGTATTTAGATTTTCAAGCCGCTCTTCAAAGTCAGAGGTCTATAACTTCCTTTTGACCTCTTCTTTCTCTCCGTTTTTTGAATGAGTGCTGAGATTCTTACAGATTTGCTTGGCTGCAAAAACTGAGGCTTTGAAAGGAGAAGATTGATGGATTTTTTTTTAATTAAATGAAAGAGCTGACAACATGAGGTACTAGGATGAGGGAAGAAGAAGAGGCAGGGATGGACAAGGTGGTCTTTTGTGCAAAAGATTCTGGGATGGGGGCTAACCTGGACCTCTCTTTGTTCTGCAGGCACCAGGCCAACCTCAGCCTTGATGCTGAGTTTCTCCTACGTGGTGTGTCGGAGCTGGATTTGGTGACAGGGGGCATACCCTCCATCTTGCTGGTGCATGGTGTGCTCTCCTTCCCACTCTGCCTGGACAGCTCACACCGCTGCTTCTTAGCTGCAGCACACTATGGCCAAGGCCGTGTTGTGGTGGCAACCCATGAAAGCCAGCTGTTCTCCCCAAAGTTGGCCAGATTCCTGCTCAATGCTGTCCGCTGGCTGGATGCTGGGAGAAAGGGGCTGGTGGGTGTGGATGCCAGCCTGAAGAAACTGTGTAGCCTCCTCCCTCAGGAAGAGGTGAAGTCGCAGGTGTCACAGCTGACAGGTGACATCAGTGTGTACTGCTGCTCTTCTTACGGCAACAGAGAGGCGGAGAGGGTTCACGCTTTTGTGGCAGAGGGAGGTGGCCTACTGATTGGAGGCCAGGCCTGGTACTGGGCTTCCCAGAACCGTGGCAAAGCTGCTGTGGCAAAATACCCTGGCAACAAACTCCTGAACCGCTTTGGGCTGAGCATCCTGGGGCAGAGTGTCCAGCCAGCTAAGCACCCAGCTGTGGGGTCTGGGGAGCACTACCACTTCCGCAAGGCACTCGCTCTTTTCAACAGGCATGTAGACAAGCATGGGGAGCTCAAGGCCCCCTTGAAGGACTGGCTGCAAAGGCTTGCACAAGACTGCACTGCCTTTCTGCACATCCCAGCCCATGACTGCCCTGCATATGCCTCGCTCCACCGCATCCTGACCAAAGTGCTTCAGAGAAGTGGGATCCCACATGTCAGCAGGCAGTGCCCTATCAAGAACAATTCCAAAGAGGCAGTCCTTCTCTGCATGGCAACCGAGCTGTCCCTCACCCTGACGGACAGCGCAGCCCTAGTGCAGAAACCTGCTGCTGGGGTCTGTGCCCTTCCCATCACTGTGGAAATTGATGGCACAAACCCAGGTGAGATTTCTCCCTTCCTCTTGAGGCATGCTCTTGCTGGGATCCGTGGGGCACCTGTCCTCAGTGTGCATCTGTCTGTGTATGTCTGAGTATGGGCACAGATGTGCAATTTCACTGGGGGCTTGTGAAGAGGCTGACCTCTGTGTAGTGGCAGACAGGTTTCTTTTGTTGCCAGCCCTGATTTCAGCACTCTGAAACACCCCATGAAAGTCCTGCTTCCTTGCTGTTGGTGCACAGGCACTTGGGGAAGAAGAACCATCTAACAGAGGTTCCTCAGGATACTTGCACAGCACAATGGCTTTGACAAGAAAGCTTCCATGAGAAATCTTGGGCTCTATACTGCAGGTTATTGTTGCTATAGTTGTGCTGATAGAGCCATCTACGGGGCCATCCTATGAAGAGGTAGGAGTTAGGAACAAAAGGTTTGGTTTTCATCTGGATAATTTCAGCCTGAGTTACAGCACAGTCTCACAACTTGTTGTGTCAGCACAGTTGGTGGAGTGAAGGTCTAGTTTTGGGGGTGAAAACAAGAGGCTGGAAGCATGGTGGGAACTTCTTGGGCTGACATCACCACTGAAGCCAAGGTAGTTGGTAATTACACCCTGAACGATTTGTCTAAGCTTAGGCCTTGTATCTATACAACCTTGCTGAGATTCCTGCTCACAGCTGACAAGTTTAAACTCTAGGTTAAATTCCTCTAGTGAGTTATTATCCACTGGACAGATTAATCTTTATTTTTGTTGTATTAGAATATGATTGGGAGGAGTTTTTCCAAACTATTCTAATCAGATAAAGACTGTTCTGGAGTGGCAATGATAAACTGTATTTCTGACAGGTTGGGTAAAATGTGAGACAGTTCTGTGGGTGTAGAGCAAGGGAAAAGAAGAGGATGGAAGATTCTTCTGTTGCAGCTTGAAATCTCCAGAATCCATAACATCAGACCAAAGAAGTGCTTGTCTGCTTAGAACTATATTCTCTTACTATTTAGGTAAGACAGCCTGGAGGAGTACGGGACTCTACCTCCCTGAAGGGCACTCAGCAGTTATAACTTTCCCTTGCCTGATGGTCAATGCTGGTCTGAAGGTAAGCTGTCTCTAGTTTGGCTTCTGTTTACACCAATGCATTTGTCAGGTGAGCACTCAAAAATAGCACGGAGAAGGGTTTTCTCCTTACTGGTTTTGCTGTTTTTTCAGTCCTTTTGTATTGCTGCTGCCCTATAGCACTTTCAATGCATTGTGATAATTTTTCACTTAATTCACATAATTTTGCATTCCTTTCTATTTCTGTGTGCTGGTGGGCTAACTGAATGTGGCTGCTACCCAAAGGCAGCTGTATTTGTTTTGTTATCATGCAAAGAGAGCTGATCAAGGTGATTTTCAGGTCCAAGATGAGTACTTGTGCCCTTGTATGCACCAAACTTAGTTCTGTCTCTCCAGATCTCTCATAAGCTACTTTGACAGTGCTGTCACTATTGCTTGTGTAGATGTATCCAGGTCAGATATCACCTAGTTACTTGGGATCCTGTTCTCTGCAAAGTACGAAGCAGATAAATGCTTACCTGCCTGGATATTTATTGCAGTAAGCTCACTGCAGCTGAAATGCAAAGTTAACTCAGGTGTTTCTGTCTGATCCTGCAGCCACATGCTGTCTGCTTTACTGTATGAGGACCAAGGAAGAGGTACAATAAAAGAAGCCAGCAGTGATCATCACATTTCTCCAACTCATATGTTAGTGGATGCGACTTTGATGCTGGTGAAGTGTGAAGGAATAATCAATGCAAGTACAGTGCAGTGAAATAAGTCACTGCAGTACCCTGAACTGCTGGTGAAGGATGTAGTTGAGCCAGTAATAATGGGAGTATAGCTGTAAGACTGAGACAGGGATAGCACTGAACTTCACCAGCTTTTTTAACTGTATTTACTGCTTCTGGTCACCACAGGCTGAAAACATGAACTAGGCTGGAGTCAGGCTGCTTCTGCATGTGTGCCCTGCAGGGATAGTGCTGCAACAGACAGCTCAGGGTGCTGTGGTCAGTCTGACAGGTCACATTTGGAGCCCTTTGACCAGCTGTTCCTACCCTTCTGTTTGCCAGGTGCAGATTGGGTGTCACACGGATGACCTCTCTCACGCCAGAGAGCTGAAACGAGCCCCAGTAGTAATACGCACCTGTGATGTTGACGGCCAGAAACAATCTATTTCCTGTCTCTGGGGTGGCCTTATTTACATCATAGTACCAGCAAGGAGCGTCCTGGGGAAAGTGTCCATCTCAGTAGAAGGGGCAGTCAGAGCTCCTTTCTTCAAGCTTGGTAGGTTTGTTTACCTTGGTGTCTTTCTCCTTAGTGCTGCTTACAAATGCTATTATCCCTGTGACTGAAAGGAAGTCTGGTCCCATGCTTAGGAACATCTTTGAAATGTCTGTGTTTAGCAATACCCAGTTTCCAGAATCAGTTTCCTTGCTTTGTTGTCCTCTGGGACTCTGGGTAAGTCACTTAGTGACTCTGTGCCTGCTACGTGGCAGTAGGTACGTGAAGCAGCTGTCACAAAATGGGTAGGGTTTGGCGAACATGTATTGGAGATTGGAGTTGGCATTTCCGATGGAAACCGTTATGCTGGAGGGACACAGGCTGACCTCTGCCGTGACAAAGCTTGCCTTGCGTTCTGCCTGCTTTACTGTGCCCCCATATGGCCATCTCCAGTCCCTGCAGTAAACCTCTGCTGAATTTCCCTTGTTGCCATCAGGTTCTCCTCTTCTCTTCTCTTCTCTTCTCTTCTCTTCTCTTCTCTTCTCTTCTCTTCTCTTCTCTTCTCTTCTCTTCTCTTCTCTTCTCTTCTCTTCTCTTCTCTTCTCTTCTCTTCTCTTCTCTTCTCTTCTCA